>NC_069659.1:172300000-172925000 GCF_027244095.1 Hemicordylus capensis | reverse complement strand
TGCCCGGAGTGGATTCTCTGCTCTTTGTTCCTGCTTTCCTGATTGAGGAAAAGAGAAGAGAACTTTTTTTCACCCCCTTCCTGCTTCTGAGAGAACCACTGCTTGTGCCTACTGTCTGTGCGAATCGATTTGGGTATAAAACTATTTGTACCCAAATCTACCTGTTTTGGGAGATTTGTGGATAAAACAAATTGCCCCTGTGCTAGCTGGCCAAATTTAGACCCCCCCAAAATTGGGGGTGATTTGATTCGGGAACGAATCGAATTGAAAAAATTGATTCATGCACATTCCTATTGATAACACCCTGCACCAAATCTCCTCATGATCTCTTCCAGCGGTTTCATGTAATTGTTAAAAAGCATTGGAAAAAGTATGGAGCCTTGTAGAACTCCATACAGTAACTTTCGCTTTGCAGAGCAACAGTCTCCAAGTGACACCATCTGGAATCTACTCGAGAGATAGGAAAGGAACCACTGTAAAACAGTGCCACCTGTTCCCACCTCCCTCAGGCGACCCAGAAGGATACCATGGTTAATGGTATTAAAAGCCACCAAGAAATCCAAAAGGATCAGCAGATTCACACTCCCTCTGTCAATACCTAATTGGAGATCATCCATGAGGCCAACCAAGGTAGTCTCAACCCCATAACCCACCCGAAAGCCAGTTTGATATGGGTCCAGATAATCAGGACCATCGGGAGCTGAGAGGCCACCACACTCCCAATCACCTTGCTCAGCTGTGAGAGACAGGCCTATAATTGCCTTACTCCAATATAGTCCAATATAGGTCTTTTTCAAGTATGGTCTAATGATAGCCTCCTTAAGACAAGGAAGCATCCTATCCTCCCTCAGAGAAGCATTTTTTATATTTACCAGACCCTCTCCAATAATCTGTTAGATAAAATAAACCAAGTTGTGCAAGAGTCAAGAAAGCAGGTGGTAGGACGCACAGTGCAAAACAGTTTGTCCACATCCTCAGGAGCCACAAGCCGAAAGTGATCCATTCTGACCACATAAAATTAGGTGCTGGATACCTCCATAACCAACTCTGCCCTAATTGTAGAATCAAGTTCGGCTTGAATATGAGGGATTTATGTGATCTTAAAGGCTAACCTATGCATGGGAACAAAGTGACACCACAAATGGGAGTCAAGGCTTCAGAAAGGTTAAAATGATAATTTATTTAAATAATGTATTTGTAGGTTAACAGAAAGCAAATAAGGAATAAACAGTCATCATAAGAGATAATACTATGATAGTTCTGATTATTTCTGGCCAGTATATGCACCAAATCACCATGACTAGGACATGCACATGGCACGTCCAGTGTTGACTTCATGGGAGCTGTGTCCATGGACTGCTTTTGAGGCACTCATCCCAGTTTTTACCATTGGATGAGACCATTTCCTATAAAGCTTCTTTGACTGTGTGATTGGATCTCTCTCATATGCCCTGATGTCACCAAAAGATGTCACAATATGTGCTTGGGGCATCCCGTAATTGCGTGAGAGAAGTATTAATCTGATTTGCTGGTCTCCATGCACTCCAAACCCCTATTTAAATGGGGTTATGGAGCACATGCAGGGGGTTGATTCAGCCCCTCCACTTGAGATGCCCCAATAGTACAATAGTACATCTTCCTGTGACATCAGGGCACATATGCTTTCAGCATGGCCCCAACCGTATTATTTACATCAGTGGACAATCAAACCTGATCTGTTGCAATTTCTAGCTGATTTAGTTTCTGTTTCTTTCAAGCTAGAGTGGATGAAGCTTGCTGCAGAGCTGGGTATGGGGTGGAGTTATATTCCTTAGCTATGTGAGGTTTGGTCTAGATCAGCTCTTTCTTAAGAGATATAGACGTGCCTGGGAGCTTGCAACCAAAGCCTGCAAAGAGGAGAGGCTAACAGTAATAAGGGAGTTTTCCAAGAGAGTTTAGTGGAGGAGTGTGCAGAGTTTGAAATGCTCAGGAACTCCAAGCAACATAGACAACAAGGAAGGTGCTATGGTGACATTCAGGGAATGTGTCGTGTTTCTCTTCCTGCTGAAGAGTGAAAGCTTGTAGATCTTGTAGAAGTGCATGGGCCTGAGGCATGTCTTTAAACCTAGAACTGATGAAGGGACTCCAGGAATTCCTGGACATAACAGAACAAGCTTTTGGGGAAGAACCACAGGAGCAGGAAGAGGCTTCCACAGAAGATGAAATATTCCCATTGGAACAGGTGAGAAAATGGAAGCACCTGACAGCCAGGAGCAGGAGAATCAGAAAACTTTCAGCATCATTGGTGTTGAGCAACTGGTACTATTTTCTACCTGTTGAGAATAGTCATGGATGGCTGATAAACTGCACACAGCAAGCCACCCATCCAAGAGGGATGCAAGCTTGATGCAGTTTGAAGCCTACTCTGGGAAGAGCAGGAGTGGCTTCAGGAGCTGAGCAAGCTCTTCTAATCAACAAAGTCTAGCCTTTCCCCCCTTTAAACTAACTAACAGGAGGAGCAAAGATTTTGAATGGCTGGTTTCTCTTTAAGGGATAAGTCCTAGTCTCTGTGTGTGTGTTATTTGCCAGGACTAGCATTTGCCAAGGCTAGCAAATGCCTGTGTTTCAGTATGTCCCTGCCTGGAGGCGATTCGATCAGAGAGATAGAGAGGCATGTGGACGAGACCTTCAGGGATGTGGTAGAGGCATCCCACTCCAGGGCTGATAGCTCCGCTGCTCTCAGGTCTCAGGGAAGGGGGACATCAGTCTGAGGAAGAGGGAAACACTCCTTTAGAAGGGACCCCTTCCATGGATGATGAACCCATATCCTCTCGCACAGGGGATACTCCTACAGGGGATGGGGGCCTCCTTGTAGTGGGTGATTCAATCATTTGAGTTATAGATAGATTGGTTTGTGACCCGCGTGTTGACCTCACCGTGACTTGCCTGCCTGGTGAGAAGGTTGCAAACATCACGGAGCATCTAGATAGGCTGTTAAACATTGCTGGGGATGAGACAACTATTGTCATGCACGTCGGCAGCAATGATGTGGGGAAATGTAGTCGGGAGGTCCTGGAAGCCAAATTTAAGCTGATAGGTAGTGTATTGAAGTCCAGGACCCCCAAGGTAGCATTCTCAGAAATGCTACCTGTTCCACACACAGGTACAGTGAGACAGTCAGAGCTGAGGGGTTTCAATGCCTGGATGAGACGCTGGTGCCGGGAGGAGGAGTTTAGATTTGTTAGGCACTGGGATACATTTTGGGGCAAGAAAAGCCTGTACAAAAGGGACTGGCTGCACTTGAACCAGGATGGAACCAGACTGCTGGTGCTTAAAATCAAAAAGGTTGCAGAGCAGCTTCTAAAATTATGCCTGGGGAATAGCTGAAAGGAGCTGGGCAGTATCCCGTTCAGCAAAAGCCATCCTTTATAGTGTGAGTGTGCAAAGGCTTCAGATAAAACAGAAGGGGACAGAGCAGAACCACATAAAGACCAGACAGAAGGCTGTGCCAGCTGGTCAAAGAGTCCAAAGAAAGATATCATACACCAGGGAAGAGATTCAGCATATAGGTGCATATATGCCAATGCCCAAAGCCTCTGAGCCAAGATGGGTGAGCTAGAGTGCTTGGCTGCTAACACAGAAATAGATATAGTGGGCATAACAGAAACCTGGTGGAACAATGAGAACCAGTGGGACACTGTTATCCCTGGATATAAACTCTATAGAAAGGACAGGGAGGGACGCCTTGGAGGTGGAGTAGCACTGTATATTAAAGAAGGGATAGAATCTAACAAAGTAGAAAACCTAGGAGGACTGGAGTCCTCCACAGAAACCCTGTGAGTGATGATACAAGGCCTGAAAGGAAATGTGCTACTGGGGACATGCTATCGCCCTCCGGATCAAAACGCTAACAGTGACTGAGAGTTGCAGCAGGAAATCAGGGAGGCATCAAGGAGAGGCAGGGCTGTAATAATGTGTGACTTCAATTACCCACACATAGATTGGGTAAATTCACAGTCAGGTAATGACAAAGAGGTCAAATTTCTAGATACACTGAATGACTGTGCCCTAGAACAGTTGGAGCTGGGTCTCATGATTAGTGAGACCCGGTTTGGGGTGCTGAGTGGGGACAGCAGGCTAAACCCGCTTTCCCCACACACGAGCATGGCTGGAGTCCTGGGCAGCCGGATTGGCTGCCCACAAGATTGTCGGCTCTGTGACGGAGCCGCGGGGGCTGGGGGGAGTGGGGGATGACTGGCCCCCCACAAGATCCAGCATGCCCTGCGTGAGCACGCAGGGCATGCTGGCAAGACCCCTGGAGCCGGGAGGTGGCTTTTCACCTCCCCTCCGGGAGTCTCCTCGTGAGTAGCCGAGGCGTGGAGCTGCACGGCAGCTACTCACAATTAAAAAAATGTTTGCTCCACAAACCTGGTTTTAGGGGCAGGCTACTTAGGCAGTTTGACCGACTGGGAGCCACCGAGCTCGCCTGCAAGCCTGGTGGCTCCCACGATCAGGCAAAATCAGGCTAGGCTCTCCTAGCCCGATTTTGCCTCATCATGAGAATAATCCCTTGGTCTTGGAACCAACCAGTGAGAAGGTGACCTTGGACTTAATCCTGAGTGGCACCCAGGACCTGGTGCGGGATGTCTGTGTCATCGACCCTTTAGGGAACAGTAACCATAGTGCGATCAAATTCAGCATACATGTGGGGAGAGAATCACCAAAGAAGTCTAACACAGACACTTTGAATTTCAGAAGAGGAAACGTCTCCAAAATGAGGAGTATGGTGAAAAGAAAGCTGGAAGGGAAAATCAGGAGATTCACTTCGCTCCAGAATGCATGGAGTTTACGTAAAACCACAATACTAGAAGCCCTGTTAGATTGTATACCCAAAAGGAGGAAAGGTACCACTAAGTCCAGGAGGATGCTAGCATGGCTAACAGGTAACATCAAGGAAGCCATAAAAGGGAAGAAGATTTCCATTCAAAATTGGAAGGTCTGCCCAAATGAGGAGAACAGAAAGGAACACATACTCTGGCAAAAGAAATGCAAGGTGATAATAAGGGAAGTGAAAAGAGAGTTTGAGGAACATTTAGCTAAAAGTATCAAGGGGAATAACAAAAACGTCTTTAAATACATCAGATACAGGAAACCTGCCAGGGAGGCGGTTGGACCATTGGATAATGAGGGAGTGAAAGGGATTATTAAGGAGGATATGGAGATTTCTGAGAAGCTAAATGAGTTCATTGCATCTGTCTTCATGGCAGAGGATACTGATCATATTCCTGCTCCTGAAACAGGCTTTCCGGGGATGGAGGCTAAACAACTGACTCAGATAGCAGTGACAAGGGATGATGTTCTAAACTGTCTCAGAAAACTGAAAACTAGCAAATTGCCAGGGCTGGACGGCATCCGTCCAAGAGTCCTCAAAGAACTCAAATGTGGAATTGCCAACCTGCTTGCTAAAATATATAACTTATTCCTGCAATCAGGCTCTGTACTGGAGGATGGGAAAGTAGCAAATGTAACACCGATTTTCAAAAAGGGATCCAGGGGCGATCCAGGAAATTACAGGCTGGTTAGCTTAATGTCCATTCCAGGCAAATTGATGGAAAGCATCCTCAAGGATAAAATTGTAAAGCACCTAGAGGAACAGGCCCTGCTGGGAGTGAGCCAGCATGGCTTCCGCAAAGGTAAATCTTGCCTCACCAAACTTTTGGAGTTCTTTGAGAGTGTCAACAAGTATGTGGATCAAAGTGATCCAGTTGACATAGTATACCTGGACTTCCAAAAAGCTTTTGACAAAATTCCTCATCAAAGAACCTGAGAAAACTTAGCAGTCATGGGATAAGGGGAGAAGGATATGTGTGGGTTGCTAACTGGTTGAAGGACAGGAAACAGAGTGTAGGTATAAATGGAGAGTTTTCACAATGGAGGGAAGTAAGAAATGGGATCCCCCAGGGATCTGTACTGGGACCAGTGCTTTTTAATTTATTCATAAATGATCTAGAAATAGGGGTAAGCAGCGAGGTGGCCAAATTTGCAGATGATACCAATCTCTTTTGGGTAGTGAAATCCAAAACAGATTGTGAGGAGCTCCAAAAGGATTTCTCCAAACTGGGGAAGTGGGTGACAAAATGGCAAATGTGGTTCAGTGCTGGCAAGTGTAAAGTGATGCATATTGGTGGGGAAAACCCCAACTTCAAGTATACATTGATGGGATCTGAGCTGTCGGAGACTGACTAGGAGAGGGACCTTGGGTTCGTGGTGGACAGCTCATAGTGTGGATAAAGTGGATAGAGAGAAATTCTTCTCCCTGTCACATAACACTAGAACCAGGGGTCATCCCATGAAATTGATTGCCAGGGAATCTAGGACCAGCAAACGGAAGTACTTTTTCACACAACACATAATCAACGTGTTGAATTCTCTGCCAAGAGATGTGGTGGCAGCCAACAACCTGGAAGGCTTTAAGAGGGGTTTGGATAACTTCATGGAGGAGAGGTCTATCAATGGCTACAAGTCGGAGGGCTATAGGCCACCTCCAGCCTCAAAGGCAGGATGCCTCTGAATACCAGTTCCAGGGGAGTAACTGCAGGAGAGAGGGCATGCCCCCAACTCCTGCCTGTAGCCTTTCAGCAGCATCTGGTTGGCCACTGTGTGAAATAGGGATGTGCGAACCAGTTCGGATCCGAACCAGTTGGGATCCAAACCGAACCACCCCCGGCTCGGTTTGGATTTGAACCGAACCGGGGTGGTTCATTTCGAACCGGTTCGGACTGGTTCGGACACCTGAAAATTGGTAGGATGGTAGCTGGCACGCAGGGGTACCTGTCACCCAAACCCCAAAGCAATCGGACACTCGTATGATATTTTTATGAATTTTTTAAAAATATCTTAATTTTTTTCTCATAGGATATAATGGGACTCGAACCAGGCCATTATTACTTATTGTGGAGCACCCATGGGTGCCAGCAACCATGCAAACCATGAAGCAATCAGACACCCCTATGATTTTTTATGAATATTTGAAATATTTTTAATTATTTTTCTCATAGAGTATAATGGGACACGAACCAGTCCATATCCCCTATTGTGGAGCACCAAGGGGCACAAAAGCGGGGTGGGTGGTAGACAGACAGGGGTGCCTGCCACCCAAAAAATCCCAAGGCAATTGGACACTCCTCTGATTATTGGTGAATTGTTGAAGTATTTTTGAATTCCTTATAGAGAATAATGAGGATTGCAGCAAATGTATAGCTTCACGTCGGGGGGGGAGGGGTGTCGTAGAGTAGAGTGTGGTGGCTGGTAGTTCCTAGGGTGGGCAAGGAAGCTACCTGAATTATTTGAAAGGAATTGGGCAAAGGGGTGATTTTTAAGTGATTTTTGAAGTTTACACGTCTTTAAGGTTTTTCTCCATAAAGAAGCATGGAGGTGTCAGCAAATGTATAGCTTCACGTCGGGGGGAAAGGGGTGTCGTAGAGTGGAGTGTGGTGGCTGGTAGTTCCTAGGAAGCTACCTGAATTATTTGAAAGGAATTGGGCAAAAGGGTGATTTTTGGTTAATTGTTGAAGTTTACGTGTCTTTAAGGTTTCCCCCCATTAGATATAATGAAGGGTGTATCGCTTCACGTCGGGGGGAAAGGGGTGGCCTAGAGTGGTGTGGAGTTGGTGGTAGTGCCGGTTAGGGGCAGGGAAGCTACCTGAATTTTTTCAAAGGATTTGGGCAGAGGGCTGATTTTTGGTGAATTGTTGAAGTTTACGCGTCTTTAAGGTTTTTCCTCATAATAAGTTATAATGGAGCTTTCAGCAGCCCCATAAGTGCACTTGGGGGGTGCTGGGGTGGCCCAGAGCGAGTGGTGGTGTAGTGCACATAGGGTGCCAACCACCCCCATGGGTTTCTAACCCATGGGGTACAGGGTTCTCTTGTTTCTGAGGTATTGAGTGTGGATTCTTTGATAGCATATTAGAGTGGATTCATGGTGTCTCATTGAAAATCTCATTTGCTATCACAGAATCCACACTCAATACCTCAGAAACAACAGAACCCTGTACCCCATGGGTTAGAAACCCATGGGGGTGGTTGGCACCCTATGTGCACTACACCACCACTCGCTCTGGGCCACCCCAGCACCCCCCAAGTGCACTTATGGGGCTGCTGAAAGCTCCATTATAACTTATTATGAGGAAAAACCTTAAGACGAGTAAACTTCAACAATTCACCAAAAATCAGCCCTCTGCCCAAATCCTTTGAAAAAATTCAGGTAGCTTCCCTGCTCCTAACCGGTACTACCACCAACCCCACACCGCTCTAGTCCACCCCTTTCCCCCCGACGTGAAGCGATACACCCTTCATTATATCTAATGGGGGAAAACCTTAAAGACACGTAAACTTCAACAATTAACCAAAAATCACCCTTTTGCCCAATTCCTTTCAAATAATTCAGGTAGCTTCCTTGCCCAGCCTAGGAACTACCAGCCACCACACTCCACTCTACGACACCCCTTTCCCCCCGACATGAAGCTATACATTTGCTGCAATCCTCATTATTCTCTATAAGGAATTCAAAAATACTTCAACAATTCACCAATAATCAGAGGAGTGTCCAATTGCCTTGGGATTTTTTGGGTGATAGGCAACCCTATCTGTCTACCACACATCCCGCTTTTGTGCCCCTAGGTGCTCCACAATAGGGGATATGGACTGGTTCGGGTCCCATTATACTCTATGAGAAAAATAATTTAAAAATATTTCAAATATTCATAAAATCATAGGGGTGTTTGATTGCTTCATGGTTTGCATGGTTGTTGGCACCCATGGGTGCTCCACAATAAGGAATAATGGTCTGGTTCGAATCCCATTATATTCTATGAGAAAAAAATAATAATAATTTTCAAAAATTCATAAAAAATCATACAAGTGTCTGATTGCTTTGGGGTTTGGTTGACAGGTACCCCTGGGTGCCACCTACCATCCTAGCTAATTTTCGAGATCCGAACCAGTCCGAACCAGTTCGGTTCGGATCCGAACCGGTTCGAATCTGAACCCAACCAGGAGGTGGTTCGGACAAAACCAAAACTGAACCACCCCCTCCTGGTTCGGACCCGGTTCAGATCCAAACTGAACTGGGCGAACCGGTTTTGTGCACATCCCTAGTGTGAAACAGGATGCTGGACTGGATGGGCTTTGTGCCTGGTGCTCGTGGCTGCTCACATATTTTCTGCACCCCTATTCTGAATTTCATATTGCATGTATAAAATACAGAAATGTGTCATGTATACTGGCTGGCATACTTGTGCAACATTGCATGCACCCTGTGATGTGTTTGCATAGTTATGCAAGAGCACCTGCACAATTCCTGTGATTAGTATATAACAGTGCTCTTATGCAACTGCACAAATGTTACCTTGCAATGGACCATGTATTGTTACACAGTATGTCAGCCCATTCATTTGCAAACACAGATTGTTTGCAGTCTCTGGTTCATATTATTGAACCCCCTTTCTTAATTTCATTTTGATTTTTATAAAAATGTCCATTGCTTGAATCCTGTTATATCATGTATCATCTCATTTTGGTTCACGTTTACATTTGCAACAAAGCTCCCAGCAAGAAAATTGTCTCTAAAACATCTAGTTATTCTTAACTGAAACCTGTTAGTGCACAGAGTTTAGTGCTGTGATATTGTGTAGTCCCATGACAGGAACTACACAACAGAATTGTGGGGTGGTGGGGTTTTTTAGTGGGGGGGAGGGTTGGCAGCAATATATTCTTTTACTTTGAACTGAATTCCTGATATAATAAAAGTGCAGCAAATGCAGAAACTGCTAGCACCACCTGCTGTTGAAAAGACAGTTGAACATGTTAATACTTTCTGTACAGGCACCACTCAACATAATGACAGCAACATAATTTCAACATAATTTCAACATAATTTCAAATGGAGAGGAGTACATAGTAATAATTTTCTGAGATCTTGTTTATATTTTGTTATATGTTTGTATTTTTAAATGGGTTGATTTTGAACATTATCACTCAATGAAAAGGATGGGAAGAGGAGAAATGGTAATTCTGAGAGAGAAGGCAATAATGCTTTCAGCAGAATTGTTACTTGACATTAATTGCTTATTGAATTGTTTATTTAGTGATTTATTATGTGAATGTATTTTACTTGCCTTTTTGGTTTTCTGTTGTAAACTGCTTTGAGTATCATTGAGATAGAAATGTCTATATGTGGTATATGTGGACTAGACTTGGTGCCCTTACTGTGATTATTATTGTGATAATATATTATATATTATCCATGCTATAGCCTAATTATTATATGATTCCATATAGAAAGCAAGGGAACAGTGGATGGATTTTTGCTAGCACTCCTCTTCTGTGAGCTCCCAGTAGCCTCTCTGCTTATGCTTGAAACCACAGGCATGTGGCTCTCACTTTTAACATGCTCAGGAGCCTCACGGGATCATGAACTCTCCATTTGTTGGCACATGGGGACCAGTCAGTTAGCTGGCAGTGCGACAGTTACCCCCAGATTTAGCAGCTGCCAAAGCCAAATTGAAAGGAAACTAGCCTCACACCTTCCCTTTGCTGGGATGCCTAAGTAGACTCCAGAGTTAATTTGCAAAAGTTAGCTTTTCATTCAAGGTCTCTCTCTCTCCACAAAGAGCGACATCCCCTTTGGTCAATCTTTGGTCTACCCCGCTTTGGTCTACCTCCCCTCCATAGATGCCTCAAATGAGGTAAAAAAACCAATTACTTCAGCAGGAAAGTCAGATAAGTCTCTGCGATGTAACTCCCTTCCTATCAGAAAAAAGCTAAGTGGAGGATAGAAACTCAGAGGTGTACTCATTAAAATACTGATTAGTTTACTAGGTTCTTCTGACCTAAGGGATACCGTGTCTGCATGTCCATTCACTCCATTTACATAACAGGGTACACTTGAGCTATTCAAAGCATTGTGTTGTAGTGCAGCACATCAAACACAGACAATTGAACCTTTTGAGATTCCCTGGAGTAACCCTATTCAAGAAAGAAGAGCAACTAGAATGTTGCCCCTGGACACATTTTGGTCTTTGGTTGATTGAGCCAGTGTGCTCCTTGAACCAGTGTGTTCCGTTTGGTACTCCATTTGGATTCCAGTGCATGTCATTTGGTTCTTACAACTTGGAGTCACCCACGATTTGGACGCTAGGTCTGACACCCACCATTACACATGGTTGTGTCTTGCTTTGCATGCCAATCACCCTTCCAGCCTCTAGATGGGCCTTCTTGGCTGGCCCGGTCTGACCAGCCAACACTGCTGCTGCCAGAAGTTGGCTGCTCCAGAACAGACACTTCTAGGATCTGTCTCAGCTGTCGAACCCCCTTGGTTTCCTGCTGCTGTCTGCTGCTTCCCAGTCCATCCCTGAGGGAATTGGTCCTTTGGTTGCGCCAGAGCTACGAGGGTCCAGTCGCCAATAAAGGAAGGATGAGGTTGTGTTAATCACTTCACCCCTCTGGGACTTCCTATCCCTGCTCCTTTTCTTAAATACAAAAATCCGTTTCTCTCAACCTCCTCTCTCTAGCCAGCCTGGGGTGTATTTTAATTCAGACACTATGCTAGATTTCCTCTTTGCAGTTATCTGGTTAGTCTTGGAACATATTTTTAATAGTAATATTGCTTTAATTGACTCTCTTACTCCAATGTAACCCTTACCCTCACATAAAACCTTGTTTGTTTTTGAACTGCAGCCTTTCTCTCAGTTCATTTTCCTACCACAAAATTCCCTTTGCACAAAAATTATTCTGATGTGGAACTGCTTCACTCTGAGCTAATTTTCCCACACAAAACCCTAACACAATTTACCCCTAACCAATCACCCTGGGGCAGTTCCATTAACAAGATATATAGCAATAGCAATAGCAATAGCACTTACATTTATATACCGCTCTATAGCCGAAGCTCTCTAAGCGGTTTACAATGATTTAGCATATTGCCCCCAACATTCTGGGTACTCATTTTACCGACCTCGGAAGGATGGAAGGCTGAGTCAACCTTGAGCCCCTGGTCAGGATCGAACTTGTAACCTTCTGGTTACAGGGCGGCAGTTTTACCACTGCGCCACCAGGGGCTCTGTAGCTAAGCTAACACATGACTCAAAAGTGTTCATCTAATTGGGTCCATTTGAGAGGAATGTAATTTCCTCTAACTGAGCACCCAAAGACTGGGCTGTTAGATTGTTGGTATGGTATTAGCTGTCTACTAGCTTGTAAGCCACCAAGCCAAGTGCATCCAACCAGTATATGAAGCGGATCTGCAAGCTACCAAGGTTCTCTCAAGCACCCTTGAGGACCTGCCTGAAGATTTCACACCTACAATGTTGGAAAGTTGCTGCCTGCAGAATAGCCTCAAAAATATCAGTTTTGCACAATTGTTTCCTGTGCTTTCAATGAAAAAATCTCTTCCATCCAAGCTTTGTTGCCAAAATCAAAAGCTATGAATATTCAGTTCAGTTCTAGCTATTACCACTGACAATAGTGCAAACAAACAAACAAACAAACAACCCAAAACAAAACACAAAAACCATACACTTCTCTCACACATGCGCACACACATACACCCCCTTCTCTCACACATGCGCACACACATACACAGGGTCCAGATCAAAGCTAAGAACTTTAACTGGGAACTTTAAAGACCCATTGGTTAGAATGGGAGTGATAATTAAATGCATGCTTGACTGTTCCATTGAATTCAATAGACTTTCCAGAGGAAGGATCATATCTAGAGGTTGGCCTTTATAACACTCATTCTACCAAAAAATCCAGGTAGGACAGAGGAATTTTATCTTTTTTCCCTTCTCTCTGATCAGAGCTCACAGATTACAGATAAAGTGGCCAAGTTTTGTGTAGCTGTTTGTGCCTGTCACAGATAGTTGTTTAAGTAGTCCTGTTTTAATGGTTATGCAATATTATTATTATCAGTATTACCTATACTGTTATTAGTATTAGGTAGTATATGCAATCTGAGCAGTTTGTCTTGCTCCCATTGTGAAGGCCTATGATACTAATTTGTGTATGCTACTTTTTATGTGCCAGTCTATGATTGTAATACTACTACTACTGCTACTACCACCACCACCACCACCACTACTACTATTACTACTACCCAGAGGTTGTTTTGGTTAGAATTGTTTTAAAGGTCCTTATTGCCATAACACTTCTAGTTGTTGTTCAGTAAATCCAGATTTGCATGATCCAACAGGATCCATTTTAAGGAGAGGTTTTAGGAAGTGGCTTGAACTCAATGGGACTTGGAAAATGTTTAACTTGGGCTGGATCTTTCCTATGGCTTGGAAACTCTTTGTTCTGTCTAGCATTACACCAACAGTCAGAAATCGAAAGAGTGTGTTTCATTCTAAGGGCATCTCAACCTTTGGGGAGAACATAATAAATTGTAGAGCACAGCCCTAAAATAGAACATCTGAAGTAGTTTTCTTTGAACCCTTTTCTAAACTAAAAAGTTACCATTCATTCAAGACCTCCCATTTGTTGGCAGCTTTACCTTAGCCATTAATCTCTTCTTAGTACTTGCTTAGTACTTTTTGAAAACCTAAATATACCTCCATCCACTGAATTTTCTTTATCAGGCATGGCAGTAATATCTTAAAGGACTCCAGCTGGTTAGTTAAGCATGACCTCTCCTGCCTGAATGTATGCTGGTATCCTTACTCAAACTGTGCCATTGTATTTCTCCCTACATAACACTCACCTCACTTGAGGTTTTCCTAATTTTTCCTCCAGTGGATCTAAACCTACCAGTTAAATTTTCTGCATAATCTATATCTGGATCATTAAGGGAAAATAATGAAGGAAAGTTTCCCATTATATAAAACCTGTGGGGTTGTTGTTGTTTTCCAGTGCGGAAGGAAGGTTTAACAAAAAATCCAGCAATCACTTTGTTCCATTCCTTTAATGCTCCATTTAAAACAACACTGAGCTGAAAAGACTGCAACATTAAATAATGTCGGAAAATGCACTCTGTGAGAATATTTCTTGACTCTGAATGGCAGAGGGTGGTCTCAATCCACAGATATAGCCATGTGTGATAACATGTTGTGCATGATTAATTCACACAAAAAAGTCACTTCGATTTCACATTATTTGCAAATTAGATTATTGAAAAGCCATCTTGCCCTCACTCCAAGAAATACACAAAGCAATAATAACACAGACATATCATTGTGGGTGAAAAAAGGCCAAAACTGTATTTGAAAAACCAATTCATGTTAATGGCAGCAGGCTAACTTCCACCACCACCACCACCACCAAGCAGTGTGGGTATGACAGTCAGTCCAGAGGTCAAATAATAACACCCTTCTCCCTAGCCTATTGAGGTGATTGCTCACATCTTGGCTCAGAGCAGCAGATCAGACAAATTTGGATCCTACTCATCCTTGCCAACCTTTAAGAGGGATCAGTTCAGTTTCAGAGGCTTCAAACTCCACCAAGCCGTTCAGCCTTTGAAGTAGGTTGTCCCCCTGAAGCAGGGAGAGCTCCTTATTAAAGCCCTTACACTGCCAAGCCTTGAAGGCCAAATTGGCCACTCCCCACCTGCCCAAGGGTAGACAATAGTCAATCACCCTACTCCTATTCACTACCCCCACTGTCCCTGCCAGTTGTGACCAAAAGCAACCTAAGAGAATGGAGTAGTCGGACAGAATGGAATGGGTGGGGTGTGGGGGGGAAAACCTTCATAATAAAGGTCAACCAACTAGGAAGCAAAGCGTGGGGCATGGGCCTGTACATTTTTCTTGATTCAGCATAATATTTTTTATAAAAATAATAATAATTCAAAATGCCTTTTGGTGGTTAACATAATCAACATCCTATATTCACCACAAAACTCTTGGTGTGGGTTAGACAAGTTATAAGCCAATATGGGTGGGTCCCAAGAGAGTCACATCACCACCACGACTACTACATGAAGACAATGGGTACAGCAGTGGTTCTCAAGGACCAGCAGTGGGTCTTTCTGAGGGCCATGGGGTACCTGGCCCACAATATCAGCCCTGGACATTGGCCCTGGATAAGACCAAGATCCAATTTCTTCACAGGGACATTTCTGCATATTTCTTGGTATATTAGTATGTGTTCTGCCATGAATGAGCATTGCAGGGGCGGAGCTACCAATGGACAAACAAGTTCAAAGAACCCGGGCCGCCTCCAATCAGGCACCATGCCTTGTGGCCCCGACATGCCCCCCGTGTCTGATGTCAGATGCAGGGGGGGCGTCATTTTGCTCCCAAACAGGGCTGTGCGGCCCCATTTGGGAAAGAAATTGGCCCTTGCTGCATTGGCATCATGGGATGGACTGACTCTCCCTGTTTTTAAAGGCAGGGAGGGTCACTCCTGGCCTTGCTGCCAACACAGCAGGGCCAATCTCCCAGGAAGAGTTGCTCCGGCCTGCGCTGCACAACGCAGTGCGGGCCAATCTCCCTTCCAAACAAGGCCATGCGGCCCCATTTTGGAGGCAGATCCCCCACAACTGACATCAGACATGGGGGCGTGGCTAGCTATCCCCTGCATCAGACATTAGATGTTGGGGTGGGGCCAGGGGCGGGGCCTAGAGCATTGCATACATGCAACTTGCTTAAGCACATGCAGCAAGAGCACTGGTTCACTTTTTACAGTACCTATTGAGTGGGGTATATTAATGATGCAACCTGACAGCATTAATCAACTGTTGGAGGCAGGACTTATTCCAGGTACCCCCATTTGCTCCTTAAAAATAATCAGACTGAATGGTGTACTATTTGTTCAGCAGCGCAGCTCATTGCTTTATGCAAGGTTTTCTGGGCAGGGACCATGGTGTTCTACTGCGTACATTTCAGAGCAATATATTAAGCAGAGAGACAGGATGAGAATTATGGATAATAATAATATGTTTTCAGAGATCTCGGTAGAAATGCTTAGATAAAGTACATTTCAGTGCTCAATACTAGATGTCATGTGGGCCGCAGTCTTATCAAATCAGTTCATTCCTAACAATGAAAAAGCACAGATTGCATTCATCAGAAAGTAATTACTCCAATAATTTTCTCTTAAATCGTGATCTTCATAAAAAGGGTGTTTTAATTGCTTGCAAGAATCCATTAGGTTGAAAAATCAACAGCTCCTGCTAACCTTGAGAAAGGACACAGAAGCTTACAAGGTTGATCTGCCATTCTAATGAATTCACAGAAGTAAATAAATTACCATTTTATGAAGATTAAGATTTAAATGATAATGGGCCAAATTCAGCACAGATAGGCACAGGCCGGATTGGACTCACTTATGGGGCAGATGCCTTGGTTCATGGCATGCATAATTTTATCCTGCAAGTAGTCCCTTTGTTTTTAAGAAAGTTGCTAATTGACTAAGAAGACTTTTTAATCTAAGAAGTTAACATGTTGTACCAACCAGGTGTTTTTTTTTTGGAAGAATTTGTTCTTGGCGTAACGCCACTCTGAGGTTTAATGTAAACAACAGTTAATGAGGCTGGAGGGACATGACAGAGGTTCGAAAGATATTCTCTGGACTGATCTGGACATTACACTATGCCCAAGCCAGCCAGCCAACCTGCTGTGCGATTAGGAATATGCTCAGACATATCCTGCTCTCTCTCCTGGTGCTCCTTCCCCTTTCTCCTAATTACTTAAGGGTTCATCGGAGTTGTTCCAACCTACCACCTTACATGTGATCTAAATACTGAGAGTGAGGTACCCCCCCACCCCTGATTAAGAGAAATGGAAAGGCATGCCACAGGGGGACACAATATGCTTGTGTACATCCCTAACCTCACAGTGCAGGTTCAGCCATACCTGGCCTTCTCTCTCTCTCTCTCTCTCTCTGTCTCTCTCTCTCTCAAATATGAAAACACAGCCCTCATCCAACAAAATTGGTTGGCTGACATAATGCAGAGTCCTAATAGGGACAGAGCCACCTAATGTCACAGCGGGGAAATGACTTGAATAGCCAACCAGAGGTTACCGGTTCGAATCCCCTCTGGTATATTTCCCAGACTATGGGGAAAAACCTATATCGGGCAGCAGCAATATAGGAAGATGCTGAAAGGCATCATCTCATATTGTGTGGGAGGAGGCAATGGTAAACCCCTCCTGTATTCTACCAAAGAGAACCACAGGTCTCTGTGGTCACCAGGGGTCAACACCGACTCAGGAGCACACTTTACCTTTAATAGGGAGAGGAGGGCATTGTGGCACTACTGCTGTGGACATGGAAACAGCAGTGCCACTGTGGAGGATGCTTGTGCTACCATTGTTACCATAGTTTCTCCCATTGTGTTAAATAGGAGAAACTAGGTGCTGCTGTTAACACAGCCAATGTCCTCCTCCACGATGCAGCTGCTTCTGTGTCCACAGCAGTGGTGCCACAACACACACACACACACACACACACACACACACACACACCGTGCATCGTGTCATCAATTGACTGTAGGGTTCAGGAAAAAAAGAAGCATATTTTCACTCACACAACACAAGCCCTGCTCATGCATTTACCTGTGTAGAAACAAATGCACAAAATGCAAAGTGTGTCTCTGGCCCCACTCCAACTGCTGCTATGTATTCATCTGTCTCTTTGAATGAAGCCTACATCATACACATTGCACAAGTAGGCTCCATACATGCAGTTGGAAACCGTGCAAGTTCCCTAATCACGCAGAGGGTGATTTCCCTCAAGGGTATACAAGTTCCACACACATAGGTTCTGTTGGATTAAAGTCTGGCGGTCAGAGGGAGAACTCCACATGTTCATTTCTACACAGATTCACACCAAAACCAGCCTATAATTAATGTGTGGAATTGATAAATCATCTTTGCTATCTTACATACTTTTTTAAAAAAGTAAACAATTCATGGAGAGGTCTGGCAAGAAATTGAAGAAGTGGACTCCTTAGCTGGGATCTAAAGGACCCAAACATTACTTCATGCATCCAGGAGAAATTTGCTCCTTTGATTCTCAAATGGCAACCCCTTCATGCCCCAAAGCTATGGTGTACTGCCTCTTTAAAAGAAACACACACACACACACACACACACACACACACACACACACACACAATGTATCTGTGGATGAAAGAGGTTGTGTTTGCAAGCAGTTTCACTTTAGCAGCAGGGATCTAGATTAGTGGTTGAGCTTGTCGGATCTTCTCAGGAGTCTGAACAATTCTGGGCCCACCAGAGAGAGTTCTCAGTTAAATTATACTTCTTACTTGAATTTATCCAGTGCTGAGGTTCTTGGTGTCTGTTTTTGTGCTTGGACCTTTTAGTGAATTTTAAGAGAGGGAAGTTAACGGAAGAAGTCTAGTGTGTGTGCTGCTGTTCTCACATATCCATTAATGGCACCCAGATTTTGAAACTGAGGGGCCCTTAAAGCAATGTGTGTGTGATATTACACAAGAGTACATCAGCCTAGTAACAATGTGTTCACACAATTTGCATAAGTGCATGTTATCTTCGATGGAAGAGTTCATGCAAATTTTGCTATTGCACAGCAGGTGCAACTCACAGAAAATTCCCAAACACAGCATTACTAGGCTGCCATACTCTTGTGCAGTATGTCAGCCATTATGAATATTTATATACTGCTTCTCAACAAAAAGTTATCAAAGCACAGAAGAATAAGATGGTTCCCTGTCATCAAAGAGCTCTTCATCTAAAAAGAAACACAATGGACAACCAAGTGTCTACTGAAGGGATGCTGTGCTGGGAAAGAATAGAGCCAGTTGCTAATTGTAAGTGAGTCACTGCTTTAAAAGGTGCCTCATTGCTCAGTTATGGCATGAAAAGAGCATTGTTCAAAGAAAAATAATTTGGTACACCCAAACTCTTGGGCAAGTCCATCTCATTGAATCACAACCTCAATGTTCAAAGGCAGTATACTTCCATATACCAGATGTTCAGTATAAATAACAGGAATGGCTTTTTTCATATGCTGTTTATGAGGTTCCTATAAGCATCCAGATGACACAGAATGCTGGGTTGGATGGTCTTTGCTCTGATCCAGCAAGGCAATACATACAGGGCAAATTGGAAAGTATGTCCACTGACCTCTTGGAATCACATCAAGGAAGAATGTGTGGATGCACATCTCCCCCACCTGCTGCACCATCATTCAACTGAAGAATCACATGGGTGGCGGGGGTGTTCAGACTGCCTCTTATTTAGCAGATTCTATTTTATATTAGTATTTAAATCATGTGGTGAGGGATACTTTGGATGAATCAACTGCATGTGATTATACAGCAGAATGAAAGTGCACTGGGAAGCACATGCTCTTCCTTCATGTAACCTGAACTGTCCATATGAGGAGAGAAACTGTAACACAGAGAATGTGAAGAAAATATGCTAGTTTTAGAAAAGCAATGATTAGTAGATCTTGTTAGCTGAAGCCTTCTGGAGAAAAGGGCAGAAACCCAGTTAGAGCTCTCTCAGTTTCATTAAGTTTTAAGGTTTTGATTTCTGTTTTAATTTGTTTTATGTTGCTGTAAACCACCCAGAGACAAAGGTTTGGGGTGGAGTACAAATAGAACAAATAAACAAATGAATGAATGACTAAAATGAGCAATGGTAAATAATGGCCTACCTCTCCATAGCGCCATGAGGTGCTGCCACTCTCATAGAGTGGCAGGAATCTAGCTGCATTCAAACCTTGTTTCATAGCCTAGCACAGCAGAGGTGGAGGGGGAAGTGATTTACACTTCTTTCCTCTCCCCCCCAAAGCACTTTCTGCTATCAGGAATATGTCCCCGAGTGCTACACAACCCTAAGGGACATATTTCTGCCAGCAAAAAAGGCATTTGGTGGAAAGGAAGAAAAGCACAATTTGCTTTCCCCTCCACCCTTCAATGCAGCTGGCTTCTGCCACTGTGTGAGAATGGAGCCCTTCTTATGCCCTTTTAGCACTATAGGCATTGTGGGCCGTTGTTTTAAGCTTGGCGAAACACTGAATTGTATAGGGCTGTCCACAGACTGGCATAAGGTGTCACTTGCTCATAATTGTTCTCTTGAGAGCTTGGTCCATAATAAGCAGGAAATGCATTATGAACAGATTTTATCCATATTTGGTGTTGTGTTTGTTGTCATTTCACATAAGAAATGAAATCTCAGTAGACACCAATGTAAATGTAATATGAATGACAACATCACACATGATGTATTCACATGAATAGAATGAATTAATCCATATATCCACTAGTGGCATGTTGCCATCTGCCTCATACATACAGAATTGTCAGGGAACTGACCATAACAGCTAATAGGCTTTAGTTACTTTTCCCCTAGCTCGACAGTTAATACTTAAATTGGGAAATCATGCTACATCATGAATATGTTCCTGCTTTGCTCCTCAGATACAGCAAATGGCTGGCCTGAGCGAAAATGGCAAGGTCAAAAGATGGCAGCTGTTGACTGGAAGAGTCCATCGGCCCCCTACACATATGTTAGCCCAGTTAACATATGCATGCAAACTGGAAAAAGGCTCCACAATTAAGCCATCTTTGGGAATCAAAACCCTAAATTGAGATATGGGGCTTAAAGTCTTAAAACACAATTCTGCTCATTTATGGAGGTTTTCAAGCTGTGTGCCAAGAAGCCTGGGGTTCTTTGGGACTTAATAAGGGAGATCGGAAATTGTATCCCCCTAACCACAGCATGCCCACCACTCTCAAGCTTTACCATCAATGTCCAGCATCACAGACATGTTGCATTATAGTTGTGTAGCCCTAAAATGGTACAGTCCAAGAGAAATGTACTAACTTGATTCTGTTGAATGTATACACTGGTCCCAGTTCTCTGAATTTTATGTATAGACAGGGGAGATCAGTATGAGATGTATGTGGATGCTTTTTGTTACTTGGGCAAGTCCTGCATACTCAAGATTGAGACTCTGTCTGGGTAAAAGCAAGTCCCCACGAATGCAAGCGAGAAAATGTACACTTTGGTTTCTGTTTCTGTTTTGTTAGTTAGAAGTTGGTCCCTGTGGGGATCCTGTAGAGAGTGTGGGGGGTGAAGTAAGAAAAAAAGGGTTGAAAAAGGAGAAGGTGAAAAATGGAGTTGTTTCTGAATAGAGCTTAGTTAAACAAACATAAGATTGCTTTGAGTTTATGAGGGAAGCAGCTATAAAGCAATTTCCAGTGTTCCTTTGACTCTTGTCCTAACAAGAGTAGATCTAAAGACAAAGACAGAAAAACCAGTCCTTGGACATTTGTTGCTAGCCGCAAAATAAAAGAGCACACTGTTGAAATGGCACACTGTAGAAAGCACCTTATTTAACAGGTGTGCAAGGTGTCAAGTAATTATGAGAAATCATTGTTATTTGCAGAACTGGCAAAGAAGAGCATATGCCACTTTATTTATAAATCACAAGCTAAATGGGTTACACACACAATGGAGTAAAATGGCAAAATATGTGGGAATTAAAATCCTATTTATTCTTTTATTTTTCCCCTTGTGAAATCTATTGCACATTACTGAAATGCTCATAAGCAAAGTCAACACTGGCGGTTTGGCAGGCTGATAAATAATCAATTAACTGGGTGACACTGGCTTCCTTCTCCCTAAAGAAACAAGTGCATTGCTGGCTCCTACAAATCTCCATAGACTGCACAGAATTTATGCCTGGCTATATATTTAGCATTGTAACAAGCTGAATTAAAGCTGTGAAGTAAACCTATTTCACGAATACTGAAAGGGTCTGAAAAGCCTGATTCCACATTGAACCAGACACAGTTCATAAAGGAACTTGTAATTTATTTATTTTTAACAAAATGAGTTTGTTAACAGTATCGCAGCACTCTCTGTCCCCTCTGTGCCAACAATGATGTCAACTTCCAGCCCCTTTTGTGAACTTCCATTACTGATGCTTTCTCCTTTGGAAACGCATTATCATTGTAGTATTGCTCTATACAAACCAGAATAGACTCCCTTACTTCTATTAGAAAATTGACCATTCAAAATTACTACATTGGTTTTCAGTAGGAAATAATTCTATAAATGTTGTTCACAGGGTAAAAGCATACCCTTTTAAATGTTCCTTATTTCACACACACATACACACACACACACACACACACACACACACTGCTCTCTTTATTTGCAGACAATCACAAAATTGTTAGGCCAGATTGGCTTCTTAAATATGCAGCTGATTAGACAGATTTTGTATCCCCATAAAGCACATGCTGTTTTGTAAACATTGGACATAATCCAGACAAAGTGAAGAAGTTTTAAGCCCAAATGTAATTCTCTCCCATTGAAGCGTAAACATGATTGGCTTACATTCTGCACAGTGAGCCTCACACCCGAGAGGGATGCAGGCTCACTCTCACATGGGACTCACCAGTCCGCTGCCATTGTTAGCACAGGAAGGGGAGGCTCTGGGAAAATGGCGTGGTTCACCAAAACTCCCATTGAGAATGCTGTGAGTCAGGTGCAGCTGCTCTGCTGTGTTGTTCTCACAGAGTCTCCCCTGTCTGTGCTAACAGTGGTGACAGACTGATGAGTCCAATGCAAGCAGCGAACCTGCATCCTGCTTGGGTGCATGACTCACTTAACAGTATATTAGCCACTTCCGTTTCTTGTCCACATTGCATGCATAATGGTCCATTGATGTACAAAAATCCACATGTGACTGTTGAGGTCAATTTTCCGGGAAGGCTAAAAGCCCTCCAGCTAATCTGGTGGGATTTTGGCTCTGGACTCTTATGATTAATCAGCCAAATTCAATAAGAAGTCAGAAAGGAGAATTAAGTATCTTTATTCAGCTGAGTAAAGGGTGTCCATTTCAATGCAAGAGAGAAATGGCACACCGCAGGAACAGTTACAATCAATTTTATACCCTAACAAGCAGTGACAAGCAACAAGCCCCCTCCCTCAGTTCCTCTTTTCCATGGAATCAATGCTATTGGCTATATTCAAATAAGTTGTTGTTCCAGACATGGTGTCACATATATCAAGAGGTGGCTTCCTGTTTCTCCGCTTGCGGTTTCTAAGCTTAAGCATTTCTCAAGTGTTAGCTTCCTGTCCTGTCTGGCTATTGTCTTAACTCAGAAATGCTTACAACACCCAAAAAAGAGATTTGCTTGCAATTTCTCACTATCATTTATTCCCTAATCAGCTTTTAGCCATATTACAGAAGCAAAATGGCTACAGTTATGCTAAAAGTAAAACACAAAGTAAAACACAGCTGTTTCTAGCCCTCACATGACTTCCCTGCCCATGTGATGAGAAAGGCTTTTTAACTTTTTTTAAAATTTTGAATCTAATAATGATTGTCGTTTTTAACCTTTTAACTTGTTTGTTCGACTTGGTTAATTTTATTACTTTTATTGTGTCTTGTATTTATTTTATTGTTGTAAGCCGCCCCGAGCAGTAGTATGCTGGAGGGGTAGGGTATAAAGATTTTAAATAAATAATAAATTAATTAAATAATAAGGCCTCCTCATCTAATGTCCAAAAAGGAAGTTGCAGTCAGCATGTGCAATCTGTATCAGCATCCAGATCCTGCACTTTCCCTCTGTGCAACTTCCTTTTTTGGACATTATGGCAGAGGTAGAGTCAAAGAGCTTGCACAGCCTCCATGGCTAAAACTAAGCACCTTTCTTGCCAACATTTTCAGCAATGCCAAAACCCTACATTCTGATTTCTAGCACTTCTTGGTAAAATGTTCACATCAGCCCTCATTTGCCCTCACTCTCAATTGACAATTAGTTTTTAGTAATAGTGTCAGGTCGGCAAATGCAAACAATCAGGTTGACCCACGTTATTACTGGTGTCCAGAGAAATTCTCATCTTAGACATCATCATGATGCCCATTCACTGTATTATCCCTGATCAGGTGGGATCAATCATGTGACTAATTTAGGAGAAGAGGAAATGTGACTAATTTAGGAAAGAGGAAGAAGCACCAACTTGGGAGAACAATGCTGCTGAACAGTATTTGTTTAGAAAAACAATCTTTTATGTTTTACATGCACAATGTAAATTTCTTTTTCTATGACTTTTTTTTACTGCACTGTACAAACCATTAGTTTTGTTACAAAGATCAAAACTGTTGAATAGTTACCACTGCCCTAATAGACTCCTGTCATAAAACTGAAGCATGTTGAGAAGTTTCCCCTTGTTTATTGTGGAGTACACATGGATCTGCATAATGAAAACTATTGTGTCACAATGGGCATCTTACTAATACAAATGGGTCATGTGAATCCAGCTTTCTTGGAATAGTATATTTGTGCCAAAAAGATAAACTCTCTTTCCCTCTCTCTCTCTGACTATATCTATATCTATATCTATATCTATATCTATATCTATATCTATATCTATATCTATATCTATCTATATATCTATATATTTGTATAACTGCTCCAAGCATAAATGACTAGCTATGAAAAATAGAAATTAATTAAATAATGCAATGTAGCATAATGGACTGCTTGTGTCCATTTCATACTCTCAAACAAGCCAATTTTCCTCATTTTGAAATGTAGGGAACAAGGATAAGAGATGTCTGCTTGTCATTCATTCATTAAAAATATATCATTTCAATTGTATTTGAAATATATGCATATCTTTTTGTATATAGGCTGATTATATTTCTCCCTTGAGAGTTTGTTTTTCATTCCCTTGTCTTTCTCAGTGGTTGACAACACCTGCAGCAAACTCATATATTTTTAATCTGGCATATAGTCATTTGAATCATGGCATAAAAGGTCTGACAACTGCATTTTTCAGCACCCTGTGAAGACTACTCCTTTGTGAATTAGTGAGTGTCTTATATCAAGGACAGTGCCCCATCCATAGTCATCTGATGAAAAGCTGAAGGAGAAGAATCCATACAATACGATCCCTTCATTTTTCTCAACATCTGTACACATCTCACACAGGCCCTCTTGAAGTCTATCAAAGGACTGTGCCTTTGTAGCTTTTAAGCAAGCTGTTTCATTTGGTTCAACTTTTTAGATTACAATACCAACTATTAATTATTTATCTCATCTTGCTACTGCTGGTGAAATTTGCCAAAAGGGCTTCAGCTTCTGCTGCTCCTTCAAACCAGCGCATATAGTTCAAAATTCAAGGCAGGCCTTAGGTTTCCCAGATCCTTGTGTGAAGTGAGCTGGGTTTGGCTTTAGGCACATTTATTGACCTGGCGCTGGAGGTGCAGAAATTTTTCTGCCTCTACTTCAGAAAGTTTTTGGAGGTTACTGTCACTGTACAACAAGCCCATTAAATTATATTTAGCTAACATAAATCTTGTAGAAATTGTTGTGTTCATAAAGATGGATCATCTTTTGGTTACTTTATCAACATCTGTGCTCTTTAATTTCCATGCACTTCTTATCACCTAGTTAATGTATTCTATGCTTTGAACACAAAACACTTGTGTCTGATTAGCTGTGATGGGTGTGAAAGTTTCCTTTGGAATTTTTGGAGATTCAAGTTCCTTTGTCTTGAAAACTAGTGCAGGTAAAGAGCCCATTCACTCCATGACAATCGCAATCTGAGCTGCTGCATTGAAAATCTGCCATAGTGGGGATTCAAGACATATCTTTGAAACTTCACTGCTTGAATTTGGGCAAGAAGCTAAAATAGGGCTTATAAAGACTGTGTTTGGCCTGAAATTTATTCTCTGCTTCTGTAAATTTCATTCTGGCTGCTTTGTAATTATTTTTACCAATACTTTGGATAGCTTGCATTGTATTGAAAGAAAATTAATTATGACTAAGTCCAATTGAAATTGATGGGACTTACTTTAGGCATGCTTACTTGCAGCATTCCCTCTAACAGGGAATTTAAGATGTTGTTGACTACAGCTCCCAGCACCCCCAGCCACGATGACCCTTGCCTGGGAATTGTAGCAGAGGTGGGTGTTCCTAGGAGGGAGTGATTAACTACACCAGGAGGTATATTCCCAGTAGGGTCACCCAAAGCTTGAAGGTCATTCCAGCTGCCCAGATAAAGCAAGCAGGCACCTATATTGGGCAGCAGTGATATAGGAAAGACGGTCACTTTTGTGACAACAACAAAGGCATCATTTCATACTGCATGGGAGAAGGCAGTGGTAAACCACTCCTGTATTTTACCAAGAAAACCACATGGATAGACAAGATAGAATGATTGTCGATGTAGTGCCGGATGATGGGCCCCTCAGGTTGGATGGTACTCAACATGCTACTGAGGAGGAGCTGAGGATCTCTCAGAGTACCGATGGTGTTTATGACACGGTTAGTCTAAAGCCTTTTGGACGTCTAGTGGCTGATGCTGCCATGCAGGAAAAGAAAATCCGAAGCTTCAGAGACAGAATGACAGTGGGAACGTGGAACATAAGAAGCATGGTTTGAGGTTCAAACCAAACCATACCCTGATTGGTTTGAATTCAAACCTGAGGCTCAAACCTTATGGCTGGTTTGATTTGAATTTGAACCATCAAACCACCCTGGTTCGAATTCGAACTGGTTCGAGTTCGAACTGGTTCACACATCCCTACTATACACAGGACAGGAAGCCACAGTCCAGACGGAACATGGGGTAACAGACATTTTTCCAGATCGACAAAGGAGTAAGACAAGGCTGTATACATTCTCCTTATTTATTCAAATTATATGCTGAACTGAGAGAAACTGGATTGGAAGAAGATGAACATAGTTTTAAAGTTGGAGGAAGAAACATCAATAACCTCTGCTATGCTGATGAAACAACTCTTATAGCTGAGAATGCAGGTGTTCTGCAAGCACTAGTAATGAAAGTCAAGGAGCACATTGAAAAAATGGGACTACAAGTAAAAGTAATGACAATGCGTACAGCAACCAGCCTCAGAATTGATAATGAAGAGACTGAAGTGGTCAATAGCTTCTGCCTTTTAGGATCAACCACCAAAAGTAAAAGATCCAGCAGTCAAGAAATACGCCACAGACTAGCACTTGGTCAGGTTGCAATGAAGACCTTGGAAAGGATATTTAGATGCCATGACATGTCTATACCTACAAAGATTTGAATCGTTTGGACAATGGTTTTCCCATGACACTCTATGGATGTCAAAGCTGGACTTTGAAGAAGCAAGATAGAAAAAGTATTGATGTTTTTGAACTTTGGTGCTGGAGAAGACGTTTGAGGATTCCATGGACAGCCAGGAAAACAAATAAATGGATCACAGAACAAATCAATCCAGAATTTTCACTTGAGGCACAAATGACCAGGCTCATACTTCTGACTCATTATGTGAAGACCCAGCTCCCTTGAGAAGTCCATAATCCTGGGAAAGGTTGAAGGAAAAAGAAGATGAGGATGACCAGCAGCAAGGTGGATGGACTTGATTATGACAGCACTAAATGCACCACTGAGAGAGCTCAAAGGCCAAACTCTCTCATCCTGGAGAGAATCTATCTATGTGGACACTAAGAGTTGACACCGACTTGACGGCACTCAATCAATCAGTCAATCAAGTCAACAACATTTGGGATTCCATGTTAGAGGGAACACTGCTTATTTGTCTCATTGATTTCAGTGGTGCTTAGTTATGACTGACTAAATCAAACTTAGATGTACTTAGGATGTTGTCCGTTGTTTTAAAATGTTATATTGTAAGCTTCCTTGGAGGTATATGATGGAAATTGAAATCTAATTATATAAATACACACAGAGATAAAATAAACACAGAAAGGACCCAGACTTGACAAATGCCTGTTGAAATAAAATTTTTGTGAACCATGCAAAAACTTAATGAGATAGCAGCTGATATCCTGACTAATGAAGCACTAGTGCAATCGGGGGGAAACTGGTGTAGCACCAGTGCTTCTGAAGAGTTCCAGAATAATGCTGCACCAGTGCTAATGTGTGTATTTGGGGAATTTTGATGATCACTCCTTCCTCAGGAGGCCTCTGTGTCACATGCATATATGGCCCTGAGGGCTGTGTGATCCTCAGGGAAATTTTTATGTAGCACATATCACTTCTTGGGGAATAGGAGGTTGTAAGACAGCAGTGGAACTGAGTGAGACAGCAGTGGAGCTGAGTTAGTTGAAGTTTTCAGAAGTACTGTTGCTTCTTCCATTGCATTGGTGTTTCGTTAGTCAGGATGTCAGCCAGATTCATGAATTTTTGTTCCATCTGGTATGTTGCTGTAGCTATCCTAAAAATAGAACAGCCAGCAGTTCCTTCTGGCTAGACATCAATACTAAAAACTAAATCAAGTTCTGATTAAAAAATATATCTGTGAAATTTAACAACAAAAAGAGCAACAGAACACTAATACATTAATTATGGGGAAAAATGTCAATGCCATGACCTTGCAAGTACACAAACACAACAATTTGCATCCTGCTCTTTGATCTAGTTTTTATTTGGCAATTTTTACATGCAGTTATGCTAAACTTGGGTTTCTTCTGACTGTCAAAAAGGCTTACCAGAGCAAAGTTCAAGATTTTAATTGTTATTTACAGTATGCTGCTGCTATTGAAGACCATAAAATAACAATATAGCCATTACAGACAAAGGAGAAGTCATTCTTTTATATCCAAGTGATTAAAAACAACTTAAGGTCTCAGTATCTGAGTGTAAGAATACAAAATTCTTGTTGCTTTCTCATTTTTACCAATGTCGCTTTTCATTTTCCTCATGAGCCAAGTCCTCTCCCTACTGTGATGCAGTTTATTTTGTGTTTTGATTATCTATGTAAGTCTCACATATTGGCATAGAGAGGCACCTTATGTCACAATCAAAAAATTTGGAGCCTCCCCTGTGGTAATGAATACATAGCTCCAGGGCAAGCAGATTAAAGAGAAGTGAAAGAAATACAACCATGTAAGCCAATGGTTTCTTTGTGTGGTATGTGTAGATATCTCTCTCTTATTTATTAAACATTCATCAATTAATTTCTTCTAAACATATAATGCAATATGGGGGTTCCAATTAAGAAATATAAACACCATTCAATATTCAATAAAGAAATATACAAACATTGACTGACATCCACACTAACAAAGCATCCAAGCAGCAATGTTGTACATGTGATAAAGGGGAGGGGTGATTTTAGTTGCTCTCCTCTTCCCTCTGAATCTGCCTATGACTTCTGAAAATATGTCCCTAATGATATCTCAGGTCTTGGAATTGGGAGGAGGGGCAGACATTTTGCTTCCTGAAGTAAAGGACTTCTAAGGACAGGTGGAGGCATGGCAGACCATGCTATCAGTTTAGCGCAGTGGCAACATGCAAGCACTCTCAGACTATGCCCCCAAGCCAGGCAGGGGTGGTAGGGGGGCTCCTAGCTCAAGTCAAAGAGAGGAAAGAAGAGCTGTGCCAGTCAGTCAACAGGGCAATTAAAACTGTGTGCTCAGGGAGGAGAGGAAGTGTGGTGGCCAGGCACAGCAGGGTGGCACTCATGAGGTTGGGGCCCCAGGACTTGCTGTCCCCTGCACCTCTTCTCACACGCACACCTGAGGTAACAGTCTCACCCTGCTTCATGAAGGTGATTTCATAAAGGTGCTTCATGAAAGTGCCACTCCAACTCAGAATGCAGGGGAAACAGACCCAAACCGCTCCTTTTCCATAGTGTAAGCAGCATTAACAGCACCAGCACACATATTAGTCTGGATGTCAGTCACTTATAACATCAAATGTATGGATCTTCACTTCAGCAGCTAAACAACAGCCCAACTATATATAGACATATGAAGCCTTATATTGGAAAGGGCCCTTTACCAGTTATGCTACTTCAGATCCTTTCAACTGAGTTGACAGAATTGAAACTAGGACTTTCTGCATATAAAGCAGGTGCTCCACCATTGACTTATGGCATCCATACCCTCCAAAGAGGACCAAAACCTACCTTCTTTCCTTTCTTCTTGACTGTCTGTCTTAGGACTTAAGAAGGTTGGATTGGTCCAATGGACCTTATGGTTCTGCATTCTGTTTCTAACAGCAGCTGCCAGATGCTTCCAAAAACTCATAAGTAAAGCATGAAGATGCCAAACGTCCCTTCTTCTTTGCCCCCAGGATCTGGTATCATGCTTCACTTGATGACATGGCTGATACTGATAATGTTACATGGCAATACAGATGTAACATACTTTGTTCCATAAGGACTATTTCACACTGAGGTGGTACCTTTGTGTCTGCCATGAACCACTTGAGACTGCAAGTGGGAGTTCACATAATAAAATGCCAAGAAAAAGGAAGGAAGGAAGGAAGGAAGGAAGACTAGATGTTGAGTAGGAGAGTTCCAGTTTAGCTCACACACAGATTGTGACTGGGGAGAAATCTGTCTTAAGAACCTGACTTACGAATCCCATGAGGCTATCTTGAACAAACCACTCTACTTAAAAAATGTTCTACATTTAGATTGCCATCAGATCTACTATATGTAATATGGACTTTGAGGGTAGATTTAGGAATCCACTTGTGGAATATAACTGTTGATTGTTGTACACTGCCCAGAGCCTTTGGATGGAGAGAGTGGTATAGAAATGTAAATGTAATTGTAATTGTAATTGTAATTGTAAATAATATAATATAATGTAATACAGAGAGTGAGTCGTATTGTGTTGACTGCGGCTGTCACCACAAAATGGTATTTTGATGATGACAACAGAGTGGAGAGATGGGGCAACAGGGCTATGCACCATCCAGCATTCAGGCTTTTCCTTAGGGATCACTGTACTGTCTATCTATATAAGCTACTTGGACCTAACTGACTGACATGAAACTCCAGACCCAACCACAAAAGAAAAGAAAAGTGTTGTTTTCACAGGTAGGTGCCAGACTACCAGAAAAATTAAAAAGAAAATACCAGAAAAAGTTCCTAATTTCCTGGAAAATGCAGAAAAACTCTCCCATTTGAAATGCATGAGGAATGATTGCTGTGTTGTTTTGGGTTAATCCTTTCCTTGATCCAGGCCAGCTTCTGAATGGGGCTTTAGTTATTTGTATTCCAGTCCTGGAGTAGAGGTGGGGACTAAAATGCAGCCAGCAGCAAGAGCACAGAAGGGAGACTGCACTTGCCGAGAGAGTACATAATATCAGTTTCATTAAACTGTTAATTTTCCTGGTTCAATTCCACTGCCTTGTCCTTGCATGCCACAACTCTTTCCCTTGGATTCTACAATACTTTCTGACAAACTTTGGTGGTTTGGGGGGTACTTTTAGAAACAGATAGTCTGGACTTTTACAGAATTATGAAGAAACAAGCAAGCTCTGTTTTTTTCAGTTCTCTGTCAAGCTGGGTTGGATTTCCACAGAAATTGCTTAAGAAAGTGGAAAACACCAAAAATATAGCAACACCATTAAATCTTCAAGCCAAAGCACCTCTTCTACTCATGAACTAGCAAGAACTGAAGGGGGAGTACATAGTCATTTTGTGGTACAGGAGGAAAGCTTGCAAGATGCAAGCCCTTTTGCTAGTACTATATAATATACTATTCCTCAATACAGGCATGAGTTCCTCATAAATGGCAAAGATATTGGCCTACATTACAGTGCTCTAAGCATAATGAGAGGAAGAAGTGAGAGATATATCAACTAGCTAAATTTAGACTGGGAATTCATAAAATACAGTAGAGAGGAAGGCTATATCCCATGGTGGTGTTTTCAGTTCCTAATTCTTGAGGGAAATAAAGAATGAAAATCATGCTATTAAAATGTGAAAAAGTACCCAGTTATTGGTAAGGTGTGTGATATTGCTTTCATTTATTCATTCACCCCAAAAAGTTGCACTGGAAAATATTTTCTAAGCTTGCATAAAAGAACAACATAGAATCACAGCCCAACAGTCTATATTAAATTTTCAAAAGAGAGAAGCTTGTTCTGAATTTGCTATCTGTTATATGCAATTGATTTTTTTAGCAGCTAGTTTATTAAATTTGTGTAGATAATGATTTTAAGGTGACACCTTTTAACACTGGCATGCATTTAAATTTTGACAATTATATTACATGAATTTTCTCAGATCATTCTCCATCATAGAAAAAAAAAACACCTGGCATGATTTATGATGTTTGCATATCACAAATTAAATCTCTCCCCATCTCTTGCTATTTGCATTTCTTATTTACAATGTATTCAACCCACCAATGTCGTTGCTGTGCAGCCTACAATTATTTGAGTGGGGCTTGCTTGGTGAATTGGTGAATTGCAACCAATGTATACTTACATAAAACAACATGAATTCTTTTCCTTAAACTTTCCAAGGAATTTTAACAAGAGATATCATATTCCCTGGGTATATGAATAAATAATATTTTTCCAAGTGATAATTCCCCATAATAGGGAGTGGGGGAAAGTGGTGATTTTAATTTAGTCATTGGTATGCTTATAATGCCCCAGCCACCTCGCCACACACACACACACACACCCCAAATGCATTTAAGTCATGAAAAGCTGACAAGGTTTTTGGACTAATTCTTTTATTTTTGTCAGCCTCACTCTTTACCAACATGGAGTCCTTCATTAGTCAGTTTTCTTGATAGGTAAGTTCAGTTAATAAAAATGTTAACATTAACATTTCAGTTCTAGACAAAATAATAATCCTATCACCTTGTCATTGGTCAGGTAGCATTTCTCTGAGGGCATAAACAGTTGCCAAGGCCTTATATATGACTTGATTGTACCAACCTAATTCTTCCTGATTTCAAAGCAGTCTCGTACAGAAACACCTTTTTACTTTTTGGAGGCATATAAAATATGCAGTCCTTCTCTGTAGCTCATAGTGTTACAGCTTGGATCACCACATAAAATTAAGTAAGTTCAGGACAGAAAAAAATAAAATACTTCTTCAAGCAATGCATAATTAACATATGGAATTCACTGTAATGGTGATGGTAACTGGCTTATAATGTTTTCAAAAGGATTAGACCATTTCATTGGTGAGGCTGTTCTCACCATAGGTAGTTGCTAATGCTTGGCCAAAGTGGCAAGAAATAACTTAGAAATCTCTTAGCAAGTTCAACCTATTTGAGATATGTAATAGCATATCTGGGTTTTGAAGAGTCTGATGTATCACAACAATTGAGCAAACATGGATATTATAGTTCTTAAAAAACACTACAAATACTTCAGCCTGTTGTAGGGATGTTCATTGTAGGGATGTGCACAAAACCAGTTTTGTCGGTCCAGTTTTGGTTCCAGTCATGACTGCTGGACTAGTTCAAATTGGTTCAGTGCTCAGGGGTGGCGGGGTGTATGTGCTTCCCTAAGCCTAGAGGGGTGCTAAGAGAGTCAGGTACTTACAGCTACCATTACAAATGGCAGTGGCAGCAGCCACCATAGGCAGGAAGCAGGGGTGGCGGTAGCTCCCCCCACCCCTGCTGGCCTCCCCCAGAGTTTGGACTCTCCCCCAGAGTTTAGACACATGTGTGAAGGCCATTTTAGTGACCTCCACGCATGTGCAGAGGCCACTTGTGTGACCATGCAAATGACTCCACATTACTTACTAGAAGCAGAGAGGGCCTCATCCAGGCTGCACAGGAATAGAACATTTTTGGATTCTCCCAGACATGTGGTGTATCCAAGTATCATAGAAGCTATATTCTAAGACATAATAGGAGCATGTGTGTTCCACAACCTAGAATCTTTGGTTAATATACAATAATTTGACTTGGGAATGTGGTCCATTTTTTATCATATTGTCTGTCATTTTGACAGACTATTAAATAATCAAAAAGATTATTTGAGGAGCACAAATATGACATAAAATAGCCATTATTAAGCCAGACATATTTTCACTTTCACATCTATACACAAGCAAGAGTCCACAGATCAATTTAGTTGCTTTTCTGTTTCGGTGTCAGCCTTAAATTTATGTTCTACACACCACACCACAATGACTTGTGTCAAGGCTCCCTAGTGTTAGAATGGAAATTTGTTTCAGCATGTGTAGCCAGCAACTGTGAGCTATAGAGCTAATAATGGGGAAACACTCACATTTACTAGATGAGGTTGCATAAAGTCCATCCAATTATGTCAAAGTACAGTAGTTATGACAAAGTGGCTTCAAAGGAGAGTTGTGAAGGAGCTACCGATTATCAAGTCATCTATTACCAAGCTTTTTATAGGATTTGTGGTTTCATAAGGACACTTCATTGGCATTGACTTCAAGACAACAATAGATGACATTTTTACAGGCTAGCTGCAAACTCTACAAGAGAAGTGCCAAACAAGTTTCTAGACTGAGCTGAGAAATATTAAAAGGCTGGAATAGTTATTGATAACAGTCTACTCTTCTTGGGCTCCCTTGGAATAGAAATGTTAAGGCTCTGTAGATTTCATGAGGTATTATGAAGTTCTGAAGACAGATATGTTTTCTTATAAGAACTGAATGCAGTAATTTATCAGCATAAAGCTTTGCTTCTGAAGATCCTTGGCCTGGAGCTGAGGAAAATGACAAAAGAAATTCATGTCAAGGGGCAATTTTGGAACAAGTTGTTTGTGTTACACTAAAGCACAAAGGCCCACTTCCTTTCAACCTTGTTTGTTCATTCATGCATTCTGTTTCAAGCTCTTGCTCTCCTACTGTGATCCAAAAGCCTACACCAGATAAGAGAGAAGTCCCGGTGGGGCTGAAAGAAATCCTATGGCACTCCAAAGGCTTTGAGAAAACACCTTCCTGTCGAGCTGTGTTGATTGTTGGCATCACAATGTGCTAAAAGAGAACAAGGGAAATATTAGTCTTCAATAGCTTCACAATTGACAAATATGTTTGTGTTCCTTCTTGACTTCTTTCATGCCAAGCTACATATGTTTGAAAGACCACTTCCCAGAAATAGCCTGGTGTTGAGTTCCAGGAGACTGTGTCACGGACAATTCCTCAGCAATTCTTCTTCCTGTTAGCAATTCCTTGGATTCTGACTTCAACCCATGACCATCTGTTTTGGAGTCTTGTGGCTAGGTATTTACAGGATAAATTACTCTAAGGAGGATGAGTTACTAAGTTCTGAACTCAGATAGCAGATCTCCTGCAGCTCTTCATTTGTCCAGATCCACTGATGGGCAACAGTTCTAGCCTGTTGCTGCAAGAAGCAGTTGGTACCCTTCCCAGACAGTGAACTTGGCCTATGAGTGATGTTCTTTGTGATATCTCTTCAGACATTGTGTGGAACTTCCTGGGAAAGTGAATCTGTTTCTCACAGTTTTCCACAATTTATTGCAATATGCAATAAACGAATAAGTGACACTGCCTGGAATATGCATGTACTTCATGATCTTTTCCTAAGAAGACAATAGTGATAATATAGAGCTGTACATAGCAGGTGGTAGAAAAATATGATTAATTAATTAATTAATTAATTATAGCATAAGTTACCATGAATTCACTGAGCCCTTTCTCATGTGCAGTGAGAAGGGCTTGAGTGCGGGCTGTGGGGAAGGCCAGTTAAACCTACCTCCCCCGCAGATGATTGATCTGGCATTGCTGGGCACGTTCCCTGTGTGCTCAGATGATTCCCCGCTGGCTCAAGCAGTGGGGAGGGTCGGGGCTAGGAGGTGTCATCCCAGCTCCTGGAGTGCCCATAATGCACTGCGTGAGTGTGCGGTGCATTATTGGCATCTCCCTTTCTCCTCCCTGGGCTCCCTGCAGTCTGGCAGCTGTGCCTGCAAGCAGCCATGGCTGACAGACAATTAAAAAAAACAGAGTTAGGAAAGCACTCACTCTCCTAACCCCGTTTTAGAGCAAGGCTTCACAGGCAGGTTTGCCACTGTGGTGCTGCTGGGATCAGGCATGATACTGGTGGTTCATACACACATGCAAAACTGGGCTGGGCTTCCTTTGCCCAGTTTTGAACGCATGTGTGACTAGCCTCACTGTCTTGCAAAACTGTTAGAAGTGTCATACAGGGGCATAATGAGGGTGGGGCAGGCAGGGCACATGCCCTGGGTGCCATTGCAGGGGGGATGCAAAGTGCCTGCCATCCCTCACCCCCCGCCCCAACTGTGGTCGGAGAGGTGCCTGCCACCCCACTCCCAGCAAGCACTTGCCATTTATTTCAGGCAACGTTTTCTGCCTGAAAAAGTCTATTCCCCTTTCTCTCCCTCCAGAGATCGCATGCAAAGGGGGCATGGCCTCAAGCTTCAAAGAGTCTGAGCAAGCTCTTAGGCATCATCTTACTTTCTCTCCCTCTCTGGAGGGAGAGAAAGGGGAATAGATGCTTTCAGGCAGCAAACACTGCCTGAAATAAATGGCAAGTGCTCGCTGGGGGGTGGGGGGAGCACAAGGGGCTGACTGTCTTTCTGTACTCCAAGTTGCAAACATGTTAGAAACAGACAAGCTGATTTTAAAGCAGCAATTGCTCCATAAATGGCTGTTGAATGCCGCTCCTTTTATTTTTGCTGGATCCAGACCCAAAGAGAAGAACTTGCAAAACCGAAAAGAGCAAACCATCCTAAATATGATGGGAGATTGTAAGCTAGATCTGCAGAATATGTGCTCCCATTTGGCCATTTCCTTGCATCAAAATCTGCCCACAATGAGCAAACTTTGGGGGTGTTTCAGGTTGTCTTATTTAAGCCTAGCAAGGGCATGGCTCTGCTTTAATAGCTTCAAACAAGTGTGTGTGTGTGTGTGTGTGTGTGTGTGTGTGTGTGTGTGTGTGTGTGTAGCAGAGAGGAGGGAGGGAGGGAGGTTGGAATGATAAATAATTGAATGCCCAGTCTTCAAGGAATCGTTCTGATATGCATGTACGAATGTATGTATGTATGTATGTATTTATTTACTTGGTTTCTATTTCCCTTACAAAAATGGTTCAGGGCGGTTTATACAGAAACATAATAAATAAATAAGCTGGATCCCTGTCCCAAAAGGGCTCACAGTCTAAACAGAAACATCAGATAGACACCAGTAACCAATCACTGGAGGTACTGTGCTGGGTGTGGAGCAGGGGCATAACTATAATAGGGCAAGGGGAGACAGTTGTCTGGGGGCCCACTGCCTTGGGGCCCCCCAGAGGTGTCACATGACTGACTCCCCCAGCCGCATACCCGCCCGGGCTTCCTTCATTTGTATTCATCCTCCGCAGTCAATGTGAATGTTAAGACCTGGAGCTACCAGAACAGCATGTCTTTCTCTAGTACCATTAAATTACTTGCATCGTGCACAATTTACAAAACCTTTTAAAAAACAATTTAGGATGATGTTCTATTGTGGCACATAGGTGTTATATATATATAACTATGCTTTTTGTTACCACTATTCAGCCTCATTTAAGATTTCTTTACTTCATGAGCTGAGTTTCAGTGGCGGGAGGGGGGCATTTTAAAATCTTGTCTCTGGGCCCACTCCAACCTTGCTACACCACTGGGGTGGAGAGAGCCAGTTACTCTCCCCCAGCTAAATAAAGAAAATCACCACTTTAAAAAGGTGCCTCTTTGCCCAGTTAGCAGGGGTTAAAGCAAACAAAAATCAGGCAGCTGATGTAGTTCATATTAGGAACAATGGTGACCATGATTATACCATTCCCTTTGTGACCTCCTACAAAATGGTGATTTAGTCATGGATTTTAGTTTTAATTGCTTCCTTTGTCAACTAAGGCAGTGCATATCTTCTCTAAAATGGCCCTCTTATAGTTTTCCTAACTTTGAAATTGTAACAGGGGTAAGCAGCGATGTGGCCAGATTTGCAGATGATACCAAACTCTTCCGGGTAGTGAAATCCAAAACGGATTGCGAGCAGCTCCAAAAGGATCTCTCCAAACTAGGGGAGTGGGTGACAAAATGCCAAATGCTGTTCAATGTTAACAAGTGTAAAGTGATGCACATTGGGACGAAAAACCCCAACTTCAAGTATATGCTGATGGGATCCGAGCTGTCGGTGACGGACCAGGAGAGGGATCTTGGGGTTGTGGTTGACAGCTCGTTGAAAGTGTCGACTCAATGTGTGGCAGCTGTGAAAAAGGCCAATTCCATGCTAGGGATCATTAGAAAGGGGATTGAAAATAAAACGGCTAACATTATAATGCCCTTATACAAAACTATGGTGTGACCACACTTGGAGTACTGCGTACAATTCTGGTCACCACATCTTAAAAAGGACATTGTTGAACTGGAGAAGGTACAGAAGAGGGCAACCAAGATGATCAGGGGCCTAGAGCACCTTTCTTATGAGGCAAGACAACAACACCTGGGGGTTTTTAGTTTAGAAAAAAGACGACTGCGGGGAGACATGATAGAGGTCTATAAAATCATGCATGGTGTTGAGAAAGTGGAGAGAGAGAGAGATTCTTTTCCCTCTCACACAACACTTGAACTAGGGGTCACTCCATGAAATTGATTGCCAGGAGGTCTAGGACCAACAAACGGAAGTACTTTTTCACACAATGCATGATCCACTTGTGGAACTCTCTGCCACAGGATGTGGTGACAGCCGACAACCTGGATGGCTTTAAGAGGGGTTTGGATGACTTCATGGAGGAGAGTTCTATCAATGGCTACTAGTCGGAGGGCTGTGGGCCACCTCCAGCCTCGGGGGCGGGGTGCCTCTGAGTACCAGTTGCGGGGGAGTAATGGCAGGAGAGAGGGCACGCCCTCAACTCCTGTCTGAGGCTTCCAGTGGCATCTGGTGGGCCACTGTGAGAAAGAGGATGCTGGACTAGATGGGCCTTGGGCCTGATCCAGCAGGGCTGCTCTTATGTTCTTATGTATGAACCAAACAAAAAATAAGCATCATGACTCAATATACATGTATCAGAAGTAACACAATGATGTACCAGAACAAGTGGGGGAAGCATATTGGAGGTTTCCAACTCAGTGGTTAAAATCAGACCTAGAGCCAACTAAGAACCCATGCTGCAGACCCTCCACTATTTCACAAAGGAAACTTTATGAAGTATTTGGGGGTATGCTTGTAGTGAGATGTGCTTGTAACACTCTATTCTGCAAAAGCCTAGCCTTCAACTAATTTAAAAACCAAGAGGGTGTTTGCTCTTTTGGTTAAACATAATTAACATAATTGTATGATGATCTGCTATACCAGTTTAAAATGTTTGGACGGGGTGGGGGGGATTTCAGTGCTTTCCCTAGGCGCCATTTTCCCTAGTTACACCCCTGCTGCCATAAAGCTATTGCAAAAAGACCAAACCTATGAAAGCAAAGAGTATGTCACATGGAATAATCCAAAACTGAAATATGTACTAAAAGCCAGCATGGTGTAATGGTTAGAGTGCAGGACTAGGACCAGGGAGACCCAAGTTCAAATCCCCATTCAGCCATGAAACTAGCTGGGTGACTCTGGGCCAGTCACTTCTCTCTCAGCCTAACCTACTTCACAGGGTTGTTGTGAGGGGAAACTCAAGCATGTAGTAAACTGCTCTGGGCTCCTTGGAGGAAGAGCTGGATATAAATGTAATAATAAATAAATAAAATAAATAAAAGGTTGTACATGCAAATACTCAAATGTCCAATATGCAATACACATGTCAATGTTGAAAATGTCAATGTTGAAAGATAAATTACACAGACTAATAAAAAAATGCATAATTATGAGTATATCCATTAGCATGAATGAATAATTATGACAATTAAAAATGACACCATAAATGCCAAGTTATGCCAGTACTTGGGGGGAAAGGCTCAAATATAGTGACTGACATTATCCAGAGCAGCTTTCTGGCAGTGCAGTAGGAAGACACACCAATGTGAGGGGCAGCTTCTCGACTACTTTCCCAGCTGCGCAGCCTTCGGTACACAGCAAGGGGGAGAGCAAATTTTGACGGTTCTGGTTCTGGGAGTGCCCTATGTCACTGAAAATGTGTCCCTGAGGTCTGTGTGACCATGCACATCTGAGGCTACACACCCCAGTGCAGCTAGGAAAGCTCTTCCTTCTGATGGGATGTCTTGCTGCTATCCTACCAGAAGGCCGCTCTGGATATCCGCCAATAACTGCCCCTCCCAAATGCCACTTCCAGATGAGGGTTTCAAATCAGTCGCTTGGTTTCAGATTTATACACGTCATCCATATGCTCAAGATGGAGATACACACAGCAAAGCAATGAAGGTACTAAAGTTCCTCAAAACTCAACGCGTTACAAAGGAATGAGTATAAATTCCTTCAGTGATATGTTCCAAATGTAAGTATAAAATGAAATCATTCATGTGTGTGTGTGTGCGCGTGTGTATACACACACACACACACACACAGATATATATATATATATATATATATATATATATATATATATATATATATGAATGATCAGGATCATGGAACTGGAGACAAGGTCCTGCACCATTTCCCCAATATAGATTAACCAAGTTCCCTTTTTGTCTAGCTTTTAGGTTACTCAGAGCTAATAGGAGGGTTGCTTGCTTTTCTTTGTTTTGCTGATCCGTCTGAATGCACTGACTTGGGCATTCTGGGTGGGCTCACACAACATAGGATCATATGAAGCTGTCTTATATTGAGTGAGACCATTGGTCTATCTAGCTCCATTTTGTCTACACAGACTGGCAGTGGCTACTCCAAGGTTTCAGGCAGGAGTTTCAGGAAGAACCATGCAGGTACTCTTCTCATCCCCTATCTTACGGTTTTCACATGTAGTCTCCCATTCAAATGGGAGGTCAGACCTGCTTAGCAAAGGGGACAATTCATGCTTACTACCACAAGACCATGTCTCCTCCCATAAATGTGTTGAAGCTATTCCCACGATCACTGGGAAGTGGGCTAAGGGAGCTTAGCCCTCTTCCCAGTGATCATGGGAACCACCGAGCTTGTAGACGAGCCTGGTGCTCCCAAGGCGGCTAGCCCGCTTAATTCCCCCTCCCCTTAGAAGAGGTTAATGGAGCGAGTGCTTTGTTAACCTCATTTTTTTTGCTCATGTGTCACGGTGGTGCACGGCAACACACGAGTAGACCCCTGGCCAGGAGGCTGCAGCCAGTCCTGGGCTTGGGGGTCTCTCCAGAATGCCCCGTGCAACTGTGCGGGGCATCCTGGGACTTCCAGGGGCCGCGCGGCCCCCAATCCTTGCAGCCCCCGCCAGCTCCGTGATGGAGCCGGCAGTCATGTGGGCAGCCAATCCGGCTGCCCCAGGACTGCTCTTTGATCGTCTGCAGGGAGAGTGGGCTAACCCCGCTCTCCCCACAGACCCGACAGCAGCTCTTCTCATGGATTGTGCAAAGAGCTTCATTGTCTCTCAAACATCAGGCAGTATACTCATAGAAAACATAGGAAGCTGCCTTCTACCAAGACAGACCATTGTTCCATCTAGTTCAGTATTGTCTACACAGACTGGTAGCAGCTTCTCCAAGGTTGCAGGAAGACCTCTCTCCCAGCCCTATCTGGAGATGCCTGGGATGGAACTCGGATCCTTCTGTATGCAAACATGCAGTTGCTCTTCAGAGCAGCCCCATCCCCTAAGGGGAATATTTTATAGGGCTCACATGTAGTCTCCCATTCAAATGCAAACCAGAGCAGACTCTGCTTAGCAAAGAGGACAATTCATGCTTGCTAACACAAGACCAGCTCTACTCCCGGTGAGCCACAAGTTCCTGGAGCTCAGCGGTAATCCAGCTTCCAGGAGGGGGTGGATACACCAATGTTGAGTGTATCATCCAAACCTTCCCATGTCAGCATGTTCTGCCCTACTTGTAGTTGTGAACGTGATACCTGTAACCAATTTCAGATCTTGGCTGGAGTTGGTTACAGATGTCGGGTTCAGTTGGGTTCACAATTTCCTGTGTTATCTCAATCAGCCCACTGACTTTGTTGTCGCTTGATACTTGTCAAGTTCTTGCCTATGTTACTCCCGCCTCCTCTCTTGTCTTTTGTAAAGTAGTATGTATGTATGTATGTATGTATGTATGTATTTATTCGGTTTCTATACCGCCCTTCCAAAAATGGCTCAGGGTGGTTTGCACAGAGAAATAATAAATAAATAAGATGGATCCCTTTCCCCAAGGGCTTACAATCTAAAAGAAACATAAGATAGACACCAGCAACTGGAGGTACTGTGCTGGGCGTGGACAGTGCCAGTTACTCTCCCCTTGCTAAACAAAGAGAATCACCACGTTAAAAGGTGCCTCTTTGCCAAGTTAGCAGGTATTAAAACACCAGCCCATTCAAATGACTACAGGATGGTATCAAAACCATAGCAAAAGAAGACTATCATGTAAACAAGCTATCAAGCCGTATCAACAGGACACATTGTTTGTTAGAACCCAATATAGATTCATGAGAGATAGCAAATGTCACCTTACTATCTGTTCCACATTTTAAAAAATAATTTTATTTCATTAAAGCAGTTTTATGTCCACTGTAAATGTCAGGGTTTCTATTAAAGCCTTTGCCACCTGATTTTATTACTAGCCCCAGCACATACAATTTTACATAAATATTACTTTTGAGGAAGGGAATCTTCCAGGTTTTAAAACTTGGAACTAATGAAATGCTGTACAACACTTTGAAAATGTACCTCTCTTTTCTGATAGCTTGATGCTAACATAAAATTAAAAGACTGTATGCAAAACTCATCTCAATATTTAAAATAAAATCTCTGTGCGGGGGGTGGGGGTGGGAAAAGGTTAAAAAAAATGTTTTAAATGGCTGGCTTGCCCATTTCTTTTGTGGGTTGAGTGGTAGGTAGCACCCATCATGTCCAAATGTAAGTATAAAATGAAATCCTATATATCATACACAACCCACTTTGGTGTCCCTTGGAGTGCAGGGGAAAATGGGGTGTTTCAAGTTTCCCCAATGTTCCCTTTAGCTGAAACACTCAAAACATTTTGAGTTGTTTTGTCAAAACAGCCAGTTCGACCACTGTTTCCAACGAAACGTTGCTGCTGTTTGCGTTTCATTTCAAGCTCAAAACAAAACACAAAATCCATTTTGTGCACATCCCTAGGTGTTACTTTGTGTTTCATTTGTGAGCCATTTTGGGACAGGGGAACATCTTATTATTTTGTTTTATTTGAAAACCACTGTGAAACTTCCTATTGAAAGGGAGACTATAAAAGTTTGTAGTCATAGAGAGCAGCAAGTGAGTGAGAGACTGTGCGTGCACCACTGCACCAGCATGCAAAGAGGCTCTCTCAGTAGCTAGCTGGCTGCCCTGCCTCGAGCCAAGAGGTGAAGTTGATGGCCTAGCTGGGGAGAGCAGGCTGGGTGACCTGTGGGGGAGGAGGACAGAGGACTGTGTGTGTGAGAAACCTAACCAGGAAAAGAAACGGGGGCCTGAGAACTCACCACCTAGACAGCAGACTGAGCAGACATACAGCTCACCTGGTCATCTGCTTCACAGTGGTGAGCTGTATTTATTCTCAAATTATCCATTTTTAAATCAATATATGCATATATAATATCAATAAACATGCAAATTTTATACAAAGTGAAGATTTGTTTCTAAAACATGTCCTCTGTTTCCACTTTTTCGGTGATGGATATTGACTTTATTCAACATCTAGACCTGGCAAGCCTAATTCCACCCCTGGCTGTATGTATGTACAAAGATTTCACACCAGCATCTAACACATTAATGCCAGCGGGGGTGTACTGGCAGAGGTGCTATAACCCCTGGACCTTGGGGTCCCGGTCCATGGCCTCCAAGGTCCAGGGGGGCCTCCAAATGTTCAGGGGACCTCCTACAGCCACCCTGAGCCTGCCCACCATGGCTAACCTATGTGCCATTTTTTTTTAAAAAAAAATCAAAGCCGTCATTCGGCCGAGGGGTGGCTGCTGGGTGTGTGTGTGTGAGCCAAATGGTCGACCCCCCCCAGCAGCAATGGGGATAGTGACCGCTGGGCATGCAGGCTTGCAACGATCTTTCTCTGAACTGCACAGGCATACCTTGCATTCACAACAGCTTCTGGGCTGAGAGAACATGCCCAACAGTCACTACCCCCATCACTTCTTGGGGTGGGGGAGGTCGACTATTTGGCTCACACTCTCACACACACACCCCGGCAGCCACCCCTCGGCCGAATGGCGGCTTTGATTTTTTTTTTTTAAATAGCACATAGGTTAGCTTCAGTAGGAGGCCCAAAAAAATAAGTTTAGGGGGCCTCACACCAGGGTGGCACTGTGGGGAGGGGGGCTCACAGCAGGGGGGCTCTTGGAAAGGCTGGTCTGGGCACCAAAATCATCTCGGTGTACCCCTGTGTACTGGCCATAACCCATCACTGGGTGGCATGGTAGTAGGCATGATTTATTTCCCCCTGAAGTATCCATACGGGGGTGGGGGTGGGGGTGGGGGGAGATGAACAGTAATGAGCTAGATAAACCAATGGTAAGACTCTGTATAAGGCAGAATATGAATAGCAATTGCACCACTTCCAAAACATAAGAACTGGACCTTTTGATAACAGTGGTTATTAAATTATTTGAAGGCCCAGTTCTTACTTTATGGAGGTGGCAAAACTGCTGATCCTCCATGGCTTTACCCATGCTACTCTAGTAATATAAAGAAACCACATTGAAAGGGCAGAACTGAATAGGAAGGGCTAGAATCAGTGGCACACCTAGGTCCAAAATCAGCCCGGACCTGAAGGGCTCTGGAGCCCCATCACCACAAGGCCCCCTCCCTGCCACAAGGCCCCCGTTAATTTTTTAAAAAAGATACCTGCTGCCTTCCTGCCACTGCTCCTCTCTCGGGGGGGGGTGATCTGGGGAGCCTCAAGAACCCAGCTGCTGTGCCGCTGCCCCATGGCCACCCCTGCCCCACCGCTGTGCTGATATTTGCCATCTTCACTGCCATTTGCATGGCAGGGTGGGGGAGAGGGCATGCCTCCCTTGTGATGGTGGCTGCGGAGGGTACAGCGAGTGGTGGGCCTGTACAGTGGGTGTGCCTGCACAATGTATGGAGTGTTGCAAGCCTGTGATGTCATGGGCCTGTGACACGATACTCACACTCTGCATGTGCCCCTGCCGAACATGCCCATCAGCTGCTGCACCCACCACCACTGCCACCATGGGGGAGGCCTTCTCCACTTGGCTCACCCCCACTCCCTGACTGTGCAAATGGTGGTGAAGATGGAGGCAAATATGGAGAATGGATGCAGGAGAATATTTCTGCAGATCCTTGAAAGACAGGAGTGCAGGAAGCTTGAAGTCCCATCAGGAGTTTGGTGAGTTCAAGGAAAAGGGAAGTTTAGTCTAGGAAAAAGTTTGTTTAGTCAGACTTTGTGTTAGGGAAGTTATTTTTCTTTGGTGTGTGTGCTTCTGCATATTCTGGATACTGCTTTATTAGTGTTTACCTATAACATAAAGAATTCAAAATCATACAGATTTCACAGGAAAGATCTTCAAACAGGGGACAAGATTCCTATTTGTTATTGTTCCACTCCAAATGAATCTGGCATTTAAAGAAACCACTTTTCACATTTATTTCTGTAAGGGTCTTCCTCCATAGGGGAAAAAATATGCTAGATCAGAATCAGCCTGTTCTTGCTTCTAGGCTAGTGTTAACAGACAGTCTCCAAGCAGCTTTGCAGTAATAATTTACAAGCCAAATGGTTATTTTTTATTTTCTTTAGGATCCTCAGTAGACTGATGCAGATGGCAACTAAAGGGTCAGATGGCACATGGAGGCTGCGATTTGTTCGTTAGGTGACCAAAATGAAAGATCAGAGCTACATTGACTCAGTTAATTCCCTGAGGCTCTTCAGTATAATGCTTTCAACTAGGTTTAGAAGAAAGCCGAGGGATTTGTTAGGTCCAGCTAGCTACAGAAAATGCCCTGTCAAGTCCCCTTTTCCTTGACATTTGGCTAAGGGATTTCCTGTCTCACATACTAGTTGGATCAAAGGGTCATGTGCCACAGCTTGGAGAGGCTGGGAGCAACGGAACTAACTGTTGATGATCTGCTGATTCCAGGTGAGAGCGAGGTTATGTGAAAAGCAGTTTTATCTCAAAGGAACATGGGGGAAAGTTCTACAAGAGGAGTCCTTTGTGGCAGGCCAGGGCTGTGAAGTCATTCACACAATCAAAAACTGTGTTCTACCTGGGTTTGGGAGCTGTGTGTGCTTCCAATTTTCAGTTGTGTGGAAGCAAGGTAAGAGGAAAACCTGAGTAGAAGTGATTGTGTGGAAGCAAAGTAGGAGGAAAAGCTACCCAAGTTTTCCTCTTACCTCGCTTCCACACAACCAAAAATTGGGAGCACACATAGCTCCCAAACCTGGGTAGATCACAGTTTTTGACTGTGTGAATAACCTCTGTATGTATTGTGGGCATCCACAAAAATCACAGGATGTGAGACAGAGTGCAAAATTCAGCTTCCTGAACAGCTCTGCTTCCATATTTTTTGAAAGTAAGTATCTAGTCTTTGTGACTGTCAAAATAAGGTTATGGGCAATGCCTGCTGAAATCTCAGATGCCAGAGGTCTGGCCGAACAAGATGAGAATAGGGATTCAGCAGTGTTTCCTCTAAGACGTGTGCACTTGCATGTGCATAGGAGTTTTTTGATGTCTGCTCAGTTAATTTAGATCCCGCTCAGATTGAATCGGGATGGTCCCACTCTGAATATAAGTGCGCATACACTGCCTTGATACTGCCACCCAGAACAAAATTCATTTCGCAGACAAATGAAAAGAATTAGAGAGAACACTGGGTTTCAATGGCCTGAATTGTTTCTTGCCCACCATTATGAATAGAAAAACCATGAGAAAAGATACAAAATAGTCAACACTGTAGAATATTATTATGCAAAGCAAGAGAGAGAATGCAAACTTTCTTACTTTGCATACACTGTACAGGCTGCAGAATTTAGCATTTTTAAATGAAGAATTTTGATTGCCTGGGTACATATTTTATTTGGGTGGGCACAGAATTTGCACAGTCCTGCATGGTTTGAACGGTACTTTGCCTGTTCAGACAATGACAGGCCCTTCTCATATGATAGAGAAGTGAGCATGTTGTGAGCATGCATGTCTCTCCTGCTGCCTTCCAGTGTGTGTATTCCTCAGTTCTACGATTGTGAGTTGCCACGGCGTGGCTCTGCATCGTGGCAACTCATGAGCAGACCCCCGACCGGGAGGCTTAAAAGCAGCCTTCCAGCTTGGGTGTCTCTCCAGCATGCCCTGTGCTCTTGAGGAAGGCATGCTGGAGCTTCGGGGGGCTGTGCAGCCCCCGATTCCCCCAGCCCCCGCCGGCTCCATAATGGAGCCGGCAGTTATGTGGGCAGCCGGTTCAGCCACCCAGAGCAGACTGCTGGGTTATCTGTGGGGAGAGCGGGCTAAGCCTGCTCTCCCCATTCACTCTGCCAAGGTGGTTCCCACTTACCGTGGGAACATTTTTAAGCAGCATTAAAACAGCATTTTAAAACAGCATTAAAACCAATTAAAAAAATTAATTAAAAGCCTGGGTGAACAGATGCATCTTTAAAGACTTTTAAAAAGCTGTCAGAGATGGGGAGGCTCTTATTTCACTAGGGAGTGCATTCCAAAGCCTCAGGGCAGCAACGGAGAAGGCCCATCCCCAAGTGGCCACCAGATGAGCGGGTGGCAACTGCAGACGGACCTCTCCTGATGATCTCAATGTGCGGTAGGGTTCATGACGAAGAAGATGTTCTCTTAATTTAGTCTTTAGTCTTTCTCTTTAGTCTTTAGATACAGACTAAATACTTTCAACTGCATTTTAGTGCCTCAGTGCCTAAAAGTGCAGATACATCTATAATTTCCCAGGTTGATGTGGCAGAGCCCGGAACTCTGCTACCTCAGTCATTTCTCGCTGCACCATTAGGTGGCTATAAGAAATTAAGCAGGTTAAATTTTCCCATCACTGTTGGTATGATACAAAAAGCATCACCAGTCAAATGTCCCCATGTTAGGTCGCTGGTAAAGGCATAGCAGTTGCTGCAGCAGCAGCCTACATGGTGTAGGGGAAGAATTGCAGTTTAATCCCCAAATAGCTGAGCAAAACCAGTTTGGTGAGAAAGCAGCAAAGCAAGAGGTCTTGAGACAGTTCTTTAGTGTTGAAGAACTACAAGGATTGATTTAAAGAAAAGGCTACAAACAAATGTGAAAGAGCCTGCAGCTTATTTCAGCTGTAGCTCATGGCTGAAGAGAGAGACCGAAACAAGCAGCCATCTCTGGAGATACAAAATGGAGACTAGCACTGGAAGAACAAAGAGGGGATGAGTCCAACACTTTTATCCATGACCCTAACCCCCGCCAGTGGTCACTATGAGACATTGCAGTTGAGAGCTGATGCTTCCAGAGTCCTAGCTCCAAAACATGATAGCTATACTGGTCAGAATCTAGAGTACACAACTTCACCTGCCTACCAATAAAATAACATTCTTAGTTCAATCCAATCAAAACTTTTTGTTAACACACAATTCAATTTTTCACTGTCAAATGTCAATAAAAATGTTGGCTGCTTAGTTCAACTATATGTAGAATTTAACAAACAGCCCTTCATCTCATCCCAACCCTGTCCAGAAAGCTTCTTTCTCAGGTGCCTCTGATTAGGGATGTGTGAATCGATTCAGGTACCAATTGATTTGTACCCAAATCTAGCTGATTCAGGTGATTTGGAGTCAGATCAAATCACTGGTGGCTAGCCCACCAAAGAAGCCCTCCCCTTAACCCAGGTTAGTGGAGCGAGTGCTCCACTAACCTGGGTTTTCTTGTTGTGTACCGCCATAGCAGGGCATCCTGGTCTGGGGAGGTCCCCCAATAATGCCCCACACAGTCACGTGGGGCATCTTGGAACTGGTTCAGAGACCTTCTGATCCTTGCTCCTTCTTGTCAACACTGCAAGGACAGGTCTAGATCATTCAGCGGCATCGCCCTGCTCAAGCCATTCACCCGTTGAGGTGGGCAATGCTGCTGAAGTGGTAGGAATCTCAACCAAAGCCCTCTAGCCATTAAGGACTGATTGACTATCCCCTTTTAAAAACATGTTCATGGATATGCACTGAATAAAAACCCATCGCTAAATCCCTCTCCAGCCTGCACTGATTCTGCCAGTTGTGACCTAAATCTAACTGATGAGGACAGGACCAAGAAGAAGAAGAAAATCTTTTGTGGCCAATCAGTTGGGAAGCAGAAATTCCTATTGCCCCCCCACACAAAGGGAGGACCACTACAAAACCCCACCCTGTCCACAAGGGAGGGAGGGACAAAATGTGAGATGTGAATAACAAGGAGAGCAGGGAAGAGCCAAGGAGGCTCAGCTCACCCCACCCATCCTTGCGGGGAGAGCTGGTCTTGTGGTAGCCAGCATGACTTGTCCCCCTAGCTAAGCAGGGTCTGCCCTGGTTGCATATGAATGGGAGACTTGATGTGTGAGCACTGTAAGATATTCCCCTCAGGGGATGGAGCCACTCTGGGAAGAGCAGAAGGTTCCAAGTTCCCTCCCTGGCTTCTCCAAGATAGGTCTGAGAGAGATTGCTGCCTGCAACCTTGGAGAAGCCGCTGCCAGTCTGTGAAGACAATACTGAGCTAGATAGACTGATGGTCTGACTCAGTATATGGCAGCTTCCTATGTTCTAAGGCCCTAATCCTGCCTCCAAACAGGCTGAGTGGGGCAAAGCAACCACACCCAGCATGAAGATATGGAGACACTCTTACACACATGCATGTGTGCACACACAGACAATGAGCCCTTTCTCACAGTTGGTGAGAAGGGGTTCGAGAGAAAGTGGGGAGGAAGGTTGGTAATACTCACCTCCCTGCAGATGATCCCTCTTCTCTTCCTGGGCAGGCAGATCACCCACCCTCACAGTTGCCAGTAGCTGCCGGTAGCATGGAGGGTCAGGGGATGGGAAGTGGTGCCCTGCCACCTGAAATTCCTCTGATGCACTGTGCAAGTGCGTGGTGCATTGTGGTGATTCCCCCGACAATGGCAGGGGACCCTGCAGATTCCCAGCCCAGCTGCAAGCAGCTGGGGCTGGCAAACAACCAAGAAAATGAGGTTAAGAGAGCACTTACTCTCTGAACCTCATTTTTCAGGAGGGCTCTGCAGGTGTGTTTGCTGCGGTAGTAGCAGCCGCTTGCCTCCTGCTGCTACTCACGAGCAGCCAAGAGCAGGTTTGGTTGCCTTAGCCCGCTCTTGGCTACTCATGAGAACAGCAACAATAATTTTAAACAAGATCAAACAGTAGCTTAGTAGCAACTCTATGTGGTGCTTCTTTTAAATACAGTTTTAATCCTCCGAAGTCTCGTTAACACGCACAGCTTTTCATGTTGTGCATGTCAATAACCTGCCAACAGTACCCTTCAGTAACTGACATCAGCCCAAAAAAGTAATTCTTATGTATGAGAAAGCACTGACAAACATTAAACCCATTTTGCAAATTATGCTTTTAGTCTGTATTGTGTGCCTCTTGATTTATAATTTTATTTTTATTTTTTATTGTATTCAACATGTTCTTATACCGCCCAAAACTTATGTCTCTGGGCAGTTTACAACAAACTAAAAACAGAAAAAGTAAAACATTTAGTTAAAACAAAAATAAACAAGTTTAAAACATTACAACAACTTAAAATTTTTAAAACAATATTTTAAAACAGCATTAAAACCAATTTTAAAAATTAATTAAAAGCCTGGGTGAACAGATGCATCTTTAAAGACTTTTAAAAAGCTGTCAGAGATGGGGAGGCTCTTATTTCACTAGGGAGTGCATTCCAAAGCCTCAGGGCAGCAACAGAGAAGGCCCATCCCCAAGTGGCCACCAGACGAGCGGGTGGCAACTGCAGACGGACCTCTCCTGATGATCTCAATGTGCGGTGGGGTTCATGACGAAGAAGATGTTCTCTTAATTTAGTCTTTAGTCTTTCTCTTTAGTCTTTAGATACAGACTAAATACTTTCAACTGCATTTTAGTGCCTCAGTGCCTAAAAGTGCAGATACATCTATAATTTCCCAGGTTGATGTGGCAGAGCCCGGAACTCTGCTACCTCAGTATATACATTTACCACATGAGAACTGCAACAGTGTGATTCTTCCCTGTACCAAAAAGGTAACCAGAGAAGCCAAAAGCACGTGGAAGGATCCCATATAGTCCAAAACAGAGACAATGATGGCAGGGGCAACTTCTAACATTATCTTCCAACTTCTAATACTATCTTCAAGGTGCAGGAAGAAACAGTGCCATAGTTCCCCCTATGCTGTGGATGTTATGTGAGAAGGGGGCCCAGTGTTGTGTAACTTGCAGAAACAGCTCTCACGTGTTTAAAAGTGAAGCATTCTGAAACTGGAGTTGCCATTCGGAGCTGAATTTTTGAGAGAAGCCAAAGAATTTCAATACAATTAGCATCTGATCGAGGTTTTCTAGCATCCCTTGAAATGAGCATGCACGTATTTCCAGTGAAAACAGACTACCATTACCCATACTGGGAAGGCAGCCATTAACCATTTGATACCTCATGTAAATGACTTCTTTGGATTACAGCCAGTTTCTATCAGTGTGGACTGGTTTCTCCTGCTGTTCAAATGTGAAGCAGCAGAGACAGATACCTGGAAATACATGTTCATGTTTCAGAGATGTCGGAGATCAACAAACTGTGGGGCTCCCAGATACCTTGAGGTCATTTTATCCAAGCACCCATTCAGTGAAGCAGGAACACTCATAGATTAGTCTATCTATCTGATATACGAGGAAGCTGAAACAAGATACAAGAAGCACCTTGGGACTACCTAAGGGGCTTGAAGGGTAAAGAGTAAATTTAGTGACAAGGTAATGAGATGATAAATAGAGTAGGAATAACAACTTCCTATTGCAAATATGGGCGCTTCTGAGAGGCAACCAGGCAAGTTTCTGCACAATCTTCCAAACAGTTTAACAAAGTTATTATATCCGTTCCACCTGAAATTTATTTATGAAATGTATTTAACTTCTCATTATTCCTGTCTATGCAGTGGTACCATCATAGATTGCTAGACGAAAGATTACACATCTTGTATTCCCAGGTGTATCAATTTAGTTGAAAGAGGGTGATAACATTTGGTAAGGACATTGACCCATTTTTACTTATTTGAATTGGCTAGAAATTATATAATTATTCTGCCTGAAGCACAAAAAAGGGTCTCAAAATCGAGTGCATATGTTATAATAAAAGACTTCCATCTCAAGGGAAGTGGCAAGCAGGTAATGGGAGTGATGAACATATTAATCAGTTTCCCATAGAATATTTCATCCTTCAGTAATTGAAATGCATTTATTTCTGCAAATATTAGAAATCAAATTATTATGGAAGAGCAGAGCTCCCAGAAATCTAGGCTAATTTCCTTGGGGGAGGAGGAGGAGGCAGCAATGCTCTTCCACTGACAGTTTTTGGTTGTACTGGAATATTTGCAATTTGGGCTGCTCCTTTGCTGCTCCTTTCTCCTTCTATTCTAAGTCCTCCCCTCACAATTCCCTTCCTTGTTCTCAAACCACAAAATATATAGAAGTCATTCACACAACCAGGCAGGTGGAGAGGTGGGGGGGGGAGGCTGGGTGAACCTACTTTTTCCCCAGATGAATGATTTCTTGTTTTGGTAATGCTTCATGGCACAATGCGCAGCTCCGGAGGCCAGGATGATGTGTCCTGGCCTCTGGGAATCCCACAATGCACTGCATGACACATATGTTTGTGGGATTCTCCCAAGAGACGGGTGTTCTAGGCACCCATCTCTGTGTGAAGCTGGACTGGAAGCAGCCCATGCTTGCACACAAGCACGTAGCCAAGGTTAAGGGAGTGCTCAGTCCCTTAAGCTTGGCTAACAGCCGGGCTAAAAAGCTGGGCAGGTGGTGCTGCCTTGCTGGGGCACAATAGCCAGCCAGATGTATCTGGGAAGTCAAAAGCGGAGCATAAAGGCAGTAGCCTTCTCTCATTGCTGGTCCCCAGCAAATGGTATTCAGTGGCATCCTGCCTCCGAACCCCTAAGTAGCATATAGTCATGACTCATAGCCATTTATAGACATTCACCATGAATTTCTATAATCTCCCTTTAAAGCCATCTAAGCTAGTGGCCATCACTAGATCAGCACCATTGTGTACCTCCAGCAGCGGCTTGTCCTGTTATTAATGATTCTTTTCAGCTTATTCAGCCCAAGGTCATGGACAGGATTCTTGAAACGGACGGACCACTCCCCACACTCAAAAGTCCCAACTGTTGCAGCCTTTCTTTGTAGCCTCCAGACCTGCTTTAAGGAAATAGTGAGGCTGTTCTCATATGCAGCCAAGAGCAGGTGAATGAAGTTAAGAACTTGGCTGGCAACCATGCGGAAGCCGGTGGCGCCTTGGTGGCAAACTCACCAAAGAGGCCCGCCTGTTAACTGAAGTTAATTGATGTTAACTGGGCTAAATGAATGTATGTCGGTGGCTCACCGGATGTGTTGGGGCAATCCTCAGAACGCACCATGCATTTGCACGTTGCATTATGGGCTTTCTGGGGGCCTGATCCTCTGCACTGCTGGGGAAAGCCAGTGACTGGGCATGCAATCTGCAGACTCAGCAAGGACTGATGGATCATCTGTGGGAAAGGTAAGTTTGAGTAGCCGTCCCTGCCGCCCACCCAGTAGCCCTCTCATGTAATCATGAGAAAGGGCTCAGTAGGTAATAAAAGAAGCAAGCCCCATTTTGCAGTCTAGAACGGAGGCCTTGATTTACAGAACCACTGATATGTTGACTGGACAAAAAGTTGAACTTCCTGACACATCCACCCCCACTCCCTTTCCCCTTTTGACATGGTGCCTGAGCCATATTCTTAGTCTCAAATGACAAGATTTTATTGTCTTTAAACTAAACATTTCCTGAGTTGAAAAATAATTTTCTTTTTAAAGCTTCAGCAAAAACTTTCCAGTATAAGAGAGAAGGATTGTGAAGTAGTTTGTGGTGTGCTCAGCAAGATGCCTTATTTATCAGATCTATAGGTGACATTTATTGCTTCATACACCGTCCGCTCCTCTGGGGCTCTTCCTAAAATATATCCCACTAAATCACCTTCAGCCAATTGCTACGTTTACAGCTGTGGGCTATTTGCCAAAGGCAATGACATCGGCTGAATGTAATTACAAACCATTGTGTTTGACTCAGAATGTTGCTGACCAACTTAGAACATAGTCTCTTCTGTGTATTCAGTTATGAGTATATGAGTTTAAATCAAAGACTGTTTCCCAGAATTTATTGTTTCATGTCTAAATGCACATTATATGGCTGTATGTTGTTTCCAATACAGACTCATAATGCACTGTAGACAATGTTTGTGAGAACACCAAAACATCAGTGGGAAATCCAATTCATTCTAAAATAAGTCTTGTCTCAAACGCATCAGGAAAATGAAAATCTTCCTCCAGGAGCACAGAATGAAACAACGTGCCGGTGTTTATAAAGACGCCAAGAAAACCATTTGTTTTTAAAGGTACCATTTTCTAAATTTGAAGTGAAACCCAGGCTTTCCCAACTATGAATATCCAGTGTAGATGTACTTGGAAAGAGGCAATCAGCAACACTGTGAGGCTATTCTCACGAACATGCAAAACCGGGCTAAGGGAGCCCAGCCTGGTTCTGCACACTCGTGTGAACCACTGGGATCACACCCAATCCCAGTGGCTACCTGGAGGCAAACCCACCTAATTAGCCACCTAGTTAAACAAGGTTAAGGGTGCGCCCTTGACCTCGTTTTTTGTAATTGTGTGTCTGCCACAGCTGCTTGCAGCCACGGTGGGCACACTTGGGTAGTGGGGGGGGGGGAATCCCAGTAATGCACCACACATTCACCCTAACCCTGATGCAAGTGAGAACAGGCCTGCCTTAAAGAGGGCATGTGTACTACCTACCGACTGGGGTAGCTTTGCCTCCTTGAGTTGTGCTGGCTTGGTGACATAATCAGGACACACTGGCTTGACCAGAGAGCAGCTGGCAGAGAGTTGAAGCCAAGCGCTTCCATCGAGGTGGCCAAAAGCAAGCAAGTCCCAACAGGTAGTCACTACCTACTGCCACTGCCCAGCGAAGGTGAGGTGACTCATCTTCAGATCTTGTCTCAGGGCCCCCTCAAACCTTGCTGCATTCCTCCTCCTAAGTGAAAGGTTACAGAGATGGCCACAGCCAAAGAGAAACATCTGGTCTATTAAAAAAGCAGCATGCCTTTTGAGCTGCAGTAGAATCAGAAAACAAACTGCTAACTACTTTCCATCACCCATATGACCCTTATTTGGATCTTGGGCATTGCTTTGGGTGCTTATACACAAGCTGCCCACCCCTCCGAAATTACATTATTTTCTCATGTCGATATTTCAGGGAATCCAGATAATGCTGCTGCCTGCCAACCTATTGTGTTCAAGATTTTTCCTTATTGCTCACCCACCTTTTTAAAGGCCTGGTTTTAATTTTTTTAAATTTCATTTAAAAAAAAAAAAATAGCTTACTTTCCTTAAGGAATGTAAGCTGATGAGATCACCCAGCAGTGTGTGTGTGTGTGTGTGTGTGTGTCCTCATCAACTTCACAATACCTGGACCAATATGAACCAAATTGGGAACGTTTGTAGGGACACATAGGGACACCTCAACAGCATAGTTTGTGATGATGTCATCCACCCGATCCAAGATGGTAGACACGTGAACATTTGAGGTTCAAGTGGGCTAACTTGTGAACTGCTTAACCGAGTTGAATCAAATTTGCTACAGCTGTAGGGACACATAGGGATGCCTCAGTGGCATAGTTTGTAATGATGCCATCCATCCCAATTCAAGATGGCAGAGATATGAACATTTGAGGAACAAGCAGGATAACTGCCTAACCAATTTGAACCAAATTTTCAAATTCACAGGTGTAGGGATACGTGGGGCAGCTCAAGAGCATAGTTTGTAATGATATCATTCACCCAGATTCAAGAATTTTTGAGGTGCAAATGGGCTAACCTGTGAATGGCTTAACCAATTTGAACCAAATTTGGTATAGTTGTAGTGAGTGACACATAGGGACACTTCAATGGCATAGTTTGTGATGATGCCATCCACCCCAATTCAAGATGGCAGGTGTGTGAACATTTGAGGCACAAGAGGACTATCTTGTGAACTGCCTAACCAATCTGAACCAAATTTGCTACAAGTGTAAGGATACATAGGGCAGCTCAAGGGTGTAGTTTGTAATGATTGCATCCATCCTGATTCAAGATGGTGGATGCATGAACGTTAGAGGCTCAAGCGGGCTAATCTGTGAACCGCCTAAACAATTTGAACCAAATTTGCTACAATTGTAAGGACACATAGGGACAGCTTAATGGTGTAGTTTGTGATGATGTCATCTACCCCACTTCAAGGTGGTGGACATGTAAACATTTAAAACATATAATCGTTCAAATTAAAATGGCTAATACTAAATAGCTAAAAAGCTTAGTTGAAGAAATGTCTCTTCAGTTGTTTCCTAAAGGTGAAGAGGGATTGAACAGCTCTAATCTGATCAGGAAGTGCATTCCACAACTCTGGGGCAACTACAGAGAAGGCTTGCCTTTAAGTCATCACCAGAGCTGGTGACACCCTCAGACAAACCTCCCCTGGAGATCTTAATAGGCAGGATAATAGCAATAGCAATAGCACTTACATTTATATACCGCTCTATAGCCGGAGCTCTCTAAGCGTTTTACAATGATTTTTAGCATATTGCCCCCAACATTCTGGGTACTCATTTTACCGACCTCGGAAGGATGGAAGGCTGTCAACCTTGAGCCCCTGGTCAGGATCGAACTTGTAACCTTCTGGTTACAGGGCAGCAGTTTTACCAATGCGCCACCAGGCAGCATTTTCTTTAAGGCTAACTTGTGAGAATGGTAATTATCAGTTACGATTATAGTGAAAGGAAAGTAGACAGATTAGTTCTTACCAGAGCAATTTGTTCTGACTTTCAATACAACTACAAGACCAATTTTCCAGGTGTGGACTGGCAAAATGCCATTGGCTGACATACCACTTAGTGAACCCCCTGTCGACATGATAGGCATGCTTACTGCTTCTGAGCCCATTTAAACCTCCCCAGCATGGCTTGTGAAGGCGGGGGCTTTCTATGGCTGTTAAGAAGTATGTCCTTGCACTTCTGCTGCTACTGCTTTTGGGAATGGTAGTGGTTGCAGTGGAATTGTGAGGACATATCTTTAGTAGTTACAGAATCTCCTTGCCTCTGCAAGCAGCACCAGGAGGGTTCAAAGGGACTTGGAAGCAGCGAGCTCACCTGTTACAGACAGGCAGTTCACTGTGCAGTATGTTAGCCATTGGGGCTATTCCCACGATCGGGGAAAATTGGGCTAGGAAAGCCTAGCCCAATTTTTCCCGATCGTAAGAACCACCGGGCTCGGCTAACCCACTCAAGTAGCCCGCCCCTTAGCCCGGGTTTTCAGAGCGAGCACTCCACAAACCCGGGCTATTGGATCATGAGTGGCCGCAGTGAGGCTCCGTGCCACGGCTACTCACAAGGAGACCCCCGAGGGGAGGCAAAAAGCCACCTCCCGGCTCTGGGAGTCTCGCCAGCATGCCCAGCGCGCTCGCGCAGGGCATGCTGGAGCTTGTGGGGACCAATCAGCCCTGCTCCCCCCAGCCCCTGCTGGCTCCATCACGGAGCTGGCAATCGTGTGGGTAGCTGATCTGGCCGTCCAGGGCTCCCTCCCTGATCGTGAGCAGGGAGAGCGGGCTTGGCCCGCTCTTCCTGCTCACCGCCCCAAACCGGGTCTCACGGATCGTGAACCCGGTCCATTGTCTCACTTGGGGCAGAGGAGTAGTCTGTGATGTAATTGGTAACAGTTTAGAAACTTACCTTTCTGCATTATTTGCCCTGTATTTCCTCATTGTACTACCACCATTACCTGTCCTGTACCTATGGAATGCTTCCAAAAGGTTCTGCAGTTCAGCTATTCAGAATGGAGGGGGAGGGAAACTATATTTAAGATAATGAAGGTTTTCACCTGGCCATCAGCCTGGGTGCATCCCAGTGGCAGGTGAAAGCCGAGAAATCTCAAAAAGGGCTTATCAGTAGTTAATATTTCAGATAACATCCTTGAGCCCACTTGGCGTGAACCATCAGCTGATCACATGATAAATAACTTTATTATGATTGAAGACCAGCAACATAACACACAGCATATGCTACAGACTATGAGTAACTATAAGCTAATATAAGAATGCATCCCACACAGACAAATAATATAATAAAAATAAAAATATGCCAGTATATTAGGGTTGTTCTTTTTAAATGTTCATGCCAAGATTGAATGAATGAATGAATGAATGAATGAATGAATAAGATGAACCCACCATATTCTGATGATGGGATCTACAGGCCACCACACAGAATTTGGCAACATTATAAAAAATGGCAGGCAGCTTATCCACTAAAAGAAGATAGATATAAAACTCATCTGATCAACCCAGAAAATATGGTTTAAAAGTGTGATTGTTTCACAATTCTCTATAAAATGTACCTTAGAGTAAAACATTTCAACCACTCCTGATCCACTTGGTAGGTATGTTCCTCATAGGGAATATTACCACACCTACCCTCCAACAGGGCAGATGGGAGAACACTGAATCAAGCCCTAGAAAATGTCTGTCATTATTTCTGTACTGTGCAAAGGTGGATGCTCAAAGACCATAAAAATGCTATCAGTGGCGGAAACACTGCAAAAATGGCCAAAATGGCACTGCTGTAACTGCAAAAATAGCCAAGGATCTGAGTGGAGGGGGGAAAAGGCAAGGCCATTTTTATGGTCTTTGAGCATCCACCTTTGCACGGTGTTTTTTCTATCCCATTTCCTTCCATTTGGCGTGCATCCCGGGGTTTTTTTTCCATTATTTCTGTACTAACAAAGTGGCAAGATAGCTGGTTCATTTCAGACTAAGGTTCAAGCTGCAGGACCTATAGTCCTTAGGAGCTATGTTCAAATCATTATGATGTTCTACCTCTAAAAAACACTTCTTAATAATCTCTATGTGCATGTCCATACAATGTTTATGCATATGTAGGGTATTTGTGTATTTATGCATTACCATTTGTGCTAGAATGTGTAAGGGGATGCACATCTTGATGAGCATTTGAATGCACTTCCCACTGAAAAGCGATATAATGCAGGTGGTCAACATCAGCAATCAAACACTTATCAAACTCAGCTTCCACACTTAGATCTTCTTTGGACTGAGGCCACTGCTTTTGCTGCTAAAAGTCTCCTGTTATTGTATCATTGCTGCTACATTTATTGAGTCCTTTCTCACGATTACATTAGAGGGCTACCAGACAGGCAGCAGGGAAGGCTGCTCAAACTTACCTTCCCCACAGACCTTCCTGCTCGAACTTACCTTCCCCATCAGTCCTTCCTGGGCTTGTGGATTGCGTGCCCAGATGGTCACTGGCTTTCCCGAGCAGGACACATGTGGTCCTGGCCCCTGGAAATCCCATAATGCACCACACAAGTGTGCAGTGCATTTTGAGGATCCCCTCGGTACTGGCTGGGAGCCTGCTCCTATGTCTGAGCTGTGCAGTGCAGTGTGGTGCCACCACAAAGTCTTTTAGCCTGGGTTAAGGGCGCATTCACACCCTAACATTTGGTTAATGGTCAGGCCTCTTTGGTGGGTTTGCTGCTGAGGTGCCAGCGGCAGCCACACAGCTGTCCTTGGTTCTTACGAGCACCCAAGACTGGACTTGGCTTCCTTAGCCCAGTTTTGACTGTGCATGAGAACAGCCTCATTGTCTTATCACAATTTTCCACTGGTTTTATTTTTTTGCTTTACCTTATATATGGGTTTGGCTCCAGTTTTTAATGCTAGAATTGTATTACTTTGCTTAGTATTTTGTGCTTCTGTTGTTTACTGAATATTTTAACTATGCTTTAGCTAGCTTTTCATATTTCAACGTAAAATAAATTATATTGGATTCAAAATGTTGTATGTTACCACAGGTGCCTTTGGGCAGAGAGGCATTCATGAATACAGTCAATCATTCAATAGAAATACATGTTGTTATTCACCTGAAAGATATTTTTGCAAATATCTGGAATCAGCAAATTGAAGTGGAAATATTGTGCAAAAAGATAGTTACTCCCTGTCTTAGCATTTTTATAATAATCTGAAGTCTTCAATCCAAATGTTCACATATGCAGAAAATCAAAATAGTGGGAATGAATTCCATCACCTTTATTTATTTATTTATTTATTTATTTATTTATTTATTTATTTATTTTTAAAAATCTAGTTTAGATTTCCTATCCCGCTTAAGCTGGCAATAAAAACAGGTGAGGAAGTTTTGAACTTCTATTCTTTATTCAATGATGTTTTGGGGCTCTTCAAACTTATATTGCAGCTGTTTCCCCTTGATGTTATCCCACAAATAATCATGAATATGGAACATTGCTATGGTTAATTTTGTATAATTGTAACAATAATTGTAACAATATTATCAACACAGCTCAAAGAGTGACCCTTCCAGAAGCAAAAGGATGTGTGTTTTTGGCATGCAAATCAAATTCAGAGGCTATATATTTTTCATATATTTGTCTATAGCAATAGCTACATCATGTGCAGAACCAAAGCTGTGGACAGAAATATATAGCCACTCTGAATCACCAGTGGAAGGGTGCTGTCCCCCTTCCTAAATTATGTCCCCTGGAATATTTTTCTCTCTCACTGTGATATTTGATGCCTTCTGGTGCCAGAGATATCACCACAGCAAAACAGCAAGGTCTTCTGAGGCCCTCTAAACTGTTTCTGAGGTATGGACAGTGAAGAATACTAATTAACTTCCAATCAGGAGTGTTTGCTTGATAACTTGATCCTTCATTTCGGCTCCTACCATTAGCCCACACACAAAACTTGCTCAGCCATACGACATTTTATTTCTTTTACCAAGATAAAGTTACATTTTCTTTTACAAGGTCAAGTTTCTAGGGAGTTGTACAGATCAAATTGGTTTGGCATCAAGCACAAGAAGCTCTCATGCTGTGTTAAACTGCATTACAAAAATTCATACAACATTTGTTATGGAACTGATGTACTCTGCACGGCAGTAGCCAAAGTTGTTCATGGTCATTAGAATGTTGCTATTTATTACTGCCAAGCAACACTGAAGGGGAAAAAAAATAAAATGACTTTAAAAGATTTTTTAAAGAAGGAGAAGGGCAGGAGAAAGAGGTTATAAAACACACTTCTGTTCCTAAATCCAAGTAACAAGCTGTGGGATTTGGTTCCTATCCAAAAATAGGTCTAAAGTACATACCTGGGATTTCTTCTGTAGCTCCACACATGAAATGGCTTTTTGTTTGCTGTCCCATATCTTTTGAGCTCTCTAGAGCTCCTTGTGTCAGAGAACCCGTCTAGACTAGGGCTGTGCTAAGTATTGACATATTTTGGTTTTTGCTTCAAAATGACCAGACTGCAGCGCTGGCAAATTAATTACCTGAAAATATTCACTTCACCAAACTTTCAGGCTTGTTTGATGCCTTTTCCTCTCTGGCTATTGCTGTCTTTGAGGGCCATTTCTCCTCCGGTTCTCATTGCTGTTTTGACTCATTGCCTGTGGTGGTATACTGCATAATTTTATTTGCATGTGGTCATCATGTCAAGCATAAGCTGACTATACTCACAAACTGTCAAAGAGCTGATCCAAAGATTCCCTCCTAAATTCTCAGCCAGGAAAACTGGGAAGACAATTCCATTAATTATTCAGAGGCTCCCAAGAAATTTGGAGAAATTTTTTACCCAGAAGCCCAGTCTTGGCAGCACGTGAGAAGCTGGGAGAAGAAGCTGGAAGCTGGTTTCCATGGCATTTGTTTTCAATGAGGCTTGACTTGGCAGCCCTCCTGCTTCTCTACCTTGCAGCACTGTGCCTTGCAGCACCACCAGAAAGAGGCTGCTTCACTCCCACAGCGGACTGAAAGGGCCACACATCCCTCCTCCTCCTGTTCTCCAACTTCTCAGCCTGCACCATGCAGGGAAATAAAAGCTCCCAGGAACTTTCTGAAGGTGACTTGGTGTCCCAGGTTGAGGCGGTGGCCAGAGGTGCTTTCTATCAGCTTTGGCTGATACGCCAGCTGTGTCGGTTTATTGAGATGAACAACCTCAAAACAGTGGTACATCTGCTGGTAACCTCTAGGCTGGATTACTGCAATGCGCTCTATGTGGGGCCGCCTTTGTACATAGTCCGGAAACTGCAGTTGGTCCAGAATGTGGCAGTCAGGTTGGTCTCCGGGTCATCTAGTATCATTTAAGAGAGACGATATCACTCCTGTGTTGAAAGAGCTGTTGGGAATTCTCTTTGGTGAGAGAATCCCTTTTTCATTATAGCAGAGTGCACAGAGGCACAACACAGCGGAATTTACTTAGACATGCATGTATGCTGAGAGTAAAGTAACTTGGAGCCAATTCATAGTTTCAAATCAATATATAAGGCATTTATTAAGGAATTCCATTCTAGATAGGAAAGTGAGGAGTTAGGATCGCTAATCTATCTATCTAGCTGGATGCAGATGGATTCTGCATCTTCTCTGCACACATGGTACAGGGAGAGGAGCTTGCCATGTTGCAAGGTAGAAGGAACAGGAAGAGAAAAGAGAGAGGAAGTGAATTGCTGGAAGGAAGGAAGTCCCTGAGATTAGCAATCTACATTCCAAAGGGATAGTGTCAGAGCAGTAGAGAAGGGATGACCAATGTCTTGACCTTCTAGCCCTCTGACTCACTAGTCTGTCCTCCACTGTCTGAGACAAGAGATAGCGCAAAGTCCTTAACTTCCAACAAGGGCTACACTGGCTGTCGATAGGTTTCCAGGCAAAATACAAAGTGCTGGTTATCTATATTATTAATTCTCCAAGACGGGCCATGCGTGGGGATGTGGTAGAAAGGAGGCGATTGGCTGACAGAGTTTGCAAGCAGAAGCACCTGATTGGGCAGTCGGGATTCCATATGCAGATAGGGAGAAGGAGCCTGTGAGAGCAGGAGCACCATGGTGATTGAGCAGTGGGAATTCCATATGCAGATAGGGAGGAGGAGCCTGTGCCACTGTTGTGATTGGGCAGTGGGGATTCCCTATGCAGATAAGGAGGAGGAACCTGTGATGGTTAAGGTCAGTTGGAATGCAACTGTTACTGGTCGGAAGATGTTCTTGATTGTAGAGGAGAGGGAGATAGATAGATAGATAGATAGATAGATAGATAGATAGATAGATAGATAGATAGCAAGCAAGCAAGCAGGCAGGGATCTGCAAAAAGATGGGTCATGAGGGAGGAAGGAGCCCCTTCAGGAGAAGGAGGATGCCGTTGTGTGAATTAAATGAGGAAACAAGATGAACAAAATCTGTTAACTCAGGGAGGGAGAGAGAGAGAGAAAAGCATGAAGGGAAGGGAAGGGAAGAAAGAGTGGGGAAGGGTGAATGGAGGAGAGAGAAAGAGAAAAAGAAGGGAGGGGGAAGAGACACAGAAGGGAGGACAGGGATGGGCCTGAGCCTGTCAGCGGCCTGAGGGGAATGAGCAGCCATGGCAGCACTAGCAGCAAGGAAGGGCCAGGTCAACCACTGCTGCTGTTTGGGGCTACCGAGGTTATTGTCAGAGGGAGGCAGGCAGGCAAGGAATGGGACTGAGCCTGTCAGTGGCCTGAGGGGAACAAGCGGCCATGGTGGTGGCGGCAGAGAGGAACAGCCTGGTCAACCACTGCTGCTGCTCCTGGGGGGAGGAGCAGGAGCCAGGGGGAGAGAGCGGGGGAAGAGTGAGCATGCCTGTGTGCTGCCGGCGGGAGGGAGAGCGGCACACTTTGCCGGAGGGGAGAGCGAGCATGCATGCTGCAGGGAGATGCCACAGGCTCAGTGCACAACTGCACAGATGCTCTGTGCGGGGTCAGCTAGTTTACCTATAAAGCCCTAAACAGCTTAGGTTCTGGGTATTTAAGAGAACATCTTCTTTGTTATGAACCCCACCGCCCACTGAGCTCATCGGGAGAGATTCGTCTGCAGTTGCCACCAACTTGTTTGGAGGCTACTCGGGGATGGGCCTTCTCCATTGCTGCTGCTGGACTTTGGAACACACTCCCTGTTGAAATAAGAGCCTCTTCCAGCTGGGAGGTGAGCAGTAGCCGGTGGCACTGTGGAAGCAAACCCATCTGTGGAGCCCACCTCTAACATGGGGTTAAGGGAGAGAGTGCTCCCTTAGCCTGGTGTTTTTGCTCATCTATCAGTGTCGGCTGCTTGAAGCTGGTGCTGTAGCAGTGACCAGAGCCTACCTGTCTCTGTGGGAATCCCCACAATGCACCACACACCCGTGTGGTGAATTATGGGATGTCCAAGAGCCAGGATGACTCATCCTGGCCCCCAAACCTCTGTGCTGCCAGAGACAGCTGGTGAGTGTCTGGCTGCGCACACATGCCCAGCAAGGACTAGGCGATCATCTGCGGGGAAGGTAAGTTTCTTCAGCTTTCCCTGCCACCTGCACAGTAGTCCTTCTCACTGATCGTAAGAAAGGGCTCACTGTATTGTGACCAGTGCTGATCCAAACAGGCCTCATCTTAAAGCAGTGAGCATGCCCAGTCACAGACTTTTGTGTGCTTTTAAATTGCTTTTAAGTGTGCTTTTAAATTGGAGCACAACATTCTTAGTTTCATGGGGGCAGCCAACTCTTGTTTATTGGCAGGGGTGAAGCAATGGCCTCAGATAGCGTGTACTACAGGGCAGTGAGTACACCACTAAAATATGAGGGCAACCCATGCATTACCCCATCCACCTCTGTGCTTTTGCCCCTTGCTATCCCTGCCCCTCCAGCTACCCAATTCAGCTGTCCTGAACCAGAAGCCCAGAGCTGATAACCACTTCTTTCCCCCTTGCTGGCTTCTTTAGCAGCAGTATCCAGCGTTGCTGGTGGTTTCTTTCTGTTTCTCACTCTCTTCCCTGAATTCTCTCTCTCTCTCTTTCCCCTCCAGCACCAAACCTGCCCACTTTGTCTCCTCAAAATGGAGAAGACAATGTGGACATGTTTGCTAGAGAGGAGAAAGAGAAAGAGAATGCAAGTGGAACAACAATGAGTCAGACTAGCCAGTGATTCTGGATACCAACCTGTTTCTCTTGCTTTCTCCTCTGCCACTCCAGATCTCTCTTTCCTTCTTTCATTCCTCAGACTTTGTCTTGGTGGCAAATGGTCTCCTCACATGGTTCTTAAGCTTCATTTTACTGAAGACCAGATTCCAGTTTTGCCATACTTTGCTGGGCTCCTCATTTTCTTGCCTTATGGCAAACCATTGGTAAAACTCTTGAACAGCGTCTAATTTCAAATGTAACTGTTGCATAAATATAATCCAACAAAGTATATGGACACATTGAGATAACCATCTTTGGGATGGGAGGCAGAATTTTTTATGTAGTATCTTGTACTGCTGAAGAGACATGTTGCTTTACAGTTTATACTTCTACAATTTATATATAATTTTTACACTTAAGCCATTCACAGTGGACACTTAGGGAATAGCTGGTTTTGTAACTGCCAGTCTGTATAAGGTAACTAGATATTGCCAACCATTGTAAAATATTTAGTAATCCAAAAACCTTTGGTTTGAGATGAGAGTTAAGATTATTTACATTTTCACTCGTACTCTAAAAAGAATGGAGATTGCAAGTTAAGGTGCCCATCTTAAATTCCATGCCATATAAACTGTAAAGACTTTGTACAGTTTGGTATATGATGATGGCTTTAGAAATGAGGCTCCATGCAACCACATTTTGCCTTGATCGGAGATGCAGCAGGCAGAAATTCCTCATGGGCATCTCTAGGAAGTGATTGGGGAAGCTGCACCTATGAAATGCTTACCTGGATGCATCCCTCCCTAGCCCAATGTACCTTTGACTTTGTAAGCAATAGAATGTTCAGGCTTATAATGGTGGGATGTTGAAAACACTCCCACCCGACTGTGCCAGTATATTCAAGGGAGGCTACGATTTTTCTCTCAAATGCCCTTAAAGCAGGGTTTCTTAACCTTGCCCCCCCCCCCAATGTTGTTGGACTACAACTCCCATCATCCTCAGCCACAAAGGCCATGTCTGGGGATAATGGGAGTTGTAGTCCAACAACATCTGGGGGCCCAAGGTTAAGAAACCCTGCCTTAAAGTATTTTGCCTAGATAGATGAACATTCAGACAGTTATATATACCTCTGTTTATATCTCTAATATTTTGAACATTATGTAATACTAGCTGGGCCGGGCGCAGAGCATCTGCACCTCTGCCAGCCCACTTCACCCCCACCCTGCCTGCTTCTCCTCCTGATGCCTGCTTCTCCCCTCATGCCTGCTTCTCGCCCCCATACACCTGGCCTACTTCTCCCCCCCCCGCCCAGAGTTTTCTGGCTTTAGAGTTGTAAGATACCTCATAGGCCTTCTAGTTGAACCCCCTGCTTGACACATCAAACTGCTGCAGCATCCTTGACAGATGTCTGTCCAGCTTCTGTTTGCAGCAATGGAGAGCCCACCAGTGTACAAGACAGACTGCTTCATTGTCCCACAGCTCTTAAGGAATGCTCTTGTTAATGCAGACTAAGATTGCATTCATTCTTTTAGCAGCTGCATCACACTGCTGGCTCATGTTCAACTTGTTGTCCACTAAGACACCTTGGTGCCACTACCAAGCAAGGTTTCCATCACCCTGTACTTATACATATAGTTTTTCTTGCTCAAATGCAGGACTTTACATTTGTCTCTGTTGAACTCCATCTTGTTGATTTTGGCCAAGTATTTGAGCATTGATTGGATTTTGATCCTGTTTGCTAAAATGTTAGTCATCCTCTCCCCCCAGTTTTGTTTCTCTGAAATTTAATAAACATTCGCTTTACTTCCCTGTCCAAGTTATTTCTGAAAATATTGAACAGCATAGGGCTCAGGACAGAAACCTATACTTCCCTCCAGGATGATAAGGAGCTATTAACAAGTTTTTGCTCTGTATGTATTTCTTTCTCTGTACTGGTCAGTGACTGTAATAAAGATATTGATGAATGGATGGTTGGATTGAGCTTTTGCTGGGTCTGGTTGTTCAACCAGCACTGAATCCACCAAACAGTGGGATCATCTAGCTCAAATTTTACCATCTTGCCAACAAGGACATTGTGGGAGAGTTTTTCAGGTGCTTTGGTGAAATCAAGATCAATATGTCAATAACATTGTCATAATTACTAAACTCATAACTCTGTTTTTAAAAGATGAGATTAGTCTGGCATGACTTGTTCTTGACAAAGCTATGGTGGCTCCTGCTAATCACCAGATTCCTTTCTAAGTGCTCACAGATCAGACTGCTTAATAACCTCTTTTAGGAACTTGCCAGGTATGGATGTCAAGCTGATAGGTCTGTAGTTTCCTGGTCCTCCCTTTCCCTCTTCTTCAAGATAGGGACAGCATTTGCTCATCTCCAGTTTTCTCTCTGTCACCTACTGCTTCCTTGACCCTCCTTGACCTTTATCAATCTGTGAAGCTACTTTATGTTGTTTGGGAATCCCACTCAAGCCTCAGCTCCTTCTGAGCCTTTGTTTTTGTCCAAATGCGTGAAATCGTGGTTTCATCACCCAACTGCAGCTTCATTTTCAATCCCAAACGTAAATTTGAACCTTCAGTTTGTTGAGAGTATTGTGGCTGAAACATGAGGTTAGAGGGTGGCATTGTGTCGACCCATTTCTGCCTCTGCTGTAACCTAGGCTTCACATGTAAGCTCCTCATTCTACCATTGAGAGGCCAGCTCAGAGCAGCCCAGAAATGTGTCAGTTCTACGGTGGCTGCATTTCTCATTGGCCACCTCTCAGAGCTGATGCCCTGTCCTCTGCCATCCCATCTTCTGCCACCCTCTGCTGTCTCCTTTCTCCTCCTGCTGCTGCTTGGCAACAGGGATGCCTCATACCTGTGGTTCCTACATTTAAAGGGAAAGAAATACATTGGCAGGTGCCAGCTTTCTGCTGTTGTTTTGAGACTCAGGTGTTCCTCTCAGCAAGAAAGGGATGTTAGGAAGAGACAATGTCCCAGCCATTTCCTGTGATACTTGTATTATATGCTGTGGGATTCCGGTGCATGAGACTAAATGTGCCACAGTGCCAATGTCCCAGTGTGCTAAAGCGTTAATGTGTGATGTGGCCATGGTCTATGGAATAAGTCTGTTGTGCCAATGCACCCTAGGGCAACAGACATCATTGGGGGCCAGGACAGTGGATATGAGAGCCAGCGTGGTGTAGTGGTTAGAGTGCTGGACTAGGACCGGGGAGACTCGAGTTCAAATCCCCATTCAGAAATAATACTAGCTGGGTGACTCTGGGCCAGTCACTTCTCTCTCAGCCTAGCCTACTTCACAGTGTTGTTGTGAAAGAGAAACTTAAGTATGTAATACACTGCTATGGGCTCCTTGGAGGAAGAGCGGGATATAAATGTAATAATTATAATATAATATAATAATAATATAATATAATATAATTATAATTAATATTTGCACAATATAAGTGGAAAATCAGACATCACCAAGACCTGGCAATGGCTTAAGAATGGCAACTTGAAGAAAGAAACAGAGGGTTTAATACTGGCTGCACAAAAACAGGCACTAAGAACAAATGCAATAAGAGCAAAAGTTGAAAAATCCACAACAAACAGCAAGTGCCGCCTTTGTAAAGAAGCAGATGAAACAGTGGACCACCTAATCAGTTGTTGTAAAAAGATCACACAAACTGACAACAAACAAAGGAATGACAAGGTAGCAGGAATGATACACTGGAACATCTGCCAAAAATACAAGCTACCTGTAGCCAAAAATTGGTGGGACCATAAAATTGAAAAAGTTGAAGAAAATGAAGATGTAAAAATATTATGGGACTTCCAACTACAAACAGACAAACATCTGCCACACAATACACCAGATATAACTGTAGTCGAGAAGAAAGAAAAACAAGTCAAAATAATCGACATAGCAATGCCAGGGGATAGCAGAATAGAAGAAAAAGAAATAGAAAAAAAAAATCACCAAATACAAAGATCTACAAATTGAAATTGAAAGGCTGTGGCCGAAGAAGACCAAAATAATCCCAGTGGTCATTGGCGCCCTGGGTGCAGTTCCAAAAGACCTTGAAGAGCACCTCAACACCATAGAGGCCACAGAAATCACCATCAGCCAATTACAAAAAGCAGCTTTACTGGGAACAGCCTATATTCTGCGACGATATCTATAACAGCAACAACACTGACAATAAATTTCTTGCATCCCAGGTCCTTGGGAAGGACTCGATGTCTGGATAAAACAAACCAGTCAATAACACCTGTCTGACTGTGTAAATAAATAATAATAATATGTGAGGGGACACAAAAGGAGGCAGAGCAGGGATGCCTTTTGTGGCATTTGAATGCCAAGGTCTATGAAGAGTTTTGAGTGGAGAAGCCTTACTTGCTCTGGGGATAAGGGAAGCTGCTTTGCTCACTGATTTGGGAAAGAAGGTCTAGGGGCTTGGAGAGGTAGTTTTGGATCATCATTAGGAATGCCCCATTTCTAGTTAACATGGGCACCTAATGCCCTTTTACTGATTCCCAGAACAAAACTGGTCAGGAGCACACTTGGCAACAAGTGGAGGGGGAAACTTTGGCGTCCATCCTTACAAAGTCTTTTTAAAAATGGTTTTAGTGTATAAATACTTTTATTACAGAAGTTATAAGTAAGTAAATTTATTACGGACCTTAGACCAGCTTAACATTTAAAATAATACAATGATAATCTACAAAACATTCAAATTGCCAACTAGGAATGTGCACGGACCGGTTCGGAGGCCATTCTAAAGGCCTCCAGACCGGTCCGGACACAGGGCGGTTCGGGGTTCGGGAGGGTAGGGGGGGTTCCATTAAGGGCGGGGGGCTTTACTTACCTCTCCCGCGCTTTCCAGTTTGGCGCCGTAATTACTGAAAAAATCCCGGCGGCAGGATCCCTCGCCGCCCACTTCATTCAATGACATGGCTTGCTCCTCCGTGGTTAAAAAATCGCCCCCTTGAAGACCCTGCTGCTGCCACTGCCCCCTTGAAGCCCCCCTGCCGCCCCCTTAAATCTCACCCCGGACCTGACCTCAAGTTAGCTAAAAACGGGCGGGCGGCGGGGGATGTCCTCCCGCCCCCTTCCCTGCCGTCTGCAAAAGTCTTGAGGAAGCCTTCTGCACGCGCAGAAGGGGCGGGAGGGCATCCCCCTGCCGCCCGTTTCCCTGCCGGTCTGCAAAAGTACATTTACTTTTGCAGACCGGCAGGGAAATGGGCGGCAGGGGGATGCCCTCCCGTCCCCTTCCCTGCCATCTGCAAAAGTCTTTAGGAAGCCTTCTGCACGCGCATGTGCAGAAGGCTTCCTCAAGACTTTTGCAGATGGCAGGGAAGGGAGCGGGAGGACATCCCCCGCCACCTGCCCGTTTCTAGCTTACTTGAGGTTGGGTCCGGGGCAAGATTTAAGGGGGCGGCAGGGGGGCTTCAAGGGGGTGGTGGCAGCAGCAGGGTCTTCAAGGGGGCGATTTTTTAACCACGGAGGAGCCAGCCATGTCATTGAATGAAGCGGGCGGCGAGGGATCCTGCCGCCGGGATTTTTTCAGTAATTACGGCGCCAAACTGGAAAGCGTGGGAGGGGTAAGTAAAGCCCCCCCCGCCCTTAATGGAACCCCCACCCCAGTGCCGGACTGCAGCTCCGTGGTTCCGTGCACACCCCTATTGCCAACACAAGCTCCACGAAGTTTGGACGCAACAAAGCAAAACTTGGACAAATTTATAGATGTAACAGATTTAAAATTTGACAGCAAAAAATCCAAGTAAAATTGATCTGTATGGCCAGGATGGTTCTTTAAGAGAGGAACAATAAACTTAATATGAGTGTCCCTATAAAATTGACAATACAGAATAACATGAGAAACTGACTCTATATCCCCTGAGCCATAAGTCAATGATAGCAATAGCACTTACATTTATATACCGCTCTATAGCCGGAGCTCTCTAAGCAGTTTACAATGATTTAGCATATTGCCCCCAAAGGCTGAGTCAACCTTGAGCCCCTGGTCAGGATCGAACTTGTAACCTTCTGGTTACAGGGCGGCAGTTTTACCACTGCGCCACCAGGGGCTCATTGCAATGATGCAATGCATATGGAATTAGTTTATATTTCCTGTCTAGGAGTGCAGAGGGAAGGGCATTCAAATGAGCAAGGGTCAATGCGCCCCCAGACTTAGGTAAAAACATGTGATCTCAATATTCAGCTGGTTTGTGGCTGAAGTTTTGAGAGCCTATATAGATTCCCCTTGGTAGCCAAGCACACTCCTCTTGCAGATCTATGTCCAATAGTCATTGCCTAACAAAACATATCGCCTGATCTAAACCCCTCCCTATAAGGTTTTCTTGGGACGTGCCCAGTTGATGCAGTTTTGTTTTTAAAGCTATTTCACATTTAGATGCAAAAGTTATATGTAACAGCAACTATTTTGAAGAATATTAACCTTGAAAAGCAACAAAAACAAGACTGACTTTGAAAAGAAACTAACGACCTTCTCCATAATTAAATATTCAAATTATTTACAATGAGTCCTTTGTCATGACCATTGAGAAAGGGCAATACGGTTGGCAGGGCGGAAGCCCTGAAGAGGTTACCTCCCCCGCACATGGGCAGTTCCCTCTCCTTTCTGCCAGTAGCTCCGGGGGTTAGGGTGCTGGGGTGCATCACCTTGCATTGCCCCACCCCCAGAGCGCCAATAATGCAGCACACAAGTGCACGGTGCATTATGGGGATCGCCTCCCCAAGTCTGCTAGCTGTGGCTGCTTGCAGCCACGGCAGACAGATGATCTGAAAAATGAGGTTAAGGGAGCGCTCATTTTAGAGGGAGGATCCATATGTGGGTTTGCTGCCATGGTGCCATCGGGATCGGGCTCGATCCCGGCAGTACACACACGCATGCACAACCCGGCTGGGTTCCTAGCCCAGTTTTTCACATGCATTTGAATAACCTCAATGCCTCTTTGGGGGGTGGGATCATGGTTGTACAGGCACATCATGTCAAAAAAAAAGCTGCTGTAACCATTTTATACATTAAACTTTCTCAAGGATTATTAACCATCTTACACAGTCTGAATGGAAAGAGAGGACCCCATCCTCTCTTCCTTGAGAGGGAGGGAGGGGCCCCCAAGTCAGACTCTAACCACATGCGAACACCACCCAGCATCAGTTCTCACAGGGCACTGTTCCTTCTTGCACCCACCAAGCCAAACTGCCTCCTTGCCTCAACTTCTCAAGTACTGTGGGGCGTCCCTCCCACAAGACCCCGTAAGTATTCAAAAGTGCCCCTTGCCATCTTGGAGTTGCCAAGTATTGTGCTTGTGCGTGGCTATGTACTTTGATGGTTCTTGCAGGGACCGTGCTGAAAGTGGTGTGAGGAAAGGGTTTAAATGTCTTTGCCCTGCCAAAGGCAGGGGAACTATGCCAAAAAGGCACACTGCCTCTAACATCATAGCCAGTGGTTGCAGTTTCACTAGCATGCTGCTGACGCCTTGGACACATCATGGTGGCTGCTGGGGGGGAGTGCTATCACAGCAGGAAGCTTCATGGAGTGGCAATCACACAGGTAGGATTTGCTGTACTCACTTTTAAAGATGCCACTGGCTGCTCCCCTTGGCCCACACTAAACCCACTGAACTGGTTCATATTTGAACTGGTGCACATGCCTACTTTTTAAAATTTTGACACTTACCTCATCCATTTTAATGCAGATCTGTTTAATACTCACTATTAATGATCTGTTTTGGTTGCTGAAACTTTTTAATGATTGGTAGGGTTTTTTGTTCATTTACAGTGATAATTTGAAGTTTAAGTACAAACATAATATTCTGTGTTGAAATAGCTTCAGCTAGCTCATCACAGAACAACCATTAAATTGCTATAAATAAAACCTACTTCAGTGCTTGCCATCAACAGCCAAGATATACCAGTTAAACTGCTATATCTTGAAAGGATTCCTCCTCCCCATAACTAGTCTGTGTGTCCATATGATGGAATCATCAATTCTGAATTATTTCCCTGTTTTAAAGGCCCCCAGTTTGAGAAGCTTGTACTTTATAAGATGTTTAGATCATTCAAAATGTAATCAAAGCAGTGCTTAAAAAGCACAACAAATAGGCTGAAGATCACTTTGAATGTGTTGGCCTCTTGACTGCTGAATTAAGTTTGGACAGGACACGCTGAATGTACTGATGCTCCAGAAAGCATGGCATGTGCAGTAATCATGCGCCCTTCAGCAATGAGAAAATTAAATGCAAACTACACCACAAAAACACAAGTGTAGGCTGACCCAGACATGAGGTAGGCTGGCATATTTGGCACACAGTTAAGAGAGTAGGATTGGTTAGTTAATGAGGTGCTTCACACAAGATGTGTGAAGCACCTGATGGGGTTCTGCTGGGAGAGTGGGCTCAGACGCTTAGCCCGCTCTCCCCACAGAGGAGCAGCTGCTCGTAGCTGGGTGGCCAGATCGGCCACCCACATGGCTGCCAGCTCTGTCATGGAGCTGGCGGGGGCTGCAGGGATCGGGGGCTGCATGGCCACCAGAAGTTCAAAGATGCCCCACGTGAGTGTGTGGGGCATCCTGGAGAGACCCTCGAGCCCGGGAGACTGCTTGCAGCCTCCCCATTGGGGGTCTACTCATGTGTCACTGCACATCGCAGTGACACACGAGCAACAAAATGAGGTTAACAGAGCGTTCACTCCAGTAACCTCATTTAAGGGGAGGGTGCTTTAGGCAGGCTAGCTGCCTTGGGAGTACCAGGCTCGCCCGCAAGGCTGGTGATTCCCAAGATCCACAGAAAGTAGCCCACTTTCCGTGCATCGTGGGAATAGCCTCATTGATCTTTTAAAAAATATTGAGTGCCATATTGATTTTCTGCTCCTGCTTCCCTCTCGCTTGCATTTCATTCATCCCTGCAGACAAATTTTGTATACTTTGCACTCTTCTTCCCAAATGCTGTATGTATGTATGTATGTATTTTAACACACTTCTATACTGCCCCAAACTCACGTCTCTGGGCAGTTTACAATTATTCAATTCAATTTATTTATTACAGCCATAGGCCATACAGAGAACATACAAAGATAAAAACAGGTTTACAACAAGCAAACAAAACCTTAAAACATTAGTTAAAATAAATGACACACAACCCCAAAAAAACTTAAAACAGCAGTTAAAACAAAATAAATGACATAGTAAAATTTAAAACATTACAACAATTTAAATTTTTAAAACAACATTTTAAAATGATGATAAAACTGTTAAAAGAATGAAGCTATTCTCATGATCACTGAAAAGCAGGCTAAGGGAGCTTAACTCACTTTCCAGGGATTGTGGGAACCACCGGGTGCTCCCAAGGCTGCTAGCCCGCCTAATTGCCCCTCCCCTTAGGTGAGGTTAATGGAGTAAGCACTACATTAACCTAATCTTTTTGCTTGTGTGCTGCCGCGGCAGCCTCCCGGGCTTCGGGGTTCTCTCCATGATGCCCTGTGCCTGCGCAGGGCATCATGGAACTTCTGGAGGCCGCAAAGCCCACAATCCTCGCAGCCCCTGCCAGCTCCATGATGGAGCTGGCAGTCGTGTGGGCAGCCAATCCAGCCACCCAGATCATCTGTGGCACTTCACACTGATCGTGTGAAGCATCTCAATATTTAATTAAAAGCCTGGGTGAATAGGTGTGTCTTTAAAGACTTTTAAAAAGTTGTCAGAGATGGGGAGGCTAATATTTCAGCAGGGAGTGCATTCCAGAGCTCTGAGGGAGCAGCAGAGAAGGCTCGTCCCCAAGTAGCCACCAAACGAGTTGGTGGCAACTGCAGACGGACCTCTCCTGATTATCTCAATGCGCGGTGGGGTTCATAATGAGGAAGACGTTCTCTTAAATACACAGGGCCCAAGCCATTTAGGGCTTTATAGGTTATAAACAGAACCTTGTATTTTGCCCAGAAACATATCAGCAGCCAGTGTAGCTCTTTCAATATGGGAGTAACATAGTCTCTCCAAGATGACCCTGAGACCAACCTGGCTGCCGTATTCTGAACCAGCTGTAGTTTCCGGACTACACACTATGGCAGCCCCACATAGAGTGTGTTGCAGTAATCCAGCCTAGAGGTGTCTGCTTCTATTTCCTTCCTCTCTTTGCCTGACTAGGGGTCAGAATCAGAATTGGGGGCCAAGTTGTTTCTGTGAGGCAAGCTGCCAAAGAAAAACAAGGCGGCAAGGCCATTCTAAAAAGAAGGTAAAGCAAAGCTGCACTACCTTGTTGATTAAACAGCTTTTGCACTGAGCTGTTCCCCAAAAGTTCCTAGGCCCTTCACCACCACAACCCGGAGGACTTTGCTCTGAGCCCCACTTTGGTACCAAATTCTCGATTTCAAGTATTTCAGCATTGCCTATATGCCCTGAGGTACCTCTGTTTTTCCCCAAAGGCCTGCAGTTCTATAATTTCTCCTTCTGACTTGTTATCAGGCTTCCTCAGTTCATTTTGTGCCTCAGAAACCAGAAACATAGCCATTTTATTCCTTAGCCTGTTTCGGAAGAGAAGCTTTCCAGAGATCACATGCCATGCTGATTGAGCTCTCCTGGTGCCCCCAGGTCATGGAAGGCTGCAATAGGACTAGGATGGCCACTCTGATGGTGTCCAAGCATATGCAGAGAATCAGGGAAGACAGATAAAGCAAACAACAGAAACAAAAGGTAATGGAATGCATGCTTCCTTCTATCCCCTGAAGGAGCTTCAAGTTGGTATCAGTCAAGGTCGAGCTATGGTTTCTTTTCCCTTCCATTACTTAACAATCTGATGAGTAATGCCAGAGGGAAATCTCCTCCTCCCATCTCTATTCAAAATGCTAAGTGATGCAAAATACCTTTTGATCACTCCTTTTGTTCAAAGAGGTATCCAAGCCATGATACTCAGTTTGTAACCTGATTGATACTAAAATCATGAGGTTATTCACATGCACATGCAAAACCGGGCTAAGGGAGCCCAGCCAGGTTTTGCATGCGCATGTGAACTGCTAGGATCAGGCTAATCCCGGCAACTATACAGCAGCAAAACCACCTATTTAGCCACACCTTAAAATGAGGTTAATGGAGTGAGCACTCCCTTAACCTCATTTTTTTTGCTTGAGAGTCAACCGCGGCGGCTTTGTTTGTTTGTTTGTTTTTATTTGATTTATTTGCTGCCCTTCCAAAAATGGCTCAGGCCTGGCACACTCAGGGAGTGGAGGGGGGATTCCCATAATGCACCACACACTCACGCGGGAGCAGCTGCCGCTCATCTGGGCAGCAAGGACGATAGTCTGTGGGGAAACTAGTTCAACCCACCTTCCGTGCAGCCCACCCATGAGCCCTTCTCATGGATCATAAGAAAACGCTCCATAAGAAGACCATATGAGGTGATCCTCACGATCGGCGAAAGTCGGGCTAAGGGAGCCTATCCTGATTTCGGCCGAGTGTGAGAACCATCGGGCTCGCAGGAGAGCAGTGTTTCTCCAAAGCAGGTAACCCACTTGAATACCCCTCCTCTTAAATGGGTTTAGCAGAGTGAGCGCTCCACTAATCCCATTTTTAAAATCGTGTATTGCTGCAGTGCAACTCCACGCCACGACAACACATGAGGAGACCCCCAACCAGGAGTCTACAAGTGGCCTCCCAGACTCAGGGGTCTCTTCAGCATGCCCCGCGCACTTCTGTGGGGCATCCTGGAACTTCCGGGGGGCACATGGCCCCCGGTCCCCACAGCCCCCTCTGGCTCCATGATGGAGCCGGCAGTCATGTGGGCGGCCGATGCAGCCGCCCAGGGCTCTGTGGGCAATCGTTTGTGGGGAGAGTGGGCTAAGCCCTTTCTCCCCGCAGACCTCATTTCGGCAAGTCTCACTGATCGTGAGACTCGTCTCTATATGGAACAAGCATCCAAAAACATCGACTCCCCCTCATACATGCCCTCAAGGCCCTGTTGAATTTATTTATTCTGAGAAGAGGGAGCTTGACTGTATAAATCATCTTTATTGAACAAGAAAAAGCATAGCTTTGTGAGTAAGTGATAATGAAATAACAGATTCTTTTGCCTGTCACTATTTCAAACCTACATAAATGCTTTCTTTCTATTAATCATACGAGAAAGCTTATCTCGATATTCATAACATCTTCTTTCTTTCATATCCATGTATTTTTAGCCGTAAAGACTTTGGTTTAGTTAGGTGATCTATGCCCATTCTCTTCAGGAAAATAGATAAAGCTTTTTCAAGTCAAAACATTTAATTATAAAGTTGTTCATGTGTGTTAAAAAGAAAAGAAGTTTTTTTGTTTAAAAAAAAGATTTAATTAGAACTTGAAAAGAAAATTTGAATGGATAAAATGAAAAACCAGCTTTAGTTTGCTAGATCAAGGAAACTGACTAGTGCTGTCTTTTTGACAATGGAAAATAACATAAATATTCAGGACAAAATACCAGAGTGACCTAGAAAATAATGGTAGATAGACAAGGAAGACATTTTATATATTACAGTCAGTTACTGGGGATTCATTTTCTGGTTATGATTTCAAAAGTATAAAAATCTGGGCCGTCTGTTCTTTCTTGTCAGTGGATGAGTTCAGACTCAGTGGTATTTTTTGAAAGACTCAAACAAGACTTTATTCTTTGTTTGAATTGAATCTGTCAACTCCGTTTGTGACAATGGAGTAAAACAAAATTGTTCAACATTTCTCCCTTTCATCTTGAATCTAACCTATTTTGTCCAACACTATAGTGTGTCTCCAGATGAAAACTCCATGTTATGCATGACATGGGACTGCTGCCAAAAATACGATCCCTGTGTTGAATGTTCTGTCCTCCAACAATGTGAAGTCGTTCCATGTTGTGATGTCATCCCATTGTGAATTGTTGTCCCCTCTCCAAGAGCCAGTGATGTGGAGTAGAGATCAGGAAATGAAATGTCATTTTCAGAGACAGCCCCATATTGCATGTAACGTATCATTCCATTCACATTTTTGATCTTTTTATATTCACTTACTCTGTTCTGTGGTGTGAAGCTTATCCTTTTGTATTTCTGAGCAGATATATAAGGAGATCACGACAGCTGGCTTTCTTGTACTCAGTGTTATCAAAGAGGTTTCTAGAACTGTCACTAAATTCTGTGTACATTGAAACTGGAGGCAAAATGAGTTTGTGCTTGGGTAATATACCCGAGGATTTCCAAGACAAGTCAAAACAGAGCCAGTAAAACCCACAAAATTGCTCAAATGGGTGAGGTGGGATAGCAGTTCCACACATCTGTAGGCTGCCACTGAATTTCCCTGAAGCAAATTTTATGAATCCAAAAGGAAGCTGTTGCCTCACAGTAAACGTATAATTAATATCTCTGGCTGTTTTGCTAATTTCAGGGTGCAATGCACAACTTACTGAAGTCAATGGCAAGACTCTGATCGCTATTGATAGCTATTGATTTTGCCCTCTGTAACCAGCAAAGCCATCAAAGCAGAGTGCTCTATCGTAACACGCTCCCCCCAAAAAACACCAAAAAAACCACCCACCACCTTGCTTCATCAAAAGAAGGCAGATTGCATAGGTTGGGTTTTGCTCTAAAATACACTTGAGCAAACTTGTAAAATGTCACTTTAGAGTGGCACTTAGTTCTTGTGCACACATTCACATTCATTACTTGGTCAATGCAACATCAAGTAGGCCATCTTTGGATGTTCAGTGCTCACACTTAAGGCACCAAATTAGGGAAGAAGTCCCGCCCCGGCACTGCCATTCACCTCCTCCAGCCAATCACTCATGGTTATAGCTCTACATGTCTGAAGGAGGAAGCACTGTAACCATGATGGCTGGTGCCTCCATGAGCAGCAACCTGGATTGCCTGCAGTTGCCACTCACAGAAGCACCAGCCATAATGGCTACAGCACTGCCCCCTTCGGACAAGCAGAGTTGTAACTGTGAGTGGCTGCCTGGAAGAGTGTGTGACAGTGGTGGGGCAGGACTTCCTCCCCACTTTTGTCACCGCAAGCGTGAGCACCAAACATCTGAAGAGGGCTGTAATGGATTGCATATGTAAACAAGGCATGTTCAATCTAACATCAAAGATAGAACATTCATATCAGGATAGATCAGCATTTGTCAGCCAAGATGGCAGAGTCTGTTGGGAACCTTCAAGGAGACAGAAGGGACAGATGACAGATGATGAGAAATTACTGAAGGATTCTCTCTGAAAATTACTCATTATCCAACAGAAAAACAACAACAAGACAGCACTGCTGATACTCATCGAAGATTAATTGAACTTAGTTGAGACTTGAAAGAGACATGTTGAAACGGTGTATAATACCGAGAAGCTGTCGTGGTCTCATAGTTTTCAATATTATTGTTCTCTTGTTTGTATATATCCAGATCACTATATATAAATTATTGATCTATTTTCAATATAATTTATTGAAACCACATATTTAGTGGGTTTTCTTTTTGGTTTTGGATAAATTATCAGGATTTGTTGTTTTTGTTTTTATGTACTACATCTCGGATCCTTTACATTGTTGTTTTGCTGTTTGGTAACTATATAGACTACAGTTCTTTATGTATTGCTTTTTGATAGGAAGCATAGGAGAAAAATAAAAAGTAAGATGTGAGTAGAACTTAAAGGTACTGTGGAGACAGCCATAGAAATAAGTGTAAATTAACAGTACTACACACAAGGAAGCTTTCTAGCTGGTAATTAAGTAGCAGTAGAAGGGCAGTAGAATGATAACTAGGTTTTGATAAAACTGCTGTGTATTACTCTGACTCTTCTCTTTTTCACATGCACCAAACTACATTTTACCCCAAATGCGTATGTTTCCTCTGTTGAACAGAGGAATCTTTTTCAGTGTTTATCTCTGGAGCTGAGTATCACTTGGTTCCTTCAAGCAGAATTAGTGTAAGATAGTGGTTGTGTTACCCTATTATAACATGCAGCTATTCACTGATTAAACCAAGTGCCTTTGGGTTGATTAATCACCTGCCTTTTAATTAATTATTAACTGATTAAATGTAAATTCAATTGTATATCACTAAGATCAAAAACTAGGTAAATATCGTATGTTGCATTCATTTTTAGAAGGAAAGGCTGTGTGTGTGTGTGTGTGTGTGTGTGTGTGTGTGTGATGCATAAAATATAAAAGATAAACAGGTCATCTTCAACTGCAACTATAATAAGTAGGATACAGAGAACTATGATCAGGAGGGAGCTTATAGAAGGGGACTTTGCCGCCCCTCCTCCACCCTGCAGTCCATCTGCACTCTCTGAAAAGGCAACCCTGATTATTGGAAGACTCTCAGGTTCAGGGTGATATATGGCATAGGGAACTAGTGGCAGAGGGCCATAGCCTGAAACCAGGTGGAGGTTTCAGTTTGTTTAAGATGCCTCCACCTTTTTTCAGAGGATTGTTCCCTCTCCCAACACCTGTCTCTGACATACAGTACGTCATCATATTCCTGAAGGTCCTCCCATTCTTATGGGCAGCTTCTTTGTGGGGGGCACATGGATTTCACTGAGGAGGAAGGGGTGTTAAAGACCTTTTTCTCTTGCACTTCTCTGGATTTATCCCAGTATTTAAATTTAGTTTTCTCTAGTTAGTTAATGAACCCATTGTCTAAGCTAATTGAAGCATGTACATATATGAGCCACTGTTGAGTAGTGGTTAGAGTGTTGAACTAGCACCAACAAGACCTGAGTTCAAATCCACATTCAGCCATGAAACTCACTGGGTTACTCTGGGCCAGTAATGTATTTCCCAGCCTAACCTACCTCATAGGGGTGTTGTGAGGATAAATATAACCATGTACACCCACTCTGGGATCCCTGGAGGAAGAGCAGGACATAAATGTAATAATAATATTGTAAAATGTACAAATTTTCTTGGTTATGTGGGGCTGGGGTGGGAGTTCATTAAGTCCCATCGGTTTCAATGGTATTGGTAAGTAAATGCTTTACTCTCTCCTACTGAAATAAAGGTAAAGGTAAAGTTGTGCCATTGAGTCAGTGTCGACTCCTGGCGCCCAACAAGCCCTGTGGTTTTCTTTGGTAGAATACAGGATGGGTTTACCATTGCCATCTCCCGTGCAGTATGAGATGATGCCTTTCAGCATCTTCCTTTATTACTGATGCCCAATATAGGTGTTTCCCTTAGTCTATAGGTGTTTCCCATAGACCAGTTTCCCATAGTCTGGGAAACATACCAGCGAGGATTCAAACTGGCAACTTCTTGCTCTACATGACTTCAAAAGCTTTGGTTGGATCATGCCCATTGTGTTGTTCTTCTGCCACTATCTCTGCTTAAAGTGTATATATTATTAACTCACTGACATTATTGAAAGGAAGGAAGGTCAAGAGGCCATGTTTTTGGCCTAAATATGAATAGTAGGAAATCTGGGGGGAAACATAAAGCCTGCAATATGTTTTTTAAGAAGGTAACAAGTTGTCTTATACTGACCAGAGTTTTGGTCCATCTAGTTCAAAATGGTCTATTGGCATCAGCTCTCTAGATAGTTCCAAACAGGGAATTTTTCATAGCCTTACTTATAGATGCTAAGGAACCTGGACCTGGAGACTTTTGTATGCAAAACATGTCCTCTTCTACCAAACTCCCACCTGAAATCCCACATAACCAAGAAAATTTGTGACGGATACATTTTTTTAAAAAAATGTAGGTTTGCTAGATGGTCGAAAAGAATGATCTGTGATAATTTCCCAAAGTTTTCGTTTAAAACCCTAGAGTCTGATTGAGGGAAACATTTTGTTCCATTTTCCAGTGATGCCGTTCATGCATTTTAGAGATGCATGTTATCAAAAGAAGTTAAACATTAGGTTAAATGTTGTGATGTTGGGTTACTTCTGGTTTTGTTGGGGGCTGGGCTTGAGAGAGGTTGCTTGGATGCCCAATGGCACAGCCTGATGGGGAAATGACTGGGTCACAAGTGATGCAGTGCCACCACTGCCAGTGTCCCAAGACCTCTGTACCTATGACCCGAAGGAGGCAAAATATGTCACATGTACTTGAAGACAAGGTTTGGGTTGCTGAGCTCAATGGAGGAGATAAGACAGGAAGCAGGAGCAAGGAGATGGAATGGTAGGCTGAAACTGGAAGGCAAGATCATAGATCTAAGAAGTTGGTATAAGAAGCTGCCTTATAGTTAACCCATTGGGCCATCTACTCCATCATTTGCTCTGGTTGGCTGTGGCTTTCCAAGATTTCAGGCAGAAGTCTTTCCCAGCCCTAGCCAGGGGTGCCAGGGATTGAGCTTGAAACCTTCTGCAATGCAAAGCAGATGCTCTACCACTGACCTACAACCCTTGCTGGTAGTTAATCATATAGGGTTGGGACTGGATGCAGAGGCAGAAGATCAAAGCAGGCATTTGGGAGATGATTCCAGATGAATTTTTGGTGCAGAGCAAGTGTCTGCCAAGTATGTTGAGGAGCTTATAGAAGGCATAGGATGCCCCAACACTTAGCTGGATACCAACCCAGGCCCTGCACTAAGGGTTGCTTCTTACTCCTCCCAGGGAGGCCTTCTGAGAGGCAAGCCTTGGGCATCCTGGTGGGGGCTCTTCTGCCAGTTTGAGACTTTGGCCATGAGCAAGGACTGCCAGCTCTTGGAACCCTAGGGACAATGAATGAGCGGGGTAGGGTGGATCCAGGAGTCAAGATGGGGGAATCATTCTCAGACTCCCCAGGAGGAATCCTCACAATAAGATTCACAAGAAGACTCCTTCACTAGAAGGGTGTGTTCCAGTTGTCCTTCAAGGGAATGGCACTCAAATGATCCTCCACCTTGGTCAACAGAGGCCACTCCTGTTTGAAGGAATCACAAGCCCCCTGTCAATTTAATAGGAAATACAGATGAAGAGAAGAGAGTGAAAAAAGGAATGCTGCATGTGGAGAAACTGTCTTGAGAAAATTCTACAATTGCCCTCACCCCCATGTTAGCTACAAGTTCATAGGATAAGGAACATCAGAGGGGCACTGGATATGAGAGAATATGTGGCATTTTGGACAGGGGCGTAGCAAGGTTGGAGTGGGCCCAGAGACAAGATTTTAAAATGGGTGCCCCCTCACTGAAGTTCAGCTCATGAAGTAAAGAAATCTTATATGAGGCTGAATAGTGGTAACAAAAAGCATACTAAAATTTATATATATACAACCTATGTGCCACAATAGAATATCATCCTAATTTTTTTTTTAAGCTTTTGTAAATTGTGGATGATGCAAGTCATTTAATGGTACTAGAAAAAGACATGCTGTTCTGGTAGCTCCAGGTCTTAACACTCACATCAATGTAGGAGGATGAATACAACTGAAGGAAGCCCGGGCGGGTGTGCAGCTGGGGGAGTCAGTCATGTGACTTGCCTCTGGGGGGCCCCCCAAAGCAGTGGGCCCCCAGACAACTGTCTCCCCTTGCCCTATTATAGTTATGCCCCTGATTTTGGACCAAACTCTGAAGTTTGGAAAATTACCTTTTACACTAATTGTTTGGTGGTTGTTATTTTCCAGTCTGCCTGGAAACTTATTACAGTTTATGAAGCGCTTCTCATGATTGGTGAGAAGAGCTTCTGTTGGGCTTCCAGGGAGAGTGGGCTTAGCTCGCTCTCCCCGCAGATGAGCAGCTACTCATATCTGGGCGCCCGGATCAGCCACCCACAAAGCTGCCAGCTCCATGACAGAGTCGGCAGGGACTGCAGGGATCAGGGGCAGCGTGGCCCCCAGAAGTTCCAGGATGCCCCATGTGAGCTCACAGTGCATCCTGGAGAGACCCCCAAGCCCGGGAGGCTGCTTGCAGCCTTCTGGTCAGGGGTCTACTCATGTGTCGCTGCATGCCACCATGGCACACGAGCCAAAAAATGAGGTTAACGGAGTGCTCGCTTCGTTAAGCTCATTTAAGGGGTGGGGGAATTAGGCGGGCTAGCCACCTTGGGTGCACTGGGCCCGCCTGTGAGCCCGGTGGTTCCCCCGATCCCTGGAAAGGGGGCTAAGCTCCCTTAGCCCGCTCTCCAGGGATTGTGGGAATAGCCTCAATGTCTTATTGGGAATAGTCAATAGTGGGAATACTCTCAATGTCATAAGGTGTATTCTTGTCTTATAGACTGAATTCATTGTGTTCTGGTTAGAGAAGGAAGTTTGTAATTGATCCTGTGCTTTTTGCAATGATAAGCAGAAAGAGTCAAGAGTAAACAGCAAGCAACCATAATTCATAAAAACCCTCCTCCAATACAGCTCCAAAACAAAAGCCCAGAGAAGGTTGCAATCAGTGTTGAACAGTTGATGATATCTGTTATTGCAGCTGTTAATGAGACTGAGTACTAACTTCTAAATCCCGATTCAGAAACTTTTTCAGCAAAGGTTACAAGGCAAAAGCCAATATTGATTGTGACAAGAAAGATTTATTGAAATGGTCATGGATGCTGGAAAGCAAGAGAGAAATTATTAGGCAGGAGAAGGAGTGAATGGATTCAACTTCCCAGGTTTCAAAAACTAGACTTAAATCTTGCTTAGGGTTTAAAGTAAATGTGCATTTGGCTTTAAGGGTCTCTCTTGAACAACAGTGTCCAAATTCCAAACAGGCATTCTCAGAGCAAAATCTTCCTATGATTTTTTAAATATTATTATTTAGTTAGGGGTTGGTTTTTTTAACCTGTATATCCTGCTCTTCATCCAAGGAGCCCAGAGCAGTGTACATGGTTATGTTTATCCTCACAACAACCCTGTGAGGTAGTGTAGGCTGAGAGATACATGACCTGGCCCAGAGTCCCCCTGTGAGATTAATGAGTAGGGATTGAACTCTTCCATGTTTAGAATAGGTTCTACTGGTTAACACGATGAGGAAAATTACTCAGAGTAGTCCCATTGAAATTAAAAGGAAACGTTAGGCAATATCAATGAGAGTACTTTGAGTACTTTTCCTCATCTTGTCAACTGCTGTTAATAAGGCAGAAAAATAATGGAAATGTCACTGTAAAAATGAGGGAAATAATGGAAAAACCTTTTTAAAACCAAGGGATAATGCAACAATATCTGTAAATATATTTATAGTATTAATGGAAATATCCTTTTGAAAAAAGTGAGAGCACATAATGAAAAGATCCCTGATCAAAATGGGAAAACCTTTTTTAAAATGAGGGGAGGGAATAATGGAACAATCTCTCTTAAAAGGAGGGGGAAATAACCCACACCCAACCAACACACACAATGAGCCGGGTCTCATGATCAGTGAGACCCGCTTTGTGAAGGTAAGCGGGGAGAGCCGGCTAAGCCCACTCTCCCCGCAGACGAGCAGGGCAGGAGCCCTGGGTGGCTGGATTGGCCGCCCACATGACTGCCGGCTCCATGATGGAGCTGGCAGAGGTTAGGAAGATTGTGAGTCGCGCGGCCCCCAGAAGTTCCAGTATGCCCTGTGCGAGCACGCAGGGCATACTGGAGAGACCCCCAAGCCGGGAGGCTGCTTTCAGCCTCCTGTCAGGTGTCTACTCATGAGTAGCCATGCCGCGGAGCCGCACCATGGCTACTCACAATTGTTTTAACCAGGTTTGTGAAGCGCTTGCTCCGCAAACCCGGTTTAAGCACCGGGCTACAGAAGCGGGTGACCAGCCGAGCCCAGTGGTTCACACGATGGAAGAAAATTGGGCTAGCCTCTGCTAGCCGGATTTTCTCCCATCGTGTGAATCGCCTCATTGTGTTCATATAATTTTGACATTACCCACAGCATCCCATGGAGGATAGCATCTGTTAGTATATATTTTTAAAAGAATGGCAATAACCATTCCCCTTCTATTTTGTAGACAGCACAGCAAGAAAGACATAATAGCCATTCAGTGGAGCCTGTGGTTTAAAGGGTGAAATACATTCTGTGTAGGTTGATCCCTTTGACAGATTTCACGAAGTAGAAGTTTGTATCTTTCTTTCAGTAAGAACCAGTAACCTCTTTGTACCATCTCCTCCATAGAGTCTAATGAAGATAAATGCACATTCTGAGTATATTCAGAAGCTTCACGCTCTGTTGACAGCTTTTAAAATGTACTATTTTGTAGAAAGCAGAGAAAGAAAGATATAGACACCAATGGCTATGATGAAACATGCCATAACTTGCTTTTCCCAGTGTCAATGAGTTCCACAAAAATTAATAAAGTGATCAAGACAATGATGGACTTTCTCCCATTTGCAGGTATGCCTTTAAACATTTGAGGTTTGAAAGAAGTTTCTCCTGAATCCTTCTGAATGGGAGGAATCTTAAAATGCTGAAGCGCTTGCAATTGATGTAAAACTAAAGAACGTTTTGGAAGTGAAGATACCTCTAGAATCCAGTGCATGTTACCTGAGCGCTACAGCTGGAAGCTGTGAGAAGGCAAATCTTCTGCAGGGTATCGATGGCATAATGTTATAGCAGACCACTGGTGGAATATTGTGGCTCATGTCACAATGTATCAGACAGAAATCAATGAGGTGCATCCCTAGGCAAGTGATTGTGGATGGATTGTGGTGCAGTTGACTTTTATACCTGAATATTTTCAGTATTAGGTGGCATTTTGACATTGCAGAAGTTAATCAAGTGAATCTGTAGCACATGCTGAATTTCTGCCTGGACACATCTCTCTCCACTCCAGCCCAATGTTGGGCTGAAAGACCAGGTTAATGGATGGTCACATGAAACCTAATCTGTTAAACCAGCATAAAATACAAGACTTTATCAAGTATTTACTGCTTCCATGGCATGGAGGTTAAAGTGGCCACCTTGGCTTGCAATATCCATGCTTAGAAAAAAGACAAGTGAAAAATGTAAGCTCCTCAAATTCCAGCTTAAACCAAAGGATATGGAGAGATAGAGATATATGCAAACTGTTCCAGGAACACTTGTGTTGCAGAGTGGGACATACATGTTTACAAGTAAATACATTAAATGGCTGAAGTAGGTTTATATATCTTGTTTCCACAAACATTTCCAAGCTATCAACAAATACTGGAGAACCCACTTCTTTTTTTCACTGTTGCATATAACAATTAACATTCAGGGGCAGATCCAGTAAGGGGCGCTAGGGTCTTCTGGCACCCGCTGTGGAAATTCTTGCTCAGGGGTGTAGTGGGGAAGGGTGCAAGAGAGTCAGCCTAGAGGCAGTGAGGAGGAGGCTTGGCACAATTAAAATCCTCACTGTCACTGTAGCCTTCTTGTCTGCCTCATGCTCTGCCCCCAATCAGCTGTACAGTCTCTTTTCTCTCTCCCACCCTATAAAGACTTCCTCCCTGTCTTGTCCTCCACATCAGTGACCACCAGTTTCTAATGGCACCAGGAAGGCAAACTTCCCACTGCTGCCTGCCACTTATTATTATTTATTTATTTACATAGTCAGACAGGTGTTATTGACAGGTTTGTTTTATCCAGACACCGAGTCCTTCCCAAGGACCTGGGATGGCTGAATTTTATTGTCAGTGTTGTAGCTGTTAAAGCTGCTTTTTGTAATTGGCTGATGGTGATTTCTGTGGCCTCTATGGTGTTGAGGTGCTCATCAAGGTCTTCTGGAACTGCACCCAGGGCGCCAATTACCACTGGGATTATTTTGGTCTTCTTCGGCCACAGCCTTTCAATTTCAATTTGTAGATCTTTGTATTTTGTGATTTTGTCTATTTCTTTTTCTTCTATTCTGCTATCCCCTGGTATTGCTATGTCGATTATTTTGACTTGTTTTTCTTTCTTCTCGACTACAGTTATATCTGGTGTATTGTGTGGCAGATGTTTGTCTGTTTGTAGTTGGAAGTCCCATAATATTTTTGCATCTTCATGTTCTACCACTTTTTCAATTTGATGGTCCCACCAATGTTTGGCTACAGGTATCTTGTATTTTTTGCAGGTGTTCCAGTGTATCATCCCTGCTACCTTGTCATTCCTTTGATTGTAGTCAGTCTATGCAATCTTTTTACAACAGCTGATTAGGTGGTCCATGGTTTCATCTGCTTCTTTACAAAGGCGGCACTTGCTGTTTGTTGTTGACTTTTCGACTTTTGCTCTTATTGCTTTTGTTCTTAGTGCCTGTTTTTGTGCAGCCAGTATTAAACCCTCTGTTTCTTTCTTCAAGTTGCCATTCTTAAGCCATTGCCAGGTCTTGGTGATGTCTGATTTTCCAGTGATACTGTGCAAATATTGACCATGCAGTGGCTTCTTTTTCCATTTTTCTGCTCGGTTCTTGACTTGTTCTTTCTTGTAGGCCTTCTTTGTTTCATTAGTGTTGAAAAGTTTCTCGTTATTGACCATTTGAAGTGCATCTTCTTCACTATCCTTGATATATTCTTCAAGGCTTCTTTTCTCCTCCTCTACTGTTTGATGGACTTGCAGCATTCCTCTTCCACCTGAACTGCGAGGGAGGTATAGCCTATCTACATCACTGTGGGGGTGCAGAGCATGATTGATGGTCATGATTTTCCTGGTCTTACGATCTAGCGTCTCTAGCTCTGCCTGGGTCCAGTCTATTATTCCTGCAGTGTATCTGATAACAGGTATAGCCCAGGTGTTTATGGCTTGTATGGTGTTCCCGCCATTGAGTTTGGACTTGAGGATTTTTCTAACTCTCTTGATGTATTCACTTCCCATTTTTCTTTTAACTTCAGTGTGTGCAATGTTATCAGCCTGGAGAATGCCCAAGTATTTGTAATGTTCTTTCTCTTCCAGTTTCTTGATCTTGCTTCCATTGGGCAGTTCTATTCCTTCTATTTTTGTTATTTTCCCTCTGTTCATTATTAATGCAGCACACTTGTCTAGTCCAAACTCCATTGCTATATCGCTACTGAATATACGGACAGTGTTTAGCAGTGATTCAATTTCTGACTGGGACTTTCCATACAACTTCAGATCGTCCATGTACAGCAGATGTCCTCCACATCAGTGACCACCAGTTTTTAATGGCACCAGGAAGGCAAACTTGCCACTGCTGCCTGCCGCTGCTTCTTCTTCTTCTTCTTCTTCTTCTTCTTCTTATTATTATTATTATTATTATTATTATTATTATTATTATTAGCTTCTTTTGGTTTAGAGAACTCCTCCCATCTTCCATGCCTGCTCAGTCCATGTAACAATAAACAATCAGGCCGGGCAGGCTAGCTCCCAAGCCAAGCTGAGGAAATGAAAAGAGGGGGGATGGAGCATTTCATTCAATCGCTGCATTGCTTTCTTCTGTTTCCTGGTCTTCATTCTCTTTTAGTGGACAACAAATGAAGACAAAGAAGCCATCGATTTTAGTGGATGGAGGAAACCCTCCACAAAACAGACTTTGAGCTCGGTCTCACAATCAGTGAGACCCGGTTTGGGTAGGAAAGTGGGGAAGGTTTGGGAAGGGAAGCACACGAGCAGGGCGGGAGCCCTGGCCGGCCGGATCAGCCACCCACATGCTGCGTGGCCCCTGGAAGCTCCAGTATGCCCTGGAGAGACCCCCGGAGCTAGGAGGTGGCTTTTTGCCTCCCCTCCGGGGGTCTACTCATGTGTAGCTGCAGCTACTCACGATCAGAAAACCAAGGTTTGCAGAGTGCTCACTCTGCAAACCCGGTTTAAGGGGAGGGGTACTTAGGTGGGTTATCTGCCGGCAGGCAACCAGGTTTGGCTGCAAGCCTGGTGGCTCCCATGATCATCTGAAATTGGGCTAGGCTCCCCTAACCTGATTTCGGCTGATCGTGGGAATTGCCTCAACATTTGTAATTTGAGTTGACATAGGTAGTGGCTTGGAGTGTGAGCTCTGAATCAGATATTGAGGCTATTCTCATTACTGGAAAGTGGGCAAAGGGAGCCCAGCCCGCTTTCTAGCAGTCCTGTGCAACAAGAGCCATGTGGCTCCCAGCAGCAAACCTCACTAAATACCCTCCCCCCCCCCGGTTAAATGAGTTTAGCGGGGCGAGCGCTCCATCAACCCCATTTCCCTGATTTTGAGTCACCATGGCATGGCTCCGTGCCATGGCAACTCACAAGTAGACCCCTGACCAGGAGGCTACAACAAGCCTCCCAGCCTCAGGGGTCTCACCAGAATGACTCACGCAGGACATGCTGGGACTTCTGGGGGCCAGGCAGCCCCCGATCCGCGCCATCCCTACCAGCTCCATGATGGAGCTGGTAATCATGTGGGTCAAGTCTGCTCTCCTCACAGAAGCCCTGTAGGCTCTCCACACTTCTTGTGTGGAGAGCCTCATTGCTTTTGACGTGCTCACTGAGTGAACTAAGGTAACTGCTCTCTCTCAATTTCAGCCCTGAAGTGGGGATTTTAATTCTGACCTACCTTACGGGATTGTTGTATGTGTTTCCTTCACATACAGGATAATGTATGTGAAGTGCTTTGGACACTATCAAGTGTTATTTAAATAGTAAATATTAAGAAGGACCTGGGTAGATTTCATAACATACGAACAGAAAACTGTTGCTAGCATTTGGTCTGAAGTAACTAGGCTGCTGAAATAATATATAAAGCTACGATTCTTTGTGTGACTGTCTATCTCTTCTCATTCTTGATGCAAATTGACAGGAAAACCACCTTGTTTAGGAATCAGGACTGCTAGGTCAGTAATGTAAAAAAGGAAGAAGTAATGTGGAGAAGGTGTGTTGTGTCATAATATTTTCCAGCAGAAAAGGCATTTTGAAATTGTTCCTAGGTGAAACAGAGATAGATGGATGGATAGATGGATGGATAGACAGACAGACAGATAATGAAAAAAAAAATCATATACTTTTTAAATATGAAAAAAAAAACATTCTTTTTAATGAAAAACAAATCTCCTCCGGCACCCCCTGTAATTTTCTTATGGATCTGCCCATTAGCAATCATATAATAATATATCCTGAACTTTCCATTTGACTCAATCTATTTTTTCAAATGAGCACTTCCAGTATCAGTGGCATTGTAAAAGTGACATTGCATAATACTTCAGCTGACAATATGGAATTATCAGCAATCCGTGCCCACAATCATCCCCAGCTGATGATCTAAGCAGCACTAACAGAATCACTAGATGGCTTTGCAAGTCAGCTCCGGCATGAGGTCAGAGCCCATGGAGAGGAGCAGCTGAGGGCCCAGCAGGAGCACAGAGAGAGGCTGCACTGAGCTTGGCATGGGGGCATTGAAAGACAATGCCCCACCCCACTCCCATCTTATTTTCCAACCATCAGCAACATTTGCGAGGGTTGCAATGAAAGAAGAATGTAGAGGCAAGCCACTGATACCTCACATCGCACAAAACAACCTGCCAATAAGTACATTGATTTTCCTGCCAAGTCTTATAGGCTGTTCAATAAAGTAACCAAGAAAGCAGCAGTCCTGTGGAGAAGCTGTTCTGAGCCCTATCGTGCAATTAAAGGAACTGAGATAAAAGTTGAAAAGGAAACCCTTCGCAATGGAGAACACCATTAGAATCATTTTACTCAAAGCATAAGGGGGGGAAATCAGCGGAATTAGCAATCTTGTCAACTCATAACACCTGTATAAATCCAACATAGTAAGAATGTGTTGTTATTAATGTATTAACATTTAATCCCACATGTTCCTTAAAGCTTAACGTGGTTATTATTTGGAATAGCCTGTGTGCCAGGGACATGGACCCACCAACTGGAAACACATGTGTATGGCTGTGATGTTGTATTACATCAAATGGAAGGTGTGACTAGCTAAAGTTGCTGGTGAAAGTAGGATAGAAAAGGGCTCTCCTCTCCTCTCTTGCATAGATGATGTCCATGGCAAATTTGAAGGTTCCAGCTCATGGTGAATCATACAGGAATAATTTTAGCAGTGTATGTGCATTGCTTGCCTAAGACAAGCCATACAATATTACGTGTATGTTGAACAGGTTTTTAAATAGAATATTAAGCTAGTGCACTGAACAAAAATACAGTTTGTTCTCCTTTTATAACAAGTATTATAGAATACATTCCTGTTTTATCTAAAGAGGACAATTATATATGACAGAATGGCTGACATGGTAGAAAATTATTCAAAATATACAGGTGAAACTCGAAAAATTAGAATATCATGCAAAAGTCCATTAATTTCAGTAATGCAAATTAAAAGGTGAAACTGATATATGAGACAGACGCATTACATGCAAAGCGAGATAAGTCAAGCCTTAATTTGTTATAATTGTGATGATCATGGCGTACAGCTCATGAAAACCCCAAATCCACAATCCCAGAAAATTAGAATATTACATGGAACCAAGAAGACAAGGATTGTAGAATAGAACAATATCGGACCTCTGAAAAGTATACAGTGTACTGTGCTTGATTGGCCAGCAAACTCGCCTGACCTGACCCCATAGAGAATCTATGGGGCATTGCCAAGAGAAGGATGAGAGACATGAGACCGAACAATGCAGAAGAGCTGAAGGCTGCTAATGAAGCATCCTGGTCTTCCATAATACCTCATCAGTGCCACAGGCTGATAGCATCCATTAGGGGTGTGCATTTTGGGTTTTCGGTGATTCGGCTCAGGACCCAAGCCGAGTCACCCTTGTTCTGTTCTGTGCCCAAATTTTGCTGACCCGAATCACCCCCGATTCATTTCGGATTAGGATTTAATCCGAATCCGAATCCGAATCAATTCGGATCAGCAAAAAGGACCCTGGAGCCAAAAGAGTGGGGTGGGGTGGTAGTGCCTAATGGGTGTAGGCTACCACCCCAATTTCAGGGGGATGGGACAAAGGGCTGATTTTTTGTGATTTTCTGAAGTTTTTGTGTCTTTGGGGCAGATGGGAGGGCAGAAAGTGGATCTGCCCCAAAAGAGTGGGGTGGGGTGGTAGTGCCTAATGGGTGTAGGCTGCCACCCCAATTTCAGGGGTGTGGGACAAAGGGCTGATTTTTTGTGAATTTCTGAACTTTTTGTGTCTTTGGGGCAGATGGGGGGGCAGAAAGTGGATCTGCCCCAAAAGAGTGGGGTGGGGTGGTAGTGCCTAATGGGTGTAGGCTACCACCCCAATTTCAGGGGGATGGGACAAAGGGCTGATTTTTTGTGATTTTCTGAAGTTTTTGTGTCTTTGGGGCAGATGGGAGGGCAGAAAGTGGATCTGCCCCAAAAGAGTGGGGTGGGGTGGTAGTGCCTAATGGGTGTAGGCTGCCACCCCAATTTCAGGGGGGTGGGACAAAGGGCTGATTTTTTGTGAATTTCTGAACTTTTTGTGTCTTTGGGGCAGATGGGGGGGCAGAAAGTGGATCTGCCCCAAAAGAGTGGGGTGGGGTGGTAGTGCCTAATGGGTGTAGGCTGCCACCCCAATTTCAGGGGGGTGGGACAAAGGGATGATTTTTTGTGAATTTCTGAGGGTTTTCTTGGGTGCAGAGTGCTAGATTCATTCATTCATTCATCAAGCAGCATAGTACTCTCAACTCTAAATGACCCTAACACTCTCACTTTCTCTCACTCTCTCCTTTATTACTATGAGGAGTATGGGAATGAATCAATCTAGCACTCTGCTGCACCCAAGAAAACCCTCAGAAATTCACAAAAAATCAGCCCTTTGTCCGATCCCCCTGAAATTGGGGTGGCAGCCTACACCCATTAGGCACTACCACCCCACCCCACTCTTTTGGGTGAGATCCACTTTCTGCCCCCCCATCTGCCCAAAAAACACAAAAACTTCAGAAATTCACAAAAAATCAGCCCTTTGTCCCACCCCCCTGAAATTGGGGTGGCAGCCTACACCCATTAGGCACCACCACCCCACCCCACTCTTTTGGGGCAGATCCACTTTCTGCCCCCCCATCTGCCCCAAAGACACAAAAACTTCAGAAATTCACAAAAAATCAGCCCTCTGTCCCATCCCCCTGAAATTGGGGTGGCAGCCTACACCCATTAGGCACTACCACCCCACCCCACTCTTTTGGGGCAGATCCACTTTCTGCCCCACCATCTGCCCCAAAGACACAAAAACTTCAGAAATTCACAAAAATCAGCCCTCTGTCCCACCCCCCTGAAATTGGGGTGGCAGCCTACACCCATTAGGCACTACCACCCCACCCCACCCCACTCTGCTGCCCCATATCCCACTCCAAGTCCAGCAACAGTGCCCTGCCCTGAACCTCACCTCATCCAAACTTTTTTGGCCCACTACAGTAAACAGACAGGCACAGCCAGGAGGGAACACGCATAGCATGTGGAGGACGCACGCAAGACAACAACACTCCGCAAGTGGAGCAGCAAGGCTTGGCATGTTGTTGTTGCCCCCTCCTAGCCCACACAGCTTTGAAGAGTAACGGATGATGATGGCGGATAAGATGAGAATGGCAGCACGCACGTGTCTCTGGACATTTCTTTTCCTGTCTGACTCTGTGGCATGAGATCGACGCATCTATGTATGGGCAAGCACAATCTTCAAATAAAATGCTGTCAATCAACTCTCAAACATGACCCCATCTTCATTTGGAAACATAATACATCTCCCCACATACACGCACAGGCACAGTGAATTGCACCTGTCCTGTCCTTTCCCGGGCCCCACACGGCCACACCACACCACATCACACAACAACACCACACACCACGAAGAGGTCTCTGCATTAAAGCAAGCTAGAATTTGCAGGCTTTTTCGGATTGCATCCCAATGCATACCGCAGATACTGGGCAGAAAGACTGTGTGCAATCACATGATACAACATTACCACTAGTTTGGAGTCTATATGCCTTTGTTTCCCTGTGTGTGTGCACTGTGCGGGTGTACTGCTCACTCACTCTGCAAGAGGGTTAGGGCTGAAAGGGCTGTGTCGCCTCAGGTTGCAATGTGTGCTCTCTCTGTCTGCGTGAGACAGACATTTGTGTGAGGGCTGCACCAGCATCAAGCTCATCATTGGCGACACAGCTTTTGGGGGGGAGGGGAGGGGAGGGGGGGTGCATGTGTGTGTGTGTGCCGCTTCAGGCACAGCAGTAATACTACTCCCATTGTGGCCAGAAAAAGCAGGCAGCAGCAGAGCAGACCATCTCACTCAGCGGCGGCGGCGACAACCTAATAGCTCAGTAGACCAAGGCAAACCACATATTTGGATTTGAACAGAGGAGAGCATGAAGATTAAGAAAGAACATCACCTGACCAGCAAGCCAAAATCAGAAATAAGCACATCACATTGAGAAACGCAGCAGACAGACGTTTTTTAGATTTCAGCTTCAATGCTATTGTTCATGGGAGGAAGCAATGATGACAGTTTTAGCAGGCAAGCAGGCTAGCAATTAGCAGCAAGCCCTCTCAGTGACAGTGTGTGTGCCCCCCTCGCCAGGAGGCACAGGCCCATTGCACAGAGCCACTGCTCTCCCCCAGGGATGTCCCTTCCAATCCTGACTGTGCCCCCCCCACACACACACACGCAGCAGCCTGTCTCTGAGGTTGTGGATGGATGGTGCGCTGCCCTACGGCCCAGCCTTCAGCACTGGTCAAGTGGGTGCTCCCAGCATCGGGGGGGGGGGGGGGGCACCACAGATTTCTTCTGCAGAGACAGCGACTACAGCTCCCATTGTCCCTAGTCTTTATGGTGGCCAGCCATCGAGACAGTGGGAAATAGGAGTTGTAGTCTCTCTCTGCCACATCTGTGGTAACCCCTCCCTCATGCTGGGAGCACTCACCTGGCAGTCCACCATCCCAGGCTGACAGTGCAGTGGTGCCTGTGTATGCATGCGTGTCTGGATGTGACAGCAGCACTAAGGGGCATGTTTTAGTGGCAGGGTGTTCTTAGAGGGATGGACTGTGACACATCTTCTGGCCGGGATGAACTGCCGTGGCGTGGGAGGCGCTGCATAGTGGGGGTGACGCGAGTCACTCGCCCTCCACGGCCAGTTCGGGGTAGCCCAGCAGGGGGAGGTTGGCCTTCAAGAAGACGAGCTGCTCGACCAACTCAGCATCCAGGCGTGAGCGCAGAGGAGTCACCACGTCCCCGGCCATGGAGAACAACCTCTCGCTCGAGACGCTGGTTGGCGGGCAAGAGAGAAACCGGACAGCAACGGCCGCCAAGTCCGGCCAGACTTTGCGACGCGTTGCCCAAAAGGGGAACGGCTCACTCTCCTCGTCTTCTGTCGCCTCCTCCAGGTACTGCAGAACAGTCTGCTCAGCACGGCTGGGGCGAGGGACAGGCTCCTCCCGTCTCCCCGGCATGAGACTAGCATAGCCCCTGAGCCACCGGGTGGTGGTTCGAGGTCGCACTGGCTGCTCTGCTGGTCCCACTGCCGGAGAAACCACGCCACTGGACTGGGAAGAAGTGGGGGTGGTGGCAGTGCTGCTGCTGCTGCTGGGGGTGGGATGCGCAGTGCCAGCCTGCAACCAAGACCCCTCCTCCTGGTCGTCTGCTGCATCACCTGTCCCTAGCCTCCTTTCCTCTTCACGCTTCACGTGTTCGACCAGGAGGTCCCTCCACCTGGGCAGCTCACCAGGAGGCACAGCGCTGCCCTTCATCCTTGGGTCACAAATGCATGCCAGGACATGCCATGCAGATGCGGCCCATGGTGTCTTGAGCCGCTCAACTACCCCAGTCCTCAACCGACCTGCCAGGGCAATCGCAACCCCAGTGGTCAGAGTGGTCTGGAGATCGCTCATTGCCTTCTCCAGGAGAATAGCAGTGGGCAAAGCCAGGCTCAGCGTGGCGGTCTGAGTACACAAGTCGTTTGTAGCAGAATAGAACGGCTCTAGTACTAAGACCAACTAGCGGATCACCGGCCGGTCATCATAGAGAGACTTGCACAGATCCAAGCAACCACGCGTCCCCAGGCTGTTGAGTGCTCCCTCTTGCTCATGCATGCGCTGGAGCAAGAGAAAAGTGGAGTTCCACCGGGTAGGAACATCCTGGGGGATTTGGTGTTCAGGCAGGCCCAACTCGATCTGTCTGGCCTTGAGCTGGCGCCTTGCCTTTTCACTCCGGTGGAAGTGGCCCGCTACCTGGCGGCAACGCTCCACCAGGGCGGCCACGGGAGCAGCAGGATCCTGACCTAAACTACTAGAAGAGCCCCGAACACGCTGGTGTTCCTTGGCCTTCTTCGGCACCTCCTTGAGGCCAAGCGCACCCTTCACTACGAGGTTCAAGGTGTGCGCAGCGCAAGCGATGTTCACACCGTAAACCCGCCTAGCAGCCTTGGTGATGTTGGCTGCGTTGTCCGTCACCATGAAGCCTCAGCGGAGGGTTGGCTCCCCGGCCAGCCACGCCCCCACCTGCCGCTCCATGACGGCAGCCAACTCATCTGAAGTGTGGTCTGTGTCCATCGCCTCCACATGCAACACTGCCCAAGAAGGCGTGCATGCATGGGAGGAGCTGGATACAGCACCAGCAGCACCAGATGTCCCCTCACCCCCATGCCCCCACCAATGGGCTGTCAGGGACATGAAGGCAGTGTGCAGCCCACTGTGGCTAGTCCAGATATCCGCAATGAAATGCACACTGGTGTTTGGCCCAGCTGCACGCAGCTTGGCCAACACGGCCCCCCTGCACGCACGGTACAGGGAGGGGACCACCCTCCTGCTGAAAGTGGTCCTTGAGGGTATCTTGTACTCCGGAGAAAGCAGCTGGAGCAGACGCCAGAAGCCGACATTGTCGACAATGGAGAACGGCTGGTCATCAAGAGCGATCATCTCACCAATGGCTCGAGTCACGAGATGAGGCTTTGGACGATCAGACCGCTTCCCAAGAGATTGCACCCACTGATGATCGGTCAGCTTTTCCTGCCTGTGGGCAGGAGCCGCTGGCCGCTTGCTGCTGCTGTCACTGCTTCTGCTACCAGGTGAGGCACCGGGCCTACTGCCAGTGCCAGCAGAGGTCTCCACACCTGGGTGCCGCCGATGCATGTGCGACCACAGCCCCGAGGTTGTGAAGTGCATAGGGTCCCTGCCTTGCTGACCAGTGCCTTGCAGTGGGTGCACACAGCATGGGTGGGATCACCAGGGCTAAGCTCAAAGTGATCCCAGACCACACTGCCAGACTCCCCAGCGACACGAGGTCGCTTTGTTGGTGGAACTTTTGCTGGTTCCTTCTCGGGCATACCACCACCAATGCCCTCAGCGCTGGCATGGGAAGGCCCAGGGGCAGGAGAAGATCTTCCCTCCTCCTGAGCCCCCTCAGATGCCAGACTGAGCCCCCCACCAACCCCCATAGTGACCGTTTGGGGGGTCCGCAAGGTGGATCTGGCTGGACTGCCAACCTCCTCCACCAGCACCACCTCCTCAGCTGCCACAGGAAGATCTTCTTCCCTGGCAATCTGGGAGCCCCCCCCCCCTAAATTCTGCCCGGCTGCAGGCCCTGGCATAGGGCCAGGCTGACCTGAGAAGAAGTCAAGCCTGCGCGCCGAAGCAGGGCCGGGGGTGACTTGGGGAGTAGGCCCTTCTTGCCGCCCCCTGCCATGACCAGCTGTAGGGAAGACAAGCCTCCCACTTACTTGCGCCCTCCCTTTTCCTGCTGTCCTCCCAACCATTGCTTTTAAAAACTTTTTTAAAAATTTCAGAATGTGAAGAAGGGGTAGTTGTCTCAGGGGGCAGCAGGTATACTAGAGGGCCAGAAAAACAGTGGATGTGTTGCGGCGCCGGTGACTTTACAATGCCTCCTTGCTTAAGGCTTGTTGTTGTTGGCACAAATGCTGTTGCTGCAAGATCCCAGTCAGAAGTTGCCGTGCAATGAATGTATCACGACACAGTCAGCCACAGAGGGATTGGGAGACAGTGGGAGTTACTTGATGCGCGATACAACAGAAGCAGGCTGTGCAACAAAAAAAATATAAAAATTAAAAATTAAAATATTAGCTCAGCTGCTGTGCAGTGCACAGGTGCAGGAGGAGTTATTTAAGGCTGGAGCCTTGCGCACACAGTGTGCAGTGCACTTAGTCAGTAGAAGTGAAAGTAAGTTTAGTTATATTATCTTTCTCTGACTGTTGGTCACTTTGAATGGAATGGACTGGAGAATTTATTTGTTGCAAGTAACTTGTGTTGTTGTTACTAATGTATCGAATGCACTCCACCACAGGGGAAAGTTACTCTCTCTGTGGTCTGAAAGTAACACACAGTTACAAAAATGTTTCAAAAAATTATCTCTGTGTCAATTTCACAGGCAAACAAGATGGAAAAGTAACTGTGGGCAGACTAGGCCCTTAAAAAATATTTCTGCAAAATACACGAAAGCAGCAACAGAAATATAAAGTTGCAGCACTACTAGGCCAGGCCACTCTTACAGTCTACTGCTACTCTACAGTTGAACCTCCTCCTAATAGCTAGCTACCGGGGAAGGCTACACACAAACCCTAGTTATTTAAAACCCTATTTATTTAAAACACTATTTATTTAAAACCCAATCTTATCTTACAACTATCACAACACTTTAAAACCCTATTTATTTAAAACACTATTTATTTAAAACCCAATCTTACAACTATCACAACACTTTAAAACCCTATTTATTTAAAACACTATTTATTTAAAACCCAATCTTACAACTATCACACAACACTTATAGAGAAAAGTGAAAACCCCAAAAACCTAAAAACAGGGAAAAAATAATAAACCCCAAACGCACAGTTAAAGGAACAGAACACTACAGATTAGAACGCCGCGTGTGACGTGCGTGTGTCTGTGTGTTGTGTGCGTGTGTAAAATATAAATGGCTGGGCCAATCTCACTCAGGTGTAGGCTTCTCCAACGCTGGGTCTCTGGCGTCCACCTCTGAGGGTCTGGTCTGGTGGTCACACAGGTGGGCCTGGAGTGCAGGCAGGCAGGCAGGCAGGCAGGCAGGCAGGCAGGAACAGGCAGCAGTGACTCTCCGCAGAAAAAAATTGCCAAAAAAGTGGTTTGGCAAAAAATAGGGTGGGGGGATTCAAAAGGAGAAAAAAAACACCCTCCTTTCCCACCAAGGGCTGCAGGCTGGCAATGCTTGCAGCCAGTCAGATGTTTTTTTTTTTTTTTTTTTAATCTAAAATCTATTCCTCTTCTCTTCACAAAAAAGGATTTTAAAAAAATGAGAAGAGGTTTGCTCTGCAAGGAAGAGGTTTCCTTTCCTTAAAAAAAAATCTCCCCCTCTTCTAGCCCCAACAAGGATTAAAAAATGAGCAGAGGGTTTGCCTCTGCAAGGCAGAGGTTTCTTTAAAAAAAATATCTCACCCTCTTTTAATCCAAAAATGGCTTTAAAAATGGGAAGAGGTTTGCTCTGCAAGGAAGAGGTTTCCTTTCCTTAAAAAAAATCTCCCCCTCTTCTAGCCCCAACAAGGATTAAAAAATGAGCAGAGGGTTTGCCTCTGCAAGGCAGAGGTTTCTTTTTTTAAAAAAATCTCACCCTCTTTTAATCCAAAAATGGATTAAAAATTGAAAAGCGGTTTGCCCCTGAAAGGAAGAGGTTTCCTTAAAAAAAAAAAATTCTCCCCCTCTTCTAGCCCCAACAAGGATTTAAAAATGAGCAGTGGGAAACCTCTGCAAGGCAGAGGTTTCTTAAAAAAAAATTCCACCCTCTTCTCTCTTTATTTTAAAAATTGCTTAAATTCTGAGTACCCAGAATGTTGGGGGCAATATGCTAAATCATTGTAAACCGCTTAGAGAGCTCCGGCTATAGAGCGGTATATAAATGTAAGTAAGTGCTATTGCTAAATAAAGCAGAAAACCAACCAACAAGGCAGAGCACTGGCATAAATGCAGAAAAACAGCACCCACAAAAATCCAAAATCAAAATGGAGGCAAGACTTACTAAGCAAGGCAGCAGATCTCTCTCTTGTGTCTCTTCTCCCACGCAAGGCAGCAGAAAGGAAGAAAATGGCTACTGGTGGCCCCTTAAATACCCTCCTGCAAAGCCCTCCAAAAATCACCCCCACCCTTGACCCTACCTCCACCTGTACCTGGCCAATGGGAGGGTGTGATTTACTATCCAAACCTTATTTGGTCATTTTCCTCTGCAGGTAGGAACTTTTATTTTCAATGGAGGTGAATGGGAATTTTTTTTTGCATTGAAGTCAATGGAGAAAAAAAGGCGGGAAATTCAAAGAGCTGTCAGAATGAAAATGGAGGGGGAAGAAGAAGGCAATTCTGCAGCCACAAAATGGAGGCTGCAGACATGCCCACGGAGGTCTGAATCACCCAAATTTTTTTTCACAAAATCGGGGTGATTCGGATCGGGCACAGAAAATTTTGGGGGTCCTCAGGGGTGATTCGGATCGGCTCCGAATCACCTGAAATTCGTTGTTCGGGCACAGAACGATCTGTGCCCGAAATGAAATGCACATCCCTAGCATCCATGCCATGCTGCATTGAGGCAGTAATTGCTGCAAAAGGGGCCCAAACCAAGTACTGAATACATATGCATGCTTATACTTTTCAGAGGTCCGATATTGTTCTATTCTTCAATCCTTGTCTTCTTGGTTCCATGTAATATTCTAATTTTCTGGGATTGTGGATTTGGGGTTTTCATGAGCTGTACACCATGATCATCACAATTATAACAAATTAAGGCTTGACTTATCTCGCTTTGCATGTAATGCGTCTGTCTCATATATCAGTTTCACCTTTTAATTTGCATTACTGAAATTAATGGACTTTTGCACGATATTCTAATTTTCCGAGTTTCACCTGTAGGTATTACCTAAATTATCCTTTTAATTTCAATGGGACTACTTTCAGTAATTTTTTCATCATGCCAGCCAATGTATTCGGTCATATGGGTAAACAGATCCAACTGCCTTATTAATTGTGTGTAAAATTAATATTTATGATTGTTTAGATGAGGGGTTATGCTTGGTTGAATCAGGACAATTTAAGAAAACTGACTTCTTTCTAAAACTGAGTTTTGGAAATGTTTGTTGCAAAAGGTTTATTTGTATTTTGCATTTGTAAATTTGTAAACTGCCCAGAGATAATATATTGGGTGGTACATACATGCTTTTTATTTGTTTGTTTGTTTGATGGCTATTTTAATTTGTTCTATATGATTTACAGTTTTAATTTTTGTTGTGTTTTAATTTGTAAACTTCCCAGATATTTTATATAGGGTGATATATAAATGCTATAAATACAAAAAATATTTTTGGTTTTGATATTATGAAGTAGCTTTTAAGAAGCATGAATTTGTATTTTAGAAAGCTATTCTTTTTGACAGTATAGATATATGGAAACACTAACATATTTACATAGCTGAATTCTTTTGATTTCAAGATATGGATGTTGATTGACTGTTGTTTTAAGATGTATGAAGCTATTTTTTCCTTAAGAAAGACTGGTGTTCAAAACTTGGAAATGAAAGATACCTTTCTTGTCAGTGCAGCTGGTAAGACTGCTGGGCTTTTTCCTATATTGTTGAATTGTAATTAGTTCCTATAAACTAAGATTTGTTCATTATCCCTTCCATTATAGCTTTTCTTTATGCATGAGCTATGAGACTATCACAGAATGCTGCCATCGAATTGACAAAGACATACAAACCATCATTCTTACAGATTATGATGGTTTATATAATGAGTAAATGGCATGGAAACTCTCCAGCACAGTAAACACAAGTTTCCTTGAGCATTATTGTTTTCTGCAGTCTTGAAAGAGGAATCAGCAGTTTTATTTCAGCACATCAGGTGAAAGGACTCAATGGGAGAAAAAATGATGTGTGCCTGTCACTCACACATCACTCACACATTTAAGAGCATGGAAAAACTCATATGCGAAGAAGCCTGAAAAGTATCAGAAGAAGAAGAGACATGCTAAAGTACTACAAAATAATTTACCAGTTTGAGTGAAGGCATTACAGAAACAACCTGTTCTATGACCTTAGAGAAAATGTGCCCCTGCTTTTTCACTACAGAAGTTGCCATGACTCAATCCAAGGCAGAATGAAGGTGTGTCAAAGTACAAGTGCAATGAGCAGCAGTTTTGTTTTGTTTTTTACCAAGGCATTCATATAAGAGCTAAACATAAGGCAAACAAACAGAAATCAGGACTGTATACACAATGACCAAATGCACACTTAACAATCCCAGTCCAACTGGGAACAAACGCTGAGCCTGCAACGCCTTTGCCTCCACACCTGAAGGAACAACACAAATAAAAACATGAGACAATAACTGGAAGAAAGGGCCACAACTTTATCAACAATTAATGAACTGATCTTAAAGAATTCTACCCTTGCAGTGCAGGCCTAAACTTAACTTGTCCTTCTCAAAACCTTTTGGGTGACACACCCTGGTTCAGAAGCTAGGATCAGTGTGAGGCTGATTTCTGCTCATCTTTACCAATCCTTATGGGTCAAGGGCCTTTTGTGGAATGCACAGTCTTTGAGGTTTGTGAAGTCCCTGAAACAGGTATGAGTGTGAATCATAGCTCCAGAGCTGCAAAGCCGCTAAGGACCAATTAACAAAGCTCTTCTCACAATCCATGAGAAAAGCTTCTGTGGGACTTCTGGGGAGAGCGGGCTTAGCTGGGGCGGCTGGATTGACCACCCAGACAACTGCTGGCTCTGTCATGGAGCCGGCAGGGGCTGCAGGGATCAGGGGCTGTGCTGCCCCTGGAAGTCCCAGGATGCCCAGCGTGGGTGCATGGGGCATCCTGGAGAGACCTCCGAATCCAGGAGGCCGGCAGCAGCCTCCTGATCAGGGGTATACTCATGTGTCACTGAACACCATGGTGACACACAAGCAAAGAAATGAGGTTAACGGAGCACTTGCTCCGTTAACCTCATTTAAGGGGAGGGTGTTCTAGGCGGGCTAGCCGCCTTGGGAGCACTGGACTCACCTGCGAGCCTGATGGTTCCCCTGATCAATGGGAAGCAGGCTAAGATCTAAAATAATACATGGTGGAAATATAAAGGCAATGATCCCAGATAGTGTGTGAAGAGTTGAATATGCAATATCCCATCTGCAAATCTTCATGAAAGGATAGATGGGAACATATCTTCACATTCACTGTGACTGGGCAACTGGAAGCATACATAATGGATCTGTCTCTTTTTAGTAATCTCCTTCCAAATTCACACATGTAAATTTGCTCACCAATGCCGTGAAATCCAGTATGGACCTATGTGTGCAGGTTACAGACGCTTGAATGCTTAGCAGCATACAGTGGGGATCTGAGCATGTGGAGTAGTTGTCCTACATGAACAAACTCTCTTCCATGCTGGCAAACACTGGCACTCATTGAACAATAATCTTCTATATATATATAATTGTCTAAGGCGTGCCCGTGGCTAATCCGGTGTGTGGCAGCTCTTGCAAGAGTTCGCAAGTAGAAGCACCTGATTGGGCACTGGGGATTCCATATGCAGATAGGGAGGAGGAGCCTGTGAATTAGATGAGGAAACAAGATGAACAAAATCTGTTAACTCAGGAAGGGGGGGGAGAGAGAGTGGGGGTGAAGGAAGACAGAAAGGAACAGCGAGTAGAAGAGAGAGGGAGAGAGAAAGAAGAAAGGCCAAGGGACGGGCCCAAGCCTGTCAGTGACCTGAAGGGAACAAGTGGCCATGGTGGTGACAGCGGCAGTAACAGCAAGGAAGGGCCCAGTCAACCACTGCTGCTGTTTGGGTCTACCGAGGCCATTGGTGGAGGTAGACAGGCAGGTAAGGGATGGGCCCAGGCCTGTCAGCAGCCTAAGGGGAATGAGTGGCCATGGCAGTGGCAACAGCAAGGAAGTGCCCAGTTTACCACTGCTGCTGCTGCTCCTGTGGGGAGGAGCAGGAACTTGGCTTGGGTGAGGGTTGGGGAGGTATCTGGGGATAGGATGATGCAGCTTTGCCAACAGGTGACAGCAACGCTGCAGCCACAGCCAAGAGGGGGTGAGGGGGATGGAAGCAACAGAATGGAGGAGAAGCAGGAATGCAGCTCAGGTGAGGTTGGAGAGATCTCTGAGGTGAGGTTGCTGTGGCAGGGGATGAGGGGAGCAATCAAGTACTAGAGTGCAGATACCCTGTTTGGGTATTGTTAATCTAGTAACCATTAAAATGTGATGCATAGAACCAAATCCCTCCTTCTCAGTTGCCCACACCAGCAAAGGTCATCCCAAACAATAAAAAAAATAGTAGAAGTCTGGTGTTGGTGAAAGTTACAAATTTGTGTGGAACAAACTCAAGGACATATTTTGTAATGCAAACCTGAAACTCATCTAGTAGAATTGTAGGGACATTTATAATAGATTTAGGAGATTCTTACATGACATTGGAGAAGAGATAGCCTTTTATAACTCTATCTTAGGACAGACATAAGAGAATCAACTTGGGTGAGAAGGAAAAGAACCAACAAAACATGATAACATTTATGCATCTCTAGTTGTGCATATGTCACAATTTACAACACTTAGCTTTTTGTTTTTTTACTTGGATTGTCCAAAAAACTTCACATCTATTATCTCAATATATATTACAGATGTTGTCCTTTCACCAGCTAGTTTTGGAGAAGCAAAAGGTGCCTAAAAATACAGGTTAACTATTTGAAGAATGTGGCAATTGCCTGTAAGGGAGACCTTTTTATTTAATGTTTAGGGGTTTATACCAAGTTGTATGTCATTGAGTTTGGCTGGTCATTATTTTATGTGCTGCTGTGGTCTATTGCTATACATAGTGAATAAAATTTACTCTGTACTGAATAAACCTTGTAAAGAAGATCAGTGTTAGTATCCCTCAGTTGCAGATGGCTGAGGGAAAATGGCTTGCCAAGGGACAGCTGAGTGCATGGCAGAGGCAACATATGAATTAAAGGACTTCCTGGTTCACAGCCCAGTTCTCTAGCCACTACATTGAACCAGCCCTCTTTTGTGGCTTTGTTTACTGCTCTGCTCTCTTCACCATCGATGGATCAGGAACTGTGATCCCTCTAGAGCAGGGCGGCTCAACTTCGGCCCTCCAGCTGTTTTTGTACTACGTCTCCCATCATCAGCCACAGTGGCCAGTTGTGAAGGATGATGGGAGTTGTAGGACAGCATTTGCAGGGGGGCTGAGATTGAGCAGACCTGCTCTAGAGCCTGTACACATCCAAGAACTTAAACAAGCAAAGAAAAGGGCATGTGGGAGATTAGCATATTGGTACGTTGTTGGAACACACACTTAGAGGCTTAAATCCTGGTGCTCCCACCCAGCCTAACCCCACTTCCTAGCCTGGCTCTTAGCCAAAGTTAAGGGACTGAGCCCCCACCCACCCACCCACCCGCTTAGCCCAGCTGCTGGGATGGTGTGTCTGTGACCTAGAGCACCTGTCTGATGGAGGAATCCCCCAAAGGCACCGCACTTGTCGCACAGTGCCTTGTGGGATATCTGGAGGCCAGGAAAATGAGTCCCAGGCTCTGTTGATCCATGCAGATGGTTGATCCACGTGGGTTGTTTGGGCATGCAGCTTGCACGCAGAAGAAATGAAGATTGATCATTGGGGGGAAGGTAGGTTGATCCCTGCTTCCCCTCACCCATTCACCCACGCTCCTTAATATACGCTTGGGAACTAAGCCAACGTCATGGTTGGTTTATTTTAAAGTCAGATAAAAATAGTACTCTCTCGCATCCCAACAGCTGAAAAGATATTAAGCTAGAGAGAAGATGCAAGAGTGATAGAACACAGAAGCAGTATACAATTTGCTGTTGCTGACACTGAATTTGTGAGATTGTTTCAGAGCCAATGTTTGTTTAATTTCTATTATCAGACCTCCCATGGGGATCCAGTTATTTTACAGGCCTCATCCACACAATAACTAAGATCAGCAAGTAGGGGAAAAGGGTAAGGTAGGGCAATTGGATTTCTGCAGACAGTCTCAAGGACATATGATAGGGCAATGACTGTACAATACAACCAAATATAATCAATACCAAGGAACCAGGTGCTATTGAATCATCCCTAGAATTAATGTAAATGTGCAATAATTTCAACATCTAAAAATAGCCTCCAAAGAAACAGAAAAAATGAAATTCAAATGCTTTTATGGAATGTGTGATAATTCAGTGGAACTACAATAGAGAATAACAGTTTTAGTTGCAGGTATGGTAGAATGGGTTATCTTTTATTTAGTGTTGTGCAAATGTTGCTCCCAATTGCTTGATATTTTTTATGTAAAAAGAAAGAAAAGGCTATGTCAACTTTTAATTATACATACAGTGAAAATATATTTTTTTCAAAACCTGTTTATTTGTGTTTTAAAACTGTAAAAGCCTTGATTCCAATGCCACATTATACAACCAAAGATGCCTTTAAGTGGTTTATTGAAGTTCTCGGTAGGAAAAGAAGTATATTCTAAGAAAGCAATGAAGGTTATTGGTTATGTTGTTGCAGAAGTGAAGCAACAAGTGAGATTGTTATTCTGAAAAAACAAGTGTGTCTCTAGGCAAGATCAGCAGCAGTCCTGAATGCTGGTGGAAATACCAGTGAATAAGCATATGGAGCCAGCTAGACATCACACACTGAAAGGAGATTTAACATTCCTTAACACCTACGAATTGTAAAGCTGGTGTGTACCTGAAACTTGTGCAACAAAAGCTAGTATTAAGAGGATGTGGAATCATATCAGTTCAAAGGGAAAAAACCAAAAAGGCTGCAAGAAAATGATTAAAGAAACTAAATCCCATCTGTAGAATTATGCAAATATAAAATGACTTTTACTACTCATCGGGGTTTTGACAAGTATTTAAAAATAATACAATATTAAAACCCAGACGGGATTCTTTCTGCAGGTACATTTGCAATTAGACATTTTTTTAAAAAAATAATAATTTACAGAAGATAAATCAGAATTCAGATACAAGGCTCACCCTATTTAGCTTCCACTGTGCTAGCAAATCAGTCATTTGGGTCTGCCCAGTTATTTGACTCCTATTAGTTTATTAATTGAGGATGTTATACATCTAGCACAAATATTGTACAGCTTGTTACAGAAGTATCTTTCCTTACAAGCCTCTGATATATAGAATATGGCTTCTGTATGATTCTCAGTCATCCCTAGCCTGGCTCAAGGCCAGCATCCAATGATGTGGAGAACCCTTCTAGGAAAATCATCTAATGTTTGTCCTTGGAAATAAATTCTCTTTGAATTTCAATTTCTTTTTTGGGAGGAGCATAGGAACACAGGGAATACAGGAAGCTGTTATACTTAGTCAGACCGTTGGTCCATCTAGCTCTGTATTGTTTACACTGACTGGCAGTGGCTCTCCAAGTTTAGAGGCAGGAATCTCTTCCAAGCCTTACCTGGAGATGCCAGGGAATCGACCTTTGACCTTCTGCATACTACAGACCCATCCCCTAAGGGAAATATCTTACAGTGCTTACATGTAGTCTCCCATCCAAATGCAAATAAAGGTGGGTCCTGCTAAGCTCACTACCACAAGAGCACTTTGCCTCCCCGCACTCTTCTCTGGGCAGAGACAGTTTTAACACAGGTTTTACAGTGTTAGTGTCATTCACTTATGCCTATCCAGATAACACCCAAAGCAGATCTACCTGATGCATCTGTAGGTCAGGTGACTGAGTCATTTGGGGCTTCTGGAGTCCCATGTGAAATTTCTATAGGTCAGCCTTGCAAAGAAGAGGAGAATTTGTGCTTAATTATCTTTCTAGCCAACACATAAATAATACTCAACACTTCCTGTTCTCTGCTTTTCTTTACCTAAGACACGGTTACTTGTGTTGTCAAAAACCTGCTTGTACTTCTCAGCCCATTACTGCTGAAAAGCGGACCATAATGACAATGAATGTCAGTTTGACTAATCAAAGCCAAGTGGCATCTTCCAACTTGCTCTAATGCATTTTCAGTCAATTATCCTACTTTCTTCATTCATTCCTACGCTCACATCAAAGAGTTTTCCTTCAGTAAATATTTCAAGATCCAGCTTGAAATCAATAGGTCAGCTCTTTATAAATCAATACTCTCATTGGTTGCAAGAGGAATTACCCTGCCCTTAATACAAAGACACTATCAGCCGTTAATCACAGAACTGTCTGTCTGTAAGTCATTCAGAGGTCATCTAATCTGCCCCCACTGTATGCTGCAGCATCTTTCACACTCACACACACACACACAGAAACACACACACACACACAACTTGTGGGCTACAAGCAGGTAGCAGGAATGAAAAAACGTGTTGGGTAAAATACCAGATTTAATCAATATAACTGGTTTATTTAAATAACTGAGATGAACTATATGGTATAAGAAAGACTGGGGCAGGGGCAAAGCTGTCAAGCCAGGGATGCAGACTGAAGGGAAGTTTGAGGAGCAATTCCTCCTTAAGGTTTTTTGGGGAGAGAAGAAAGACAGTTTTGTGGAGGAAATGTGTGTTATTGGCTGGGGGGTGGGGGTGGTTTCAGTACAATGTGTGTGCGTTTTGGTGTGGGGGGGGGGGAGCTTTTCAAATGCTCTGGCAGAGAACTGCACCCCTGTGTCAAGCATACATTGGATGTTTTCCTAGACCTTGACTCACTCATCTGCATTAGACAGATCCCTTAAGTAGTTCCAAATAATGCAGTATTAGTACTGTAGTCAACATCCACTTGACGGCATTTAATCAATCAGTCAGTGCTATTATGAGCCACCAAATGGTGCAGTGGGGAAAAGACTTGACTAGCAAGCAGTAGGTTGCCAGTTTGAATCCCTGCTTGTATGTTTCCCAGACTATGGGAAACACCTATATCTGGCAGCAGCAATATAGGAAGATGATGAAAGGCATCATCTCATACTGCATGGGAGATAACAATGGTATTCTACCAAAGAAAACCACAGGGTTGTGTGGTCACCAGGAGTCGACACCGACTTGATGGCACCCTTTACTTTAGGACTATTATGGGGGTCTATTTTAAAGTGAGTGACCTCCAATTCATGCTTTTACAGCCATGCCAAAAGTTGCATTCATCCATTCAAAGCTTTTGTGGAGAGGATGTCTCACATGCTGTGCAGCCTGCAATGTATGAATTTGCTAACATAGTTTGACATATCTAGAAGCCTTTGAACTCCTCTGTTTGCCTTCTGTGCTGGTGTATTTGCTATGGTATATTTGCTATTCTTTCTTTGATTTGAAGGTACCAGTAATGGTATATTTGCTATGGTTTATTTGCTATTCTCTCTTTGATGTGAAGGTACCTGGTGGAGAACTTTTAATTGCCTGAACTGTTCAATTAATCACAAAATTTGCACCTGTTGTTTGATCTGTTGATTTATCTGTCACTTTATATTGTTTTATTTCAGGGCTGCACAACTTCAGCACCCCGGCTGACTACCCCAGGCACAGTGGCCAATAGTTAGGAATGATGAGAATTGTAGTCAGTGATGCTGTTGAGTATGGACCACTAGGCAGTGGTCCAACACCCCCATTCTTCTTTAGTGTGGGGCAAGGCCCGCCAGCAGCCTTTTGTGCTTCATCAGACCCCCCTGCCCTCCCAAGTCTCTTTCTAGAAAGACATGGCTTGGGAGCTGGAGATGTGTTTCCTACATAACAGGCTTTGGGCCAGCAGTCTGCCTTTGAGACAGTCCAGAACTGGCTTCAAAGCAAGCCTGCAGGAAGTGAAATCTCTTCAGCTACATAGTGGGGCCAACTCTATGGTACAGTAAGCTCTTCTGGTTCCCAATGGGGCACTTCCCTCTTTGGATTTCAATGGCAGAGAAGGCTCTAGAGTTCCTGATCTGTAACCTGAATAACTGAAAAGAAGCACAGGCATCATTGTCACAAAATGGTCAACTAGGAAGCACAGCTTACCAAAGGCAATGCAAGTAGCTGCCTCCCAATTGTTTTCAGTGGAAAGCAGCCACAGGAGGCTGACATTCTGGGCAGAGAAATGATGCTTAATGCTTTTCTTTCTGGTAATTTTTCTGCTGAAAAGAACATGGTTACCTGTATCTCCCCTACCACTCTGTGCATGGACCTGTATCTCCGTTATTTTAAGTGGCAGGGGGGGACTTCTAGAAGGGAAAGGTATACACATCCCTCGACTCCCAGTCTCAGCCTCCCACAGCTTTTCCAACCAGTCTTTATTAATACAGCCAATGGCCAGAATTACAAAAATAAAATCATTTAGAATTAACAACTTCATTCCGAATAACACCACAAATATAACAGAATTTAGCAACATTGAGTAAGTTCTCCTCTTTACAATCCTTTAAAATTAAATTTAAATAATCAGTTTCAGTTAATCCTGGAAACAGGATAAGTTGAGGTGAAATGTATTTCTTCCTAATATCACTGTAAAATTGGCAATACAAAAGAACATGAGCCGTCGTCTCAACTTCTCCCGATCCACACGGACAAACACGGCAATGATAAGGAATATTTTGGAATCTCCCCTGCAGCACAGCTGTATTCAAGGCGTTACAACGGGCCAAAGTTAAAGCCCTACGAAATTTAGGTACTGTAAGAAGAGATACATATCTGGCTGGGGAATAGCTTACAGTTTCGACATTCAGGAAAACACCCCTAGGAATTAAACTCCTGTCAATCTGAGATTCCATATCGAGAATCCTTTCCTTAAGTCTGCCCCTGGCCTCCTCATAAGGCAAACTAAGGATGGCTGCAGGTGAAAATCCATAGTACTGCAATCTCGCTTCAATAGCTTCCAACCAGGCTGAGCGATAAGAATCTTGAAAAATCAATGAGACAATACCAATAGGCCTAAACATCAATTTGAGCCAATAGCTCAAAATGAAAAGCCATGCCCAGGCTTCAACTTTAATCAATCCTGCCTCAAGGCGCAGCACTACTCTGGGCACACAGCCAGGTACTTGAAAGATGTTTTTCAGAAAGGTTGATTGTATTGCCTCAACTTTCTCGAAATTGGAGTATAGCCCCAACTGAACACCATACAGTAGTTGAGCCCTTACCTTTGCATTAAATAGTTTGATGGCTGCTGGGACATACTGAGCACCTCTAGAGCGGAAAAAGGACTGGATCAAATTAGCACTTCTTCTTCCACTCTGGATAACATAATCTCTGTGCAGTAGTCGTGATCCAGTAGCAGAAAAAACAATCCCGAGATATTTAAATTGTTTCACTTGCTCAAGTTGGACTCCATTAAAAAACCAGCGATGTAAAATAGGGCGTCTTGCAAATACCACAATTTTAGTTTTGGAACAATTAACTTCCAGCAGATTCAACTTACAATAATCATCAAGGGCACGCATAGCTCTCCTTAAACCCACTTGAGTTCTAGATAAAATTACCGCATCATCAGCATAAAGCAAGATGGACAAATGTCTTGTGCCTAACTTAGGTGGATGGTGATGCAGTTGATTCAAGTGAGCGATCAATGAATTAATATATAGGTTAAACAGCAAGGGAGCCAAAATGCATCCCTGTCTAACTCCTCTAGATACCAGTACTTCCTTAGTAAGATGCCCAACTCTAGAACAACGAACTCTGATCCGAGAATTATTATGAAGCTTGCGAATGAGGCATAGAAGATGACGATCAATTGTGGATTCAGGCAGCTTAGACCATAATTTATCACGCGGGATCAGGTCAAATGCAGCCCTAAAATCGATAAAGGCGGCAAAAAGAGCAGCCTTATGAGCAAGCACATATTTCCCAACAAGATGTTGAAGGATTAAAGCCGGATCCAAAACTGATCGATCCGCTCTAAATCCAAATTGCTCATCCGATAGAATGTTTTCTCTATCGCACCAATCCACCAATTTGCCATACAGATGCCTAGCATAGAGTTTAGCAATAGTACTAAGTAAACTAATTGGGCGATAGTTCTCTGGGAGTCTCCTATCTCCCTTTTTGTAGATAGGAATAATGATTGCTATGCCCCAATCACTCGGGATCTGAGTGGTTCGGTCTATAAAAGTGAATAGGGAAGCTAAAACAGGAGACCACCAAGCCATGTTACTCTTAAGTATCTCTGCGGTAATATGGTCAATACCTGGGGCTTTGCCTGATTTCAACTGGGTAATAAGAGCATTGATTTCACTGCATGACACCGGAGGCCAGTCTGATGATGGGGCCGAAATGTCTGTTAAATGGAAGACTAAATCGTCCTCCTTTTGGAATAACTTCGTGAAATGTTGCTCCCAAACTAATGGGGGGATTACATAATCAAAAAGAATAGAATTGCATCGTAACTGACAGGTAATCAGTCTCCAGAAGACTGCAGAGTTTCTAGCTTTAGCTGCCATAATTAATTGATTCCAGTCAGCCATAACTGCTTCGCTCTTTTTGCGCTTTATAAGAAGTTTATAAGCTTTCTTCCTATCCATCGCCTCAGCCAATGAGGTAGAGGTCAGAGTAGTTCTGTGGACCAAAAGGGCAGCAGTAAGTTGGTGTTTAGCTTTGTAACACTACTCATCAAACCACCCATGGGAGCTTTTTAAGATCCCACCAGCTCCCCCAGGCTTTGGCCGAGTAAGAATAGGTTGTAGGGTCTGTATTATTTTGTCATAAGATCTTAAAAAGTCTGGCCCAAGTTCACAACCACCAGATAGTATAACTGAGCGAAGCATATCAATGTTACGAGACGTCAGTAAGGAGTCCACCCTAGCACCCAAACTATCCGACCATCTCACCCGAGAGGGACAAACCTCCAGATCAGAAGTGGGGGTACAAATCACATCCAATTTAGGTAAAGTATCAAAATTTAGGAGTAATTCCCCCGGGAGGTGGTCACTCTCACACCGGATAACAATTCTAAAATTTACCAGCTGAGTAAAAAGCGAAGGCGAGATAGCCATATAATCAATTGTTGAAAAGCCAGCGCTAGACCAATATGTATATTCAGCTGGATAATCACCATACATTGCCCCATTAAGAATATGCAAGTTTAGTTCATCAAAAGTTTGTGATAGGCATAGCCCAGCAAAATTTCCCTTGGAGTCCTTAAATTGACGAGTTAACAGTGGGTATTGAATTTCCCCATCAAATGAATAAGATTTAAACATAGCAAATAGTTTTTGATTATTATCAGCCAGCCTAGCAAGGCCCGCCAGCAGCCTTTTGTGCTTCATCAGACCCCCCTGCCCTCCCAAGTCTCTTTCTAGAAAGACATGGCTTGGGAGCTGGAGATGTGTTTCCTACATAACAGGCTTTGGGCCAGCAGTCTGCCTTTGAGACAGTCCAGAACTGGCTTCAAAGCAAGCCTGCAGGAAGTGAAATCTCTTCAGCTACATAGTGGGGCCAACTCTATGGTACAGTAAGCTCTTCTGGTTCCCAATGGGGCACTTCCCTCTTTGGATTTCAATGGCAGAGAAGGCTCTAGAGTTCCTGATCTGTAACCTGAATAACTGAAAAGAAGCACAGGCATCATTGTCACAAAATGGTCAACTAGGAAGCACAGCTTACCAAAGGCAATGCAAGTAGCTGCCTCCCAATTGTTTTCAGTGGAAAGCAGCCACAGGAGGCTGACATTCTGGGCAGAGAAATGATGCTTAATGCTTTTCTTTCTGGTAATTTTTCTGCTGAAAAGAACATGGTTACCTGTATCTCCCCTACCACTCTGTGCATGGACCTGTATCTCCGTTATTTTAAGTGGCAGGGGGGGACTTCTAGAAGGGAAAGGTATACACATCCCTCTACTCCCAGTCTCAGCCTCCCACAGCTTTTTATTGAAATGAAATGTTGGGAGACTGCTTGGCCTACAGATGGAAAGAAATATGTCATGAATCCATGATAGGGAGGGAGTCTGCTTGGCAGAAGCACAGAAAATCTGTTAACTGGATTTGTGCTCTTCTATTTCCCAGAAGGAAAACATAAGCGCTTGGGTTTCTTATAGATATGTTTGCAATTTCTTTCATTTTGTCATTGGAGCACAGTACCTCAAGAGAAAGGTGAAGTGTCCCAAAAGGTTGAGCCACAGAAATAGGAAGTGCTGAAGTTTCCATGTGTCACAGGTAGGAATGGCAAGGGGTGGCAGCATACGTTTCAGGGAGTTTCCCTGAAGGAGGCTGGAGACATTAGAGATGTGCGAAACATTTCAGGTACAGAACGATCTGTACCCAAATCAGGCTATTTCGGGTGATTTGTGCACAAAACAAATCACCCAATTGCAAGTTCCAAAAGTTTTGTTGACAAAACGAATTGCCCAAATTTTGGATCTGAAAATTCTGTTGTTTTGGACCTCCATTTTGTGGCGATCTCCATGTATTCTCCATTTTGTGTTTGATGTCTATTTGAATTTCCTGCCTTCAGATCAGTGAATGAAAGCATGGGCTGATATGCTGACAATTTATAATCTCTACCAGGTAGAAAGCCTGGTAGAGATTATAAACGCGTCTTTGAGGGAAGGTAGGATGCCTCTTTGTCTTAAGGAGGCAATTATTAGACCGCTTCTGAAGAAGCCTACCTTGGATCCCTCGGACTTGAACAACTACAGGCCTGTCTCCAACCTTCCATGGCTGGGCAAGGTAATTGAGAGGGTGGTGGCTTCCCAGCTTCAGACAGTCTTGGATGAAACTGATTATCTTGACACATTTCAAACTGGCTTTCGGGCTGGCTATGGGGTGGAGACTGCCTTGGTTGGCCTGATGGATGATCTCCAATTGAGAATGGACAGAGGAAGCGTGACTCTGTTGGTCCTTCTGGACCTCTCGGCAGCTTTCAATACTATCAACCATAGTATCCTTCTGGAGTGTCTGAGGGAGTTCGGAGTTGGAGGCACCGCTTTGCGGTGGTTCCACTCCTACCTCTCAGGCAGGTTCCAGATGGAGCTGATTGGAGACAATTGCTCTTCAAAATCTGAACTTTAGTATGGTGTCCCTCAGGGCTCCATATTATATCCGGTTTTGTTTAACATCTACATCTGCTGGTAACCTCCAGACTGGATTATTGCAATGTTCTCTATGTGGGGCTGTCCTTGTACGTAGCCCAGAAACTACAGTTGGTCCAGAATGCAGCAGCCAGGTTGGTCTCTGGGTCATCTCAGAGAGACCATATAACTCCTGTACTGAAGGAACTATACTGGCTGCCAATATGTTTCTGGGCAAAATACAAGGTGCTGGTTATAACCTATAAAGCCCTAAACAGTTTGGCCCTGGGTATTTAAGACAACGCCTTCTTCATCATGAACCCCACCACCCATTGAGATAATCAGGAGAGGTCCGTTTGCAGTTGCCACTGGCTTGTCTGGTGGCCACTCAGGGATGGGCCTTCTCCGCTGCTGCCCCGAGGCTTTGGAATGCACTCCTTAGTGAAATAAGAGCCTCCCCATCTCTGACAGCTTTTAAAAAGTCTTTAAAGATGCATCTGTTCACCCAGGCTTTTAATTAATATTGTTTTAATGCTGTTTTAAAATATTCTTTTAAAAAAATTAAATTGTTGTAATGTGTAGATTTTTTCCTTTTTTCCTTAACTAATGTTTTCCTTTGTTTTTATTCCATTGTAAACTGCCCAGAGACATAAGTTTTGGGTGGTATAAAAATGTTTTAATAAATAAAATAAAATTAATAAAATTAAAAATTGTCTCCTTGTTCCTGATTGGCTGTTTTGGCTCTTGCCACTCCTGACTGACCCCACATTGGACAGGGGAAGGGTTGAAAGAGAGGCAAGGGTGGGAGGGTGTTCAAGGAAGGATTTTTTTTCATTCAATCAGATTTAAAGAGGCAGCAGCCACCATTCTTCCTTTCTGCCTCATGAGAGAAGAGAGAGAGAGAGAGAGAGAGCTTTGCTTTGCTTTGCCATGCCATGCCATTGCCTATTGCCTTCTACTTTGCCAGCCTGAGCCCAGCCTGCCTTGCCACTCAGCCTGACTGCCCTTGCTGGCTAGTGGCTACTTCATGCCAGCCTGGGAATGGATTATCTCTGCTGCATTGCTTTGTGTGTGTGTTCTTGAGAATAATTCTTTTTTCACCCCCTTGAGAGAATCGCTGCCTGCCTGTGCCTGCCTGTGCCTGCCTGTGCCAGCCACCAGCCCCATCCCCTGTGGTCACTGGCCACCTGGCCAGCCACCCCCTTTCCCCCCCGATTTTCCAGGCTTTTGCCCCAGCCCCTCCAAATCTGAAGACTGAAGAAGGAGAAGAAGTCAAGAAGAAGACTGAAGAAGACAGAGTAGACTCAGAGATCAGAGCACAGAAAACTCCATAGGGAAAAATGTGCAAAAGAGCTTTCAGGTTCCACTGTCACACAGTCTTTCCAACCCCACCAAAAAAAGTCAGGATTTAAAATTTAAATCCCACCCACCTGCTTTTGAAGGTTGTGCCCAGGGATTCTTTCTGTGGAATGTGGCAACTCCACGTGAGCGTGGAATTCAAGTAAACCTAGTATACAAATACATAGGAGTGAAGCAGCTACTCCAGTCAGCAGGCGAACCTTTAACCTAGCACTGCTAGTTGGTTGGAGCAGGAGTGGAAGGTGTGGGTACCACCAGGGCTAGTGGCGAGAAACACCTTTAATCACAAATTAATAGGTGCTTACCTCTAGGGTTGTGCGTTTTGTGTGTTTTTTTTCTGTTTTGTTTTTGGCCTGAATCCGAAACACCCTCATTTTGTTCTTTGTTCGAAATCAGGCAATCCGAAACACCCCAATTTTGTTCTTTGTTCGAAATTGCAAAATCCAAATCCAAAACGTTTTGGATTTTAAAAAATGGCCTTGGGGAAAAACTAGTGGGTGGGGGTGGTAGTGCCCAATGGGTGGAAACTACCACCCAAATTTCAGAGGAATTGGGCAAAGGATTGAGAGTGGATTCATGGTTTGTCATTGAAAATCTCATATGCTACCGGAGAATCTATACTCAGAATACCTCAGAAACAACAGAACCCAGCACCCCATGGGTTAGCAACCCATGGGGGTGGTTGGCACCCTATGTACACTTCACCACCACTTGCTCCCGGCCACCCAAGTGCCCCCCAGGTGGAGTTATGGGTCTGCCGAAACCTCCATTATTCCCTAAGGGGGAAAAACCTCAAAGAAGCATAAACTTCAACAATTCCTAAGAAATCAGCCCTTTGCCCCATTCCTTTGGAATCTGAGTTGTGGCAGGCACCCCTTGGGGCACTGCCACCCAACCCACTGTTTTGCCCCTCAGGCCCCCTTTCTGCCCCGAATCTGCCCCAAAGACATGTCAACTTCAGAAATTCTTTACAAATCAGCCCTTTCCCCAATTCCTTTGGAATCTGGGTGGCAGCAGGCACCCATTGGGGAACTACCACCTGAACCACTCTTCTGCCTCCAAAGCCTCCTTTCTGCCCCCAATCCACCCCAAATAACATCAACATCACACATCAACAGCAGGGCTTTGGAAAAAATCAGGCAGATTTCCAAAAGTCATGCAAATCCACATCCCCCCGCCCAAAATGCAATTGATCTACACACAACAGTGTGAAACAACAGCTATGAAATGCACACCGTCCCACTGGCCAATGAGGGTAAAATTTAACCTTAAATTTGCTTAAAAGGAATAAGGAGGCAATTGCCAGCAGATCAGCCCATGCTTTCGCTGGCCAGTCTGCAGGCTGGAAGGGCTGGAAGGGCTGGAAATTCAAACAGATGTCAAAACTCAAACTGGAGACTGAAGGAGAAAGACTTTTTGCGATTGCAAAATGGAGTTTCAAAACAGCCGAAACAACAAAACGTTTTGTATCTGAAACTGGGACATTTTGTTTTGGCTACAAAATTTTCTGTTTTGAGCATTGGGTGTTTTGTTTTGGCTACAAAACAGCCGAAATGGCCTGTTTTGTGCACAAAACATTTTGTACCCGAAACAAAACGCACATCCCTTCTTACCTCGGCTCCAGTTCCAGCTACAAACTACCCTGAGCAGCAGCGCGATGCCTGGCATTCCCTGCGGTGGCGGATCAGTTCCACCGCTCACCTGGCTTTGCGGAGCCCATCCCCCACCAGTGGCCAGGTGAATGGAGGAGCCGATCTGCCGTCACAGGGAGTGCCGGGCAGCGCACTGCTGCTCAGAGTAGTTTGCAGCTGGAGCTGGAGCCGAGGTAAGCTTAAATTATACTTAAAGGTGCCTCTCGCCGCCTCCCCCCCCCCAGCAGTGTCCACCCCAGCTGTTCCTGGGTGGGAGTTTATATGCTAGTTAGAATTATTTTCTGTTCTTGTTCTCTGCTTCAGTTCATGTGATTTCCTGTTTTATTACAACTTCTTCTGGTCCCTGGTGTCTTTACCCTGCAGCACGATGTTGCTCAGTATTGTTTGCAGTTGTTTATAGCAGTAAACATTCCAAAGAAACTCTTCGCTCTTGTAAGACCGGCTGATTTGTTCACTCTGCTGACATGAAAAACCACTAAGCTATAGCATCCCCAGCTGTCCTGATATTGGCTCTGGGTATATACCATTTGTCTTGTCCCAACCAAGCCACTCACCAAAGTCATCAAATAAATTAAGGAAGTATCAAGACTTCCGCCAATCTTTCCCACTTTATCCTTTCAGAGGGTTATACTGGCTGCAATCCAAACTTTTCATCCTGACTGCTGAATGCAACAGACTATCCGTGTTTTCTTTCTTTTGGTCAATATTCTTGCACACCAAGGAGACTGCCAATAGATATATTGAAGAAGGAAGGAAATCTATTTCCTTCTGAATTCTCTTTTCACTGCGAACACTTTTGTAATCTGCTAATGATTTCCACATAGTAGGAGTTCAGAACCAAATACTGCATAACATTTGTTTTTTTAAAAATGGAGAGAGAATAGTCCATTGGGGTTTAGTCACCGATAGTGCTAATATTTTTGTCTAGCCTGTCTCAGAAATATTACAAAACATTGGATGATGAAAAACAGTTCTCAGGCTGTTAAAAACAAAAAACAAAAATCATCCCCCATTGAAGTCTGATAAGTTTGGTCCTCCAGTTAATTAGATGAATACCCTCATACGTGGGTGTCCATATGCACACATGGGGCTCCTATGTAAACTATGTGTGTATGTCCCCAAGTATTCCATATTTGCAATGAAAACTATGAGGCTATGCAGGCAAAACTGGGCTAACAAAGTCAAGCCCAATCTTGCCCAGGTATGAGAACCGCTGGGATTGCAGAAAGCCCAGACACCCATGCTTTATCATCTACACTGGCTCCCAATTTCTTTCAATCACAAATTAAGGTGTTGCTCACTCTTAAAGCACAAAATTAATTATATTATAATTAGGGTCATCATTTAAATTTTAATGCTGGTTTTAAATGATTTTAATGTTGGCTTTCTTAATGTTTAAATTATTTTAATTGTTTAATCGGTTTCATTTTGATTTTAACTGTTAATTGATTTTAATTGTTTTTATTTGTTGTCAACTGCCCTGAGCCATTTTTGGAAGGGCGGTCTATCTAGATAGATAGATAGATAGATTTTGGATCAAGATGCTTTAAGGACCACATTCCCCATTTGAGCTTCCCCAGTCACTAAGATATTTAGAGGGGTCCTTATTCTGAGTGCTGCTGCCACCACTCAAAGGACATCTGGTGGCAATCTGGGAAAAGGCCTTCTCTGCAGTGGCACTTAAGCTGGAGAGTTGTGGGATGCCCTCCCTCTGGAGGTCTGTCTAGTCCAGGACTGCACAACTCAAATGCCCTGATGGGCCGGAACCATCCACAACTTGGCATGCAGGGCCAAAGTCAATTTTAGCACATAACATTAAAATTAAACATATAATTAGGTACTTGTGAATCTATTCCCCCTGCACCCATAGTTGCACCCATAGTTTTAACCAAAAAAATAGTGGCCAGAAAATAGGTCCTGTACGTGCTCAGTCAGTGAGGTCCCTGGAGTGCAAGCCAGCCCAAAATAAATGCCAACGCCTCTTCTCTCCCTAAACAGTCATTGCTTTCAGGCTACAATCCTAGGCATGCTTTCATGGGATTAAGCCTTGCTGGGAACACTATGGAACATATTAATGAAAAAAACATACACAGGATGGCACTTTAAGGCAGTGTGTTGCTGCAGGATACCTGGGGGCCAGTTAATTAGCCCCCGCGGGCCGAATCCGGCCCCCAGGCCTTATGTTGTGCAGGCCTGGTCTAGTCCCTCCTTGGCTGTCTTCTGCTAGCTTGTGTAAACTCCTTTTTACACAAGACTTTGTTGAATGGCTGATCTATCTGGAATGATTGCTGTAATGGGGTTTTATCTTTGCTGCTGTCTTCTATTGTGTGAGGTTGGATTTTTAATTGTACTTAACTATTAATTGTATTTTACTGCTGTTTTCATGTTTGCTGCTTTGAGCCCAAATGCAGGATATATATCCAGTAGTAAATAAATAAATAGAATAAGCTGCCAGTGGTAAAAACCAACAAATATTAATACTGATATTGATATTAATATTATTGATGTTAATATTAATAATATTTCATATCATACATCAACACTGCAAAATATTAAGAAACCATTGCATGCTAACAAACAAATACTAAATTTGGACACATAGGAATATTATTGTATGCCAGCTTTCAGATATGAAATAACCTTGCATGTCAGGTGTCAAACATTGTCAGCTACTAAATGCCATTATTTGTCAGATGTCAAATGCTATCAAATACTGAAACCTATCAAATATTTGCTATCAAATGTTGAAATAGTATACTGTATGATGATGAATTCAGGTATCAAATATTCAATGGATATTTGAATATTTCAAATATTCAAATATTTGAGCATTCAAAAGAAACAATATTAGACATCAAAATTAACAGAGGAGAATTATGATGACCATATATGGGAGGAAATTCATTGCAGCTCTGCAAACCTTTTCTTTTGGGAATGGGAAGGATAAATTTTGACACTGAGTACCAAAAGGCACTGACTAGGGCTGTGCAATTCATCAGACTGATAATCCAGTCCAAGGCAATGCAAGCCCTATCGGAGCATTTTTCATTAGAAACTAATTTGGATAAAAGCGTATTTGATATTGGTAGATGATTTGATAGAATACTGAATGGTATCAGTATTGTATCCAATAGAATCAGAGGGTGGGAGCTTATCATTTAATAAAGATCTGGCCTTTTGGAGAAATCAGAGAATGGTCTGGCTTCTCTGACCTCCGAGCAGTCGCAATGGCATTTCAAATTGCTACCTTTTGTTCCCTGATCTCATCCTATAATGCATGAGGAAAGGGCCATCATAAGGTTGCATCCTTTCCCTGGTGCATTACTGGGGGATGACGGGTGAAAGAATGGCCATGCCCAGTACCTATAAGGTGGGGCCATTTTCTTTCCCAGTAATGCACCAGGAAAAGGATGCAACATCATGACACTGCTTTTTTTCCTGGTACATTATAGGACAAGGGCTCCATAAGGTCTACAAACAGCTGGACTAGCTAATGCTAGTTTGAGCTGTATGTATATATATTTCTCTGGTCAGCGACCGTAAATAAACTGAACTGAAGGAATGGAAGGGCTCCTCTGCTAAGGTATTTTATAGTGATAGCCCTGTCCAGTTCAACATTTGCAAATATAATTACATAGGAATGCATTTCTTTGATTGTCATGAAAAACTTCTGTTTTCATTCTTGGTTTTATTTTTTTAAACCATTCTCAGTAAGGTTGTTCACTATATAATAACTAATGGCATCGCTTCTTTTCCTCAAGCCTGCACTAGGATTCTCAGTTTTCAAACTGTACTCTAGGGAAATCCCCTCTGAGTAGCCCTGGATTAGAAGAGTCTTCAACAATATGGAGAACCATTTTTCAGCCTTGTCAGTCAGCTCTTGATAAGATACACATACGTGTATTATATGTCACATACATTCTGTGCACTGTAAACAACAGCCTCATATTTCTCCTCAAGTAAGATAAATGCTTCCAGACAATGTGCTTCAATTTATGTGGGAAGAAATGCCCAAATCGCCTAGGAAGTTTAAAGTGTTTATGGACAAATTCTAAGATTCACTGGCATATATGACCTGCAGCGTAATGCAGGTGTTGCAGAAGCACCCACCCTGTTTCAGAGCTCTAACACATGTGATGACAGTCCTGCGTAAGATCCAGAAAGACTGATCTCTTGTACAATCACACTTTGCACACAATGTCCATGATTTCCAATGCAAAGAGTGCATGATCTTGCACAGTACTGTCACCACATGTGTTAGAGCCCTGCAGTGCCACCGATGGTTCTGCAGTGTTTGCTTTATGTGTAGGACATGTAAGTCACTGAATTCGCAACATCAGTGCACATGATAGATCTTACCAATTACTGTGGCTACCCAACATCACAAAGCAAGATGGCATGCCTCTGTTATAAGGGAATTAATAGAGATATCACTTAAGCTCTGACTCAGGTTTGCATAAAAGGTTTCAGTGGATCACAATGGCTTGCTTCACATGGAAGCTGAGCTGTAAAGCCCTCGAAATTCTTACAAGCTCAGAAGTTCAGCCCTGTCTCCATCCTTCAGAGAATACACACAGAAGCACACCAATCTACCCTTTTCTTACTGGGTGATGAGCAGCAGCGGACATAATTGGGCAGTGAGCAGGATCAGCAATGATTTATCTAATTTGTTTAAAATGACACTGCAACAGACCACCACCCCGCCTCCAAACTGCCTTCTAGTAGTCTTTCCAAGGGCTGTGGGCACTGCAGCAGCTCTAATACCAAGAACCCCCATGCAAGGAACTTTACTTTAGGAAGAGAAAATAAGACTGCTGCAACATCATTTTAAGTAAGCCAGAGAAGACACCACTGCTTCCAGTTGCAGCCTGTTAAGTTATTTGCAGGGGGAGTGGGAGGGCTGGTGGGATTGTCGTGGAAGTATATGTACTCTGAAAGATGTGGGTTATGAGGAGGGTGCTTTTTTGAAAATTGTTGAGGTGATCGCATAACTTTAGGGTCACTTTGGGGTGAGCAGCAGTGGGGCTTGGACAACGGTGGGCATTATACCACCTGGCTTCAAACCATACTCCAGCAAATGATGGGGTCCCATCAACTTATCGTCAATGAGAAGATCAGCAATGGCAGACAAACTTCTCTGAAAGTTTGTCCACCATTACCAAACTTATTCTGCAATGTACACAGCTACAAAACATAGGGACATAAGATTCAGAGAAGTGTACATGGAGATGTTGTTGTTGTTATATTGTATTGTTATTTTTATTAATTTCTATTATTGTAGAGGTTGCTGTGTTGTATTGTGATTGTTTTTAACAAGTTTTGCTGTAAGCCTCCATAAATTCAAATAAGAAGAATGGAGGCATATAAATCTTATGTATGTATGTATGTATGAATGAATGAATGAATGAATGAATGAATAAATATTATATTCCAGTTTTCAACAAAAATAATTCTCAGCATGATTTACATAGCAGCAATATTAGAAAATTGTTCCCTATTCCCAAACAATTCACAATCGAAAGAAAGCAAACAAAAAACACAAGGGAACTAGAAGCAATAGCCACTGGAGAGACACTATGCCAGGTTCAAAAGGAAGAATTGTTTCCCCCACTGCCAAATATGAGACCCACCACTTTAAATGGTGCCTTTTTGCCCAATTAGCAGGGAATAATGTCCTTATATGTTCACAACAGTCCTGTGACATAGGTTAAGGTGAGCAGTAGTGACCTTTCCAATGCCATCCATTGAGTTTTATGACTAGATATGGATGTCAACTCAAGTTTCCCCATTCGAGTCCTACACACTGTCCACCACAGTATACCGATCTTCAAGCAAGACTAAAACAGTCTGAGAGGCATCAGTGATTGAAGGCTTCTTGGTTCAACAGTTGCAAGGGGTCAAAACAGACCTAGAAGGTGGGCTACAAATTATTTGGTCAGAATGACTTGTCATGACTTCAATGAATGAAAATACAAAATGTACTTCAGCTCCTACCCACTCCAACCCACACACCAAATTGCAAGATGCTTAGGATACCCACTAGCATTCATTGTGGAATGTCAGAGAAATCGATTCCAAACCTCAAAACATTAAATCACATCCCAAAACTGAAAGACTAAACAGTGGTCAACATCCTGACTAATGCAGCACTAGTGTTGTGTCAAGAAACACTGGTGCTGAAGAAGAGTTCCAGACTAACACAGCACTGGCACTTGTGCATGGCATGGGGCTTGTGTGTATAGTTTTCAGATTTCCCCTTCACCTGGAAGCATCCTGTGCCACACAAAATTATGTCCCTGAGGACTGCTTGACCCTCAGAGACATGTTCTCAGTGACATAGGGCATTCCAGGAGAAGGGGAGTTTGGTGAAATTTGCCTCCCTGCATGATCACTACTGAGTTTATTTTAACCCATCCATAACATTCACTTATCACATAGCACTGGAGATGCATTAGCATGCTGACCGATTGAAATAAGCAAAGCAGGAAAAAGGCAACAGTAAACAAATCCAAATTAATCAACCATTAGGAAAGGTTTCTGGAAAAGGTGAATATACCTATTGGCAGAAAGAAATTTAACATGGTCCAGGTGATGTGACATGCATGTAACTATTCAAACACTATTCAAACAGTATTTAACATAATGACAAATCCCATTAGCCCCTATACATGTGTTTAAAGCAATTTTACACACATGTATAAAAATGTATATGCATTTACTGTAAACAGTTTTAATATTTGTGTTCTATATTTACTTTTTTATACATTTACCAGATACTATTTGGACTTTTAAAATACATATACATATACTATTTTTTCTTCTCCTGCAATTAACTTAAGCTATGTAACAAGTTCTTTCTTCCTCTTGAAAGAATTTAAAAATTAGTATAGGATTCAGAGGAGCTGCTGTTTAGACAGGGAAAGAGAAGGAAAAACTCTATCCTAAAAGTATATTTGAAAAGGAGAATAGTAGCAGGCATGTAATTCAGGTTCCACAAAGAAATGAATGACAAATCTGAACTGGAGGCCACATATGCATCAAGAGTAGCAGCCATTGATAGACTTGTCCTTCCTGAATTTGCCTAATTGTCTTTTAAATCCACATAAACTAGTGGTCATCACCACATTTTGTGACAGTGAGATGTTTTACTGATTAAATATGTGTGGCACGTACTTTAAGCCATTCTGAGTCTCCTGCCATTTTCATTGGATGACCCAGGCCCTACTGTTGTGAGAGAGGGAGGAAAACTTTTCTATATATACTTTCTCTACACCATGCTTAATTTTATAAGCTTCATCCATGCTGTCCTCCGGTTGCCTTTTTTCTAGTTGAAAAAGCAAAATAGCAGCAGGCCAAGGCCCCTTGTTATGCAATGATGAAATATGAATGCCCTAGTTTTCTAGCACAAGGGGGACTACATTTGAGATATTTCCTTTCTACCCAGTCAACATGGCTCAAGAAATTATGTTTTAGGAAAGCAGCAGCAGCTTTTGAGGCTGTGATTCAACATCTTACTGGGTAGCTGTGCTTAGTCTGAGGGGTCATAACTGTTGTAGGCCTATCTTGTTTTACGGACATTCATGTGGGGAAAAGATTTCCACTGAAATCATGGAAACGTATGTCCAAGCAAGAAGTTCCAAATGGAAATATAAATTGGTACATTTTGCCAAGGAAAGAAATAGGGCAAATGCCAAGTGATTTTATTTTTAAGATAGATGTTTAGGTAGCTTCAAGTAAAAGCCAAATTTTCATTCAAGGTGATCTAGTCCATTCTTCAATTTTTCCCCACACTAATTTACATATTTTTTTCCTCTTTATAAAGCATGCATCCTTATTTAGGAAGAGTATATTAGCACATTAACAACATGCCTGACTCCATAATTGTATAGTGTTAATTCATACATAACTACTATAAATATAGCTTATATTTCGGAAAAAGTTAAAAACCAAATGGAATTGCTATTAAATTGTAAGAAAGCTTATCATTATTCTCTCTGCAGCGGTTGATGTAACATAATGCTTGATTGCTGTCACAGTCCATTTCTGGAGGATTCATATGGATGTAAGCAGGAAATTACTTAAAGGGAAATTACCCATTACCTGCAACTATTTTATTACTATGCTCTGCTACTATTACATGGCTGACAAAAACTTAGGAGACAGAAAGGATTTATTAATCCTTCACATGCCAGCGAGGTTTGAAACTGCCTACACATTAACCCAGAGCAGAGTAGTCACTAATTTTAATGGACATATTTCATTCTCATTGTATTAGTTTGCATTGTTGTCAGTGGCTGTATCCATGGAATGGCAAAGAACAAAGCCCAGTTATGCTACTGGATGTGCATGTATGTCTAAGTGCAGGGACTATGAACAAGCTGAGGGGAAGATCTGCAATGCAGAATTGCTTAGTCCTCAAAAAAATGTATTATGGCAACTTTGCACAAAAGATGGAGTAAGCATATGGATATTCTACACTGAGCTAAGGCAACAGAAACCAGATTTGCATGTAGGCTGAGAAGCCATGGTTTCACGGTCAAACCATGAGTTGCCTAACTGTCGTTCATCCAACCATGCTGTGGCAATCTCTGGTTTCAGGAGAGGGGAGCCCCTCCCTTGTCCTGGTCCACCGTCGCTGATCCCAGCAAGCTCCAGAGTACTTGCATCATCAAACTGTGGGCAAGGCATCAGCATGTCACCAGAGTGGTTGCCATTGGCACAATCCTAAAGGGGGCATGCCAAGCACGATTGTGCCTTTTTGGAACTATCCACCCACCTTTGGCATGGAAAGGGCATTTAAATCCCTTTAAATGTCATGTCATGCCATGCCAGCACTGCTACCCTCCGAAAAGCGCCATAATAAAACTGTCTTGCACAAGCATGATGGGGGTAGTGGTATCTTGGTTTCCCTGTAACTCAGGAAAGGGATCATGATGACTTCCAGGGTGGTGGTCATGGTGGTATGTATATGAAGGAGGGCATCGGATCCTGGGGGCCCTGTCCTGCTGTGACCTAGGATGCTCTTGTGAGGGCTCACTCTGGCAAAGCAGTCCGTGCAGACCAAACTACACTGCTGCTCTCCTGGCACCTTGCTACTGGTGGACTAGTTCTCTCATGAGAGGGCCAGTCTACTGGGAGGATCATAGGGTAGAACACCCTCAGTCTTCTGTCGGACTGCATGCTCATGAGTTGAGATGACCCAACAAAGGGGCCCCAGCTTGTGTGGAGCCCTTACTCTCTCTGGTTAATGACAGAACTTTTGAACTGCAACCCCTCCTCCCTTGGAAAGCCCTTGCATGGACCTAGAGCTCCATGTGATGCTCCACATGCCTAGACATGTGTTTGGATACAGGAATACTGGGTGTGGGGATGGATCTTTACTGTCATTCAATATTCCCGGGTTTGGGCTGGAATTGTACCATATTCAGATCTGCTGCTGCAGAGAATTGTGGGATAGGGGAGCCCCAATTTCCAGCGACAGCAGGAGAAGATGGTCACTGTTTCAGGCACATGCAAGGGGGTGGATATGCTGGGCACGTGTCTAAGTGGGTGGACAAGTTGGAAGAGGGCATGCTTTGACAGCTTCTTGGCTGTGGTTGCCAAGACAGGGAGAGCTGTTGGTAAGGTGCCCGTCTCTGCTGTGAGCTTGTATAGAGCAACCTGGCTGGGTGGCATTTGGTGTCTGGCCCTGATGGTCTGACACTTTGATGAGAGAGTGGTCCATGGGAGAAGGGTTTGTTTTGTCATCACACATTCTTAGAAATTCTGCTCATGAGTTGTGAAGGGGTGTCCTCATGGCCTTACACTCTCATGAGTGAGTGGTCTGCTCGGGATCGGCACCCATTGTCATCTGCTGCCCAGCTCTTCTCATGAGTAAACCTAGGGACCATACAGGTACCCCCAAAGGGAAGGGGCTGGGTCCCCCTTCCCCAAATTGTTTGTTAAAAAAATAGAAAGCAGTTGTTCATGAATCCCTTGTTGAGACTGCCTTTCAAATTTGACTCCAGGTCTCCCCCCCGCAACATATGTTCCCAATCGTGGCACTGATTGGGTACCCTGCTGATAATTGTGCCTGTGGGCATACATTATTGTTGCTTTGTTCTTGGGGAGTAAAGCACTTTGTGCTCATCCTGTCATCCCATCCCCTTTCCTTCCTGCTTGCAAAAGACAGAGTGGGGAGAAGGAATGTCCCAGCATGACTTTGCCTCTTGACACACTGAAACGCTTGGGATGGGATGTGGTGGCATCCCTGTTGCCGGGCAACTGCTTTGATTGATTGCAGACAGGAGGGACAGGGCGAGTGCTTGGAGAGGTGGCCCGTGCGAAGCACCACAGGCACAATCTTGGGTGGGTCTGTGTCACCATTTCTATGATTGCAGATCCAAAAACTGCACTGAACCATGGTTATGGTGGCATCCATGTCTGGATATAACACTTCGGCGGCCAAACCATCAGTCGTGAACCTTAGTGGAAACTGAAGGTTCAAACTGGAGTTTGGTGAGGCAAACTATAGGTCGCTTTCAGCTCAAAACCATGGTTGCACACATTTGGACGTAGTGGAGTTCCAACCTCTGCCTCATTTAACTCCGGTTCTGCATTACATCCGAATTTGTCAGCTATATCAGCTAGAAATCAAACTGCTTCTGAAGAACCACAAGTTAACAAAGCACATCAAACATTCAAGCTGGAACTCATAACTTTAAGACCCAGAATAGGCCCAGTCTTAAGCCCTTTTCAGGCATTCAAAAAGAACTCTGTTGAACATGTTTACAGGGCTGAAAGTGGATCAGAAGTCCCACCCCCACCCCTTAACTCACTCTCCCAGCTCTCTCTCCATACTTAGAGCAGAATTGGTCTGAAGAGACAAACACTGTTAGTGTGACTGCCTCCAAGACTCCAAGACTGCCTCCAAGTCTGTGACTAGCCTCCCAATCATGGAAACAGAGGCAGTGACACTTACAGGCGCATCTCTTCAGACCAATACTTCTCTAAGCATGAAATGTGGGGTGGGAGAGTGAGTAAGACACTGGAGACGGGACTTCTGACCTGCTTCCAGCTCTGTAATTGTGTTTGATGTGTTCTTTTTGAGTGCCTGGACAGGGCCATAGCCACAAACAATGAGGTGCAAGGGATGTCATATATCACTAGAAGTCCCCAAAGTCACTAGATTTATTAAAACTCATTGGGGTGATTCTCATGACCAACAAAAATTGGGCTAGCCCGATTTTTGTTGGTCGTAAGAACCACCGGGCTCGGCTGCGAGCCCGGTGGTTCTTGAGTGAGTAAGCCGGAGAACCCCTGCTAAAAAGCAGGTTTGCGGAGTGAGGGCTCCAGCAAACCTGCTTTTTAGGCTCGTGAGTAGCTGCAGTGTGGCTTTGTACTGTGCCTACTCATGAGTAGATCCCCCACTGGGAGGCGAAAAGCCGCCTCCCAGCTCGGGGGTCTCCCCAGTATGCCCTGCGTGCTCACGCAGGGCATACTGGGGCTTGCGGGGGCTGCACGGCCCCCACTCCCCCCACCCCCAACGGCTCCGTCACGAAGCCGGCCATAGTGTGGGTGGCCAATCTGGCCACCCAGGGCTCCCCACAGTTTTAACAAAAACGGGTCTCATGGATTGTGAGACCCGCCTCATTGTATTTCACTCAGAATTCCCTGATAACTCCTCTAAGGAGGAACTTGTCTTATGCCCCTTTAAGCAAAGCCCATTCACAATGGAAATCCCCTGAAGGGAGGATATGCCTGTAAGTATAAGTAATAAATGGGTGCACTGAATATAGTAAAGCACAGACCTTGACTTCAGCTGTGTCTCTGCTTCAGGAGATAAGTAGCAATGACCTGGTTCCCAGGGATTTCCCCTTGCCCTACCCACAAAATGACTTGTCCCCTTAGCTAAGCAGGGTCTGCCCTGGTTGCACATGAATGGGGGACTAGAAGTGTGAGCACTGGAAGATACTCCCATCAGGGGATGGAGCCACTCTGGGAAGAGCAGAAGGTTCCAAGTTCCCTCCCTGGCTTCTCCAAGATAGGGCTGAGAGAAATTCCTGCCTGCAACCTTGGAGAAGCTGCTGCCAGTCTGTGAAGACAATACTGAGCTAGATAGATCAATGGTCTGACTCAGTATATGGCAGCTTCCTATGTTACAGGGGGCTCAAGAGGGCTGCACTGAGGAGGAGAAGAAGAAGAAGAAGAAGAAGAAGAAGAAGAAGAAGAAGAAGAAGAAGAAGAAGAAGAAGAAGAAGAAGAAGAAGAAGAAGAAGAAGAAGAAGAAGTCTGCTGCAAGTATAGTCATGTAGGAAGAGGATTACACATTTTAAAAAATATAACAAATTGTTGAGGAGCACCTTTCAGGAGTGTGAGGTTTTTTGTTACTCATTTTTGATGAAAATTCTATGTCAATAAAAAGACATTGACTGACAGCCTGACAAAATTTATTCGAGGAAGTCCCACTGAAATAAAAAGGACAAGTTAGGCATGCCTTTAGCCTCAATGGAACTTTCTCAGTTAAATGTAGTCAAAATGTCAAGCACTGCTTATTTCTTACAAATGGATTTTTGTACAGAGGCTATCATGATGTGTGGCATATTTTTTGCAAGGATAGGTTCTGTACTGAACTGACAAACTTTTATTAGAAGAGATGGGAGGTAAAAAGGACATTAAAGTGTAATATTTATGGACAGTTCCTGATTTTTTTTTTACAAACAATAGCTGCAATCCAGAACACTCACGAACAAGCAAAACCCCTGTGAATATGAGGCCTATAGGCCAGTTGGCACAAATGTTCTTAGAAGTGCTGCCTCCTCGTTCTCTTCCAACTGTTCTCCCTCCATCTGTTAGTGCCTTTAATTAATTACATGTTATCCAATGGCATATTTTTGCATTAAATGACATTGAAATAACCCCAAACCCCAGTATTTGTCTTTTCTGACATAAAGCCTGCTGCCTTCATTTCATTTTCCATGCTGAGAACATTTATTTTAATACATGGGTTTCTCTTTTCTGTCCGTCTTTGTCTCCACATTGGAGGGAAAAATAATAATAAAGGAGCCTCACTTTCACATCTCCTTGAACGAGTTAACTACATTTTTTTGGCTGTCTCATTTTGAACACTTAACTGTCATAGGGCAGAGCATGGACCATTTCATACATTTTAAAATAATACATTGTCTCGTTGGCGACAGCACTGTCATTTGTTTTCATTTTGCTGAGATGTCGTTTTCTCAGATTGAAATATATATTAAAGGAGAAAAGTCCAACTTTCTGGGAAATAGAACCAAAGATTAGGGTGGTTTTTATTATTTGGTGTTCAGGATCATACTAAGGAACAGAAGAGCAATTGTAAAATACAGACATGATTCAGTAAAAAATAAGCACTTTTAAGTCACAGTTTGTTTCAGTGGAAGAATTCAACAGATGCTTAGCACTTTCCTACTGAAATCAATAGGTCCAGGAAATAATTAACTTTGGCTGGATTTTACAAATCAAAACAAATCATATAATTATGGTATAATTAATTAATTATTGCTTTGCAGAAGGCCACATTAAATGAAAAACAGGAATAGATTCAAACATGTAGAACTCTGAATTCTTAGGGACTTCCCAATAGGGATGTGCACTGCATTAATTCGACACCATCCTAAGCAGGAGCAGAGGGAGGCCAGTGGTGGCCCAGGTTCTGCTGCTGCCCCCCTAGCCCCGTCCTCTGCGTCTGAAGTCAGATGGAGGGAGCATTTAGACACGTCCCCCATGTCTGATGTCAGCATGGCCAGAAACAGCTTGCAATGCCTTTAATAGGCAAGGAGAATCTCTCCAGCTGTGCTGCAAACAAAACATCAGCCAATTTAGCTAGCTAAACCATGCCCCCCCCATGTCTGACATCAGATGTGGGGGGCATGTTAGGGCTGTGAGGCACGGCCCCTGAGGGGTGGTGGCCTGGGTTCGTTGAACCCCTTTACCCAGTAGTGGCTTCACCCTGGATCTCAAGGACAGTGAGGGGTTTTCATAAGAAGAGGTGGGCAGGTAGCAACAGCATGCTGGCCCTACAAATGGTGTTGACGCATGTGCCAACACCATTTGCATGCTGACACCACTTTAGGGATGCTCAGGGAAGCATCCCATTACCGCGGGGAGTTGGTTTAAAGGAGACAGTGGCATGGTTGCTGCTGTCATGGAGAAGCTTTTTGGAGAACAGCACCACGATGGGGAGGCGTGGGGTGGTGGAGGCTTCCAGGAGGGGCAGTTAGGACATGCCTGTCTCCTCTTAAGGGCAATCATGAATTGTCCCCTTTTCTAAGCAGAGTCTTCCCTGCTTGCATTTGAATGTAATGCATGTGTGAGCAGTGTAAGCAGAGACGCTCTTACCCTTAGACTTTGGGGCCAAGGTCCAGGGTCTCCACAGCTCCTGGGGCCCCCCAAATCCTCTATAGTCTGTCCAGATGATGCCTACCTGAACATGATGATGCTTAATTTGCAGGGGCGGGGGGCTTGCAAAGGCCGCAGACTAGGGGATGGGGCCTATCCCTTAGGGGATGCGGCCACTCTGGGAAGAGTAGAAGGTTCCAAGTTAAAGAGTAGAGGGTTCCAAGATGTTCCCTGGCATCTCCAAGATAGGGCTGAGAGAGACTCCTGCCTGCAACCTTGGAGAAACCGCTGCCAGTCTCTGTCGCAAATACTGAGCTAGATAGATCAAGGGTCTGACTCAGTTTGTTTGTTTGTTTATTTGTTTAATATATTTGTATACAGCTCAAAATGCAAGTCTCTGGATGGTTTACAATACAATAAAAACAACAAATAAAAAGGTGAAAACATTACAACAATTTAAAATTTAAAGCAATGTTAAAACTTAAAAACCATCAAACTATTAAAAGAGTATCTAATTAAAAGCCTGGGTGAACAAATGTGTCATGACTGCCTTTTTAAAAGTTGAAAGAGATGGGGAGACTCTTATTTCAGCAGAGAGCACATTCCAAAGCCTCGGGGCAGCAATGGAAAAGGCCCGTCCCCAAATAGCCACCAGATGAGCCGGTAGCAACTGCAGACGGACCTCTCCTGATAATCTCAATGGTCAGTGTGGTTCATAGCGAAGAAGACGTTCTCTTAAATACCCAGGGCCCAAGCTGTTTAAGAGCTTTATAGGTTATAACCAAGACCTTGTATTTGCCTGGAAACTTATCAGCAAGCAGTATAGATCTTTTAAGATAGGAGTGATATGGTCTCTCCGAGATGACCTGGCTGCTGCATTCTGGACCAACTGCAGTTTCCGGACTACATACAAAGGCAGCCCCACATAGAGTGCATTGCAGTAGTCAAGTCTGGAGGTGACCAGCAGATGTACTACTGTTCTGAGGTCATTTATCTCAAGAAGTGGATGCAGTTGGCATGTCAGCCAAAGCTGATAAAAGGCACCTCTGGCCACTGCCTCAACCTGGGACACCAGGGAGAGGTTTGTGTCCAGAAGCACCCCCAGACTGCATACCTGTTCCTTCTGGGGAAGTGTGACCCCATCCAGAACTGGCAGTTCAAAATAATCTCCTGAGTGCCAACTGAGTTCATGCACAATAAGTACCTCCATCTTACCTGGATTCAGCCTCAGCTCTCTAATTCAGCTCATCACTGCCTCCAGGTAGGCATTTAGGGAGGTTATTCCTTCTGATGATGATACTGACATGGAGAACAAGATTTGGGTGTCATCAGGATACTGATAACACCCTGCACCAAATCTCCGGATGATTGAGCAGTTTCATGTAGATGTTGAACACCACTGGAGATAATATGGAACCCTGAGGCACACCACACAAAAGTTCCAATTAGATGGCAGCTTCCTATGTTCCTGTGTTATTGTGTATTCTTGTGCAGTATATGAATTGTTATTTTTAAAAGACAGATATTATTTTAGATCAAAGATCTTTATTTTAAAAGAGTTAAGCAGGATTTTAAAGTAACTTGGGGGGGGCATATTTTTTCAAAATTGTAGGACCCCAAAATGGGCCACATGATGAAGGGTCAAGACAGGGGATTATTAGTAGACTATTTCAGACAATGAAAACAACAACAACTTAGAATGGTGTTCCTTTTTGAAAAACTTCACACCTGAAATTATTCATAGTATTCTTATACTGACCTATCATACGTACACAAAGGTAATATTTCAAGCACGTGAAATGAAGATTTTAAATTTCAGCTGTTTTTAGTGACAAATTATTTTTTCTTCCCATTCTCTGGAGAAGTATCTTTTATTATTAATCCAATCATAAAACAGAGATTTTAAAAGTGCTACTTAATTTAACAAATGTTATCATTATATACACACAAAAGACTGCATGTGGCAGACTGGAAACTGACATTTTTAAATTAGAACTATTTCTATATCCATCTCTTTCACTTCAAATAAGAAGAGAAGAGCATGTTTCAGGGAGATAGTGCTATGGAGAGAATTTCACAAGGAAACACCTGATTCCTCTAAAGCTTATACATCAGAAACTAGATTTGGCATAATGCATTCTAGTGATTTTCACAATGGTTTAATGTGCAGCCATCCTTAAAATTACTTCTATGATAAAGTAGGCATATTTGCTCATTTAAAAGAACAAGCAAAGAAGAAGTGGGGGGGATCTAATGTTGATCAACCAAGATATTTGGTGGACAACTGGGAAGGACTACAACACTGTGCATGCGGAGCCAATGGCAATAATTTCTGTTAAGTGATGGACAAACCCTTCTAGACGTGATTCTGGATTGGACTGCTAGGCTGAGATTTTGCTACATACAAATTGGACCTCTCCTTAATCTTCATCCTAAGCCCATCATTAGATCCTTGTGTGGAAAAATTACTTGAAAAATGAAATTACCCTAGCGCAAAAAACATTTGCTCCTGCAATTACTATTTGCTGTGTGTTGGAAAATAGTTCTGTACTCCCTTTAGGGTCCCCCCCCCCACCTTTAAAAACAAGCATAGAGTTGTCCCAAAGTAGGCCTTCTCACAGAAAATCTACCAGTTTGCAAACCACATTTTATCACAAGAGGATTCTGTCTCCTCCAACATAAAAATATCTGTCTCATTTAAAACAAAAAACAAAAAGCAGCTCTTGGTACAATGCAGAAGGAAACTGGCGGGGGGGGGGGGGGACCAGTGCTTAATTTCCAGTTCCTGGAGCCAATCACTGGTAGTTCCTAGCAGTTTTAGAAACATTATTTGTTAACTGCTCATGTCAGACAGTCGATCCAAGCAGTTGGTCCCTAAAGTTTGGCAAAGAATTGCAATCCATTACAAGCCTCAAAATAGATAATAGTTTTCTCTCCTTTTCCCCCCAATACTCACATACATTATTCCACAAGATCACCAAGTGAACATTTAAAGCCTCGCTTATTGCTATTAAATCAAACAAACACAAACATTTGCTTTGTGATCTTTCAGGACATAGGATTTTCCACAAGATCACCAAGCAGATGTTTGAAAAAAGAAGAAGCAAAAAGTGAAGTTTTTAGAAAAGTCTTTTTATGTTCTTATGTTCACCATAAAGTAACTGAGAGTCAAATAGTCAGGAGGTTTTTCAAAAGGATAAAAAAGCGATTAATTATATTAACAGAGGAAAAATAAATGCACTGTGTGGCTGCATAGAATGATGTTCTGCAAGATCACCAAGCAAGTGTTTTTTAAAAATGAAAAAAGTGAGGCTTTTTTTTAAAAAAAAGGCACTATGTCACTATGGCCCCTCTATACATCTCAAAAGAAACATCAGGGTACTTTGAAGTATCTCAAAAAGTGTGCAGAGGAAAACCCAAATCATGTATGGAGTGTACCTCTATATCCTGCAGGAACTTTGAGGTAAATCCCCCTGATATGCAAATACACACCCACCATTTTCATGGTGAAGCAAAGTAAATTTGCTGTCTGGAAATGGTCCAGGATTTGAAGAACCTGGAAAAAAATGACTTGTATGCAAACTCCAGAAAAACATCTATGGTTTGAAGCAAGATGTTAGAGCATGGAATGAAAAGCTGAGCCAGAAATTACTCAAGGAGGGTATCACACAAGGAAAAGCTATCCTGCCGGACTTGCTTAAAAATAATTATCTGCACACTTGGAAGTTTATTTTGGCAGATTTAGACAGATGGAAAAATTTAAATCTTTTGTAGCTCGGAAGAATATCTTCGACAAAAATGAATATACTACCAAGGATGAATTTTATTTTTCAGATGATTCCATTAAAGCTTGAGGATAAGACAATAAAACTGTGGCAGAGTCAGCTAAATGCATTTATTTGGAATTACAAAAAACCTAGAATTAAATTCCAGGTTATGCAAAATTAAAAGGAGAGAGGAGGCTTGGCTGTTCCTAATTTGAAGCTTTATTACTTTGCCAGTTGTTTGACTTGGATTTCCAATTGGATTAAATCTCCTTATAGTTGTTTCAGCAGAATAGAAAGTGCCGGTCTCTCTGTGGGCCTATAGAATCTTTTATGAACTACTGGGAACAGAAAGGATCTTGTGATTCTGCAACATAGCATCAGAAACAGTTTTTTACAAATTTGGGATAAATATATTAAAAAAGGATAAGTCCTAGTTTATCTCCTTTGATATCAATTTTGAACATTTACTTTTATAAAAAAAAGATATGTCTCACAGATATAATTTTTGGAGGGAGAGCTCACATACCTTACAGAGTTTAATTCAGGACAAGTCTAAAGTTAAATATTTCCATAAGTTGACAGAACAGTTGGCCTGACAACCTCCATGGTTCCAATATTTTCAGATTAGTTTGATTGTGCAGAAAGAGTTACAAAGACAAGGGGGGAAACTCAGAGAATTAACTGATTTCGAAGACTTAATAAACCTAAATAAAGACCATATGCTGGGTGCGATACATAAGTTGTTACTGAAGTATGAAACAGGAACTGAACAGGTTAAAGAGCGTATGATAAAATGGATGCAGAATATTAATAGAATGATAGATATTTCTGATTGGGAACATCAATGGAAGAAGAACATTAAATTTACTTCAAGTAATAACTTACAGGAAAACAGATATAAGATGTTTTTAGGTGGTATATAACCCCATTGACTATTAATAAGATTGATAACCATTTTCCAAAGGAATGCTGGAAATGTGATCAACAAGTGGGTACATTTTATCATATGTGGTGGACTTGTAATAAAGCCCAATCATTTTGGAAGCAAATTCATTCAAAAATGGAGCAGATTTTGGAAATCAAATTTCCCCTCTTGCCAGAACTTTTAAATATGACCAAGCCTTATATTCCTACTAAGTTTAATGAACCATCTTTATACATGATTACTGCTGCTAGGATTCTCTGTGCTACTAATTAACGCATCTCAATGATTCCAACTTTAGATGATTGGTTTCTCAATTAATGGGATTTTGCCTCTATTTCTAAAGTTACTGCTTTCATGAGTAATACCAATACAGAGTCATTTATGCTGGTTTGGGAATGCTTTATTAATTTTAATATTCAACAAGGTCATCATTTATTTCCAAGATCAGGGTTTGATTTGTAGGTTGTTCTGTATACCTATGGTTGTTATCTTTGCATTCAGACCAGCAGACGATGTAAAATTTCAGCTTTTCTTTTGTATTCTCCGACTTGCTTTAAAGTTTCTACTTTGTTTTATGTTTCAAGAGTTGTAACAATGTTTTACTTTATTCATTCTTATTATCTTAATAAGTTTATAAAATTGTGGGGACGGGGAGGAAAAGCTGACCTCTGCCTATACTCAAGATTCAGAAATGATAGATTGACTTACATTTTGTCTTATGTTGATGACTTGATGATTTACTATGAAAAGTAACAGGACAGTCAAGAGTCTGTGGAGCACCTGAACAAAGAAGTAGAAGTGAAAGAACTAGGAAGCACTTCCTATTATCTTGGCATTCAAATAGAAATAGAAGCAGATGGAAGTTACCTTCTCAATCAGAAAAAGAAGATAAAGGATCTCCTAAAATGCCTGAAAAGCCACCTAATGGCTTAGTGGATAAATGCTTGACTAACAAGCAGAAGGTTGTCAGTTCGAATCCCCGCTTGTACTATATCGGGCAGCAGCTATATAGGAAGATGCTGAATGGCATTATCTCATATTATGAGGGAGAAGGCAATGGGAAACCCCTCCTGTATTCTACCAAAAGAAAACCACAGGGCTCTGTGGGTGCCAGGAGTCTAAATCGACTTGACAGCACTTTACTTTATAATGCCTGAAACTGACAGAAGCCAATGAGGTCAGTACACCTCATTGTTCACCTCATGACCCCTGCTAACTTGGCAAAGAGGCACCTTTTAACGTGGTGATTCTCTTTATTTAGCAGGAGGAGAGTCACTGGCCCTATTCACCCCCAGCACAGTACCTCCAGTGACTGTTGCTAGTGTCTGTCTTGTGTTTCTTTTTAGATTGTGAGCCCTTTGGGGACAGGGATCCGTCTTATTTATGTATTATTTCTCTGTGTAAACTGCCCTGAGCCATATTTGGAAGGGCAGTATAGAAATTGAATAAACAAACAAACAAATAAATAATACACCAATGGAGACAAACTTCCTGAAGCAAGATCAGGACAGTGAGCCATTTCCAGACAACAGTCTATACAGAAGAGCAATTGGGAAGCTTCTGTACATAGCTACAGTCGCACAGACATAGCTGCTGCAGTGGGAATTAATGAGCAGAAGAGTAAGTACACCAACCAAGAATGACAGGACTGCAGTCAAAAGGCTGGGAAGATACCTGGAGGGTACAGGACAGTTTAAGCTCTTGATACCAGCAAGCAGCAACCCTAGACTAGTGTGATACATGGATGCAGATTGGGCTGAGGACAGAATTGTGTGTCCACAAGTGTAAATCTGTTTTTCTATGGAGGAGGAGCCATCAGTTGGACTAACCAGAAGCAGTCAATTGTTGTGCTTTCATCCACAGAAGCGGAGTACATATCAGCTGGCCAAGCATGTCAAGAAGCCACGTGGCTATGCAAGTTACTTGATCTGGTGAGAGCACTTCCTCCAAGCTCTGTAACTAACACCCAAGAGATATCTCCAGATGAGAAAGCATCATCATATTCTAGCCTATTAACAAGCAATCTCCCTGGGCTTTCAGGTAGAACTATGTGTTTGGTGAGGCCAAATACAGAGATAATTTACTGTGGAGAATTTTGTGTTCAATGGCTGGAGGGGCTTCCATCTCCCCCCCAAAAACACATACACTTCATTTTTTAAAAAAATGCCTTTAATCTGAGACTGAAGTGCTGAGAGATTGTCGAAAGGCTACAGTTCATTGACAATTCACAAAATGTGTAAGCTTGGCATATTTCCCAATGTGTTTGTTCCTTTAGGTAATTGTGCCAAACAATCCCAATTTCCTACTGAGAGTGAGGGCTAGTGTATATTCTGCAAAGCTGCACACACAGAGAATATACTAGGTGAAGAAAATCCCCAACATTTTTAAGCTTCATTTTCCAAAAAAGAAGTTTGTAGCTCTGAATGCTGCAGGGGGAGGGGCAGCTTAAAATGGGTGAATCTCAGAAGTACGGCTTCCCAGCTAGATATTTTCATTCTCCACTGTATTTAACTTGTGGATTCTTATGGGCTATCACTGGAACTTCTTTTTAATTGACTGGAGGAGTGGGGAGCTGTGAAACAATGCATTGAGAAATTCAGTGAGTACACATACAATGTGAAGAGTTGGTTTTCCTCAAAAGCCTGAGAGTTGAATAGTTCAGCAGATGCATCTGTGCAAGTTATTTACTCTTCAGAAATAAGCTCTTCGTGCTGGAATCATTCCTTTCGTTCATGCTATCTATCATCAGAACCATCTGCCCACAAATCGCTGCCATAGTTCACTAACTACAGAGTAGAGAATGGCTCGAAGAAATGGAGTCAAAAAGAAGTCAGCACAGGCCTTCTGCGTTATTACCATGCACTTGTCCATTCATTTGATATTTCCAGAAATAGTGAATCTGCATTTGCATTTCAAAAATCTTGTTTTTACCAGCAGTTATCCTCAGATGATGATACCATTTCAATTGAGGTAGTAGGAAGAAAGGAAAATAGCCCCTGGATAGTTGTGGATTCTCAATATAATCTCAGAATGAATGTCTACATAAACAAAAACATGGCAATTATGCTGTATTAATGAGGCATCTCCTGACAAATTAATGGAAAATAGGTCTATTGGTGCTATCCGCTATGAAGACTAAATGCTGTCTGCATATTCAAAGTGAGTATCCCCCCACAGTTGCAGTCCTGAGTACAATTGCTATGAAATAAATCCCATTAAATAGAAGGAAGTACTTATTCTTATGATTCAGTATATTTATATCTTATTAAGTAGAGGGAGGTATTTACTACCTTTAGTAAAAATACTTAGTATTGGGCTCTACCTCTGTTATCTACCTTTTCTGTTTAGGATGGTAAACAAAAGATTTAAGGTCTAATGTTGTTATGTCTTTTGAGTTTTCCTGAGCTTGATTTATTTTTCACGGAAGTTCCTGAACGATGCAAATAGCAAGGAATTTCAGTGATTTGAGCTTGCATAGTTTAAATAAAGCCATTACAAGTTGACAATTATTAGTTGTTTTTATTGCTAATAAATACACCTTTTTAATTTCAAATTTTATTTCGGTCATCCAGCAGCAGAAAGGAAATACACTAATACCTACCAATACCCGTTTTCATAGTAGTGACAACTGTTCAAAATACAACAGGACAATACCATCCTAATTATCCTTGAGGTGGGGTGGGGGAGGGAACACAACCCATACCTCAAATATACTATTGCATTTAAATTCAGCAAGAATTTTGAATAGTCCCACAATGGACTCTGCCACCGCACAAAATCTTGCAACATTATAAGTGATTATTTGATTCTGGTCTTATAAGAGAGAAAAAAATAAACCCATAAAAATCTTCGGAATGGCCAGGGAGCTTTGATAAAAAAGGAAGGATGAAATTTTCACATAATTCCTTATATAATAAGCAGTATAATAAAACATGCTTTACTTTTTCAATGTCTCCCGAGCACAGATGCTCCAGCTAAGGAATTTGGTACCCTAGAGGAAAGTGCATTAAAGCGGGCCAGGGAGAACATCTTCCTGTGTTTTAATACCATAAGAGAGTAAAGAAAATCCAGTGACCTATTACTACAAATTACTATTTTATAAATAGCACGGTCAGAAATGGAACCCAGAACATTTTGCCATTCTTAAGTGGTTCAGCAGGGAAATGCTTGACTAACAAGCAGAAGGTTGTGGTTCAAATCCCCGCCGGGCAGCAGCAATATAGGAAGATGCTGAAAGGCATCATCTCACACTGTGCAGGAGGAGGCAATGGTAAACCCCTCCTGTATTCTACCAAAGAAAACCACAGGGCTCCTTGGGCGGCAGGAGTCAAAATCGACTTGATGGCACACTTTACCTTACATCTAGAATGCATTGTTCTAAGGACAAGCTAGCTTTCTCATACCCCAAAGAGTTCAGAGTTTCTGTAGAAAATCCATATGCTTGAAGTTTTTGCTGCAAGGCTTTCTTCCATGTGGATTGGAAGTTATCTACAAGGGTAAGCTAAACTCACTGGATGAAAGATCAACTTCATCCAGAATTTAAAAACAAATATTCACATCTTGGTTTCAGCTTTTGGGAGCCCTGCTTCTAACCATAAATGTGCATTAGAAACACAATAGGGAACTTATTTTATATATTTTTATTTAGTGCATTTATATACCACCGCTTACAAAAAGTCCCTAGGCGGTTCACAATATAAAACCATTAAAACATTAACATAATTAAAACAATTTAAAATATAATAAAAACTCTAAAACCCAAGCTTTAAAACTGTAAACCTAAAGCCTGACTAAACAGGTATGTTTTTAGGTCCTTCTTAAAAACATTCAGAGAAGGGAAACTCTAATTTCATTAGGAAGCGCGTTCCAGAGTCCCGGGGCAACTCTAGAAGAGGCCCAACTTGAAATATTGCTCTCAAAAATTATGGGCCAAGCTGAGATCCTTCTTAGAGCAGTGACAATGATTTACCTTCTTAAAGTTTGATTGCTGCAGGGATAAAGAAAACCCCTCGTGAGCAGAAAAATCTCAAGATAGCTGCAACACTCCTGTAAACAGATTGAGATGCATACTCTATCAGAGCTGTCTGCTTACCTGTGGCCTGAAACAGTATTCCCAAGTACTTAAAATTCACTTTACTTGTTCGATCTTATTCCCATCAACAGACCAGTTTCTCAGTACTGGCTTTTTTGTGAAAGTCACCACCTTTGGTTTTTTTTGGTTTATTTTGAGGCAATTTTTTTCACACTAGTTGGCAAGGGCCCCCAGAGTTCTCCTAAGACCAACTAAGGACTGTGAAAGTTTGACCACATTGTCTGCATACAGAAGCACCATTATGTGCTTACCTGCTAACTTAGGGGAGTGTATCCCTCTCTCAGCAAGCCATTCAACAAGAGAATTAATATAAACTAGCTGGGCTGGGCACAGAGCATCTGCACCTCTAGTTTGCCGCAGCCAATTTCCCTTTCCCCTCGCCTGCCCACTGCCCCCCCACTGCCGCTCATTTCCCCCACTGGCTGGCTAGCCAGCAACCCGCCCTCCCTCCTACCGACTGCCTTGGCCAGCTAGCCCCTCACCTCCTCTGGATGGCCAGCCTGGCACTTCCTACCAACTCCTGCTGGTGGCCACCACGTCTTCTCACCCGCTGCTTCATCCCGGCGACTGGCTGCACTTCCTCCTGCCAGCCAGCCAGCCAGCCAGCCAGCCAGCCAGCCACTTCCTTCCGCTGGCCAGCCGCACTTCCTTCTGCCAGTCATCCAGCCGGCCCGCTGCTTCCTTCCGCTGTCCCATTGTGTTTTCTCTTGTCGGCCACTGACTCCTCCTGGCCACCACCAGCCGCCACCACCAGCCGACATCTCCCCTGTCCCCGTCACTATCTGGGCAGCTTATAACTCTCACATGAGCTGCCACACATGGGATTAGTGACAGGTACATTTAGGATAATTATATATATACTAGCCAACCCCACACTGAGCATCTGTGTGCTCTTTAGGCCTGGGGTTACATCTTCTCCCCACCACTACTTCTGTCCCCCTTCTTTCCCACCCCCTGGGCCTTGCCTCCACAGCCGGGTGGGCCCACCGCCGCCTCTGTCCTCCACGGCCGTGCAGTGCCTGCCACAGCCGCCTCTGGCCTCCGTGGCCGGGCTGGGTCCACTGCTGTCCTCTGTGGCCAGGCCAGGTCCGCTGCTGGCCTCCGCCTCTGTCCTATGCAGCCGGGCTGGCTGCTGCCTCAGACCTCCAAGACCAGGCCAGGCTGCTGCTGCCTCTGTCCTCCACGGCCGGCTGGGCTGGGTCTGCCACCGCTGTCCTCCGCAGCCACCCGGGCTGGGCCAGACCCACCACCACCGCTGGCCTCCATGGCAGGGCTGGGCCCGCCGCCGCGATCAGGCCCATCACCGATCAATTCTCCTGAGGCGCCTCTGCCACCCAGCCAATTAGCTGGGCACATTCCAAGGCACACCCAGGAAAATTAATATAATAGATAGAGTTAAAAAGAAGAGGGGCCAAAGTAAAGCCTTGCTTAACCCCTTTCTGAGTTGGAATTTCATTACTCTGTAGGCCATCTGGGCTACACCTAATCCTAAGGCTAGTATTTTCATACAATTTATAGATAAGAAGCAAAATATTCTGATCAATTGAAGAAGCTGCTAGTCTGGGCCATGCATTATATTTCTGATGTTTTTTATTCTTCAATTTATTTATTGTTCAATTTTTATACTGCCTTTCATAATATATCTTAAGGCAGTTTACAAATGTTAAAATACAATAAAATTCCATAATAGTTGCATTAAAAACCTTAAAATCAATATTAAGAACCATAAATACAGCCAAAAAAACAACAATCAATTAAAAAGATAAACAGAAGCAAGGAAGTTGAGAAAGCTGGCAGCCTCTAAGTGGTAAAAGCCTGAGTAAATAAAAAGGTCTTTAGTTATTCTTTAAAAGCAGCCGCAGATGTCAGAGAGTGAACATTAACTGGGAGAGCTTTCCAGACCCTGGGGGCAACAACAGAGCAGGCCCTGTCCTGTATGCATGACAATTTAGCCTCTCTCAATATCAGCACACAGAACAAAGACCCCTCTGGCCATCTTGTTGGGTGGGCAGAAACCCTTGGAAGCAGGCATTCCCTCAAGTATCCAGGGCCCCAGCTGTAAAGGGCTATAACCAGCACCTTGAATTGGATCCGGAAGCAAATTGGCAACCAATGCAGCTCTTTCAGAATAAGTGTAATATGCTCGGGGTGAGCAGTGCCAGAGAGAACCCTCGCAGCTGCATTCTGCACTAGTTGAAATTTTCAGATGTTTTGAAGTTTTGTATATATGCATTGGTCAACAACAGTAATAAAGTCTACCTAATGGAGTTAACAATTACTAGACTTTCATGGAAGAACTGGTAACAAGTTAGTATGATAAAACGAGCAAGTGGTCCACTTGCAAGTCTATTATTGTTAAAATGTCATAGCAGGGCAGGGCAGGGCAGGGCAGGGCAGTAAGAGATTAGAATGCCACAGGATAACCCTATTCATGTGACTGCTGGACCTTGGCCAGCTGAAACACAATGGTGAACATGAAATAATGGGTGTCCTCCATAATAGGGTCCTCTTTCCCCTTTCTCTTGTACCACTGCAAGCAGCGGAGCACCAGAGTAGTCTCAGGCAAACCTAGGGATGAGAGACTGCTGTGCAGCAGCAGCTTCTCACAGATCACAGCAGCATTGGTGGTGGCTGCATGGCAGTAAAGGTGCTTTAGAGAAGGTTTGGAAGGTATTCAGGCCACATCTGATTATTTTCTTAGAATGTATATTTCAGATCATGATTTTGGAATCACTCCAACGTTTCTCACATGAAATCAGAGACACCTTTGTGTATCTTTAACATCACTATCTCTAGCAAGGAGCGCTCCACACTCTCCCTGTCCCATTAAACATTGCTCAAGATTCCCTCTATGGCATTTCATTTATGGTGCAATAGTCTGTCCTGCACTGGCTTCTGGAGCAGCGTGTGTTAATAAACTGACCATCAGTTGCTTCTAAAGCAAAAGCTATCAGAATGTTGAATAGAATATTTAATCTCACAATGGATCGGGTTGCACGTATTGAGTCGCTGCAACTCAGTAATAACATTTACTGTGGAAAGGCAGTTAGTAGGGTTGGGGGGAACGGAAGATGAAGCAATGCACTGGGTTTTGTTTCCATGCACATGCATTTATATGCAAATTCCCTGCCATTCAGAGATTTAATTTCTAGAGGCCCAAGGAAAGGGACAAAAATGTTAGGACATGTGCAGGCTGTGTTTAAGAATGTGCTTTGGAGCATATATCATAGCTGACAACAAGATTGGCAAAGTGTGGGTGCTATGTGAAAAGTGCAGGTGCTGCTGCTGAGTTCCTGACTAAAGCAGCACCAGAACTTGCAAGGGAGTGAGGGCGGCATTTCAACAACCTTCCCTTCCCCCCAAATTATGCCTCTGAGGCATATAAATTTGTGTGATCCCCCCCACTCCCCGCAGACATATTTTTGGGTGGCACACAGAGCACCTACAGAGGAAGGGGAGGTTGTTGAAATTCACCCCCACCCACATGAGTTCCCGTGTTGTGTTACCTGAAGCCATCAGCAGCACCAGCACTACTCACATAGCACTCACCACTTTGTTAGATTGGATGTAGATTGATGTGTTTAACAATCACATGTATTCTTGGGTTAAAATGTATTAATCACACATATGATCAAGGATACTTTTAAAAGGGGTCCTCAGAATCTCTTCCAAAGGCAAAACAGGGACAAATTGATGGTGGTTGACATCCAGACCAGGCATGGGCTGTGAACGCACCTCTGGGGGTGGGGACAGCGGGCGCCTTCTTTAAGGGTAAATGGAGCCGGTGCTCTGTGCCACCCAGCAGCCCCCGTGGCAGGGAATTGCTTCTGCCACTTACCTGGCTCCCACGGAGGCAAGCCCCCGCCAGCAGCCAGGTGAGTGGCGGAGGAGATTCCCTGCCACGGGGGCTGCCGGGCGGCACGGAGCACCGACTCCATTTACACTTAAAGAAGCTGCCCGCCAGCCTCCCCCCCCCCCGGTGCATTCACGGCCCACGCCTGATCCAGAAAAAACTTCTGTAGATGCACAAAGTTTTTCAGTTTTGTGAGGTGAGAGGACCCATTTTATCTCCCTTCACTCTGCAGTTGCTTGTGCCACCCAAAACTATGTCCCTGAAAGTTGCAGTACCCTCAGGAAGATAGTTTTGGAGGCCACAGGAGGATGCAGAGGGAAGATTTTTTAACACCCACACCTCACCTCCACACAACATAAAAACTTGGCACATCATTGGAAGATTAGTCTTGATGGTGGCCACTGTTTTACCAGAAAATTGGAAGTGTCCCTTCCGTGGTGCAGGAGATATGGGTGCCGCTTTCTTTGGGGTTACTGTGTCTGCCTGGGCCTCTTGAGTGTTGGCAAGAGGCACACATGGTGGTATTGTATACGGACAATATGGAGCTGGACCGATTTGGGGGGTTTCCCCATCCTTCAAGTAGGCTGGCACTACAGGATGGGTCTCAGTGGAGTCTGTAGTGTTGTCACTGTCACTGTCCAAAGGTCAGGGGCAGGATCAACAGGTTAAGTCTACTTTTCACCAGTATAGGTGAGAAGAGGGGGGCCCAATCCTCTCTTCCCAGGGGAGGGAGGGGACCACAAGTTCCTTTCTACCCAAATGGGGAAGACAGTTTGTCTTTTGCCTGGGAAATTAAAAGAGGACCCTCACAAAGGATGTTCTGGAATCTTCATGACAAACAATTTTTTCTGGATGTTTAACTTGAGTCTGTCAGACCATCCAGACTGGAATCTATGTGCAGCAACGCTGCAAGTGGATTCCCTCTAGGGAGATTCACTTGCTGGTTGTAGGCTTCTTTCCAATGGCTGGGTATGGGTTTCCACTGCAATCCCTGTTGAGGGGAGTCATGATGGTGCCTTTTCAAATCCAGGGAGCCTGCACTCATTCCATCCAGCTCCCACTGTTGTATAAGCTAGGGTGTGTTGAATCCAAATTAATCCTCCTGACCGAAAGTGGCAGTTACCACTTTTGTTACCACCACGAAAGCGGCAGTTACTAGGGAATGGGATGTGTGAACTGGCTTGAAGTTGAGCTGGTTTGCCATCAAAACGGGTTGGCTCAAGGTCTCGCCCTCGAGCTAGACCAGACTGAGTTCAGCTTGACCTCGAGCCGATCCCTCCCCTGAGCCAGCTCGGAGCCAGGTTGGGTGATCTAAAGTGTTTTTTTTTAAAAGCTTTTTACACTCACTGCTGGATCTGGGTTGTCAGTGGCTGCAGGGGGAGGGAGTGTCTCTGCCATCTCCCCTCCCCCCACTGGACTTCTACCATTCTAAAAAGGGCTAGTTTGGTCCATTTTGGGGTTGTTCAGGCCCTTCCTATGGTGACGGTGGCCATTTTGGAGGCAGCTGCACATACTCAATGGGTCTCTGTTTGGCCTGGGTCAAACTGGCTTTGTGCACACCCATACCAGGCACCCCCTTCCCAGACAGGTAACAGGGCCCAGAACCACCCACTACAATTACTGTGCATGAGATGATGATGATGATGATGATGATGATGATGATGATGATGATAAAAATAAATAAACTTTATTTCTTAGCCACCTCATAACAAATTGTGTTCTGGGAGGCTCACAACACAACACAGCATTAAAACATGAAACAAAAACACATAACACATTAAATCATAACACATAAATTATAACAGATCAAAAGAGGGGTGAAGGAAATACAGAATACAATACAAATCCATTTTAAAATTATTTCAAAATCAGTTAAAAATCAAATTTGAAATTCTTAAATTTAAAATTTAAGAGATCTGTCTTAGAGTCTGGTAGCAGCTGTGCAGCTATGTTATGGCCTAAACTCAACTGAACCATCCCTTCTCTCACTGATCCACCCACCACTACTCCCTTCCCATTTCTAAGTGAGTCTTCTGTGTATCTCCCCCAAGACCCCCTTACCATCTGGAAGAGGCCCTTGCCACCCTGGGGCATCATTCATTGTACATATGCATGACTGTGTAGCTTAGGAATTGGGGCGGCAGGAAAGCGTTCATATATCTCTTCCCTGCCGAGGGCAAATGATCAATGCTGAGAAGGCATAATTGCACTGAGCATGCCCCCTCTTACACTGTAGCCAATAGTTGCTGCTTGACAGATGTGCTGACACCTTGCCTTCAGTCTGGCAGTGCAAGCAAAATGGAGCTTGCTGGGATGCAGCCTGAGTGGACTAGGAAGAGGGAGGGGTTACTCTGGTCAGAAGCTGTAGGTTGAGAAACCGCTCTCGCTTACTCTTTTGCGGCATGAGTCTTGACTTCACTCTACCTGCTACCTAGCTTCGTCTACCTGCTATGTCAGAACAGGGCCATAGCGCTATAGCAATAGCACTTACATTTATATACCGCTCTATAGCCGGAGCTCTCTAAGCGGTTTACAATGATTTTAGCATATTGCCCCCAACATTCTGGGTACTCATTTTACCGAACTCGGAAGGATGGAAGGCTGAGTCAACCTTGAGCCCCTGGTCAGGATCGAACTTGTAACCTTCTGGTTACAGGGCGGCAGTTTTACCACTGCGCCACCAGGGGCTATGTAGTGGATTGGGCCCTATGAAGGCAATTGCAAGAAAAAGACACTACACAGCTATGCTGTCCAGTGGAACAAAATGAACAATTCAAAGGTGTCTAAGAACAAAATGTTAATGTATCCAAAAAGGCCCTTCCTGACTTACAATGTCAATCGCAGAAGCTTTATTCTACATCGATCAATTAAACAAATACTACAGGACCTAAATTAGATGCATTGATTATTCCAGATCCCAATGAACTTCCCCCCTCCCTTTGCCACCTTTCCTGACATGTTTAGATGGAATTATGAATAAAGACTCCAGTAAGAGTTTCTCTGTTCAGAAAGTTAATATTATTTCTCTGAAGTTTTAAGAGAAAGATGCATTTTATGTCACATTTTAAAGTGTGAGAAGAGAACAAATGAATATAGGGGGAGATAAAGTACTTCATATACAGTCACAGCCAGTATCTCCAACTCCCTTAAAATGTGTGGGTTGTGCGGTGGTTTTTGTTGTTGTTGCTGCTGTTATTTTTTAGTCCTCCCATTCTCATTTTTCTGAGAGTTTCACAGAGCCAAGTTCAGACATTCTTATGTGTCACTTGGTTGCTCAACATTACAGCTCAATGTGTGGCATTTATCTATTGAAGACTATTATTGTTGTGGTGATTTGAAACTGTCTGTGATGTTCAATAAGTAGTTTTTCAGGATCAAAGTATCTCCACCCACACTCAAAGATGACTCCTTAGAATATGTTACTTGGGGAAGCCATTTTAGAGGTTCTGGTGGAGCTGCAGGAGAAAGATTGGCAGGGTTCAAAAGCCTGCTCTTGCATATAGTCAAGATCAAATTGTAGATAAATCAGTGGTGTCTGGGTTGGCCCAAACATTAGCCATGGGGAGTGAACAAGTGAACTCTGATAATGAAGCAGAGCCACCCCTAGCAAAGGTGTCCACCTGTAACAAAGAACCTCCAGAGTCATCAGCATTGGATTAGGCAAGCAGAGATTTCATTAAGTACTGGGGATCTAGTGCCCCTTAGTGGGAGGTTGCCCCCTTGCTCTAGAATCAACCTTCATGCCCCTGAATCCCCAGGAGAGGAGGTTGAGCTAGAGGGCATGGTCAGTCTTCCTTTCCCCATGATCAGTCTCCTTGGGAGTAGGGGAAGCCAACTTGGAGGTCTCCTCAGAAGGACAACTTCTCAGTGAAGAGCAGGAAGGGACATGGTCCCTGCAAGCTACAAAAGCTTTCAGACCTTGGTGGGTTACCTTTTGCTTGTTCAACAAGCTCCTCTTGTGAGCCTGTGTCTCAGATACCTGAAATCTGCCTTACTGCCTGAGCTCTGCTTTGCAGCCTGAAGCTCTTCATGCTATTTACAAGACACTGGACCGGGTCTCACGATCAGTGAGACCCGGTTTTGTTCGGTGAGTGGGAAGGGAGCCCTGGGCGGCTGGATTGGCTGTGAGCCCGGTGGTTTTGACGACCAACGAAAACCGGGCCCGATTTTTGTTGGACGTGAGAATAGCCCCACTGAGTAGTACACTCTAAGAGCTTTTGTTGTGGTTATACCTCATAACAAACAAATATTGTTATGTTATCTTTAACTTGGTCTATAAAATAGAGGTCTATAAAATCATGCATGGTGTGGAGAAAGAGTGAAATTTTGCTTCCTCTCGCATAACACTAGAATCAGGGGTCATCCCATGAAAATCATTGCCAAGAAATTTAGGACCAACAAAAGGAAGAACTTTTTCACACAACATATTATTAACCTATGGAATTCTCTGCCACAAGATGTGGTAACAGCCAACAGCCTGGATGGGTTTAAGAGGGGTTTATTTATGGAGGACAGGTGTGTCAATGGCTACTAGCTTGAGGGTTATAGGCCACATCCAGCCTCAGAGGCAGGATGCCTCTAAATACCAATTGCAAGGGAATAGCCGTACGAGAGAGGGCATGTCCTCTGCTCTTGCCTGTGGGCTTCCCAGAGGCATCTGGTGGGCTACTGTGTGAAGCAGGATGCTGGATTAGATGGGCCTTGGGCCTGATCCAGCAGGGCTGTTCTTAGGAGAGCAGGGTCAGCCTTAGAAGTGGCCATCCACAAGAGACTTGCGTTTTGGGTGGTATACAAACATGCTAAATAAACAAACAAACTGGGCAATTGCCCAGGGTGCCTATCTGAAGAGGCATTGAGCTGAGCTTGGTGGCTCACTGTTTTGTTGTTTAGTTCCATGAAGGAAAGGCACTAAAGACCATAATAATGGAAATCTGAGATACTGAAGACATGTTTCATCTAGTCACTCTTTATCCTAGGGCTGTGCCTGCCCAAGATATATGTGTTCCTGGGGAATAATCTCATGTGGTCTGAAATATATGTGGCTGAATGGAAATTCCAACCCAAGTCACCTTTGTTGGCGCCCTGTCCAATGCACTGAACAAGACTTACCAGTCTAAATATAACACTTATTTTGTTAAGGGTGTTTAAGACTACAGTTTAAATTATTTGCAGTTTGTGATTCCCTGACAAATAAAAGTTTTATTTTTTAAGAGGAGAAAAAAAATCACTTTTTAAAAGTACCCATGTCTGGTAATTAAAGCACAAGGCACAGGTAGCTTCCCCACTCCCCTCAGAGCAGAGTTTTCAATTAAATCCACTATATAATTTTCAATTAACTCCACCATATAATTTTATGTTTTCTGTCTCAGTGCTTGTTTCATATGCACAATACCATGGCCAGAGTGGAATGATGATTGAACTTTTTGCATTGAAAATGTGAAAAATATGCTTCCTCTTCGGAGATTTCATTTTCATCTAAAGGCAATTCAGTTTACATCAGGAAGCCCCAGATAATATCAAAATACATTGAGCTAAATGTAAACAGACAGGAATTGGACTTGAGTGTAATCAGAACTCTTGTTACAAGAAAAGTACTGTCAGATTGCCTGCTTAGAATTTATGCACTTGGTACAGCAGAAAATAAAGCAGATCCCCTGCTCTCAGTGAAAAACTGAAGGAAGCAACTGTATATTTATGTTCTCAAGAGATCAAAAATCTTTATGCCAGGCAATACCATAGTACAGGGAAAAACAAATCTGGACATGTCTAGGAAACCTTGGTACTAGAAATCTGACATGATCACTAGTTGGCTTGGTACTTACTTCAGACCAGAACAAGAGGCATTAATGACTCCTGAGGTAGCAAACATGTGTCATTTCAATATATTATTTACATATATGTCTAATCCCTGTTAGCCATCCATTAAGTGGTGATGGTGTTCTGTTAGAGTAACCTGAAACTATAGGCCCAGTCACACATTATGTTCAACACTTGTACAAGAGTACAGTGTACAAAGGTACAGATCTGTGCACAGGTACAGTCATTCACATGTTATGTTGAATGCAGATATAGCAGTACAGTTCCTGTCTGTACCATGCATTTGAAGGGCCTGTATCCAGATACACTTTTTAAATGAACACACGTGCAGTCATTCACACAGACACATGTATGACTCAGACAGCTGTACACTTGTCCAGCATAATGTCTGAATTCAGTAAAGAGCAGATGGGTTGCCCTTCTCTGCAGATTGGGACCACAATGTGTGTGCGTGTGTGTGTGTATGCTCTGTCACCACCATGTTCCTGATCCAGTTCATGCACACCTGAGGCCTCTTTTTGCCTAGGAAACAAAGCTCCCATTGGTACCAAAATACTTTCCTTTGCCATAGCACAACAGGAAAGCTGCATGGGGTTTTTGAGTACTTTGTCAATTGTTTTTATGTGCATTTGATATGAAGACTGCAACAAAAAATTCAAAGGGATGAAGAGCTCCCCACTCTACCACCAGACCATCTACCACTCTACCATCTTTCTTGCCAAGCAACCATGCTATCTTTACGAGGTGGAGGGGGTAACCAGTGTCAGGGAGCTCTTGCTATATACAGAAGAGGCTTTGCTCGGTCTTGTCAGTCTAAGAACAAGGTTGGTTATTTTTTTGCATTCTGAAATGAATTGAGAGACACACACACACACCCCGCGCGCGCACAAACACACACATTCAGTGCCCCCCTGACTCATCACAATCAGTGTTAGGAGTTCTTATCTGTAAAGCAGAGGCAACCTTGCATAGTTTGGCATTCCTTGTACTTGCTCATTCAGGGAGTCTAATGGTAGGGGGAAAGAGGTCTATTCTGGTGAACCCTGTTTATGCCTAGAAACAGAGACGACAGTGTAGTAACTATGGAAAAGCCAAAGACATGTCATGGAGACAACAAGCAGGGCAATAATGAGATTGATGATGATAATAATAATAATAAGAAGAAGAATAAGAAGAAGAAGAAGAAGAAGAAGAAGAAGAAGAAGAAGAAGAAGAAGAGAAGAGAGCTGGTCTTGTGGTAGAAAGCATGACTCGTCCCCTTAGCTAAGCAGGTTGCATATGAAAGGGAGACAAGAAGTGTAAGCACTGTAAAATAGTCCCCTTAGGGGATGGAGCCGTTCCTGGAAGAGCATCTAGGCTCCAAGTTCCTTTCCTGGCAGTATCTCCAAGATAGGGCTGAGAGAGATTCCTGCCTGCAGCCTTGGAGAAGCCACTGCCAGTCTGTGTAGACAATACTGAGTGAGATGGACCTATGGTCTGACTCAGTATATGGCAGCTTCCTATGTTCCTAGGGAATAAGAACATAAGAGCAGCCCGTACTGGATCAGGCCCAAGAACTATCTAGTCCAGCATCCTCTCTCACACAGTGGTCCACCAGATACCTCTGGGATGCCCACAAGCAAGAGTTGAGGGCATGCTCTCTTTCCTGCTGTTGCTCCCCTGCAACTGGTATTTGGAGGCATCTTGCCTCTGAGGCTGGAGTTGGCCTATAGACACCAGACTAGCAGCCATTGAAAAACCTGTTCTCCTGTTGTCTAAAAACCTGTTGTCTAAATCCCTTTTAAAGCCATCCAAGCTAGTGGCCATCACCACATCCCGTGGCAGAGAATTCCATAGATTATGTGCTGTGTGAAAAAGTGCTTCCTTTTGTCAGTCCTAAATTTTCCAACCTTCAGTTTCATGGGAAGGCCCCTGGTTCTAGTGTTGTGAGAGAGGGAGAATTTTTTCCCTCTGTCCACTTTCTCTACTCGATGCATAATTTTATATACTTTGATCATGTCTCGCCGTAGTCGCCTCTTTTCCAAACTAAAGAGTCCCAGATGCTGTAGCCTTGCCTCATAAGGAAAGTACTCCAAGCCCCTGATCATCTTGCTTGCCTCTTCAGCACCTTTTTCAGTTCTACTTTCAGTTCACCTTTTTCAGTATTCTTAAGATACGGTGATGAGAACTGTATGCAATACACAAAATGTGGCCACACTATAGATTTGTATAAAGGCATTATAACACTAGTATTCTTATTTTCAATCCCCTTCCTAATGATCCCTAGCATGGAATTTGCCTTTTTGTCACAGCTGCTGTATACTGAGTTTACACTTTCAAGGAGCTGTCCACAAAGACTACAAGATATCTCTCCTGCTCAGTTACTAACAGCTCAGACCTCATCAGCATCTATGTGAAGTTGGGGGGGGGGCGGTTTGCCCCAATATGCATCACCTTACACTACACCAGTTTGGAAAGATCCTTTTGGAGCTCCTCACAGTCTGTTTTGGATTTTGCTACCCTAAATAGTTTAGTGTCATCTGCAAATTTGGCTACGTTGCTGGTTACCTCAATTTCTAGATAATACATTATCTAGATTCAGTAAACAGCAGAGCACTGGTCCCAGTACAGATCCTTGGGGGACCCCACTTCTTACTTCCCTCCATTTTGAAAACTGTCCACTTATTCTGAATGTTCTGGAAGCAATAAAGCATTCGAATTATCTTTGTCCTGGAGATTTTCCTGTATCTTTTTGTTGTTGCTTTTGCCAAAATATACAGAAAATCAAATACAGTTATATGCAGACTGCAATGCACTTAAAAGTTAGTTCTGATTCAGTCCCTCAGACTTGATTTAACTCCCATTGCTGTCAGTGGGACCTAGCCACTATTAACTTTAGCTAAATCAGGCCCTTAGTGGTTTTTCCAGTATGCCCGGTGCTAAAGGGGGAAACAACTATTGCTATCATATTTGAACACATCTGGGAGTATCTGTAAAACAATTTCTAACACGAAGAATAGGTTTATTTCTTATTTAATCTGCCGATTTTCCCTACATAATAAGAAAGCTTGTTGTGCGTAGGGAAAAGCAAATTTTAAAACAGGAAATTCACTGCACTACAAAATAAATAAAATATATGGCTTTGTGTTCTAAAGGGTAATGAAGTCTCATGAGAGAGTTCCAAGGTATTAGAGAATGCAGGTGGGTTATAAGAAGAGAGAAAACAAGCAAATTTCAGTGTATAGTGGTTTGGTTGATGCCAGAGTAGAAGACAAATTGTAAGTAGGGTATGAGAAAAGCTCAACTAGTCTTATGTTATGCAGAAATTGAGGCTCTACACACAATCAGTCCGTAGATCCAGCGGCCAAATCCGTTAGGGTTTTAGCCTCCCAGGGGTCTCCTCATGAGTTGTTGTTGCGCAGAGCTGTGCTGCAGTGGCTCATAATCAAAGTAATGGAGTTAGCAGAGCACTCGCTCTGCTAACCTCATTTAAGGGAAGGGCTACTTTGGCGGGTTAGCTGCTGTTGAACCACTGGGCTTACCTGAGAGCCCGGTGGTTCTCACGATGGAGGAAAACTGGGTTGGACTCCCTTAGCCCAGTTTTCCTCCATCATGTGAAGAGCTTCATAGTGTTCTTTTAATGAGATACATAGAAACTGCATTTTGTGTTCTCTGTATTTTGAAGAAATGGCTGATAACGGTTGTGTACTAACTGCACTTTTTTGTACAAAGCCTGTAAGCCAGACTGTTCTTCTCTTCTCCAGCTTTGTCTCTCTCTCCACTCCTTGACCTTGAACCTATGGCTGCCTTCACAGTTAGCGTGAAACCTGAGGTTAATCCTTGAACCCTGGAATTGTCCCACAGATGATCTTCCAACCCGGGTAAGGCCATCTCTGGTTTCATGGCAAAGGAGCCCCTCCCACTTCCTGGTCCACTGAGGTTGCATCTCATCAAGCTCTGTAGTGTTCATGTTGCCATACTGTGGGCAAAGCATCAGCATATCAGCAGGGAGGCCGCCATTGACTATGATCTTCAAGGAGGCATGCCCAGCATAATCATGCCTTTTCAGCATTGACCGCCCTTCCTTGGCAGGGAAAAGACATTGAAACTCATTTAAATGGCATTTATCTCCTTTCCCTCATACCACTTGCAGTGCCATCCTCATAAGAGCCCTGCAGCCAAACCTTCTCACACAGGCACAATTACTGGCAATGGGGGGATGGAGAGGGGCATTATTTTTCTGTTACTCCGGGAAGGGATCATTATGACTTTCTGATCATAACTTTCTATGAGGGAATATGTTTATGAGGGCAGGCAAAGGATCCTGGGGAATGGCCCGGTGTGACAAAGAATGCTTTCATGGCAGACCCAGTCAGAGCAGTCCAGAAATTCCCAATATGCTCTTGCCCCCTCATGAGAAGGCCAGCCCACTGGAGAGGACCAGAGGTTCTATGAGCTTCAGGTCTCCATAGGGCTTCGCCCTCATGAGTTAGGCCATGTTACTATAGGGGGCTCCACTGATGTGGCCCCCCCGGTATATCTGTTTAAAAATAGAACTCATATTCCTCACCTTCCCCTCTACACACAACCCCTACAGACTCCCATAGATTCCAGGCTGCTCCTTTGTGTTCAGTCTGGCGAGATTAGGGGTGGCTCTTAGTACAAATTCAAAATTCCCAGGCTGGGACTTGCGTTGCAGTGTATGCAGATCGGCCACCACTGGGATGGTAAGGGGAGCCCCATTGGTAAGGGGAGCCCATTTTTCCAGTGATCTCTGCTAAGCAGGGTGGCTGTTCTGGGCAAAAATGAAGATGCATGTGTACCAGGGGATGACAACACTGCCGGAGTGACTGCTTTTGCTCTTGCTGTCCACCAGTCACTGCAACCTCGAAAGGTGTTGGTGTGGTACCCTTTCCCAGGGCTTGCATGGATCTAGCAATGGGGCTGGGTGGCAACAGTCCACTGGCCTGCATGCATTTCTCTATGGCCTGCCACTCTTCTGAGGGAGTGGTCCTTGGGAGAAGGAGCATTATGATACATTATTAGCGATCCAGCCTGGCGTTCTCCAAGATGGTTCTTGTCATGAGTAATGCCACAGAGTGCATGTTTGCATCCAAGGGGAAGGGGCTGCACCATCCTCCCCCTTCTAATCTGTACATAAAATAAAGCAGAGCCACACAAGAATTCCAGGGGCTGCCTTTCAACCCAGAACTTTTGGTATCACTCCCTTGGAATGTCTTCTCTTTGTTGTGAAACAGACAGGTTGCCCAGTTTATGGTGCCACCGGGGCTCCATTTGCTTGTGCAAATACTTTTTCATCACCTGATTTGTGGAGACCTCTCCACAAAGTGCCCTTCTTTATCATCCCATCCCCTTTCCCTGCAGATTGACCGGCGGGGTGGGGGGGGGGCGCATGAGACACAGTGGAAAGCAGACATCCCCCGATGTGGCTTTTCCCTTTGACATGCTGTGAAGCTTGCAATGTTGCAATGCAGCATCTCTTTTGATGGGCAATGGCTGGAGGAGTGTGGAGAGAGCAGGGGATGGGGCAAGTGCTCCGAGAGGCAGCCATTGAGAAGCACAGGAGGCATAGAGCTGGCACATTTCGGGCAGGTCCGAGCCACTCTCTATGGTTTTGGCAGCAGCCAAAGAACAAAACCCACATTATGGCAGTGGCATACAGTAATTCAAAATGATGCTGCCTTCAAACCTCAGGTTGGAGCAGCTCAACTCACTACAAACTGAAGGCTCAGATTATGGTTTTGGCTTGAAAACCTCATGTCACTTTTGTGATGAAACAGCAGTTTCACACATTTGGACAACCATGAAATGGAACCTCTGCCCCCTTCGCCTCTAGTTTGGCATTATATGCAAAGTTGGCCCATATCTGTTTATTCCTTCCGGCCACCTGTTAAAAGAAAGAAAGGAGGAGAGCTGGTCTTGTGGCAGCAAGCATGACTTGTCCTCTTCGCTAAGCAGGTTCTGCCCTGGTTGCATATGAATGGGAGACTTGATGTGTGAGCACGGCAAGATATTCCCCTCAGGGGATGGAGCCGCTCTGGGAAGAGCAGAAGGTTTCAAGTTCTCTCCCTGGCTTCTCCAAGATAGGGCTGAGAGAGATTCCTGCCTGCAACTTTGGAGAAACCACTGCCAGTCTGACAATACTGAGCTAAACAGGCCAATGGTCTGACTCAGTATATGGCAGCTTCCTATGTTCCTATGTTCCTAACCATATGCTCCCTTTCTCACCTTTGAACAACCAAATAATTGCAAACAATCCCCCCTTCCTCCTAACACAACAATAAAACCAAGAGAAATAAAAAATTGCCGGGTGAAAAGAATTTTTGTAAAAAACTCTTTCCTAATATAACATCTTCAGTTTCTTTTCAGCATTGCTCCGTCAGTCTCTGTAGTGCTTTGTGTAGCCCAGTAAACCGTTTTAGGGTGTGTTTATCCTGTGTGTGACTTTCTAAGGCCAGCTCAGTCAGACCACCCAATCCTTTAGGAGCTTCCGGACAGATCGTATGAAACAGAAACAGGGACTGCATTCAGTGCAGGTTGTAATATCTTGTGTTCAAGCTTCTTATTATTCCCTACAAAGAGTTGAAAAATGTCTTCTGTTTCTTCTTTATATATTCATTATTCTTTGTATGACTGACCATCTGATGTTGATCCCAGATAGCACCATGGAGCTACTTCCTTAAGAACATGTCTGACTGCATCTGCACTGAGCCATCATAAATGCATACAGGGTAATTGGGATATAATGGTTCCAAGTCCTTCAAGCCCTTGTCACAATATGCTTTTTTGCTTCTGTTTCATACAATCTTTCCAGAACTGGACTTAAGATCACCCCACTCCCTCAGCCTCTAACATGCAGGGCAACCTCCTTCAAGTAACTTGGCTTGTTAATTCAAATAAAATAGGTTGTGCTAGCTTTTCACACACATGTGCACACAAACACACACTTACTTTTTATTGTACTATTTAAGCTGCGGCCTGCAAATTTGTGACCTACAAAGTCAAATAATGAAACTCATCTGTGGCCTACCTTGGAGTAGATAAACCTTTTTTTGCCTACTGTCAGGGAACTAAACACACACACACACACACACTCAGAGATAGGCAGGGGTGCTGCTAAGCATTTGGCAGACCACAACGCAAGGCTGATGGGTTGTGTACAGCATGGTGGGTCACCAGCTGTGCAGGCCTACTTGTTTCCTTGGATGTTTTGTCTAAGAAGAACATTTCGCATTGGCCTTGACATTTCAGTGTAGGCATAATGAGATCAGCAGCTTTTAAAGATTGAAATGACAAAGGTGGCAATATCAGCTAGGAGTGACTGAAGTTTGTTGGGTAGACTTTAGCAGTAAACATTGTCAACTTGTTTTCTGTTGATAAAATGCCATTGCCACACTCCTCAGTGCAGGCAAATATTTGTTTTGTAAGTGCATGTTGATGGGCATGAGCCCTGTGGATTAAGAGAGGGAATATACAGGTTGCCTAGAGATAATGAGGTTGATGGAAGACAAATACAAATGACACCATCATATCCATTTCACATAGAAGGAACAAAACGGGGTAAAAAGTCCCAGCCCACATGAATAGAAAGCAACGCAGAGGAGAACATAGTTTAGACATTTGAGATGAGCAGAATCTCTCCGACAATCAGTGTAACTCTGCAATGTTAGATTTGCTGCAAATGTTTTGTAGCATTTCTATCCCCTCAGTATTTTTATTGCTTATGCTTTGTACACTTACAACTCTAAAATGTATTATCCTCCAACTGTTGTTCTACAATGTTATTTATTTATTCATTCATTCATACATTTATATCCTGCTTTTTCTCCAAGGAGCCCAGAGTGGTGTAAAAATGTTTATTTTTATCCTCACAACAACCCTGTGAGGTAGGTTAGGCCCAGAGTCACCCAGTGAGTTTCATGACCTAATGGGGATTTGAACTCAGGTTTCCCCAGTCCTAGTCCAGCACTCTAACCTCTACAGTACATTGGCCCCCACTACACTACACTAAAATAAACTACAAGAAATGGATTTGCAATCCATTTAATCCCCTTCTTTTGCTCTGCCCTTTGTTCCTCTACTTCACCGTCCATCTTCATCACTAACCTTTCTTTTCAATTGTCTTTCACCCTTTTTCCAAAATGTTGTACCTGGACTTTGTCCTACAACACATAAAGAGTACAATTCCCAGGTATTTATTTCTACCTTTTGAAAAAAAGGGTGGAATATTCTCTGCCTGTCATTCATGCTTGGAGAAAATGATGCTTCAATGTCAAATGGGGTCATTAAAATACCTAGTGATAGCGGCAACCATAAATGCTTAAGGAAACTTGCCTTTGCTATTGTGATGGAGCCGGTAATTGTCTAGGCGGCTGATCCGGCCGCTCAGGGAGTGTTGCCTGATTGTCTGTGGGTCCTCAGACCTGCTCACAGACCCCATTTTGGTTCTACACACAGATCGTGTGTAGCGCCTTTTTATCTGGTAAATAAAGTGTGCAATGAGTTCCCCTCATCCTGAAAGAAAACTAAAGGAAATTGAAAATAACAGCCCGGCGCCTCCTTCTCTTGCTGGTAAGTCTTGCAAGAAGTAGCACGTTGCAGACTACTGTCCAAAATCGCACTTACACAATGAGCTGGGTCTCACGCTCAGTGAGACCCGGTTTGGTGGGGTGAGCGGGGAGAGCGCGCTGCAGCTACTCACGATCGGAAAGCCCCGGGTTTGCGGAACACTTTGGGGAGGGCTAAAAAAGCGGGCTAGCCACTTGTAAGCCACCGGGCTCGTCTGCGAGCCCAGTGGTTTACACAATCAGCCAAAATCGGGCTAGGCTCTCCTTGCCCATTTTGGCTGATCATGAGAATAGCCCCAGTGGCATGAGTGCAAGTAATTCCCCCATCCCCTCTCCCTCAATGCAGCTCCCACAGAGCCCCCTTACTCCCCGACAAAAGCCATTCCTTATGGTTGAGAGACCTTTGGCAACAGCATCAGATGCAGCATGGGTGGTTTCAGGGGCATGGAGGAATGTTCAAAAACTGGATAGAGAAAACTTCCATATGCACCACTGTGGGTGCTAGCCAAAGTTTCTCAGTTTTGTTTTACCGGACGTGAGGAAGGAAGGGGCACAGGGCTATTGATTTTCAGAATCAGCCCAATATCTCTATAATATGTAATTTTGACCTTATTCTCCACAAGGTGGGACTTCGAGTCAAATAGCTCATGCATCTAACAGAGCACGTGCTATCTAATTATTGTAGTTTAGGCATTGATACAAAAGGGTTACCATCTCTAATGGCCACTGTAACAATCATTTCCCTTAACTTATATGAGAACCATTTAACTATGTTTTAAAAATCTTTTAAAACATTCATAACCCCAAAAGAGTTTCATCAACAGTTCCTCTTGTTGATTTTGTAGTTTATGCTCCATTTAATGCCAGGAATGTGGAGTTTATTAGAAATATGAGGCTCATATTTAATGAGAATAGAATCTAATTTGCTCAAATTTATGATCGAATTTTAAATAAATGGCAGGGGTGCCCAGCAAAAGGGGGGGGGGGGCTCCAGAATTTTAATATACTAATGAGAAATAGAAATTTGCTGAAGAGTGCAGCTACAGATTCACAAGTAATCAAGCACTAAAATTTAAGATACATAGCCTAAACTCTGATTTATTTCAAACGGTTACAGAATAATTCATATAGATCTGGCTGTGCATATATTTTTATCACACTATCAGTCACAGTTCAACACTCCAAGGGTGGCAGTGCATTGGAAATGTTGCAGAAAAACAGGAAAGGGCTTAAATAGCAAAATTGGGATATGCAATATTTCAGACTTAGCAAGAAGAGAATAGTATGCTGGGGAAAACTAAACAGAGGGATGAAAGTTACAGAAGCTGTATGGATTTCCAACGCATATAAGCTGAAAAGTATTACAAAATTCAGTGGTGGTGGAATCAGAGCTGGAAGATATAGAAGCCATGCAGATGAGTTTATGTTCTGTAGAGATAATGCAGAATTTTTGCTTGTTTGCATAGTTCCTCTGAGATCTATTCTATTCTATTCTATTCTATTCTGTTCTGTTCTGTTCTGTTCTGTTCACAATTTTGAGAAGAATAGTAGGCTTTTTGGGGAAGACACTTGGTGGATTGTTTATTATCTGCACTCAATACTTACTGACACCACACAACTCATACTTTATATTAGGACTGTGCACTTCAGTAATTCCTAGCCCCACCACAAGGAGGCACCTACTCATGGGATAATGGCCACAGGTAGGAGGCTCTTTAAAAACCGCTCAGCATTGGTGTGGGGAAAGCTGGGCAGCTGCAGCGATCCTTTGCACCTGGGTGGGGAGAAGCTTGGGAAGAACTACATCTCCCAGGCATCCCTGCGGTTCCCAGCTACCCTACATGAGTGATGACCTTCCTCTTCATCACTCCCTTCCTGCTTCCCAAGGATTGCTGCAGCTGCCCAGGTTTCTCTGCGCCAGTGCTGAGTGACTTTTGAAGAGGCACTGCCACCACCCTCCTACCTGGAAACAGAATTCCAAAACAGAATGCTGACTTTTACCAAAGTCCACAGTCCTACTTTTTATATATATATATATATATATATATATATATATATATATATATATATATATATATATATATAAGTCTTACTCATTCAAGCAACCTCCTCGTGACTGTGGCCACATTCCAGAGAAGCGTACTACTAGTTCCACACTCACCCAGTGAAGCTTCAGGTGTATGTTTCTTAAGGCAGTGGTACAGCAAGTGCATTTAACACTCAGGAGAGTTATAAATATGCTTTGTGAAACGAAAGCTAGTTCTGCTGCTGAAGGAACAAAAACTGGCTGATAGCAAAACTAAATTACTCATGAATAGCCCCATTAAAATTAAAGGGGCAAGTTAGCCATGACTAACTTGTCTCAATAACTTCAGTGGATCTACTCATGAGTAATTTTGTCTGGATCTCAGCCACTGGGAGTATATACATGCCACTGGTCATGAGGCATTTCTAACATATTTCCCTGGATTGTGATGTATAATCACATTAGGATGTGTAAAACCTTTTGTAGGTGTTTTTGCTTTTCTGAGCTGCAAGTCTGTGGAACTTTTCAGTCAAAGGTTAGCATGCAGACCTTCGAATCAGCAGTTCATAAATGGCCAAAGCTCCTTCTGTTATGGGGGGGGGGCTCTTTGGGGGACCAAAAGCATGGTTATAAATCCAGAGGGGGAAAGGGGGAAATTGGAAGACAAAAGGTGTTAGCCAGGGAATCTGCTTGTCTGTGGGTCAAAAATTTTTTTCAGGAGACAGGCACAAAAGAGATAGATTGGTCTGGATAGGCAAGACCAGTCCATCTGGGAGGCATCTTATTTGTCTTTGGACTTAGACAGATCCAGAGGAGATTGCTGTCTGCAGGAAGAATGTGAAGTAATGCAGACAGTAATGCAGATTGCTGTCTGGAGGAAGAATGTGAAGTAATGCAGCAATGTACTGGAAATTTAAAGGCTATGGAGAATTGGGCCTCATGACTTTCAGGAATTGTTAAGAGTGACTGTACAGGGGTGTCTGCTATGCATGTTGGGGGGGCTTTTGCAGACACTCAAGTGAATTGAAAGCCACACCTGTGCATTCCTCTGTGTTTCACTCCCTGAGCTACTCTTTTGCTTGAGTGTACATATGGTTTTATCCTGTACCATAATACATGTGTGCACCAACCACTCCATGACGGACACCTCATATAGGGGTAGGGATGTTTGAGCCATCTCACACTTGAACTGTTTTGGTTTGTGTGGCTCAGCCCTGAACCAAACCACGTCTGGTACAGTTCGAGTCCAAACTGAACCAGTCAGACTGGTTTGGGCCTGCTTCGGAGCCCTACCACCAAAGAGGAATCCGGTGAAGATTAAGGGGCAACGGAAGTGGGGGCGGGGCTTCTAAAAGTGTTTTGTAAAAGTGAAACATTTTAAGGAAATTACTTACCACTTGCCAGCAGTGGTTGCAGCAACTGCAGGTGTGTGTGTGGCTCCCCTGCGGGCACCCCCGCCCCCAGTGTCCAGGGCCAACTGGGACCCAGGCCTTCTTTGGCCTGTTTTGGGCCTCTGTGCTTCCTAAGATGGCACAGGAGGCCATTTCTTTGACCTGAGTAACACAAACGGCTGGATTCCTCTTTGCCAGTCAGGCTTCAAACCAGGCCTGAACAGGTTCACATTTGAACCAACCAGGGTCCTGGTCCAGAAAGGGGCAAAACCAAGCTGAAGAAAGCAGTTTTGTGCATATCTCTATATCGGGGTATCTATGAGATGTCCAGACAGTCAAAAAATGAACCTCCATAACATTTCCATGACTGGAAAAAGAATCACACCAATTCAAGGGATTTTTGCATGAGTGGAAGGAGATCTTGTGTGAATGGAATTCACCTATCAAAGTGGATACGTCGGTCTCACAACTTCTGAATCACTGCTTTTAAACCATTGCTAACATTGTATATACAACTGATGTACAGATTAATTGCTCAGAACCACAGCCTTCCTAAGCAATGTATTGTAGATTTATTGTACATGGCTATGCAGTTGACCTAATTGCTCATCAGCCTTCACAATCTAGCCACCACTTTAGCCTAATTCAAATATTGGGAAAAGAAGATACTGTACTTGCATACAGCATCTCAAATGGAGTTGGAAGTCCTGCCCTGGCCCCATCACCCACCCCTGCAGCTTCCACTCACACAGCAGCATTCAACTGAAGAGGTGAATACCCCTTCCGTGATGACAGACATGATCAGGAGAGGCATGGGTGCCAAGCCTCCTGAACACAGAAGCACGCATCATCATGGAAGTGGCATTCACCTCTTCAGACAAATGCTGCTGTAAGCATGAATGGTGGCCACAGGGATGAGTGATTGGGCTGGGGCAGGGCTTCGGGCTCAATTTGAGATGCTGTTCAGAGATACAATGTCTCTTTTTACTAACATCTGAACAGGGGCATATCTAGGGTAGGGCAGGCAGGGCACGCGCCCCGGGCACCACTTGAAGGGGGCGCCATTTTAAAAAATTAAAATTAAATGTTTTAAAAAATGGCCACCAAAAACAAAATGGCCACTGCACATGCTCAAATGGCCTCTGTGAGGCCCTAGGCCATGCCAGGCCTCGCAGAGGCCATTTGAGCATGCATGGCGGCCATTATGTTTTCAGTGGCCATTAAAAAAAAAAATTAAAATGGCCACCGCACATGCTCAGATCATCCCTGAGGGCCCTAGAGGCCATGCTAGGCCTCACAGAGGCCATTTGAGCATGCATGGCGGCCATTATGTTTTCAGTGGCCATTTTTTAAAAAAATTTAAAAAATGGCCGCTGCACATGCTCAGATCATCCCTGCGAGGCCCTAGAAGCCAGAGGGGGGAGGGGTAACCTTTGCAGATTCCCCCACAGCCTTTAGGAAGTCCCTGAAAGGGGCTACAGGTTAAAAAAATAATAATGTAATATAATATAAGTCACTGTACACATATTCAGAATGGCACTATGTACAAAGAATCAGGGCTTGTGAATACTGAGCTGAAGCTTATGAGCTAGGATTGTATTCATTTGCTCTTACTTTGCTTATCAGTAGGAAAGAAGTGAGTTAAATGTGATGTCTTAATAATTTGCTTATTAATGGTGAATTTGTCTTTGAATGAGTGTGAAATCCTTAGTATTAAGGCCCACTGGGAGTTTCTTGCTCTCTTTCTCTCATTTTAATTTTCTTTATGAAATACTAGAATATATTCCAAGCAGTGACACAGTTTACTCTGCATATCCTTTAATTATTTTCAGAGTATCTGGGAAAAGTCAAATTCTCCATTTATTTTTAAAACGTATGTATGTATGTATGTATTTGTTTATTTCGGCCCAAGGCCAGCATATAGAACTTATGTAATAGTGATGCTACAATGCATAGTAGAGAATTAGACAGGCACTTCTGTTTAGTTTTCCAAGTAAATCTCCACATAGTATTTGGGTATTTCATGAGCCCCAGCATACTGAAATTTGTAGTTTTCCAGCATTTTTTGGTCTGGCTACGTCCACTGCTAAATAGTTTTTGAAATATTAAAAGATTAATAAGCCTGACTTGTATTTTTCAGCTGATATTATGGTAAAGCTATCGGAAAGATGGGTGTCAGATGTTTGGACAGGGGGCACAATTTCAGTGCTTGCCCTGGGCGCTATTTTCCCTAGATACGCCTCTGCGTCTGAATTAGGTTTTTATTTCATAGATTTCAGTGATGATTGAAAAGTCTACTGCATCTTAGGACACTTAGCTGCCATAGTGAACGTATGCTTTTTTGTTTTGTTTTGGGAGCAAAGAACCATAAATATTTGTAGTATCATTAATTATAATTAAGCTAGGAATGAGCAGAAATCTCCACCAAAAACTTCACCTGTGGATTTCCTTCATTTGGCTTTTCTGAAAAATTCTCAGATACATTTTCTTGGGAGGAACCATGAAATTCACTTTGAATTTCAGTTTTTTTTAACCTTTCTGTGCCAACCCCATTTTAAAATCATGGAGATTATTTCTATGCTTCATTAGGATGTGGACTGTACTCTATATTTTAGAATCCTGAAACCCAACACCACTGGAACAATATAACAACAACTTTATTTATATAGCTATACAATAATAAGTGTTCTGTAGGTAGCTCACAAAACAGAGCACATAAAAAAACACAATTAAAGCACATAAAAATTTAAAACAAAACTTCAAATATTTGAAATTAAAAAAATAAAATGTATAAAACTTAAAATCTTTAAACATTCAAAAAATTCTGTGTGAAACATAAGGTCTTCCGCTGGTGCTTAAAAGACCATAACAATGGTGCCAGACAAACCTCATTGGGGAGGCTATTCCATAAACAGGATGGTGCCACCACAGAAAAGGTTCCATGAAGAAGGTTCCAAGTTCTTTTCCTGGCATCTCCAAGATAGAGCCGAGAGAGACTCCTGCCTGCAACCCTGGAGAAGCCGCTACCAGTCTGTGTAGACAATACTGAGCTAGGTAGACCAATGGGTCTGGCTCTGTATAACGCAGCTTCCTGTGTTCCTATGACCTTATTTGGTGGGGCACTTGGAGCATAGCCTTCAAAGATCTTAATGTCTGGGTAGGCACTCTTTCCAGTAGCCTAGTCCCATGCTATTTAGAGAGAGCTCAAAAATTTCTTTCCTTCCTTGTTGTTCATGGAGTACTTCTATAGCAGCCAATGAGTGCCATTCCAGGGAGGAACATGAGGGTGGAAAATTCTGCTTTAAAGAGCAGCAAACTTACATATCGCCCATACCCAAAGTGTTCTATGGGGTGGAGGCGCCTGACCTGGCATCCCAAAGGCAGACTACCCTGCCCCATTGCTCTGCACATGCATGGAGACCATTTGAGGAGTTAGTACAGCAGCGTTGTGCCATACTAACCCCTCAAATGACCTCCACACATGCATGGAAGCCAACTGAGCCAAAGGGAGTGCCATATTGCCCATGGGACACTAGGTGGGACGTCTCCACCCAGTTGAGGATTTGGGGTACAGGCAATGGGTAAGTTTGCCGCTGTTGAAGGCAATATTTTCCTACACACACACACACTCCCCGGAGTGGCACTTACTAACCATGACTGGAGTACTTCCATTATGAAATTATTACATTGGAAGGGTTTTGATCCAACATGTATCATCAACTTGGAGATATGTCCTGCCCACATTGCCGTTGCTATTGTATGCATGACTTGCCAGTGCATCCTCTTAAACAGTCTAACTAAAAAGCATATAAGCAAGTCTAAATAAAACAGCTTTGTGCATATGACTGTGCATATGTTAGCACTTTTCATACACTGACTCCCTGAGAACCACTACCTGGGATGTAAATTTACTGCTTGAGTATTTTAAACAAGGTTCTATAGCACATGTAGAGAGGCAATTTGGATGATCACACCTTGTACGCGATTAGAGGACGTGCCAAGGATGCATCAGCATGTCCAATGGTGACATTGGGGTGAGCATGTTCTTGCTATGGCCCCAATGTGATCATGTGAAGAAGCTGATGTTCGACTGATGGTTGATAATTGAAGCCCACATGCCTGGAGATGTGATCGCAACAGGAGATGAGACTTCTGAATAGTGAATTAGGAACCATTTATGCCAATAAGCTGTTTCCATTCTCAATACTAATGAAGCATAATTTAAATCTAATGGTACATCAGGAAGGAGATTTCTACCTGACACCCCTTCCAAGTAGACTAACTAGGAACTTGGGAAATCCCCTAGATCAATTCACAGCATTTTAGCACTTCACATACTGAAAAGATGGGGAGAGATTGGTTTTGTAATGTAAGCAGTCGACCAAGGTATTCACATAAGAAAGATAGGGGACTAGCACTGCTGATTTCCCAAAATGGAGCTGTGCCCCTGTAAAGATAGAAACCAGCCATGTTAAACTAAACTTATATTAGGCAGTTTATCACACAACTCAGTTCAATTCTATTCCTTTATTACGATCACAGACCAGCATAACAACTCTACAGTAAATGGCTTGAGAAGTACAGCTTTGTATTTCCATCATTCTGCATCAACTTTATAAATGACTTCATATGAAAGAAAGAAGTCCTTGAACACAACATCAGCTTCACACCTTATGTAACATATGCTTGGCATTGCAACTTCCAATCACGTCAATTTATTGCCTTGAAGAGTGAAGATATTTAGTGTTTCATAAAGAGATTATAAGTCTGCTGAAGGATTTTCTTTGAAGTAATAAGCTGCTGAAAATTGGATTAACCTAACTACAACTCCATAAACAAGATGGAAGACCACATTTTCTCAACATCCTTAATTAACAATCATCTATTTACCAAAAAGCAGGGTAGAGGTTGGAGAGCTAGGATGGGAGAGCATGCCAAGACGTTTTATCACTTTTTCTAGTCATTATAAAACTATTTTTCATTCCATTTCATCAGCCCCATCTGAATAACTTTTGGAGTGCTTAGAAAAACATCAATTCATTCAACTCATATTAGAAGGCTTTAAAAGCAGATGAAAAATCAATGTTTAATGTTAATTTTGAATTTTACTTCATTTAATTTGCATGCCATGCAGAAAGGGGGAGAAATCCAGAAGGAGGAATAGCAAATATTAGGTCAACCAAAATCAGGTCATTGGTAGCATTAAATTAAATTCATTTAGTTATTATATTTTTATTCCACCTTATCCAAAGCTCTGGGTGGTGCACAACAACAATGGTGAACAGCAATTTAAATTTGTTCTTTATGTACAAAAAGTCTACATTGTGAACTGCATTTTCAGCCAATAACTTAGGGATATAAGGAAGCTGTTCTTAACTTTCATCCAAAGTAATCACTTTTTTACACACAAGTAGGACTTCCTACTCTTGTAATCCATTGGTTAAATTGGATGCCCCCCCAACATTTTCAGGCCATAGCCCACAGAACCCACAATAATGTGACAATTCATTCCAAGGGAGTGCAGCGGTGACCTCCACATCCCAAACACCCATGTGATTGCATGACTCACTGAGATTGTGATCTGTCAGCAAAGAAAAATTAAGATTTCAAACCGCACACTAATTAGGATCCATACTTCAACATCTCAGTTCTTAGCATTTCAGCTGAAAGGACATTGCACACCGTGACTGACCTAAAAGCAATTAGGGAGGTGGTCAAATGCAATCTACAGGTCGGTCACCCACAATCATCACATCTTTTGCTTGGTTTCTTGTCAGCTGTCCTAGGCACAAACTTCCTGGGTACACACAATACCAATGTTTTCTGTCCATCCAAGTCAAACACAGCTGACATTGCTTCCCTTTGTGGATGTGGTTGCATTTCAGGTGGTATGTCTGGTTTGTTGTGTCTCATATTGCCTGCACAGGTCAGACCCTTGCTCAGGAGAGCCTCTGCCAGCTATACACTGGAGGGAAAGTTATCTCTCATCACAATTATCTGAGGGCAGGTCCAGATGAACATTGCCCTGTACATGCAAGAACATCTGTGGCAATGACACACCTGGTGTCACTGGTGGCTTCAACAAGGTTTTGGATTGCATGTAGAGGGGCAATTCACATGAAGCAGTCCCAAGTGTTGTTCCATGGCTGTATGCATTGCTGCACAACCTGCAGGCCTACTTGTCTTTGTTGCAGTCCTCTAGCTTGCTTCCCAAGGTCAACATTCCCTGTCAGTGGGTTAGGATGTTTTTGCATCACAGCATCACCATATTTTCAAACCGTACTTCTTTGGCTTGCTTGGCATGTGCTACCAAAAGAGATAGCACCTTGGACACCTAATAGCTGTTCATCAGCTTCTGGTCAGATACAGGAATGTAGCTGTGATGTAGCTCCTGCACAAACAAGGTCCAGATTCCTCTAATGGTTGCTGGATTGGCATTCTCTCTTCTCTCCTGTCATGTGGCATTTCATTAAACCATACATTACTTGTGAAGTCCTCAAATCACCTTAGGCTCATCATGGCACAGAAATAGGAGGGCCCCAAATGTAAAGCCCACAAACCCTGCAGTGCTTTCTGATTGGCATGAAACACACCAGTGAGGACTGGTGTGGAAAGCGAAGATTTCAGTTCTGTTAGGTCAAAGTGCTTCTTTTGGAACATAGGAATCAGCTGCCTAGAGTCATACCAATGGTCCATCTAGAGCAGCATTGCCTACTCTGACTAACAGTGGCACTCCAAGACTTTAGTCAGTATTTTGATTCCTCCCTCAAGATTCACAATGGTTCTCTCTTGGTCTTAGATTGCAGGTGAGGGAGCTTCTCTTGGTCTGGTCTCTCATGAAAGGACCCAGACCCTACCTTAGCATTGTGCAGTCCACCTTTTGCCATTTCTTCTTCTCAAGTAACCCATTATCTTGGTATCTTCACTGGCAGGTGAGTGAGGTTCAGCAGACTATTCAGTGCCACACATCCCACCTCTATATCTTCTTGCTTTCTCCACCTGGAACCAAGCTCCAACACCCCCACTTCGGGGTTGTATCCCAGTAGGAGCATTGTGAAAAGACCAGAGATATACTGTGGATGGTTGATCCACTGATGCCAGGCCTACTGAAGATGAAATGTTGTTGTGGTTGCTGCTTTTCAAAATCCTTTTGGCTTTGTTCTGCTAGCTACAATCACTGCTTTGGTGAAATGCTTCTGAATGCTTTACTTGTTCCTAACATTAGGTCTGAGATTGTGGGAGGGGCTGGTTTCAGCCGCCCTAACTCAGGAGCACAGAGCTATGCAGTGCCTCAGACTGGTTTTGAGATGCTATCATCATCAGGGGAAACAAAACTGAAGATTCCAGAGAGGAGCAGGGTATTCTCCCCCATTCCAAATGGCTTAACATGGGCATGGGATAAAAACCCTGGAATACCCATTCATTTCTGGGGCAGTTTTTCTCCCAATTGATTTACAATGGGAATGGGATAGAAACCACCCCATACAGATTCCATTCAGTTTGGGGTAGTTTTCTACCCTGTATCATATTTTTATTATTAACTAACTCTCTCTCTCTCTCTCTCTCTCTCTCTCTCTCTCTCTCTCTCTCTCTCTCTATTTATATATATATATATATATATATATATATATATATATATATATATGTGAGGGGCCATACTTGTGGATTTATTGTGCACTAGAGGTTAGGGAAGTGTTCAACAATATGCAGTGGTTTGCTTGTTTTCACAGCTTTATGCAGCTGGGGGTGGAAATGTACCCAAAATCCAGATGAGGGTTAAGATGGATCTATATACCTGCAAAGAATGCTACTGAAAGCAGCTGCTGAAAGCAGAAATTGAGTTTACTCCGTCTCCTCTCCATAACAAGTAGTAAAACCATGTTTCATTCAGCCCCTATTTGGTTCAAAGCCTCTTGGTATTCCGGAGGAAATTCAAACAGTGCTTCAGGTGGCCAGACTAATTTAACTGGGCTCAATTCAAAGGCATCACTGTAAATTGGGGATGAAGCAAGGTTCCTGGGACTATTTGCCAGGTGGGGCTCTCTTGAACTTCATTTCTGCTCTTGGAGATGAGGGAGCAGTGACTGACATGACTTTGCTTTGGAAAAGGTACTCCTTTTTGCTTTGAAAAAGACATTCCTGAAAAAGATGCTTCTAGAAAAGATGTTTAAAACAAAACACACACACACACACCCCGCCTGCAATTCTGGTGCATGGCACAACTTTTTTTTTTTTTTTGAGGGGAGGGATCATTGTTTTTTCAAGGTCTCCTGCCATAGCCTAGCCTAGAAAGTACAGGAGGTTGAAAGAGGGGGGTTTGTAGGCCTTAGCTATCAGTATAATTTCCAAATTCACTTCAAAAATAGCTTTTTCTCCTGAATCTTATCAGTGTTGTGCCAAGGACAAAGTTTCTTCTTCAGTCATCTAACAAGACATCCAGTGATGGGTAGGTGACACCCACACCATAGCTTGACACATAATTTAATGTTTTCTGTGAGTCCCAGGTAGGAATGTGCAGAATCTCTGTGAGCAAATTTGCTATATAAATATAAAAACTTCTTGCTTTCTTTGAAATGCCTTGGGCAGTTCTTATGAGCAAGAACCTCCAACTTTATTTCAACATTTCATTTTAGAGTAAATTTGATAGCAAGACTAGTAGTCTTCTCTTTTCATAAATAATACAGTATGGAGGTAAACCTTACGGCAAACATATATCTCAATCAGCTTGTGTTGTGCCTCGAGCTGTATGTGAGGATCTCCCAACCAGATTATTGGTACTGTCAGTCTTAACTCTTATGAGGAACAGGGCTAAAAGAAGAGACTGAGCTAGAGATATTCAATAAGAGATTGACCATCTCTAGAGATTGCATTGGCATCCATGGCATCTGGCTGACCTATTTCCTCATCATTTGGCAGCTTGGTTTGGCAGCTTGGTTTCAACAGGTGCAGCATGGCTGATTTTGATTTCCTGTCTCTTAGGCTTTTGGTTTTTTGGTCCCAATTCACAATTAGTGAAATGTGTACTTTGGATTAATCCAAAACTTACCTTGGATTAACTCAGAACTGATCCATAACCCCTACTCTACTCCACTCCACTCCAGGCCACTCCACTCCACAAAACCCTGAAAAAACTCAGATCATCCTTCCGAGTCAATTTTAGGCTCAGCTAAATGTTCTCTCCCCATTCAGACAAGCTTTCATTATCTGAAAACCCTACACTCCAGTCCCTGCACCTCAGAGCCAAAAGACCCTCTCCTTCTTTCCTGTTACCTGTCTATTAAGCTGTAGAGGGAATATGAACAGTGATGGATGGATGTGGGGAGAGGAGAAGAGGTTTTAGCACCATCTCTCTAATGGTATAAAATAGCAAAATGGTAATATTAATTGTATTTATATGCGTAAGATCTGCAAGGAATTTGAAGGAAGATACAATAAGATGCTGGAAGTTTGGCACTACCCCACTCTTCACACATTATGAGGCGGGTCTCATGATCAGTGAGACCCACTTTTGCCGATACTGCGGGGAGAGTGGGCTAAGCTTGCTCTCCCGTAGACGATCGCTGCAGGAGCCCTGGGCGGCCGTATCGGCTGCCCACACAATTGCCAGCTCTGTGACAGAGCCGGCCGTGCCTGGGGGGGAGCGGGGGCTGATTGGCACGCGAGCACGCAGGGCATGCTGGCAAGACCCCTGGAGCTAGGAGGCAGCTTTTTGCCTCCCCTCCGGGGGTCTCCTTATGAGTAGCCGTGGCGCGGAGTCACACCGTGGCTACTCACGATCAGAAAGCCCAGGTTTGCGGAGCACTTGCTCCGTAAACCCAGGCTCTAGGGAGGGCTACTTGATCGGGTTACCCGCTCGTAAACCACTGGGCTTGCCTGCTAGGAGAGCCTAGCTTGATTTTTGTTGATTGTGAGAACAGCCCCTATATCTACACATTAAAAAGCAGAAAAGAAAACCCATGTTGGGGGTGTGTGTGACATGGTTTATAACTTAGATCTGTGCTTATGAGCACAATGATTTTTATGATGTTGTTGTTGAAATGTACTTTGCAAGAAGCCTGTCATGACAGATTGAAGAAAGTAGCCTATGGCGTTTTCCTAAAACCTGATTGATGCAATTAAGAATCCATAAAGCCCTTGCCAAGTGTTCATTGCATTTGTAGAGGGGAGTGTGTAGGAGACAATTCATTTCAGCACTACCTGCTACTCAAAAGACAGTTGGAAAGATTTGATTATACTTTTCCTGAATAATTCTCTCATCAATAAAAAGAGAAGAGGTGTGCAATTTATCTTCTTCCTTTTAAAAAGAGGAAAAATCAATTACTAAGCAAAGCTAAACTTTATGGCATGTTAAAGCAAACAGTAAGCATTGCATCTTTAATTCCTATATCAATACTCATTAAAGTTTTATACAGACTACCTACAAACTAATCATGCAAGAAGATGAGATGCTTTCCCCCCTCTCCTACCTTCCCTTTTTGCTGCCTGTTGAGCCTCATAAAATATATTTTAGTGTTCCTTCAGTCAAGACAATGGAGCTGTTCAAAATGAAAAAGATAGCAAACAGACTGGATAGGATGATTAAGAGGTGGCCTAGCTTAAATGACCGCTAAATTAGAATATAGCACCCAGCCACTCCTGCGGCTTCTTTTAGCCTCCCCTCTCCCCACACCACCTTCCACATCCCAGATCGTTTGATTACATCGTCCTTGTCACAAAAAAGGTCATTTTAATTCAATCACACCAAATATTCTAGGCAAAGGGTGTCGCACATGTGCAGACGCTGTGCTCATTTGTCACATTATTGCTTGCTGTCACTTTTGAAGGTAGGTGTCTGTTTGAAGAATGCGCGGCATCTACAGGGTCAAGACATTTGCATAAAGCACCAAAAGAACCCCTTTTCAGGGAGAATGGAGGATTTTGTTCTTGTCTCTGTTTACAAAAAGTGTTGAGGGACCAGCTGTCAGGAACCACAGCTATGATGTCTTCAGCTACATTCTTCATTGTTACTTATTTAAGAATGTATCAAGGAATTAAAAGTAAAACTTCAATTTGCAGGGTTCTATGTTAATTTGTGCCTTCTCTGCCCTGGCCTCTGATCTGTTGACAGCTGAACTTTCAGTTTTATAAAGTCAGATTGAAAAGATTGGTGACTAACAGCAATTTCATCCTTCAGGCATTCAAAGAAAATGAACCACAAGAATGATTTAGAAGTCATAAGGATTATCTGTGTTTTGAGAATGTGTAGAACCTTCCTGAAAAGTTCAATAGTCAAATTTTTTTGTGTTTCCCTGGAAATCCCTTAACTGTTTCACAAGAGCAGAAACTTCAACATTTGCCATGAAGTCTCACTTCAGGCAAAGCTTAGTGTAAACTTAGGGGGATGTAGGAGTTCCCCTGAGATATTTTGCTAATCATATCAAAATTCTTTGTGCCTTCTTCACAATTCCTCTGCTGTTTTGCCCCAGCAGGATCATCCACATTTGCTTCAGAATTTGCTTCAAAATTTCAGAATTATATCTTAGGTATAACTCATTGGCAAATCTATTCTTATTTCTTAACGCTTGTAAGCATTTCCTTTCCTTTCCAGGAGAACCCATAGGAAACCATTTTACCATAACTTAGTTCAAATGTAGTAGGTTAACATAACAAGCCAAATAAAGTACCATAGGGGTGTAGATCTGGCTTGTGGATGGCCAGTTGACCATCCTAGAAAATGGAGAATTGCCCTATAGCCTGACCCACACTCTTGTTAAGCTAAAACTCATAAATGTAAGCCGCTTTAGTACCAATAAAGTTAATGGGAATTTAATCAGCTTAGAGCCAACCTCTTCAGTTTTACTGGGTTGTTGATCAGGCTGCCTGACACCTTAAACGATCAATGAAAACACAAGAGGAGGGATGATGGTTTTGATCCAATATATTAAATGGCTCTGCATCTCACCATAATGGAAAAGACTTTACTGCCAAGACAACAATAATTCATAGAAAAGGGACATTAAAAACAAAAGATGAATATGGGGGGCTGGGGGGAAGCAATGGCAATTCCAGCAACATATCGTGTAGAAGGCTACTCTTTTCCAATTTCCAAAACATCTTGCTATATAAATGGGTTTTAGGGTCTTGTCACTGAAATTTGTCAGCAACATCAGGACAAAGTAGTTCAAAGGTTTGTGTGGCTTGTCAGAAGTTCTACAAATTCCAAAAAGAGCAGCAAAAGTTCATGTACAGTTCAACATAATCCACAGAGGCATGGAGAATCGTGCTAATCAGAAATATCTCTCCCTTTGATTATCTAAGGTCATAAAAATAAAAGGCCACTAGTATTCCATAGTCAGTAAATGAGCTGATCATCCTCCCTGGGATTCTAATAAACAGAGGAAAGAGGTACTGCACTCCCATAATAGTTCTGCAGCTGTCAGTTTCTGAGTACTCAAAGCAGAGGATGGAGATTGTCATGGCTACATCTCATGATTGCTCCAGATACCACACTGATATTCACAGGAAAGGTCAAGGAAGGCCATCACTGTCGTTATATGAGTCTCTTTGCAAACAGGCTTTCTGAAACATGGGGTGCACACAATGCTTTGCTAGCTTTTTTTATACACCTTGTATGTGTACCTTATTTCATTCAGGGACCTTGAGCTAGGTGATGTTACCAGAACTGCAGAAATAATGCATTCACAGAGAGCTCAGGCAGTTTGTCTTGGAGGCATGAGCACAGTGAATCAATCAATCAATCATAAATGAATTCTGGGTCTCCATTATGAGTTTATTTAGAAAGAACTCATAATAATCAAATGAACATTAGGAGAAGGAACCATAAACTATCATGTAATTATCTGATCCTATACAGTGGCTGATGTCCTGACTAACCAAGAACCAGTGCAATGAGAGAAGCACTGGTGCTTCTGAAAAGTTCAACTAACTCAGCTCCGTAGCTGGCTCAGCAGTGGGGTGGGGTGGGGTGGGAGAACTGGTGACCTCCCTTTCCCTAGGAAGCACTTTGTGCCACCCAAAAATATGTTGTGAGGGTAGTATTGCTTCCCTGAAAGTTGTGAACTTATACAGAGGGCTTCTGGGAGAAGGGAAAGTCATTGAAATTCCTACACACACACATACACATACTGGAGTGGCATTAGTCTGGAACTCTTCAAAAGCACTGGTGTTATGTATGCTTTCCCCATTGAATCAGTGCTTTGTTAGTATTCCAGCCAGTATCTGGAATTCCTTTATATGATAGACCTTGAATGCATTGTTCTGAATGCACCACTATGGGGTGAGTCTCATGATCGGTGAGACTCACCCAGAGTGGGTTTGCCGGGAGAGCAGGCTTAGTCCACTCTCCCCGCAGACAGCCAGAGGGGAAGCCCTGGGCGGCCAGATTGGCACATGACTGCCAGCTCCGTCATGGAGCCGGCGGGGGCTTGGGAGTTTGGGGGCCATGCAGCCCCGGGAAGTTCCAGCATGATCTGCGCAAGTGTGCAGAGCATGCTGGAAAGACCCCCGAGCCGGGAGGCTGCTTTTTAGCCTCCTGGTCGGGGGTCTCCTCATGTGTTGCCATGGCATGGAGCCATGCCATGGCAACACACGATCTGGAAACCCCGGTTAGGAGAGCACTCGCTCCGCTCACCTGGGCTAAGGCGAGGGCTTTGCAAGCATGTTACCCACTTTAAGGCAACTGGGCTCACCTGTGAGCCTGGTGGTTCTCAAGTTCTGCTAAAATCGGGCTAGGTCCCCTAGCCCAATTTTAACCGATCGTGAGAATAGCCTTGATAATTGTTTATAGAGGGGTGGTGTGAACAATACGGTCTTCCTGTACACCGTGCAATTTATTTATTATTTATTAATTTATTTGAACACATTTGTATACCACCCAAAATGTACATCTCTGGTTGGTTTACAACAGAATAATGCAAATTAAAACAAAATTAAAAATGTTAAAGCATTAAAATAATTTAAAATTTAACATAATGTTAAGCTTTTAAAACTGTATATCTAATTAAAAGTCTGGGTGTACAAATTTTATTATTTATTTATTTTTTACATCGCGCTCTTCCTCCAAGGAGCCCAGAGCGATGTACTACATAAGTTTCTCCTCACAACAACCCTGTGAAGTAGGTTAGGCTGAGAGAGAAGTGACTAGCCCAGAGTCATCCAGCTAGTTTCATGGCTGAATGGGGATTTGAACTCAGTTCTCCCCAGTCCTAGTCCAGCACTCTAACCACTACACCATGCTGGCTCTTAACTAATTCTTTAGTTTTAAACTTAACTAAAAGTTAAGTTTTTCTTAACTAAATCTTTAGTGTCTTAAGACACTAAAAAAAGTGTCTTAACTGCCTTTTAAAATGTTGTCAGAGATGGGGAGGCTTTTATTTCAGCTGGAAGCACATTCCAAAGCCTCAGGGCCACAGTGGAGAAGGCCTGTCCCTGAGTAACCACCAGAGGAGCTGGTGGCAAAGGCAGATAAACCTCTCCTGATGATCTCCATGGGCAGTGGGATTCATGGCAAAGAAGATGTTCTCTTATATGAGGGGCATGTATGCACATCATGCTCTCTCTTCTAGCATACATTATGCAGCGTCATTAGTGTGTGGGGGGGAGGAGTGGTGTTCCCTGAGGTGGTGTAGGATGTGCATCCTCACAGCCCTCATTGCATGGCAGGTGGGGCTGATCAGATATGTCATCCAAACTGTTCCACAGCTCATTTAGATTGGGCATGCAGTTTATTAACCAGCAATCCAAATGCAGCCAAGAAGCCATGTATGGTGCTTACGAGGGTTTGATGAACTTCATGTTTTTGCTGCTTCCTCCCTGAAAAAGTTTATAAAGGACCTGTCAAGCTACAAAATATGACAGCTGGGCTGTGTTCATTGGGGTGGGTCAAAAGCTTACATTTCATGATATTTTGTTTATTTAATAAATTTATATACCAACTATTTCAGAAGTCTCAATGCAGTTTACAAGCAACAAAATAGTGTCATGATATTTCTTTAAGCAAGTACTAAAAAGATAACATTCTAAATATATTAACAGTTCCACGAAAATTCGGCAGCAATGATCAACATTTGATTTCGCCTGATCAACACTTGGTTGCATAAAGCTGGGTACATAAGGCTTCATAAATCAAATCCAGACAATGGGAACAAATTATGTCCTTGTTGGATATTAAAGTTTATAAAGGGATCCCAAGCTGACATAAATGACTCAGTTGAGACTTCATTCATATAAACTGAAACTTTAGAAATTGAGGCATAATCCCATAATTTCAAAAACCAATCATTTAAAGAGGGGACTTCAGAAACACACCAATTATGAGCATATAAAATCCTGGCTGCAGAAATTATATATAAAGACAGCTCATTGCATTTAGAAGGAATACTTAAAAGAAAGATTTCTGGTAAAAAAGGAAATTTAATCTCTAAAATTTGTTCCATTTTCTCGTGAATTTGCTTGCAATACAATTGTGCCTTATTACAAGTCCACCACATATGGAAAAATGACCCTGGTTGGTAATTACATTTCCAACAATTTTTTGAAAATGAATTATCTATTTTATTAATTATCAGGGGAGTCATGTACCATCTGAAAAACATCTTATACCAGTTTTCCCTTAGGTTATAACACATTGTAAATGCAACGTTTCTTTTCCACTGGTATTCCCAGTCAGACATATCAATCGTCCTATTGAAATTCTGCATCCACTTTATCATGCACTCTTTAACCTGCTTCATCTCTGCCCCATATTTCAGCAACAGATTATATATTTTTCCCAACAAATGGTCCTTATTTTGGCTAATTAAGTCTTCAAAGTCAGTCAGTTCTCTAAGTTTTTCCACCTTGTATTTGTAACTCTTTCCATACTATCGAACTAATCTGGACCTGTTGAAACCAAGGTGGTTGTTGAGATTCGAAATCTGACTTGCTCTGCATTAAATCTTGAGTTAAATTTTGAAAAGTCTTGAGTTAAAGTTTCATTTAGATTAAGCTTGTGTTTTTTTTAGTCTGCCAGTCTTAAAGATGGTTGCTGGGCTGTTTGCACTGGCTGACATACTGCACAAACATCTGTGCACATTGTAACACAGTGTGCATGCAGTTGTGCAATTGCGCACTTGTGTACATGCAAAAATTGTGAAAATGTGTGATAATTTGGCCAATTGAAATAATCACTGTACTGCTTCACAACCTTAAATGTGCAATCTTTGAGTGTGCACAAGAGAACAGTTGCACAACTGCATGCATCTTGTATTACAATTTGCACAGTATGTCAGTCAACAGAGGAGAGCTAGTCTTGTGGCAGCAGGCATGACTTGTCCCCTTAGGTAAGCAGGGCCCACCCTGGTTGCATATGAATGGGAGACTTGATGTGTGAGCACTGTAAGATATTCCCCTGGGCAGGGGGTGGAGCATCTCTGGGAAGAGTAGAAGGTTCCAAGTTCCCTCCCTGGCAGCATCTCTAAGATAGGACAAGATTTTTTTATTGAACCAACAAACTACCAAAGCATACAGTACGTTGCCAAAGCACAATTATATACAAAGTGGTTGTTTGTACATGATATATCTACAAAGATTTACACACAAGAATTTGGAAACACACAAGTTATGAAGTATATGCAGGTAGTACTGTAACTCGGGGGTGGGGGATTACAAGGCACATCAGGTAATCGGTGGGATTACGTCCGACGTCCATTTCCACAATTTGTCCCATTGCTGTTTAGAAGAGATACTCTTGTCTTTTTGCACATAACCATACAAACTTTTCCAGAAGAGATTTACTGTCTCATCTGTGTGAACCTCTTGGTCGTGTCTTCCCTCCCTATTCCTATGCACGAGCATTGCATAAATGACATACAAGTTTACTAACCTGATTACGAGAAGGGGAACATTCCAATTCCCTAGTATGGGGGCACCCGTTCCGTCCCGTTTCCTTGAAGGTTTCTTTCTGGGACCTCGAAAGGAGGTTCTATTGCTCAAACCCGAGGTTAGTTCTTCCCAAGTCTGTTTTTCCAAATCAGGCCACTCTAACAGCTTGCTTACTCCCTGCCACACTCTTTTGGCTACCACACATTCTTTTAAGAAATGTGAGTGGGTTTCCCTGAATGTTTTACCTAGCTCACTAGCTTTCTGTTTGCAGGTGATTTTAGGGCACTCTTGCTGGTCCTCTGGGAGCCATGGCTTAGCTGCATTAAGTGGTAGTACTTGATAGGGCTGAGAGAGATTCCTGCCTGCAACCTTGGAGAAGCCACTGCCAGTCTGTGAAGACAATACTGAGCTAGATAGACCAATGGTCTGACTCAGAATATGGCAGCTTCCTATGTTCCTAACAGATGTAGGACAAAGTATTCCAGAAGATGTGCAGATTAAGGGTTGAACATAAAGTACAACTCATAAACATTTGAAGTTATGTTTGTGACCTTCTTAATAAGATGCGTGGTGTCACAGTTTGACATCCTGACTAAATTCACTAGAGGAAATCCTATAAATTGAGTAGTCCTTTAGAAGAGTACCTCCTGAGCAGTGCTACTGAGTAAATTAGTTGGGATGTCAGCCAGTGAGGCTATTCTCACGCACGTCTAAAATCAGACTAGGGAAGGCCAGCCACCTTGAGATTTTCTGAATGAAAGGTGGGGTATAAATTTAACAATAAATAAATAAAATAAAATTTTAGCCACGCATGGGAACCAATGGGAGCCATGCGGATCCCAGTGGTGGCTCAGTGGCAAACCCTCCTGGGTAACCCACCTCTTAATCAGAATTTTGGGTGAAAAAGCCCCCAAGGCAGGTTAAGTGATAGTGTTTTGGTGTGGTACGGCTTCAACATGCCCCAAAAGTGGGTTAGGTGATCGTGTGTCGGTGCAGCGTAGTTACAACAAGCCTCCTGGCATCAGGAGGCTCCCCAGAAGGCATGACACACTTGTGCACTGCAGTGCTTTCAGAAACTTCAAGGGGCTGGGAGGCCCCCAAACCCCACTGCTCACACTGGCTCTGTGACAGAGCCGATAATTGTCTGGGTGGCCAATCTGGCCACCCAGGGGCAACTGAGCAATCATCTGTGGGGGGAGTGGGTCATACCCACTCTCCCCGCAAACCCTCTTTCTATCTTCTAGATATTTATATTTATCTTCTGGGTATCTATCTTCTAGATATTTACCCAGGGGCGACTGAGCAATCATCTGTGGGGAGAGTGGGTCATACCCACTTTCCCCGCAAACCCTCTTTCTATCTTCTAGATATTTATAGGGCCTGCACTGCTCTAGCCACCTAATGGTGCAGCGGGGAAGTAACTTGCCTAGGGAGCAAGAAGTTGCTGGTTCAAATCCCCGCTGGTATGTTTCCCAGGCTATGGGAAACATATCGAGCAGCAGTGATATAGGAAGATGCTGAATGGCATCATCTCATACTATGTGGGAGATGGCAGTAGTAAATCCCTCCTGTACTCTATCAAATAAAACCATAGGGCTTTGTGGTCGCCAGGAGTCGACACTGACTCGACGGCACAACTTTATCTTTACACTGCTCTACTCTCTAGCCACCTGAACCATTTGAAAACATGATAGATGAGTGCTATCCATCCAAACCAACAACCAGGAAGACAAGTTTGAGAAGATGCTTGACCATCTTTACAGATGTGTTTTCATTTTCTGCCTTTAAGGAAATTTGAGTGGCTGCAGATGCATTTAATGTATCTGTTAGGATTCAGTTAGTTAATGATAGTTTGAGAAAGTTTTCTTAAAGATACTGTTTTTGCTTCTATCTTTTCCAATAAGGGTTTGATTGCTGCCTGCCTAAGCATATGCAGGGGCCAGAAGGAGCAAGGTGGGGGGTAAAATATGTGCTTACATTACAGAAACCTTCTTTATGTGTGATCCTGGTTCATGGGGCTGGTATATTATTTAAAGCCCAAATAATCCAACTAATGAGGCAAGTAACTCAAATTCTGTGCCAAGAAACATTAAGCTATTTAAGTTACATTATGCAAATTAAGACCAATTATTAAAATCCAATGCTTCCACTTGTGAGCATTTTAAACATTGTTTCAGTCTGTAAAATCAGACTTAGGGAAATCTGAAACTATAGTAATGGGAATGAAGCAACACTGCACTCGTAGCTTAGCTATACTTTTTTAAAAAAATCAAATGCTACAGCTCTTCTAGAACCGCACCATTTTAGGATGCAAGTGGAGGATTGCCTGTTAGAATACTTCCACTCATTAAAAAAAAATCACTTGCATTGTAAGACAGCATGTCAGAGAGAAGGATTCTAGCTTAGCTTTCTCCTCACAACAGGAGACAAGAAAAAAGCAGAAGGGGACCTTTCAGCCCTGTGATCCCTCATCTGCTCTGAAGTGGTAGAATCCTGGAAGAGCTGTATCGTATGAGTTTTCTTTGCATGTAGATGTGGTCTATGATGGCAATTAAAACAGTGATAGATTGGCCCTCTCCCCCTCCCAATCTGGTCTGCTAATGCCAGAGTAATCACAAGTTAGCCCCTGATAACTTGGCAAAGAGGCACCTTTGAACGTGGTGATTCTTTCTATTTAGCAGGAAGAGAGTAACTGGCCCTATCCACCCCCAGCACAGTGCCTCCAGTGACTGTTGCTGGTGTCTATCTGGTGTTTCTTTTTAGATTGTGAGCCCTTTGGGGACAGGGGTCCATCTTATTTATTTGTTATTTCTCTATGTAAACCACCCCGAGCCATTTTTTGAAGGGTGGTATAGAAATTGAATAAATAAATAAAAATAAAAATTAATTAACTGGATATCTTTCTTTTCTCCCAAGAGCTTAACCCAGACTTCAGATCGTGCTCCTAGTCCCTGGCTCATAGCAAGAACATTCTTACTATGGGATTGGGCCTGTAGGCCGACACCTTTCAATGTGCTTCATTTTTCAAATGTTCAAAAATATACATGGCTAGAAACGTCATTTAAAATTCTCCGATTCCAAAACAAGCACCGAATTCTACAGGAAAATTCACACAGGTGAATAATGCCTGGTATGGCATTCTGAAAATTTCAAATCACGTTGAAATCAACACAGCCCATCTTTCTAATATAAGGCTGTATTGAGATCTTGCCATAACAGAACAATCACAAGGGTTAAAAATAGTTTCACAAACATCTTTTCATAAGGCCAAGAAAACCATTTCCTTTTCAAATACATTTTCGTCAGGCTAATATCTTGCCCTTACTATCTTTGCATTTTCATGACAGCGGCTCTATCCAGCACAGTAAATTTTTTGTCACATTAAAATGATACATATTTTTACACATAAAAACCTCCCTGATTAAAAATTAAGTCTCTTTCAATTACAGTCATAGATTGTAGCCATAAAATGTAACATGAAGGGGCAATGCAATTAAAACTGTAGTGAACATTTATGTAAATCAAAATTCAGCAGTGGAGCAAATATAATGGAGAAGTCAAACTGTGCCTAAATCGGATTTTCCCCCACCCCAAGTTCTTGTAAGAAACATATTTACAGAGAATGCAGATAGGAAAGCTGTTTCCTTTCATGTCCCTTTTTATCTCAAACCATATCTGCTGGGATCACTGTTAAAATAGTGTGGCCACCCTTAGCTACCAGTACATTAATCTTCTTTTGGACCACTCATGTCTTTGAGAATTACAGTCTGATGGCCTTTGCTCTGAGGGAACCTTAGAGGGAAAGTCAGTCAACCATCAAATCAATTATCCCTAGCATCGTAGACATATCATCTATATTTAAACCCTCCTGAGGAATTAACGAGATACTGTTCTTGAGTCACTACTGGCCTTCTTTTTTAATACTCTTGAATTGTGATTTCCCCTACCCCATCCCAAGCAAAGGGTTTGAGATATCATTTTAAAAAAAACCTAAATGGGAACCAGTCTCCAAACAGCACAGGGTACAAACTCAATATCTTTTTCATATAACATTCAGGTGTCATGAACAGTGTTCTCTCTAAAAAATTTTTCATCTGTGTGAGGAATGAGTTTTGTTCTGGGTGGCAGTATCAAGGCAGTGTGTACACACGAGCATTCAGATGGGGCCTTCCTGATTCCACCTGAGCGAGATCTAAAATTAACTGAGCGGACATCCAAAAACTTGTCAGGATGCATACATGCGCACACCTTAGAGGAAAACTGGTCATGAAGTCAAAGATTCAGAAGAGGCGTAAAACTGGTCTGTACAACTTATGATGCACCATAGCAAATACAGCCAATTAGCCATGTATTGAGACCTGCCAGATTACTGACAGACCCCTGCTCTTGCCTTTGTCATTCCAGGCAGGTAGCAAAACAGGCAGTTTATTGACATCCAGTGAGCGGCCACATACAGGCAGTGGGCTGTATTTTGTAGACTGGGTCCTAAATTGAGTAGGCCTAATCTAAACCATCATAAACTACTCCTGATGATGGCTGTCTTTAAACTGAAAGATGTGCCAGGAATCCAGATCAATTAGTTCCATTTTTAACTCTCTGCACTTAGGAAGCTTTTTCCTGAACTAGCTGAAACTAGCTGGCATTTGTGCCTCTAGTTCTCCCTTGTTCTCGGCCTCCCTCCCTCATTCTCGGCCCCTCTCTCTCAGCCCTCCCCCCTCCTTTCCCCTCTTCTCCCCTCCAATGTTTTTTTCTCTCTGTCCGCCCCAGCCACTTTTTCCGGCCTGCTGCCATGGCTTTCTCTTCCCTCCACCTGCTGCCACCACCACCAGTCTCTCTCCCCCTGGCTGCCACCGATTTCTCTCCCCCTCTCCCTGTCGCTGCCGCTGCTTTTGCTTACACACACACACACACACACACACACACACACACACACACTGGGGCCAAATGAAACTTCTCTGCACCTGCCATTTGGCCAGCAGGCAGCCCCAGAGAAGGAGGCTGTGTCACCCTCTCCGCTGCCTGCTCAGCTGCTCTCCACATTTGGCCCCAGAGTGGGCCATTTTTATATTTGGCCAGCCGGCAGGCCGGAGAGGGAGGCTGTGCCGCCCTCTCCACCGCTTGCTTGGCCATTCACCTGGGCAGCAGTTTCTTCGCCCCACCCTGCATCCATCCCCGCCGCGGTCTGCCTGTCCCTGCTTGTGAACTCTTGAGAGAGCTGCCACACATAGCATTAGCGATAGGTACGTCTTAGAGAATTATATATAGAGACAATAACTCAGTTATTTTATTTTGTGGCTCCTAACATGCTATCACCCAAGACCGAATAAAGGCCAAAGGCCAAACTGATATGACTGTAAACACATATTTAAAGACTCATTCCCTTCTTAAACCTAAAGCAGCAACAGGGTGGTCCATTTACAACAGGACTACAGCATAGAGATGTGGGTTAGAGGGACTTGCACAGGACTATAAACACAAAAGGTACTAGCTGGATGCACACACAGAGACACATGGACACAGAAAGATGTGTTATCTCATAAACTTTCTTCCTTTGGAAAGTAGGCTAAAAATGCATTTTTGGTTCAGATCAGAGGCCCATCTAGTCCAGTATTTTGTTTCCAACAGAGGCCAAACAGATGCCTGACAGAAACTCATCAACACTACATTACCTAAATAGCCATTCTCTGATGCTTATTTCAAGCATCTGGTACACAGAGGTATAAAGGTAAAGTGTGCCGTCAAGTTGATTTCGACTCCTGGTGCTCACAGAACCCTGTGGTTGTGTTTGGTAGAATACAGGACAGGAGGGGTTTACCATTGCCTCCTCCCACGCAGTATGAGATGATGCCTTTCAGCATCTTCCTATATCGCTGCTGCCCAATATAGTACCAGCAGGGATTCGAACTGGCAACCTTCTGCTTGTTAGTCAAGCATTTTCCCGATGTGCCACTTCAGGTGGTACAGAGAGGTATACTGCCTCTGAATATGAAGGTTCCATTTAGCTATTATGTTTAATAACTATTGATAGGATGGACTATCATCAATGAACACATCTAACCCTTTTATAAAGTGAACAAAGCTAGTGGCTATGTGTAGCTACTTCCTTCTTCTATCCTAAGCTTACAACAAATCAGCTTCAGTTCAGTATTATGAGATGGAGAATCATCTCATTCTGTTCATTGGTGGATATTCTGACTAAGGAAGTGATGGGCTAGCAAGAGATTTTTAAAAAATCTACTGTGTTTAAGATTTTATAAATGGCTATTAAAAGCCATTTTCTTTCTAAACTCAGTAGTCCCAAAGTTTGGTTGCTATTCCTCTTCAGGAAAATGCCCCAAACCCTTGATCGTTTAAATTCAGTGAATATTGTTGTTACTAGCTTTCCTTAGTCTGCTTGGAAGAGAAATGCTGGCTTCATTCCAGGCAAAAGGTCATTCTGGCAAGGCATTTCCCTAAAAGTGCCTCTTAGGTCTATTTGTAAAGGTCTGCAACAGGCCAAAGGAAATGCCCCTCTCTGATTGCATCTGAGCATAGGCAGAGAGAGATGCATTAGGGCAGACCCTAATTAAAGTTGAAAAGAGAGAAAAGGGAAAGGAATGCAAGCTTTCTTCCTCCCAAGAAGTTTCAAGGCTAAACAAATCTTGTTTACCACCTTGTTACATCCCTGTCCTTATAAGAAGCAAGAGAGCAACTACCAGCTTGTGTGATGTGCCCCTCCCATATCTATTCAGGTGATTGCCCAAGGTGATCTCTTTCTTTGTGAAGCTTCCTGAAGCTTTTTTGTCTAAAGGCACATACAGGGGAACCACTCTAACATAAACTAATCAATAAGCAATATTAATGCCTTATTTGGAACAGGTCTCCTAATATCAGGAATTCCTCAAGAGGGATCTGTAATTGCTCAGCCATGCCTCAGGGTACATTTTTTGCCCTGGTCTGCACTTATTTGAAGCTAATTTTCCCCACTTTGAACAAAGCATAGTCACGGACTATGCTCGCTGCCATGTCCACCCAACATTATACACAAGGTTGTTGTCAGGGTCAGCATTATTTGCTAGCTGCCATTGGTCTGGAGCCCTCAGAATGGCCCACTGCTGGTTCCTGAGACCACTTCTGCACTGTCAGGCGGTGATGATGGAGCAATTATCTAAGGGCCCATCAAACCAAGAGGGGTCCCATTGAGGGCAGTTTGCCTAAGACTTCCTGAAACCTGGAACTGATCCCAGTAGCTCAGGAGAACCTCCCAAGGTATTAAGTCCCATGTTTATGAATGTGTTTGTGGCGCTATTTGGATTTTTTAACCTCAGGAACCTGAATGTTATGGGCTGGCTCTAACCTCTGCATCAGGTAAAAGTGATATATCTGGAGTGACTGGAGTCACCAGAGGCACATATAGACCCCACCCTATAGGATTCTTGAGTGCACTCTATTGGGTTCTTCTCCTCTTCATGGAATAGTTTGTTGTTTACTGTTATGGGATGTGCTGAGGCTATTCATACACATGTGCAAAATTGAGCTAAGGGACCCCAGCCTAGTTTTGCATGTGTGTGAGAACCACCACAATCAGGCCAATCCCAGCAGCAAACCCACCTAAATAGCCTCTCTATAAAATGAGATTAAGGAAGCGAGCACTCCCTTAACCTCAGTTTTTGGATTGTGTGGTAGCCATGGCTGCCACACTGCATGGAGCCCGGGGAGGAGGGATCCCCATGATGCACTGCACACTTGCGTGGTGCATCCTGGTAGTTCTGGGGGCTGGAACAACACATCCCGGCCCTGACCCTCCCTGCATCTGAGTGTGTGGGGAGTGCACCCAGCAATGCTGGCTCCATTGTCTGTGGGGAAGGTAAGCTTAACCTGTCTTCCCCACTGACCACCCTCTAGCCCTTCTCATGGATCGTGAGGAGGCTCAGTATGTTGTACCTGAGGAAATTGGTTCAGCATGGGGGGAAATTGCCTTCTATCTCTGCCTGCAGATGACCCAGCTCTAGAGGAATCCCACAGTGCATTGCAATCCCAGGTCTTTGTGTAATACAAACTGTCGCTCTGCCCATACACCACATGCCCTAATTTTGCTAGTAAAATCAAAACTGAAATTTATGTGCTCTAGTAATATATTATATGAACACACAACAATGTTTCTAGTATAATAGCAACATGAAGACAATTGGGTTTGGGTTTGTCTACTTTACATTTTCAGTCAGTGCATATGGCCATTTCTTGTTTTCTGCCTGCAGTCTTAAATTCTACACAGTTAGCAGTCAACAAAATCATAACAATATTATCATATAATTATGTTGCATGCAAAGTTAACATCATGCTTCAAACAATGGCTTTTTGCTATTTTCTCATGGTTCATTAAAAATGCAAAACTTGGGTCAATTGTAAGAATAACTGACACGTTTGTTGAAAAATAAAGTTTAGCAACCACAATAAAGGAGGAACAAAATTATAATTGAATAAAGGGCTCTCAGAATGACTTGCAAAGTCTGCCACTTGGCTCCTGTTTACACATGATAAAAATAATCTATGCAAATGAGATGTAGCTGAAACTAAATGGAATTTAGCAGTGTAAATGGCGCCAAGTGAATTTTATTGTCTTTAACTGTATAAATAAATTTTCATATAGATGGGGATGCCAAACACATTGAAGGAAGTTACTTTGTTTCTCTCCCCAAGTCAACAATTATAAAATTGAAATAATAGTTGTGAGATGATCTCCTTCAAGTATCTACTTGCAATTTTTGCCTGCTTTAAATTTTTGTCTCCTCTGCACGAAAGAGAAGAAACAATTTGTTCCCTATTTTAGTTTGGGTGATTATGTTTTCATTCCCCAGGGGGGAAAAAAACCCTGAAATAGAATGATGGAGGCTGAGCCAACCAACAAGGTTGGGGATGGACAGATGCACCATCCAAACCCTTTCAACAATGTCCTGAAAGTAAAATGATTTTTAATTATTATTTACCCAGAATCAGTACTGCACATTACAGCAGAGTTTCATAAGCAAAACAACCTGCAAGGTGCTTTTAATTAAAAAGCAATATCCTATAATTTAACATAAAGTGTATGAAGTGAATATTGATATAATTAGCAATGGAAACTTATACCGTACTTTTTCATATAATAGGTCCTGTTTGAATGATACACCCAACGGCCACCTCCTAAAATATGTTGCAGGGTGTGAATGTGCACATCCCATCCTCCTCCTGACACACCATCCCACAGTTTCATAGTCATATGGACGGATTGTGCCTACATGCAAATTAAATGTTGCAGTGAGTTTGCTATCATAATTGCTAGCTGGCCTACTCTTTGGTTAGGCAGAGAGGCTCTACACATGGTCAATGTGTGGAACCTAATTGGGCTCGGCAGGGAGGGTGGGCTTAGCCCGCTCTCCCCACGCATAAGCAGAGAGCCTGCTATACGAACCTGCTATACGAATCCTATAGATTAGCATTAGATCATGCATTCAGAGGTGAATAAAACATGAATCATCTAGTAGGAACTTGGGAGGATATGCATCATTCATATTCACATTCACACAGAATGTAGCTTCTAGGTTATTTTTTTTCAAAGTGTTCACTATTTGGAAAGAAGCTTCTATATATCAACATAGGCAGTAGTGATAGCACAACTTGATCTGTGAACTTTCAGTAAGTCACCACAAGCTAATGGCAATCATCCAAGATTCCTGTGGGAGCCTGAGAACAAATGAGCTCAGCTTCCAACGGAATTATGCAATTAAAGTCAAATTCTGCTCCCATTGAATTCTGGAGGTCTTGTGCCACTGACATGAGGAGGGGTAGGATTAAATGCTCCATCTTTTAAAAGCAATTATCCTAAAAGTCTGGCTGGAATCCAAGTCTGATGCCGTTTCTTCTTTTTTCAAAGTTCTAAATACAGATCCAAGGACTGAGACTTATGCATGTATTAAAAGAAAGAGATAGAAAAACAAAACAAAACTATCCCATTAACAATAAGACTCATCAAGCACTTAGGTTCAGTTAATGTGCTCTGGACAAAAGCCTTCTGATCTTCAAGGCTAAATTAGTCTGAATAGAATTCTATAGAAGTGTCAATGAAGCGGCAGATAAAGGGACAACAGTAAATATAATAGATATGGTGAAACGGATCCCAAGGGTCCTAATCTGGAAATCTTTGAGTACTGCATTCCCTGAATCCATATCATGCTGTTTTTGCAGTACTCGTGTTGTATCAAGCTAGAATTGCCAGATGGCTTGTATCGTAATGTTCCATCCTTGTGCTTTATATAATTTGTAAAAGGAGAGGTCCTTGAGTACAAGGCTGCTTGGAAACCAAGCTCTCTGATCTGAAAGCCTAGCTTCCTAATCCCATAGGCTGCCTATGGCTAGCTATATTCTTTTCCCACTGCACTATATGGACTCCAAGGGTCTGGCTGACATGGGCTTTTGAAATGCATCCTGGGGCCTCAAAAGCTGAAACAGCCCCAGTTGCAATGGAGTGCAAAAGCTGGTCCTTCTGTTGTTCGGATTCTGAACAGTGCCACTTTTTTCTGCTGGTCCTGCTCCTGTGCTGTTAACGTTTTAAAATCTGCCGCTATAGCTATGCTTCTAGGAACGATGTGATAGACAGACATTAGCAGCAGGTGCTAAGCCTTATCTCCATGTAGTGGAAAGCTGTATTTGTTGATCCTACCATACCAAGGTGGAAACTAATCTAACAGGCACCTGACACAGCAGTTTAGCAAGCGAAGCTTTTTCTGACATAGAGGTAAGTGATGGCAAAAGCTTTACCGGCAAAATTTCAGTGTATCAGGCTGCTTGTGTTGCTAAAACTCGAGTGGTTCAACTGTTCTACAGCAGAATCCTAAGCATGTTAGGCATGTGTGAGTCACTCTGTGGAGTAGGGCCTTTCTGCCTAGTATCTGCATTGTACATTGCAGCCCTAAACCATTTGATTGGATCTGTTGGTCTCAAATGCCATATGGGAGATCCATGATAGAATATCATGGATCTTCCATGATCCATGATATTAGCATGAATAAAACTGCTAATATTATAATACCATTATACAAAACCATGGTGCAGCCGCACCTGGAGTACTGAGTACAATTCTGGTCACCACATCTAAAAAAGGGCATTGTAGAATTGGAAATGGTGCAGAAGAGGGCAACCAAGATGATCTGGGGCCTAGAGCACCTTCCTTATGAGGCAAGGCTACAACACCTGGGGCTATTTAGTTTAGAAAAAAGATGACTATGGAAAGACATGATAGTGGTCTATAAAATCATGCATGGGGTGGAAAAAGTCGATAGAGAGAAATACTTTAACACCAGAACCAGTAGTCATTCCATGAAATTGATTGCCAGGAAATTTAGGACCAGCAAATGAAGGTAGTTTTTCACACAACACATAATCAACTTGTGGAATTCTCTGCCACAAGATGTGGTGACAGCCAACAACCTAGATGGCTTTAAGAGGAGTTTGGATAACTTCATGGAGGAGAGGTCTATCTACTAGTCAGAGGGCTATAGGCCACCTCCAGCCTGAAAGGCAGCATGCATCTGAGTACCAGTTGCAGGGGAGTAACAGCAGGAGAGAGGGCATGCTCTCAACTATTACTTTTAGGCTTCCAGTGGCATCTGGTGGGCCACTGTGTGAAACAGGATTCGGGACTAGATGGGCCTTGGGCCTGATCCTGCAGGGCTGTTCTTATGTTCTTATGTAATATCCCAACATCTCTCCAATCCCTTTTCATTAAAAGCAGCTGCACTGGTGTGTGGGGATGCGTGAATTGGATTGTGGCCATGGTGCTGGAGGAGGTGTCTTTTTTGGATTTTATTCTAACCTTTTCCCTTCCATCATGATCCCAGTTCAAATTGCCCCCAACTGCTGGTAGCCACGGAGACAGAAAAAAAGAAAGATGCCCATATTATACTTATATAGTATATTATATAGATGCCCCTACTTTCCTCCTTTTGTTGCTAATAGTGGCTTTGGGGGGGGGGGTGGCAATATAAATGGGGATATAGTAGGGGAGGAGGGTTATTGCCTTCCTCTGTCTACTTTTAATGAAAGATGTTTGTTGATCTATTCAGAGATGCACATTTCACATGTAGTTTATTCCTTATACTGTTCTAGATTGGTTTTACCTTAAAGAAGTGTTGAATATTTTTCTATATTTTTTAAAAACCAAAAAATCCAACCCTGTGCATAGAAAAATAGTGTGTCAGAGAAAAGCATCATCTCTAGTATGGCTGTTTTCAATATGCAGGGGTTTGGGATGCATTTTTGCTTTCTTGTTTTTTTTCCAGGGTGGTGAGTGGTATATAGGGAAACATTTCAATATGCCGTCCTGCACTTGGAAGTGGTTCTGAATAGCCAGAACTATGTTGCCAGGGGATTCTGTGGTTCAGACAACTTGGCTCTAAAACAAGCCATTAGGAGATGGAGTGCAGGATAATCAAATGTGAGAGCAAGGTGCAATGTAAAAAGTGTCCCAAACCAGCTGCTCTGATGTACCTGTTCTGTGTTGTATATGCTGGGGACCGTGCTGTACACACAGCATGAGTTCTTCATTGCTGATATACACTGCTTTCAGCTTTGAGTGCAATACTTCATCCAGGGCACATCTTTCAGCATACACATCTATGCCCAAACCACATTCATATATTATGCTGAACATGTGTACAACGAGTGTATAGTCTGCACAGGAACAGTTATTCACATGTTATGTTGAACACAGGTAGAGCAGCACACTTCCTATCTGTACCATGCATGCCAGGGCCCTGTGCTCAGGTTCACTTTTAAAATGAATGCTGGTACAGTCATCCACACAAAAACAAGTATGAGTGTACAGACATCTGTACACGCATACAGCATAATGTATGAATAAGATAGGTAGCTGCTGATTCTAGTGCCATAGCCACAGAACTGCAGGAGCCGCTTCCTCATGGGACAATCCAACAGGACTCCTGGCTGTGAATGATACAACCACATGGGTGGAGTGGTTCACATGGACTATTTGAGCCTATCAGCACCAAGCAGGAAGAAGAGGGCCAACCACATAAAAGAGACCCACACAGTCTCCTCCCACATAATATGGCTGTGCTGCATCATTCTTATGCCATTGTAACCTTCGAGAGAGGACTCCCTGCAGATGCAAATTGAGATCAAGATCTCAATTTTGGCATGATTAAATTTGAATTGTCAGCTAAACAACTATAAACAGGTTTCACATTGAAAGGCTGTGTGATTTTCACTGTAATGGTTTGGTTTGAGTAGATCATCTTTGAGAACGTATCACAACACTAATTTGCTGCCAAGCCAGTAAAAATAATCCAGTGTCTCAATGAGGATTTGTCTTTGTTTTAACAAAGAAAGAAAGGAACTTATGCACTTATCATCCTTAGGTTACCTTCCAAGAAAAAAATGAACTCTGTCATAATTAACGCAGCATGGGGGAAGTTTGCATTGAGTCAATGGAAATCCAGTTCAGGGGACTTGTTTTAATGAAATTTTGTGAGAAGCAGGAAAATGGGGAGGGTATAAATAGGGTTTTATGCATACATCCATTCTTTGAATTTGGAACTGGCACACGTAACAGGTCTTATATTGTGACTAGCTCTGGCTGGGCGCTGTTGGGACTTGCCCTAGAAACACTTGGAGATGGCACCTAAGAAGCAATTTTCTGTGTCTCTGACCCCAATGCCTCCTGAGTAGGCAGCCACCTGGAGCAGTGACTAGGCTTGGGCCTACCTGGAATGAGCAGTTTGGCTGCGAGGTGATCTCAGGGTGGTCAGGGCTTGTTATGGGTAAGCAGAACCTTGCCTTTGGGAACCGATCCTGCTTATGCAAGCTCTGGAGTGATTTTCGGTTTGCTGGGTGAAATCGGTGACCAGTGCTTGAAATTGGTGGGCACTCTTGATTTATGCCCAGTTGGCGAGCCTGCTCTTCACACTTCTGCTCCCCCTTTAGTGCAAAACACAGGAATACCACTGTGGGATGTTAAAGGGATGGAGATTGTGGTTGGGGAGCATGGGGTCAGGATTGCAACTCCTGGAGCATCTGGTTTTTCAGGGCTAATGCTTACCTATCCACGATGTTAGGGCATAATCCCCCCCCCCCGCGGCACCTTTTTGTCTAGTTTCTCATTTCAGTTGGCCACATTACCCATTGATTCAGCTTGGGGCTTGGACTCCATTGGCAAGTCAGTTCAGGTGCTGGACACCATTCATCCCAGCAAGTGAGGTAGATGAATGAGGCTATTCTTTGAGTAGTGGAAGTGCCGAGGGCCATGCAGCAGTGGCATCAGCTGCAACAACCCCAGTTATTGTGCCTCATGCAATGGATCTGGGGAGGAGGTAGCATGGACATAGAGACCACTGAGAGTGATGGATCAGATTTCAGCCCCAATGTGTTCACTGGAGTTGGGTGTTACTGGTGCAGAAGGTCTTGAATTTAATCCTCCAGCAGGTAATTACTCTTGTAGTACAGGCTCATGAATGGGGTCTTGGTTCTGACATATATAAATGGAATAATCAACTCTTGGGATATACAGTTTTCATGGCAGTGGTGCTACAAACCCAGCCCTGGTCTCCTCCCCGCCTTTGGATATTAGTAACAGGGCATATAACTCTTGTAAGGGAACTCTGAGGACTTTATGAGTCAGGATATGGCCTTCTATGCAGGGGTGTAGCAAGGTTGGAGTGGGCTCAGAGACAAGATTTTAAAATGCCCCCCCCACACACTGAAGCTCAGCTCATGAAGTAAAGAAATCTTGAATGAGGCTGAATAGTGGTAACAAAAATACTGTGTGTGTGTGTGTGTGTGTGTGTGTGTGTGTGTGTGTGTGTGTAATCTCCTATGGTCACATCAGTTTTGGAGGATGAATCCAACTGAAGGAAGCCCGGATAGGTGGAGCTGGGGGAGTCAGTCATGTCATGTAACTTGCTTCTGGGGGCCCCTCCAAGGCAGTGGGCCCCCAGACAACTGTCTCCCCTTGCTCCATTATAGTTACGCCCCTGCTCCTATGGTAAACACACTGCCGCAGTGGCCATGTATTATCTGTATACATGGTCCCTAATGGAGAGCTGAAGGGTGGAGCTGAAGGGTATTATCTGTATACATGGTCCCTAATGGAGAGCTGAAGACATGAGGAGGGTGTATGAATGTGTAATTCCACAGGGACACATTTACACACACCTTGCAAGTACAAGTATGAGTGTTCCGTTTGCTGAAAGCACCACCCAGCAGTTACCCAGAAGCTGACAGGTCTCCAGTCCAGAAGAAGCAAACTTGGGAGCAGCTCTGGCAAGGACACTTTGACAAAGGGCCCCAATGGGAACCCTGTTTACTTGACTGATCACTACCTCAACTGGGTTAGTGCACAATACCTCTTAGGGGGCTTTTGAGGTGGTTTTTGGATGCAGTATGCTGGCCCAAGAGCTTTCTGCCTCTCTTGAGATTTGAAATTAGTGGTGGAGTGGAGGCCATGGTGCAGGCCAAGCTGATCGAAGAAGCTAAAGCTGGTAGAGTGTCTGGGCCACACTAGCACCCTCCTCCTTCCAATTTTAGGATTTCTACATTGGGGTGGGGGTTCCCAACTGAGCACTGGGGAAATTTGTTTAATCCATCATTTGGTCCCTCCTAGCAGCAATGCAGTCATCTAATTATTAATCCTGATTTGTATTCCCTGCAGCATTGGTATGCTGGAATGGGCATCGTGCCCTTCTGGCCAGGTACAGCATTAGATTGGCCTTTCCCTATCCCACAAGGGCACACAATCTAAAAATAACATAAGGGGAAAACAAGCAAGATATAGACATAATGGGTACTATGCTGGTGCCTGGTATAACATTTGGGCTGAATTTGGATGTGACGTGAAACCGGAGATAAACAAACCTGCAATTTCAATTTGAAACTGTGAACTGCATTGCAGATGTTTGCCCAGCCACAGTTCAGCGGCCTCCAGTTTCAGGGAAGAGTGGCCCCTTGCTGCTTCTAGGTCTCCAAGGCTGTATCCAGGCACCTGCGTACTGCTCGTGTCGCCGGACTGAGGGCAGGGTGTCAGCACGTGTCTGGGTGGCCGTCATTGGCCACGATTCACAAGGGGGCATGTCAATCGCACTTGGCTTTCTCCAGCTTTGTTAGGAGGAAAGGGTCTGATCCGGTACCAGCCCCAAGGATCCAAACGGATGGCCTGTGGCCTGTGTCAATTCCAGGTTTCCCTTCAAGGGACTTTTGGTTAGAGGCCTGCTGTCTCACTAGGTGAACTGGTCATGCAGAGAAAAGAGAACAGGCAAATTCTGCCTTAGATAACTGTGACTGCCTTGAACAATTTGTTTTGCCTTTCTTGCTAGAGTTTGTTATTCAAATGTACTTCTGAAAGCACTGGTTTTATCTATTTGTCTGGAAGCTATCTGAGACTTTTTGTATACTGCTAGAATTGCTTGCTAAAAGTAACATTGTAACACAAGGTAGGAAAAACACTAAGACCATTCACGACTGACATCACATAAGCTGCCCCTTCCCCTTATTCTCCCCTTGATGCCCCTCATGCCCTGACCTAGACAGAAGCATAATGCCTGTATAAGTTATTTACATGTTTCTCCAGAGACAGTTTTCTCTCTGATAAGAGTTTCACATATGTGGAGACCATGGTGACTTGGGTGTGCATATGTTGGGTCTGGGGAGAGAATGTATACAATACTGGATAGACAGGCAAGGAAAACTCCACCAGAAAGCTATAGGGCAGACCTATGGATCTGAACCTTGTAAGAGAGATTGTCTTCAGGCAATATAGCAGAGGATGTCCATGTAGGGGATGTCCAGCGGGATCCATGAACTGGACAACCATGGATTCCCCATGGCCCCTGGCATCCCCAGCCAGGGGAGATTTCCTCAGCCCTTCATACTACTGCCTGCTGTTGGATGGCTGCAGGTGCACATAAAGGACTGAGGACGATGGAGCTTGTGGATCCCTCCACCACCCAGGAGAGTGCAGCTGACATGAGGGGCAGGCAGGGCACTGCAGTTGTCTCCAATGGGCCACCAGGCTGGGTAGAGGAGGATGAAGTCTTGAAAGAAGGGGCAGTTTGCTGTCACTCCAAGACCCAGGTGGAGCTTGGGCCTTCCATGGCAAGAGGTGCAGAAATGGTCACGGCTGCACGGGGCATCATGGATGTACCCTGCTGGGGCAGGGGTGGTGGAGGCAAAAGCCAGTGGTGCTGGGGCAGTGGTTGTGGCGGCAGATTGTTGAGCAGGTCTGCTTACCCCTGAGTGGCTGTAAGGGTAGACCTCTGGCTGGCCCTTGGCCTCCTCCCTGGCATTGGGTGTTACAGAATTGGTTCTGCAGTTGAGCCTGCACCCCCTCACTTGTCCACAGTTCCACAAAGACCCCAGTCAGCCTCCATCCCGAGCTTCACCTAGACCTTTCTGGAAGTATTTTCAGCTTGACTGCTCCTTGTGGCACTGGCAGTGCCGGTGTCAGTGCCACCAGTTGATATTGTGGCAACAGAAGATTTCTGGGACTCCATTGCTGTATGGAGCAGATAGGCATCTGTATGAAACCAGAGGTTGTGGGCCACCAACCTCCTGTGGTCATGCAACTGGCAAATGGAGTGGGTGAATGCAATGGATCATCTGCAGCATGCACACCCATGCAGGACTGGGTGTGCATGGGTGTGGCCAGGCAACCAGTTCCCCTATAGCGGGTTAGGGGCAGGTGAAGGGACAGAGACCTCATGCCCTCAAAGCCCCATCAAGAATATCTACTGCAAACATTCCCCAATAGCACAGTAGAGCACATAAAACAAAGGGGCAGCTGTTTTGAAACCACAATAATAGAGAGGGAGGCCCAGACCTTCCCAGGGATGCGGTAACTCTATGCATGCCACGGCTCTCGATGGCTTCCTCTCAGCCAAAGTGCCATACTCCCTCCCCATCCTCTTTTCTCTTCCCCATTCTGGGGACACCAAGGACAACAAGGCATAAATGACAGATTAACTGAGGAAGAGTAGGGAGGAAGAAGGTGGAGGGCACGAGCATGGCTGATGGCAGCCTTGGAAGGCCTTTGGCTCAACATCTGTGCCCTATTATTGGGGCAGGACAAGGATCCTTTCGTGCACCAGGAACCTCATCCAAGCATCTCTGCTGGTAAGGAACCTTCTTAACGATAGTGAGGCACATGCATCACGAGGAAAATGGGAGGTGCAGTGGCTGGGTGAAGGGGGCCTCCTCCCCATCACGGTTTTTACACCAACGCCCAGATACACTGCAATTTTAGAGTGAACCCATGGGGGGGTGTCATTGTATTGAAATTCTACTGTGGACTCCCATGTCGACAGCTTGCTGGGATTCAGCCGCCTCACTTTGAATGGGTAGCTCTTTGACAGCAGAAAAATAATTTAAAGATGCTGCAGGGGGAGCGCAACAACTGCCACCTTTGTCCCTCTCTGTTAACAGCAGCAAAGTCTTTTGCTCTGCTTCTGGGGAAAAAGTGCCCTTGCTGTAGGTGCACTGGCACCCCCTGCCTGCCACTTTCCATCTGACCAGGACCCTGGCAACAGTGACTGCTTTTTGTGCACACCTGTGCAGCAGGTAACAATTTTCCTATGGCAGTCCGCCTAGGTTGGGTGTGGGCGGGAGAAGAGCATGGATTGTCCTGCAAGGGGAATAGTTGCCTTAGGGAGAAAAAAACACAAAGGAATTTATGTGGAGAGCCGTGATCGATTTGAGGGGGCCTGCTGAGGTGTGGTGCTGCAGTGCAATGCGGTGCTGTGTGCATCCGTTTTTCTGCATGGATGGCTGCCAGCTTGGCTAGAGTGGTGAGACATGTGCAGCCATGGGTATGATAGTCTCCCCACTGTTCACTGACCCCGTCTTTCTCCCCCCCCCCCCAAGCTGCGGGGTGGTGCCCAGACACCCATTCCCCTGTGACAATGGCGGGAAGTTGGGAATAGCCGAAAGGGTGGTGTCTCTCTAAATACTCAGCGCATTACATTCAGTGCATTACACTGCCAGACAGAAGAGGGAAGAGAAAGGAGGATGGCAGGGGGGTGGCGCTTTGGCCGTGGCATGTATAGAGCTTCCTCATCCCTGGGCAGGTCTGGGTTTCTCTCTCTATTATTGTGGTTCCAAAATCGACACGAAACTGCAGTTATGGCTGTGTCCAGGTCCAGACATAATGCTTTGGCAGCCAAACCTTGGTGGTGAACCTTACTTCAAACTGGAGGTTCAAATTGGAGTTTGGCAAACCAAACCACAGGTCACTTTTGGTTCAAAACCGTGGTTGTATGAATTCAGACATAATGGAGTTCCAACTTCTACCCCGTTTCACTCTGGTTTCGCGTTGCATTCGAATTCAGTCTTGCTCTCCACCTGCTAAATATAAGAGAACCACAGCTTTTAAAAGAGCCTCATTGCTCAGTTAACAAAGCTATACAACTATGCCATTTTAGAATGTCTGAATAGGGCTTATTCCTTACCCCACAAAACCCCCTGAAAACTGGTAGGATTTTGCACTGTACTAAACATCAAGCTAAATGGGTTGAATTTATGTAATAAATTCATTCAAAATGACATTTTCTGGTTGCACAATTTATCCTGAAAAAGAAATCATTTAACCTGGTAGATTATTCAGTATTGTGAGTCTGATTATTTTTACATCTCTCTGAGGAGTAGTGAATCCTTGCTTAACTACAATCAAATGGCTTGTCTCCAATCAACTGTACTTCTAAAAAAAATAAATAACCTTGAATTTATCTCCAGTCTTTTACTGGGGGGAGGGTAAAACATTTTAAATGGATTTTAAAGTGCATGATAGTCTGACCTTTGTAGTACCACAGCAGTCTATTGCGTCCTATCTGATTTCCCCCCGAAAAGGTCTTAACTTTTGCTTTTATGAGTTGGATTGCTTGCTTTTACTTTCTGCCTTTGAAGTGTGGGTTACTTTGAATTAAGGAGGTTAGATTTCTTGAGACAAGATATGCCATAATTAGGAAACACCAGCTTATAAATGAGATCACACTTGTGGGATTTGAATGCTTGTACCCTCTAATGTTTTAGCACACCATACTGTGTTAAGTTCAAGTGCCCATCTGTAAGCAAATCTTAATATTTTCCTTATTAATGAGAATCAGAGACATTTTAATGAGAAGAAAATATCCTTCAAATGAAGTGTTTCTTTGGTACTCCAAGCAATGTAAAAATGCTTCACATTCTTCTCTTCAAAGCCTGTTTTATTTTGGCACCTCTTTATATAATTTTTCTTCTATTGTGTTTCTAACACATTTTAAATATATATCTGGTGTATTCCTTTATTATTCAAAACATTTTCAAACCAGTTTCAGTAGAGGAGGCCTAAGAGATCTTAGTTGGGTGGAGGCAAATGCCAAAGGCCTCTTCTTGGGTATATTCACAGTTTAAGTTCAAAAACAGTATTTTGGAAGGCATTTGTTTAAACTATTTTCCTTTTCATCTCTCTTTCGCTCACTAAAGCTCAGCAGTTATCTGCATCAGCAAAACACGCACCCTATTTCTTTATGCAGAGGGGTTGGAGCTTTTGGCATCCATAGCTGGTAGATTGGCCCATTAAATTGTTTATAATTGTAAATCGCCCTGAGCAATTTTGGAAAGGTGGTATAAAAATTGAATAAATAGATAAATAGTAAATAAATATAACAATTGGCACTCAATGGCCAACATCTGGACTAATCCTCCGCCAGTGTGCCAGAGTTTTCCATTGTGTGAAGAGGTTTGTGATTGTGGATGATCTTCCCTTCCCCCAACGGCTACCTGTGCCTCCCAAAATAATATCCTGAGGATTTTTCAGGAGAAAACAGAAAATCATTCTCCCGGGCAGAGAGGAAAACGCTTGTGCATCAGCGGAGGGTTAGTCTGGAAGTTGTCCAGTGTCTATTAACTATGAGTTCACTAGAAACAGTAGTGCCCCGGAATAATCACAGCTCCAGCTCCAGATTTCAGATGTCCCCTGCAAATTGCCCTTCGTGTATCCTCTCCTAGCTGGGTGGGCCCAAACAGAGTTACTCCACCACCACTTCACAAAGGCCACCTTCGCACATAATGCCAAGCCAGAGGCGAACGAGGCAAAGGTTTGATTTTGTGTTAATCCAAATGTGCAAAACCATGGTTTAGTCACAAGAGCGACCTGAGGTTTCCCTTCTCAAACCATAAATTCAACCTTCAGTTTGTAGTGAGTTTCGCTGCTCGAAATTTAGGTTTGGATGTGGCATTGTGTCGGCTGAATTCTGCCACCATTGTAACCTGGGTTTTGTGTTGTGCTTGCTCCTGAAACCTTAGAGAGGGTGTCTCAGACCAACCCATAAACATGTCAGCTCTATGCATGCTGGGTTTGTTGCTGGCTCCCGCTTGGAGCCTGCACCCCGTCCTGCTGCTGTCTCCTTTCTTCTCATGCTGCTGCCTGGCAACAGGAATGCCACATCCCTGCAGTTACAGCATTTAAAGTGATAGAAGCACATTGGCAGGTGTCCACTTCCAGATTCGCACTTTGGGAAAGGGGTGCACCATGCCGTGAAAGGCATAGCAGACAGGGATAATGGCACAAGGGGAGGATCTCCAGTGATCCATTGAACATGATGCTTTGTCAAAAGCAGACATGGCTTCCTTGTTGCAGAAGTCATGGAGCATGGCCCATGTCACTCAAGACTCTTTGGCCCCCTGCCCCACTATGCCCCCATCTTTACAGCGGGGAGATACTAGATGATGTTCTCAAGTGTGGTCTCCCCTCCAACACGTCCCTCACACCACAAATGGTGCTCCTGTGATGTGTCCCACGACTATGGCATGCCAGACAACAAATGTGCCACCTGGCCAGTGTGCAACTGGCCAGGATCATGGCCTCAATATGTGATGTTGCCTTGACATGGGAGATCGGCATTATGTGCCCCTGCACCAGGGGAAAACAAACTTCCTGTTGCATAACCCATGGTACATTTTTCTGGGAGCACATTGAAGTGAGCAACTCGGGGACACTTCCTGCAGTTTCCAGTTGCTGAGTCCAACACCAGGAGCAGCTGAGTGAGGAGCGGGAGGCCCACAGGAGAGCCACCACTCTCTGGGTGGGCGATCTGCCCACCCAGGGAACTGCCACTTATTGTCTGCGGGGAAGGTAAGCTAAACCCTCCTTCCCTTCAGACCTGCCCAAAGCGCTTCACACTGATCGTTTGAAGAGCTTCAAAGAAGACCATTGGTCTGACTTGGTATAAGTTACCTTCCTGTTATTGATAGTGTAATAATTTGGGCTCTGAGTACTGGAAGGGCTTATAGGGTAGTGATCTTTTTCTATTCTTTTTTATTAGACTAAATCTTTATGAAAAAAATTTCCCCTCTAGATGACACAAGTGCAAAAAGAGAGAGAGAAAGAATTGGCAACAGAACAACCCAAAGTAGAGTGGGGTCAAATTATCAAACATCACTAAGGGCCAGTTTGGACATTTGCCCACTGACACACTTAGTATGGTTGGCTGGAGATGTGCCAAAATCCCACCTGCCCTAGAACATTGCAGTGTGCTCTTGGGGCATCCTTTAATCATGTAATGATCTGAATCACCCCTCTACACATGCTCTAAAACTCTGTGTAAACTATGCAAGATTCTTAAGCCATGTCTACTGTTCACTATTCCACCAAGCTTCTGACATACAGGATTGCAGAAAGCATTGCCCTTATTAATATTTCATAACATTTTTGCAATCCTAAGGGCTAGAAACTTGTTTTAAAGACAAGAAGAAATGAAAGCAGAGATTCTTGGGAAGCTATCTTCTGCACAGCACATTGTTTTTATTGGCTCCCACAGAATTGTAGCACATATTCAGCCCTGATTATAGTTAACTGGGTAATGCAGTGCATTAGTCTGTGCATCTTAAGGATGTTACATTTGAATTTCACTGTCTGTGATAGCTAGGCTTCCAAATTCCAGTTAGAATTCAATATCCTACCCAAGTCTGCATCAATAGCCATTGCCTCAAGGTACATAATCATTTAAAAGTCTGTCTTTTAAATGTAATTGTATCAAAAAGCAAGCTTAGTGGTATCTTTTGGGCTCTGGCTAGATTTGTGACAGTTGGCTGTTGTGCTAATCTTTATTGTTAATGTCGAAGCCCAAGCATGACAGCAGAAGACAAGATAGGCTCTGGTGAATGACAGAGCAATCAGTCTGGAATAGGACTGGTTCATCCATAAAGGATCAGGCTGTGGGAACTTGGAAGTCACTATCAGTGTGTCCACATGTTTACTTCTTTTCTGAGTCTGATGACTGCTAGATAATTTAAACAGTGTTTCTTTGTCCGAGGCTATTTGAAATTCATGTTATTCTAATACTTTAAAAATAAGCTGATAAAAATCACCAGCACTGTTTGCATTGTCGATATTTGAGCATTAAGTGGCATAGTGTGTTCCTGTGAAAACTGGAAATAAGTGACTCTAATGAATGTCCCTCTTTTTTTAGCCACTCTACCACTCAACATGTTGCATGAGAGAGAGAGAGAGAGAGAGAAAGAGAGAGAGAGAATATAATATGGACACCTGGTGTCATAACAGACTGAAAAGTTAACTCTGCACACATCTTTAAGAGTCAAGCACAGTTTTAAAATAATTTGAAAATAGCACTTCGGTATTTCCAGCAATATGAAGACCTTCTTAACCTTTTGCAATCATTAGGAATCAGCCGAAGTGTCCTGGGTCATAACTATTGCCTGTTTAATTCAATTGTATAAAATGGGCCCCTTCACAAGATTCAATTGGTCTTACAGGGAACCATTAAACAATATCTCAAGGAATAAGAGATGGTATATCCAATTCTTATTAGGTTATTCCTGTTGGATACATCTGTGTTTCTTCTCAAGATTTTTTTTTTTTTTTAAAAAAACACCAGGGTGCAAGCCTAATTGTGGGGTGGTGGTGGGGTACACCATCCAGATCAGAGGGTGATAGTTCATCACCCTCTGATCTGGATGATGTACCACAGCACAAACCCCTGCCCACAATTGATGGTATGTGGGACTTTCTGTAGTTATTCCAATATTCATATCTTACCCTGTGCTTCTTCAGGGGACTGTCATCAGTTCTTGCTTCAAACGTTCCAGGTTTGAACTCTTACATTTAGATTTGTTGCCAAGGGCTAAAGCCTGGTGAAGGTTGATGCAAATAAAGTCCTATGTAAAATCTAAATTGAGCTCCACTGACTCAAAAATAGGTGCTGTTTTTTGATTGATTGATTGATTTGATTGATTGATTAAGTGCTGTAAAGTCGGTGTTGACTCTTAGCAACCAAACAGAGCATGCAGAAGTCTGATCTTATATTTCCACAGAAGTTAAAATTCCTCATTTTTAATTTCCTATTTCCTATTAAATGCTGGTTTTTATTGTGTATTTAATAGGAAATAGGAAACAAAACATAAGGCATTTTAACTTCTGTGGAGATATAAGATCAGACTTTTGCATGCTGTGCTATAGGATTACAATAAGACTTTGGCTATAAGAGAATATAGTTTTTCTGGTTATGAATAAATAGAACAGTTGGGCCAGGTGGGCAGTGGTGGTGAGTAACTAGAATACAAACTTGCCATGCCATTTTGCTAGTTACAAAATTTGGCTTGGAATTATATAGGCTGAAGGGTCCCAAGCATATCCAAGATGTTGTTGTTTAATGTATCAGCTGGTATGTGTAAGGATGTAGAGTCCCATATATTCTATATTTTGCACTTGATGAAGAATTTATGTGTAGTTTGAACATTTGCAGGCACACTTAAAAACAACAACAACTCTGAAATAAGTTCTTGCTGTACAGTTATATCATCTTTGCTTGTTACTGCTACACTTACTCTGCTAGGCCAACAATGGCACACTGGTAAACTATGGAGATGTGAAATATGGCAGTTAACCAGCTGCTAGTAAAATAACTGTCAATCTGCTAGTAAGTAATCCAAATGAATCTTACAATTGTGATAGAAGAGCAGATGCTCATTTCTAGTATAGTTATTTCAATGTCTCTGAGTTAACCATTTAAAGTGAGATGAGTGATATCTGGATCCATTTTATTAGCTGGCAGAAGAGAATGGAAACATAGGTTTGAGCCTATATATTTGTTCCCCGTTTCCAAAGGCTGTTGAAAAGCTCTTGATCTACTCTCATACCAAACACAGATACATTAACAGTGCAACTTCCAATGCATTTTTACTGAGAAATCTCAAATCAAAGTGCATAGACTTACAACATAAACTGCTTAGCCCAGTTAGGAGTTTACGGAAGCAATAATTTGATTATTAATGGCTCATATAAAATTGTGGTTTTCAGACTATGTTCTGGAGAAATTGGAAACTCCTGGCAGGCTTATTGGGGGTCCCTCGATGCAAAGTTCAGAAATTATGGACAATGCAGTTTCCCTGAGAGAGAGCAAGGCACAGTAGCCCTAGCCAGTATTCTGTATGAACTGTACCCCAGAATGTTTGCAATCTGCAGGATTTGCGTGGCAAACAAGTAAATATGGAGAGGATTCTCTTGAAGAAAGCAAACTGATCTGAACAAAAGGTTCTCTTATGAGTACTGACAGGCCACCTTTTTTTGTTCGCTAATAGTCCAGGATAATCGATGGATGTTTTATCAGTGGGAGTTATGACAGGAGATGGTATCCTGAAAGCTGAGATTCCCTCTTCAGCTTTTGGCATGAGATACCCATCAGAGCCTGTAGAAGATGATATCCCTGCAGCTGAAGGAGGGGGAAAGGAAACAGCAAAACAAAACAAAACAAAACAGTCTGGCAGCTTGATTTGAAGCAGCAAGAGAGACAGAGTGATTGAAAAAGAGATGGGTTCCTAACTGGAGTTAGTTTAACTGGACCATCAACTTTAGCAAAACTGCAGAAGTTGCTTTTTGGTGATCTGGTATCTGAGGTAGAAGAAGAATGCCCTTTTGTTCCCATTGTGTTCTAATTGTGAATTTGTAAGTAAAGCAAATATTACAAAGACACCAAATGTGTCCAATGCTCTCTCCTGTAAAGGAAATGAAACCCAGATGGGCTGCCCTTGGATCCTATCTCTGCTTGGAAGTGGGGAAAGTGTAACAGCACGGTCCACCAGGAAGTTCCCCCTTGATGCAAGCTCTATGAAGATGAATGAGCTCTTGCACAGCTCTCATTAATTTCAATGGGTCTTGTGAAGGCTAACTCCCCGGTGGATTGTGACCCATTATTTCACTGTGACCTGTACAGCTTATTATGCATTTGCAACAATTGCTAGAACTTCAAGCCATGTAGCAAGCTTGTTTTTCTTTTCTACATTGTGATTCACTCAATTGTGATAGTTAGCAAGCTGCAGTTGGCACAGAGTGTTGGATTTTTCTTGCTTTTGATTCTCACAAGAGTTAATCATTTGGACCAGCTCCATGTGCTCCGCAGGGTTTTGGATGTGTTTCTCAAACAGAAGCTTCCCACCCACCAATGCTAAATGGCAAACCACATTCAAAAGCAGAGGGATTTCAAAAAGTATCTTGTGCTATGGCATGAGAGTGCTGATCCAAGAAAAAAGAAAGACAAGATAAAGGTTTTAGTGGGTTCTTCAGGTCTTTGGGTCAAATTGAAGTAGCGATCTGGATTCTTGCAGGAATTATGGACCTTGTAGCATACCAAAGTGAGATATAATACTATCTGCTTCTCTTTCTATGCCCAATCAGCTACTCTGCCAAAGAAAAGCGTTGTGCAGATTTGTCAATATATCGTTGCATTTGTGACTGGCAGCTGAGTGTGTGAACAAACACCATTGAATAGCTCTATATCTGGAGTGATATGAAAGTTCAGTTTGTCATCTTAGATCTGTGATGGCCCATTTTGCACATTCAAGTCAGCACGATGTTGCAGTCATCATCAAGTGATGAGCATGTAACAAAGGCACCAGCCCAACTCTGCTTTCTTCTCTTTTAGATGCTTACAAATCAAATACTTAATCGAGTTCTCCCAACTGCCTGTATAACACTTTATGTTAACTGTACATCAATGCTCTCTATTTAGGAATGTTAAATGATGGAAGGCTATTTCCCACACCACTTGCCTTGCTCTAGTTAATTGATGACATGTTGGTGACATGATGTTGTGTAGATATGGAGCCTGTTCCTTAGCTAGAATATGAAGCTATGCACACACGCCCAGTTTTGCCTGCGTATGTGTACTACTGGGATTGTGCCAGATCCCAGCAGTGCCTCAGTGGCAAACCCACCTCCAGAGCCATTGTCTTAAATGGAGTTAGGAGAGCGTATGCTGATCGTCTGCCAGCCCCAGCTGGGGTTGGCAAACTGCGGGGCTTCGGGGAGGAGAGAGGGGTCCCAATAATGCACTATCCACTAACATGGTGCACTATGGGAATTCCGGGGGGGGGCAACGTATCCCAGCACCCCAACCCTCCAAGCTACCAGCAGAAGACGGCAATCATCTGGCTGCCCAGCAACAAGAAGTTGATCATCTGCTGGGGAGATAAGCTTTTTGAATCTTCCTCCCCTTGCCCCGTCAAGCCCTTCTCATGGTTAGTGAGAAAGGGTTCTATGATTCCCTTGAATGAAAGCTGTCCTGTACAATCTGATGCAAAGAAACATGACATTAAAAAAAGGTTCCATTCCAGTTCAGAGATTGTCAGCTAGTGGTCTGCAGTCCAGATCTGCCGCCTGAAGCAAGTGCATCTGACATCCAGGGTTACCCAGTTTTAGTCATGGTGTGGTTTTAAAACAATTATTCGGTTTTTCTCTTAAGATGAAGCAATGAGCCGCCATCCCTTAAACCTTTTTGTATTTCGATCTTAGAAATACCTCAGAAATGTTCCGGAGATGAAAGAACAAGGGAATTTGCTTTTGAGAAGATCTTTGAGGAAGCTCTTTCATTCCTCAGTCAGTCTCCTCAGCTGATGAATTGAGATAACTGGAGTGTGTGCGCTTCAGATCTATGAAACCTTTGTGGTAGGTAATGCCAACTTTGTTATAGAGCCAGACCACTTCTTAGAAGTGATGTGACCAAAGTTCAGAATGACTTAGTTCAGAGTACAGATATTCCCAGATTTTAATGGCTGGCTGTATTCTGAATCAAATACTATTCCCCCAAAAAACGTTTTTATCCAGCTCAGAATGTAAAAGGAGATGCTCCCTTGGGGAGGGGCTGTACCTCACGGGTAGCACACCTGCTTCGTGCGCGCAAAGTTCTGGCTTCAAACTGAAGCTTAATAAATATGGCATCACGTACCACTAAGATGTCAATGGTGTGGCTGCTAGGCAGTGTAGACAGTAGCTAGATGGACCAATGGTCTGACTCAGGAGAAGACAGTTTTCTAGGTTCCTATGATAATACATGCCAGTGTTTAGCAGACTACACACTCACAGCCAGCAGATTTATAGATTCATGCACAAGTTCTGTAGTATAAAACCACTGACTCTTTGCTGTTACATTGTAAGTACTTGCACAGAAGTTTATTCATATCGACTGTTCTATCCTATCTAGTAATCTTTTATGTTGTATGGTTGAGAAGTTTGTCCTGGTTGGGATCCTATAGAGGGTATGGAGGGGTGTAGTCAGAAAGGAAGAGAAGGAGAAAATGGAGTTGTTGCTGAGTAAAACTTTAGTTAAATCTAATTAAGTTTTCTATGAGGGAAGCAGCTATAAAACATTTGATTTTGAACCAGCTAATCATGTGAACCTGCAAAGCTTGTGAATATTCCTGCTACCTCATTTCCTTCATTACTGGGCCTACATTTCTGAACTACTCTCTACTATTGGTGCTGTGGATTGTTTCTCTGCTTTCTGATCTGAACAATCCCTGAAGGTACTTTCTCCTTCTCTGTTGTTCACTGGATGCCCACTGCAGCATTTCTCAGATCCCACCACCACCTTTTTTCTTATCCACCCCAGGAGAACCTGCTCTTCCCTGGAAACGATGGAAGTCCTATTTCTGCAATTACCTCCTCACTATACAGATGTCTGATTTTACTCCAGCAATTCAACAGGCTATATTGCTTCACTGCCTGTGCCCTGAAAGCCAAAGAACACATACTCATTTGCCCTTTCTTGCCACCTTGGAAGGGGATGCCAATTCTAATGAAGCTGCTCTTCAATGATCATTTCAACTCTACTTTGAATGTGAATGTTGAACATAACAAGTTCTATTCTAGATACCAACTCCTGGGGAATCTATTGATCAGTATGTCACAGCAGGGCTGTCCTTAGAGAGCCCTGGTAGGGTGTGGGGCCTGGGGCAAATCAGCCAGTTTGGGGCCTCCTTCCAATTAATTCTAAAGGAGGTTAAAAGAGTGGGGCCTGGGGCAGTCGCCCTGCTTGCCATGCCCTAAGGACAGCCCTGTGTCACAGCAATGTGTGCCTTAGGTATAACCTGTGAGTTTGCCAACTTTACTGATGAAATGATCAGGAATCAGATTGTTGTAAAAACAAACTGCTCCAACTGTGAAAAAATACAACTGGAGCAGAAACATAGCTTGGAAGAATTTATGGAGATAGCTAGGAGGGTGGGAAATGCTCTTCCCTGTGCCAAATCGCTCTCTTTGATATCCCAAACCAACCTCCTGAAATCCAGGCTGTTTAGTCTAAATCCTTACAAACCCAAACTTCTCACATGGCACTGACCCAGAAAGTGGCAACACAAGAAAGGAGGCGCTTCCAATGCTATTGATGTGGAGACTCTGCCCACAAGTCCAATTTTGCTCACCGTCCTGCACAGAAGGTCACTTGCAATAGGTATAAAGGGGGGGGGCAATTTGCTAAGGTTCACAAGTCTGCTGTCCACTCCATTACGGAGTCACCATATGATGAGGATAAGGCAGATGAACAACTTCCTGAAAACATTTTAAGTGTGACAGAATCAGAGTCTGCTTCTCCACATTGTCAAGTTAAACTTAATGGCCATGGAGGGCAGATGCTGGCTGATTTTGGTTCTCCATACATTATCATTTCCAATCTAGTATTACAGGAAATCTTTACTACACTTCCAGCCTTCAGACATCCACCCATGGGGATATGGAGGTTCTACTAGTGCCATGAATGGATATTTCACTGCTGTCCTGGAATACAAGTGACATAATCTGCTTTACAAGAAACTCCTCACTACATCCAATCTCCACTTGCAGCCTTCAGACATCCACCCATGGCGGTATGGAGGTTCCCCTATTATCATAAATGGATACTTCACTGATCTCCTGGAATGCAAAGGATGTATTGCAGAAAGGAAGGTGTATGTTTCACAAAAAGGAGTCTCAATATTTGGCTAGAAACTTCAGAAAGATCTATGGATACTGTTAGACCCAAATAGCACAAAACCCGTATTACAGGTTATAATTATTATTTTATTTATTACATTTATATATCGCCCCATCCAGAGGCTCTGGGTGGTGTACAACAACTTTTTAAAAAGACATAAACCCCACAATTCAAACACAATGCTACAAACAATATAAAAACAATTCAAAAATAATTAAAATCATTTAAAACCAATTAAATTGGAAGGCCAGGCCAAACAAATAGGTTTTTAGGGCTCTCTTAAAGGCCAACAGTGAGCCTAAACTGTGGATATCTGCTGGGAGTGCTTTCCATAGATCAGGAGCAGCTACAGAAAAGGCCCGGCTCTGAGTTGCCACCAGATGTACCGGTGATAACTGGAGACGGACCTCTCCAGATGATGAAGCATCCTTATGCTGATATGATTGCTCATTTATCTGATGTTTTTGCTGATACTCCTGGCACTGCCATATATTTCAAACATAAAATTCAGATGAATACTTGTACAACACAAAGTGAGGGACGTGCCCATTGCATTGTGCCAAACACTTAGAGAGGAGCTCTTAAGACTACAGAGTGCTGACATCATAGAACCTTTTGGCATCATAATGAGTCTTTCCTATTGTTCTTGTGCAGAAATAAAATGGTACACTTTGAATATGTGTTGATTTAAGAGATGCAAACTTCAACATGGTAGTGGATTTTCATCTGTTACCCAATTCCAAAAAATGCTGCTTACTCTGAAAGAAGCTCCAGTGTTCACAACTTTGGACTTGTCTTTGGACTATCATCAAATTCCTCTGCTCAAAGGTTCTTGCAAATACACAGCCTTCATTACCCCAGAGGGTCTTTTTCAATACAGAACATTGCCCTTTGGATTAGCCTCTGCAGCTTCGGTATTTCAACGAATTATGCATGCAATTTTTGGGATTATGGATGTCATCACTTACTTTCAGGATGGCATTTTAGTTCATAGCAAAATAATTGAGGAGCATAATGTTAAACTGACAAGTCTTACAAAAACTTAAGACAACACAGACTTACTATCTCTGCAGAGAAATGTCAGTTTTGCAAACAGTCGATGATGTACTTGGGACACACAAAGAATCTCTTCTCACGATCAGTGAGAAGAGCTTCTGGTGGATCTGTGGGGTCAGCAGGCTTAGCCTGCTCTCCCCACAGACTATCATGCCTGCAGCCCTGGGTGGCCGGATCGGCTGTCCACACAACTACCAGCTCCGTCATGGAGCCGGTGGTAGATGCGGGGAACAGGGGCCGTGTGACCCCTAGAAGTTCTTGTTGCCTCATGCCGCCGCGGCACAAGGGCAAAAAAAAAAATGAGGTTAACGGAGCACTCGCTCTTTTAACCTCATTTAAGGGGAGGGAGAATTAGGTGGGCTAGGCACCCTGGAACCACCAAGTTTGCCTGTGAGCCTGGTGGTTCTGATGATCAGTAGAAAGTGGGCTAGGTTTCTAGGAGGAGCCCGTGAGAGCAGAAGCACCATTGTGATTGGGCAGTGGGGATTCCATATGCAGATAGGGAGGAGCCTGTGATGGTTAAGGACAGTTGGAATGCAACTGTTACTGGCTGGAAGATGTTCTTGATTGTAGAGGAGAAGATATCTATCTATCTATCTATCTATCTATCTATCTATCTATCTATCACAGTAAAGTGGGCAGGGGTCTGCGAAGATAGGGGTCATGAGGGAGGAAAGAGCCCCTTCAGGAGAAGGAGGCTGCCATTGTGTGAATTAAATGAGGAAACAAGATGAACAAAATCTGTTCACTCAGGAAGAGAGAGAGAGAGAGAGCGAAGGGAGGGAAAGAAAGACAGAAGGGAAGAGTGAGTGCAGGAGAGAAAGAGAGAGGGGGGGAATGGAAGAAAGACAGAAGAGCAGGTGAGGGATGGGTCTGGGCCTGAGGGGACTGAGTGGCCATGGAGGTGGCGGCAGTGAGGAAGGGCCCGGTCAACTGCTCCTGCTGCTCCTGTGGGGAGGAGCAGGAGCAGGGCTTGGGTGAGGGTGGGGAGGTCTCTGGGGATAATGGGCTGCAGCTTGGCTAATAGGCCCCAGCAATGTTGCAACCATGACCAAGAGGCATGAGGGGGCAGAGTAAAGGGATGGAGGAGTGACTGACCAAGAGGGGTGAGGGGGATGGAAGCAACCAGATGGAGGAGGAGGAGCAGGAGTGTGGCTCAGGTGAGGGTGGAGAGATCTCTCAGGTGAGGGGGGACTGAGGGGAGCAATCAAGTACTAGCACGCAGATGCTCTGCATGGGTTAAGCTAGTTTCCAATAATTCTCTCTGTTATTTATTGCAAATGTTTCCTATTATTACTGTCCTGCATCCCAAGCAAAAACTCTTTCTGGTTCTGAGGTGTTTTTAGTTTCTGAAAGGGAGAATTGAATTTTGAAGCAGATCTCCATCAACTGAAGTGCAAGGAAGGGAAAACTGCAATTTATCCCCCCCTGCACTTCAATTCCAAAGGAGCTGTGAGAATATGCATTTCTGTTTCTTTGTTTTGTTTTTTAAACCCTTTGGGATCTTTGAATAAAACTGTTTCAAACGTAAGGGTTGAGAAATGTAGAAGAAGAGAACTTGTCAACTGACAGCTGGGCTAAAAACTAGGATACCTGGAGATGCCCCTGTTGAAATACCTCATTTGCAGCTATAGTCACAGGTTTTAATGAAAATGATTCTGTTGTACTAGAGTTCCATATGTTAAATGCCAGTTGTGTGATTGTTGCAGAATCAAATTAAACTGCATTGCAAACCCCAGTTACCCTTTTAGTACACTGCTAAGTCTAAGTTTAAATGCCTTAAATGATTGCGATAACCTGCCATGGAAGGTTATTCTATTTGCTTCTGTTAACCAGCATGACTTCTTTTCCATTATGTAAGTGCTATCTCATTTGACAATGGGTCTTCAGAGGTGATAGAGGGAGTGTGAGAGAAGAGCCTCATTTCAGAATAAATTTTGAAGCAGTAATAAAGATTCGGTGGTAAGAAGGGCCGAATAGACTGCTTCCAAAGCACACAAGGAAAAGTACTGGGGGAGGGGGAGAGAGAATGTTTCAATGGGATGTTTAGTACCGAAGGCCTATTCTTATGACCATTTCAGTTATGGTAGCTGCCAGAACAGCTAGCCCATGTTGACTTCCAAACATTTGTGAGATTCTGCTAGCTGGTTGTTCTCAGAATTATTCCCTTGCAGAGCATCCAAAATTTTTGGGTGGCATATATTGAATATTAAATCCCCATTGAATCCTGGCTATTCCTGGGCAACAAATTGAACAATTCTAGTTCTGAGCATCTGGTAAGAGTCCACCCCACTCCCTTTATCACCTGCAATGCCCCACACCCAAGGCAGGAACAGGGCGCAACCACCCTATTTTCTAGCTGCTTTCAAACCCATTGAACCACTGAGTCCTAACTTTGTATAGGAAGAGAAGGGGAACTAGGGAAAAGAGTCACCCACCTCCCCTTCTGCTTTCATCTAAAGATAGACAGTTCCGCTGGCATTAACCTGGCTGGAAAGTTAATCTGCTACCCCTGCCATCATCACTGCAGTCACCAACCACTAATCTCACCCCTTAATTTAACTGAATTTTCATTGGAATTTGGTACTATATCTGTAAACGCCTCTTCCTAACCTTCAGAACAGCAACCATCCCCTCCCAACTTCTACACCTGACACAACGGCTAAGGGCTTACTGTCTAAAATCCCTCCACCGTTTTTTTGATCCAGGGGTCAGAATGCTCATCACTGGGCGGCTAATTAACTACAATAAATCCTCCCCCTTGACAAAGCTTTCAACCACTTCAACTCTCCACAAGTTAACCCATCCAGGGAGGGCCCTAAGTTAAAAGCAATTCACAAGGACCTAGAGGAATTGCAAAGAAAGTTGGCTGTGGTTAAACAAAAAACAAAGCCTCTCACTGATTTATTGGCCTGCATGGAGGACTCTGTTCCCTGCTCCAAGGGCTCTGACTCCAAGAGTGATTCGGCCAGTGCAGAGGGCTGCAAACCCACCCAGAAAGCCCAAAAGGAAATTGTCAGTGCACTTTGAAGATTTTCAGAGTACAGATTCGAAGGCTGAGACTGAGATCCCTGGCTCCACCCACCCCCACCCCGTGTACCCACGCCATCCTGCACCTGGGTTGGGTCTCTCTTTGTCAGCCCCCACCCTCAAGATGTGAACGTTCCTACTCCCAGGGAGGGCACAAATGTATTGATTCCTCCACACTCCAGTGAGATACAGCGAAAACAGGCCGCCCCTGACAGGCTTTCGCTGTGCCAGCCACCTCTCCACATGCCATGCCATGCCCTGAAGGAGACTGGGCTCTCATAGTGATGCCCTTCACCCCTGAAGAGCAACGACCTGCCAGCAGCTGGCCCAGGGCTGCCATTTGCCAGTGACCCCCACTTCGACAACATCATTGCGCTGATCACCCCAGACAGCCTGCCTATGGACCTGGCAGCCCACCACATCTTTCAGCAATGTCCCTCAGAGCATAGCAATGACAGCCCCACTCAGGGACAAGAACTAGGGGAAGCACCCACAGCCTTGCAGGTTTGCTGCTCTGGCACACCCCTGAAATGTGATACCCCATCATACCCCTGGTAGCATGCTGAGTGCATTAGGTAGTGAGCACCCATGACTCCCCTGCCAAACTCTCAGGACTGGAGCTAAGACAGGTGGTGCCTTTGAAGGAAGCATTGGCTCCACTGAATGCCACACCAGTGCCCCTCAGGCCACCAGAGTGGTTTCTAACAGATGCCGCTTTGCCCTCTCTTGCTCAGCAAGAGCTGCAGCCCTCCAGCAGACCTGCTGATGAGCACCTAAATCCTACTCCCACCTCGACCTTATGACACACCCCTGACCAGCATAGGATCAAGTTCACATCCTGGAATTTGGCTGGGTGGCGCCATCACAGGGATGCAGATTCTAACAGCTTTCTTTCTCAATTTGACATAATTGTGGGCCAGGAAACCTGGACAGTGGACAACCTTAGGCTCAATGGACATCACTCATTCTCAGTGGGGGCAGTTCCTGGACCGGGCATGGAAGGCTGAAAGGAGGACTGGCAATATTAGTCTCCACCTCCCTGTGAGTAACATTGGCATCCCTCGCCTTGCTCAAACACTACACTATGGCAATGTTAATCCACTTTGGTCCCCAATCGCTATTAATAATCAATGCGTATCTACCACTACAGCAATGGAGCCTCGGAATCTGCTCTGTATGGGCCAAGCTTGAGCATTACACAAATGACCTTCTTCTGGCCAACCCTGAAGTGCTGGTGGTGATGGGGAGGGGACGACTTCAATGCTAGGATGGGCCTGACAACTATACCTTATTCTCTCAATATCAGCTCCCCATCCCATGCCCAGAGACTTAGCTCCTACCCTTTATTCACTCTTCAAAGGATCTGAGATCAAATTATGTGGGTCTAGCTCAAAGGACTATCAGACTTAATCTACTAATTCTAAATGGCTCACTTGTGAGTGATCATCCAGTGGAATCTGCATATCTATCTGGCTCCTAAACAAGTACCATTAATTATATCACTGTTACTGGGAACTGGCTCCCTTTTGTTGTGAACTTTAAGGTCCTTCCCTACTTAGATATAAATCATTTCCCACTCTCCATCCAATTGGCGCCTTTTGTTGAACAGATACGCCTGGAGACCCACTACCCTCCCAACATTCTCTCTGAGGGCCAAGACAGGTGTTGTGCCAAATGGACACTTCAGCTTGATCAAAACATAAAGGAACTTCTTGCAATGGAACCCCTCCTAAGCTACTGGCGAGACCTTATGTCAATGGCTCCTTCTCATGCCCCCTGGAGACCTATGATGACCTAGTACATGAGTTCCAAATACATTTAATCAAGAAGGCTGATTCCCCCTCTAAGCCACTTGGGCGCCCATCCAAACCCTGGTTCAACAAGAACTGTGTAGAATCCAGGAAAGCCCTTACCACTGCCTAACACATCTACAGATCTAGTACAGGAGCAGATGCCACGGAGGTCCTTCCACACCTCTTACATCTCAAGAGACAATACAAACACCCATTGACACTTAAGAAGAAAGAGGCCATGAGGTCCACTTGGTCACTTCTCATCCAGGCAGCCAAAGCAAAGGACTCGTCCACATTTTGTTGTGTCATGACCAACTCTTCTTACAATGGCTTGGCCCAGATATATTCTCACATCCCTCCAGTGCTCCAGGAATTGCACCTTCAGAACCTATATGAAGATGCCACTGTGGCTCTGGGCCCACCACTACCAGATATAAAAGACCTGCCCAGCTAGCCACCAGTTTCTGCAGTGGAGATTGAGTCCCTTGTCTTCCAGTCTAAAGTGGAGAAGGCCTCTGGAGAAGACCTCAGCCCTATGGATCTTATAAAAAGTAATCTGAAGTGATGGGCTCCAGTTCTGGCTTCGCTATTTACCTGCATTGACTCTCATGGCCACATTCGCAAGAATTGGGAGTTGGTGATCATCATCACCATATTTAAAAAGGGAAGAAGGGATTACCCTGCCAACTGTAGGCCCATCAGCTTGCTCAACACCATCAGCAAGATATATGCTAGACACCTACATGGGAAACTCAAGGACTGGTTAGAACAAGAAAATCTGCTGGCAGATGAGCAAGCAGGTTTTAGGGAAGGCAGATCCACAAATGATCAATGCCTGGTGCTCCAACATCTCATCCAAAAGTATTCCTCCAACAATTCTGCCTCCCTTTGCACTGCCTTCATAGATCTCAAGGCCTCTGTTGACTCCATATCCCGAGTTAAGCTATGGGAGAAGCTGGAATCTTCCTCAATTAATTGATGTCTGCTCTACCTAATTCACACAGACACAACACTCAGGGTGAGGTGTAGCCCCCAAGGACACCTTACAAACTATATCTCAACTAAAAAAGGGAGTCAAACAGGGATGTATGCTGGCCCTACTTCTTTTCAACTTTTACATCAATAACATGGTGAGCCATCTTAGAAACCCAAATTTCCATCCCCCCCAAGCTGGCCAAAAGAATAATTTCAACCCTACTATATGCCAACAATGCGGCAGTCCTCTTGAGGACCCCTATAGGCATCAGAAGGGTGTTGGTGACACTAGTGTGATTCTGCAAGACTGAACAACTTGAAATTACAAAAAAAAACTAAGGTCATGGACCAGAAGACCCAAGATCTGCCACGGAAATATTGATGGCCACAGAACTGAGCAGGTCGCTTGCTTCAAATACCTGGGTGTGATCCTTCATGCCTCTGGCACAAGAAAGGCCCACTGTGATCACATCGCCCTCACTGCACAGAGAAGCTCCACTGACATCCTGAAGATCTGGATTGTGATCCATTGTATCCATAAGAACTGGGTTTCTGCGCCTGCGCAGGGACCTCCCGGGCTGACTAGCTAGCTCCTCTTTGCGCCCCGCCCGTCTGCACGTGCTCTGCTTATTCCATTGGAATTGATGGTTGGGGCGCTTCTCCTTCAGTTTTCTCTTGACCGCCAAAGCGTATACACCTCTTGGCTGTTGCTCCTCGTAGAGAAAATTAGGACTGTTTTTTGACTACTCTATTGCTTATCGATTACTGTTTGAAAACTCGGATTGAATCTCGGAACGGAAAACGACTTGCTTCTTTGGACTTTGTCTTTAACTTTACGAAAGATTAAGGATTAAACGGCTTTGACCCGGATCAGCAAACGGACTTGTTAACGGTTTTTGGATTGTTTGTTACCATACTCGCTTCCTGTGGCTGACTGAAACAGTTGCGAGCGGGATGGAAACTAAAAAAACTTTCAAGCGCTGTGAAAAATGCCGGGCAAAATTGCCCTCCACTGATTACCATGCCGCATGTTTGATGTGTCTGGGAGAGGAACATAACACGGCTGCGTGCAAAATTTGCTGTTCCTTCTTGAAACAGACAAGGCAGAACAGAGCTTTGAGGCTACGAGCGGCGTTATATGAGGAAGCTCTTCGGCCGCCGACGCCAAGGCCTTCGATGTCGACCAGCTCCGGATCGATGTCGGGGATGCCTTCGATGTCGAAGGCACGTGAAACATCGGGCTCTCCAAAGCCGAGTTCCAGCGGGTCTGCCGAGGTGCAGTCTAAAGCCACTGTGGATACTCTATTTAAGAAACCGAAGGAGGTCTCTAGGAAGCGAAAGCACAGAGACAAAGATCGTCGTGCATTGGAGAAGGAGGATCGGCACCGAGAGACGCCTCGTCAGCGGACTCCTTCGCCGGCTGCGGTACAGGTCTATGATGAAGACTCAGCTGAGTCTCCTGAGGCAGCGCCGTCTACATCGACGGTCAGTATAACAGTGTCTTCAACATCGACTTCGACGTCGACACCGACCCAACTCACCATGGCCCCTATATCAACATCGACATCGGGATTGATGCCGAGACCGACAACACTGGAGTCGAGGTCAATGCCGACAGCTGCGCGTTCGCTCCTCCCGATATTGGAGTCAACAATGCTTGACCAGATGATGTATACAGTGCCTCCGACATTGACGATGCCGGAACAGTTTTTGAATATGGGCTCCACTCCTTCGTCGATGTTGATGGCATCGACGTTGAGAGCTGTTCCTCATCTGCTATCGCCAGCAATTACGCCAGCTCAGTCTCCCTCGACACCGAGGACTCCAGGGCTGGCTGGACGAGATGACAGCCTACGGGAACTCTTGGAGTCGACTTCCAGCACCCCTTCGGCTGCGACTTTTCGTGGGTTTGTGTCTGTGGACTTGGACAAGGGTCCGGTGTCTAACCAGCCACGTGAGCAGGGAGCTGCGGAAGGGTTCCCAACACCGTCGATTCAACCAACCCATACTTGCGGATTTCGACATAATCTCCCTAATGACTATGCAGAGTTTTTACGCTGGAAGGCAGAGCAGGGCATGCGTGCAGGAACGCAGCCAGTGGACGCTACTCAACCGCTGGTGGTACCAGAGCCACAGGTGGCAACTCCTGCCCAGGTAACAGCTCCTGCCCGAGTAACACCTATGGGTTTGACAGCTCCAGCTCAGGTGGCAATGCCGACTCAGGCTCCAGCAATCAATTTGCCTGTACAGCAACAGTTAACTCAAGCTCAAACTTACCTTGCGGTGAACCCTCAGCTAGTAGACATCCATCCTTGGCCGCCAGAGAAGCCTGCGGGTAAAAGGAAGAGAAAAGCTACGCCTCCGCCTTCTGAACCATCCTCGTCTCCCTCTGATGATAGTGGAGATGATGAATCTGGCCCTAGTTCTGAAGGAGATGATATCAGCCGCAGATCGGACCCACCGCCAGATGTTCCTCCTAAGCTCTCAACCTCTCCAACTGAGGAACTGAAAGCCTATCATGTCCTATTAAGGGACATTGCAGAGTCGCTAGGAATGGACATAAAATCCCCGGATGCTGATGTGGCGGATCCAGTCTATAATATGATGAGGAGCTCCAAGACATCGCACCCTGTTGCCCTCACCATGATTCCGGGCATAAGTAAGGCCGCCAAGGTGGCATGGGACACGGTGGGGGTCGGGGCCCCGACCTCTAAACGTATTGAAAACTTGTATAGGGTGACTGAGCAGGATAACACTTACCTACTACAACACCCCGTGCCAAACTCCTTGGTTGTGAGTTGCGCATCATCATCTAAGGGTGCACACCGTCATTCCACGCTGGGAGATAAAGAAGGCAGGAAGATCGATGTTATGGGTCGCAAAATCTATAGCACCTCCTGTCTAGCAATACGTATAGCTAATTATGCGGCGTGCATGGCAAGATATAACCATCTTCTTTGGGATGCTTTAATGCAGGATTCGGCATCGTTATCTCCAGAGGAATTTCAATGGAGATTCAATGATACTTTTGAAAAGACTACGGCTGTTACACGCCAACAATTGAGTGCCTTTAAACACTTGTCCGAGACTGAATCTAGGGCAATGGTGACAGCAGTAAGTTTGCGGAGGCATGCATGGCTGCGTTCGGCGAGCCTGCAGGCCGATATGAAAGAGAAAGTGGAGTCTTTACCCTTTGATGGAAAGGGCTTATTCCACGAGGAAACAGACTCATCAATGGAGATTTGAAAAAGTCAAAATTCACAGCGCGTACATTCATGACACCTTCAAGTGGGTCCAGCACATCTTCGCAAACCCGCACTTACTATCAGCGAAAGCCTGAGAGGTATCGTGACAGAAGGGAGTGCAGGAAACAATATAAACCCTAACAGTGCAATAGGGGATTCAACCATAAGGCTAAAGGGAAAACTGCTCGGCAAGGTGATAAGGACACCACAAAGCAGAACTTTTGACGGGATTGTCCGTCCATGGCACTATTGTCCCAGCAACCAGACGTTTCAAATTCCGACACCGCCAAAGGAAACATCCAGGACTCAAAACATTGGCCCTGTAGTTGCCAGGTACAACATCAAACTGGCAAGCCGTGCTCAAGCATGGCACAACATAACATCCAATCACTGGGTTCTAAGGATAGTTCAGACGGGATATGCATTGGAATTCGAAAAAAGGCCTCCTTTTTCGGGACTGGTTCACACGCCAGCCACGGAAGTTCTCCAGGAGGAAGTCAGGGTGTTGCTGGAAAAACAAGCAATTGCACCAGTGCAATGGACAGACAGGCTGAAGGGTTACTATTCCCGTTATTTTCAGATTCCCAAGAGAGATGGGGGAATCAGAGCAATAATGGACCTGAGAGGTCTCAACCTTTACATACGGACCAGGAAATTCAGAATGGTGACTTTACAGGGCATTCTTCCCCTGTTGGTCGACAAGCGTTGGGTGGTGACCCTGGATCTGAAAGACGCCTACTTCCACATAGGGATCCAGGGGAGTCACCGCAAATATCTCAGGTTTACGGTAGGGGCACAGATTTATCAGTATGCGGTGCTGCCCTTTGGACTCTCCACGGCACCCAGAGTATTCACCAAGGTGATGGCAGTGGTAGTGGCATACCTCAGGACGCGGGGCCTAAGGCTCTATCCATACTTGGACGATTGGCTGGTGGTGAGCCACGACAAGGGCATGCTAGTTCATCAGGTGCAGGAGTTGTTGGACTTATTACAGGACCTCGGGATCAATGTGAATTGGAAGAAGTCGAGGCTGGAACCAAGAACCAGTGTAGATTTCATTGGGGCAGTTCTGGACCTGGAAAAGCAGGTTGCTCAGATACGGACTCTCATACTGCTCTTTCAGAGGTCGCCACTACAGCCAGCAGTTCAAATCCAACGATTGTTGGGATTGATGGCATCTTGCACCGCGACAGTGGAACACACACGGCTCCACATGCGCATGTTGCAGCATTGGTTTCTCCGAAATTTCTGACCCAATGTGGATGGCCAGAATATGCATTTAACACTGCCGCTGTGTACTCTTGCCAGCCTACAGTGGTGGCTGGATCGGAACAATTTGGGGACGGGAGTTGGATTTGTGTCCAGAATACCCACCTCACAGATAACGACCGATGCGTCAATGACAGGTTGGGGTGCGCATTGCGCCGGGACCTGCGTCCAGGGCCAATGGACTCAATTACAAAGTCGACAACATATAAATTACTTGGAACTAATGGCTGTGTTCTTGGGGTTGAGGGCGTTCGAACCAATGATACGAGGGAGAACAGTACAACTAGAGTTGGACAACACAACGGCAATTGCCTACCTCAACCACCAAGGGGGGACAGTGTCCTTATCTCTTTGCCTGCTAGCACAGAAGATATGGGATTGGTGCGTACAGCATTCAGTGCACCCACTGGCAATCCACATAAGGGGTGTGGAGAACTGTCTGGCCGACAGGCTCAGCAGGGACATCAACTTCAATCAGAGACATGAGTGGGAGATAAACCCCTTACAACTGGAAAAGGTGTTCATAGCCTGGGGGGTCCCATCAATAGACATGTTTGCCACGACTGCCAACAGAAAGTGTGCCAACTTCTGTTCACGTGCGGGCATAGGCCAAGGATCACTGGGAGATGCTTTTCAGCATACGTGGAGAACAGGACTGCTTTACCTATTTCCCCCACTACCGTTGATGAGTCGTGTAATCGCAAGAATAATGCGAGACAAGGCAAGGTGCATACTCCTGGCCCCATGGTGGCCACGCCAGCCGTGGTTTGCCACACTTCTACAAATGTCAGGGTCAACGTATTACAGGTTCCCTCAGGTCCCAGACCTGTTGCAAAGAGAACAGGGAAGGGTGTTACACCCCGAAGTCCAGTCACTGAAGATGACCGCCTGGAGGATCAACTTTTGAAGGACATTTTACTAAATAGCAGGTGTGAGACGACTAGACGCAGCTACACCTGTAAATGGCAGCACTTCAGAGTCTATATGAAAGGAAAGGGTGTAGCGCCCATGCATGCAACATCGCATGACGTGCTGCGTTACTTGACTTCACTAAAAATGAATGGCTTGGCGAATGTGTCCATCAAGCTACATTTGGCAGCGATCTCTTCAAAACACAAGGGATGGGATGGGTACACAGTCTTCTCCCACCCAGAGTGCAAGCGTTTCTTAAAGGGAGTGAATAATCTATACCCACCTGTTCGTAGTCCAATGGAACAATGGAGTCTGTCCTTAGTGCTCTCTGCCCTGACTGAAGCCCCATTTGAGCCGCTGGCATCTATCCCAATAAAGTGTTTGACTCTGAAGGTTGCCTTCCTAGTGGCCATAACATCGGCAAAAAGGGTAGGCGAAATGACAGGCTTGAGGATGGACAAACCATACACTCAGTTCTATCCACACAAGGTGGTGTTGCGTTTTGATCCGAAATTCCTACCTAAAGTGGTGTCAGAGTTCCACCTGAATCAGGACATAGTATTGCCCACTTTCTTCGCCAATGCGGAGTCGGACTTGGGAAGGGCACTCCACACATTGGATGTGCGAAGGGCACTCCTGTATTATTTAGAAAGGACTCATGAATTTAGGAGAACTAAAAAGTTGTTCGTCACCTTTAGGGGACGTAACAAGGGCCGTCCAGTTTCACGACAGAGACTTGCACATTGGCTTGTAGAGCTCATATTTCTGGCCTATAAGAGCCAGAAGGTGACACCGCCCAGGACGGTGCGTGCGCACTCTACCAGAGCTTATGCGACGTCCACGGCGCATCTGTCAGGCATTAGACTGGCGGATGTCTGCTTGGCGGCAACATGGTCGTCACATCTGCCATTCGTTAAACATTATGCACTGGATCTGCGAATGGCTAAGGAGGCAGATTTTGGGAGGTCTGTCTTGAAGCGAGTGTTGGCATAGCTATGGGTCTTCTGCACCCGCCTCCTTATGGGGTAGCTTGCTAAACACCCAGTTCTTATGGATACAATGGATCACAATCCAGATAAACAGGTTGCTTACCTGTAACTAATGATCTGGATGTGATCCGTTGTATTCATAAGTCCCTCCCAGCCAGCCCCACTGCAGAATGTAGGGGTTGGTGCTTCCTGATATGTGGGTCGTCACGGTGTGGCGGTCTGCAAGAAAACTGAAGGAGAAGCGCCCCAACCGTCAATTCCAACAGAATAAGCAGAGCACGTGCAGACGGGCGGGGCGCAAAGAGGAGCTAGCTAGTCAGCCCGGGAGGTCCCTGCGCAGGCGCAGAAACCCAGTTCTTATGAATACAACGGATCACATCCAGATCATTAGTTACAGGTAAGCAACCTGTTTTTCTTATGGACTAGAGGTGGCCACTGCATACCAACAGTGTTTAAACTATTGAGGCCAAGCCACTGGTTCAACTATTCTGTGGTGCCCACCAAGGACCCTCCTCCAATTTTGCCTCATTAGAACATGTCCAGTCTAAATTACTAACAGTGGCCCTACAGGTTCGTTGCTGTGTCTCCAATGCTACTCTACACCTGGAATTTGGTATGATAAAAGCTGAGGCCAGGGTGTGGATGACCGTTCACAACCACTGGCTCAAACTAGCCTTCAGCCCTCAGGGCCTGGCCCCCTGACCCTAGAGGACAATTTCCACTCCTCCTGGAAATGGGCAGTCCAGAATAAGGTGGTGCTACTGGGCTTTTCCCTGCCTCTCCTACTTGCTCTGGGCTGTGACAAGGTAAAAAAGGCCCTCAAACAGAGGATTTTGGACACTGAGTGCCCGGCTGACTTCAGCAGGTCACCAGACTTCCTGTCCTCGGAAAGACTTAGATTCACTTTCTCCCCCACAGCTGGAAATCACAGCTGGAAATCCACAGCTAGAAATCCCAAGCCACAGAAGGGCTTTCTCCCTTGCCCGTTGTCATGCCCTTCCCTCCACAATGCTAGAAGGTAAATACAGAAAACTACCAATCATGGAAAGACCTTTCCCCTGCGACACTGGGGAGGTAGAAACCACAGAGCATGCTCCTGTCTTGCCCCTTTTATAAGGACAGTTGTGGCAAACTTATACTTCCACTGTTCCTCAAGTACCCTGGCTGCCCTAATCAAGCTTACACCAGGATGCTGCTTGCAGATGCAGATCAGGCCTTCGTTTATAACACTGCCAAGTTCTATGTGGCAGCATACAAGATCTGCTGGTCCCTGACTGCCAGTCCATAACCATGTATTAGTCTTGTTATTGATTTTACCACTGTCTGTATTATTTGCCTGCTTCTCTCTCAGCTAGTTTTCCTATTCTACATATTTTAGTCACTCCATCCAATAGTTTAGATATCTTATGTTTTATCCTTTCATAAGCAGATGCACATAACTTTGAATATAAATGTAGTGACCTTTTACTCATACTTTTGCCTCTGTTCTCTTCTTATTTTAATATATTTTATTATATTTAGTAATATTTTACTGTCTTTAATTTGAGCTGTAATAGTAGCGTTACAATCCTCCTCACAACTCTAGAGTAGCCTTTTATAGTAATTATAGTTTATAACAACTACCAGTAATTATTAGTAATTTGATAGTAATCATTTGATAGTAATTATAGTTGAAAGTAATGTTAATGTAGTAATTTTAATGTAATATGGTTTTATTGCTTCATAATCTGTCCTGTCCTAATGTATGTCCTCCTCATAATTTGTTACTTCATCACATTATTTTATACTGGCCTTGGACCATAATAAAGATGATTGATTGATTGGTACTATATTTAAGGACCAGCATCCTGTAGCCAGGATCTCTGTCCTTGGTCTTTCAGAAAGAAGTCAACTACCACTTTTATCTTGTAAATGCCTGTTGCTTAATAAATTTGCTCTTTGTTTCTCAAAAAAACCAGTTCTATTTATCTATTTTATTTATTTATTTGTTTGTTTGTTTGTTTATTTTAAACTTATTTTTATACCGCCCAAAACTTATGTCTCTGCAATATAAAGTTTTGACTCTGTTGCTCCCTTCTGGGTACCCTAACTCTAAAGTTGCCTTTACCTGCAGCCACAGTTTTGACTGACTTATAAACCATATGGCTGTATGCATGTTTGCACCCAACTCAAGCTAATTTCCCCCACTTAAGCCAAAGTATAGTCATGACGCATGGTAACAACTGTGCATTAGAGTAAACATGATAGTTGCTCCAATCTACCAGCCATTGTTGGCACTATACTTGTATTTTCTTTGGCTCTTCCTCTTTAGCCACTCTGCCAGTAGAAAAGGCGAAATGAAGCACTATCCCACAGTATTTATAAGTTTTCCTACCCTTGTTCATTTGTTCCTGCTATATGCGTGTGTGGATATACAGAATGAGTAATCAAAATGACATCTATGGAAATTATTCTCAGCTGAAGATATAAACTATGTAGTTTAGGGGTGTATTATGGATGTGGATTATGGGAGTTGTAGTCCAGATATCTGGAGAGCCTCAGGTTGACCATCCCTGACATATTGTGTTTGAGCAGACATGAGGGTGATAAGGCAGTTCTTTGTAATGGATTTGAGGAGATTCCCTTATACATAAAAGTCATCACTTGATGCTACAGTCAATAGGTGGTCGGCAAGTGTGGAACAGGTTATAGCTGCTGAAATATGACATTGCATGATGAAACACAACATGTAAAGCAAAGACAAACTGGTTGCAAAAGAAAAGAAAATGCTTCCTTAATAGAACAGAGAAAATTGTTCTTCACATTCCTTTAAGGAGAACCATTTTGACTCATTACTAGAGGAAGCTGGCAGCACAGTTAATATTTCTCACATTATTAAGAACTCGGATGGAAGCAAATGTTTCTCCTTTAACCTCTGTTGCCTTCTGCAGTGTGAACCACAATATTTTCCTCCATATTGCAAACAGATGTTCTAGCAGGTAAAATTGGCTTTTTACACATGGCAAATACTGTGACATTGCATTGAGCGCTCTCTCTCTCTCTCTCTCTCTCTATATATACACACACACACACCCTTTGACAGATAATCATGGGTTTTTTAAAGCTGCTCATAAGATAATGCCCAAGCCGTGATATAGTAGCTGTGCTGTCTATTTCAGGCAGTTGTGAAAGATGATTGAAGAGACCCAGCACCAGACAAATGAGGTCTAGTAAAGTGCATTCAGTCTTGGAATTGTATCAAGGAGCAGAGTTGCTTGCAATGCAGTCTAACAGCAAACTGCTAGGAGGAGGGCCATTTTGAATACAGATCTCAAACCTCTATGCTGCTTTTCCTCTTTTCTGACCCTGACCTGACTGCTCATCAATGAGATCATATAGTCAGGGAGGTTGACAGCTTCCCTGAAGGGTTGATGTCAGGCAGCAATGCACATCTTCTTGGTCATTTATCACAACAGGCATTGGTTCAAGCCAATGAGGCTATTCTCAAGACCAGCAAAAATTGGGCTAGGAGAGTCTAGCCTGATTTTTGCTGCTCATGTAAACCACCGGGCTCGCAGGCAAGCCCGGTGGTTTACAAGCAGCTAACCCACTTGAAAAGCCCTCCCCTTAGCCCAGGTTAGCAAAGCGAGCACTCCGCTAATTGGGGTTAACGGATCATGTGCTGCCGCGGTGTGGCAACTCACGGGGACACCCCCAACCGGGAGGCTAAAAAGCAGCCTCCCAGCTTGGGGGTCTCTCCAGCATGCTCTGTGCTCTTGTGCAGGGCATACTGGAGCTTCTGGGGGCCGCATGGCCCCCGAACTCCCAAGCCCCCACCGGCTCCATGACGGAGCCAGCAGTTGTGTGGGTGGCCGACCCGGCCTCCCAGGCAGGCTTGCTGATCATCTGCGGGGAGAGCAGGATTAGCCCGCTCTCCCTGCAAACGCCTTCAAAGCAGGTCTCACTGATTGTGAGACCCGCCTCAGTGGCTGAGTTCAGACATACAGGATAACTATAGTTATAGCTAGCCGATGTTGTGACTGCTGTACACTTGGCGGCCGCTCGCTCTTACTGAGGCCCGAAAGGGCCAAAAAGGCTTCAGTTACCCGGCCACGGCAGTGATAAGGAGGGCCGGTGGGGGGAGAGGGAACCCACACAGACCCCCCCCCGTGGCTTCAGCAAGCCCCCCGAAGGGGCTACAGGTAATTCCTTAACTTTGAAATTAAAAAAAGAAAGAAAGTTCACGGACCGTTCCGGGACCAGACCGGCAGGGTTCGATGGGGGGCCGGACCGAACTGGCCCAGTTCCGTTCGAGGCCAGTCCAGCCTCAAACCGAACCAGGCCAGATGGTTCCATGCACACCCCTAATGGCAACCATGCAGAAGTTCTGGTTCATACACATGGCACCCCACTTCATTCCGGCCAGCTGTAAGTCTTCTAATGACTTTGTGCAGCAGGGACAGCCCAAAATATTGCAGTTTCTGAAGTAAGGTTCCCAAAGCTCCATTGCACCATGGTCCTGTAGGAGTCCAGCCCCCTGTTAAAACTGACCCCTGCAAGCTCTGAAAGTGTTGTGTGGGGCAGGAAGGAGGTAAGGTTGTCATCAACCCCCTCTTCTCTCCTTGTGCTTCCTGCAAACTTTGCATCAGGTGTGAGAAGAGATGCTCCTTGCAGAGCTTGCAAGCTTCAGATTGGTCCTGGCAGCAGCAGGGGCACGTCAATGTTTGCTGGTATCCCAAGAATCCACTGCCTGAGGCAATTACCTCCTTCTGCCTCATAAAGGACTGTGCCTCCTGCTGTACAATGTCAGTTATTTAGTGTCCCAATAATCAGTAAATAAAACCTCCCTTCCCCCTGTGAATCTGAATTAGTGTTTGTATTTTTATTTTATTTTATTTTATTTTATTTTATTTTATTTAAGTCAGCAATGAGAGCTATGATAGAGATTTATAAAATTATGAGTGGTATGGAGACCTTTTTCTTCCTCTCTCATAATACCTCAATAAAACAGACTGGTAGTAAATTTAGGACCGTCACAAGTAGTTCTTCACATGTCACATAGTCAGCTTACATAATTAACGGCGGCTAGGTTTATCGACAGGTATTAGGCAAGAAGACTTCTTGTCTTATATCTGTGAAGACCAGTTTCTGGAGACAATGATCCCATAAGGGCAGTTCCTTTCATTGTAAACTTGTCAGAAGCATCTGATTGGCCATTACCAGAAACAGGATGCTAGACTAGAAGGACCTTTGACTGATATAGCAGGACTCCTCATCTTTTTTTGTACCTGTGGGCCTGTGGGCCAGATGCAAACATTTTGGGTGCTGTGTTGTCCAGCACATACTCACAAAAAGAACTTTGCTCCTCTTCTTCACATGTCAAGTTTGGCTCAGCCAATTTGAATGTCACACTATTAAGTAATTGGTGCTGAAGGTCAATTGATGCTAATGGCTTCCCTGAAGCTTGAGCAAAAATTTGACAAAAATATGGTATTGGAACAAATGTCTTGCTGCCTCACTGAACTCAGATATTGTAGAGGAGAGAGGGGAGAAACAAGGAGTAGAATTTCATCTGCATAGTATACCACCAATGCTTTGTTCAAGAAACAAAAGGTAATTGGAAGAGAAACATGCATGCTTGATGTTGACAAAGAGTCTGTTTTCGCCTTGTAGATTGGAGAAATTGTTCAAGAAGTGCTTATTCTCATGGAAAGATTGCCCTGTTCTACACTGCCAAGGTCAGTTTCAGCTTGGGTAACTGCCTGTGTAAGTGCTGCATTCTTAAGTCACAGTAACTTTATTTTTAAAGTCAAATCTGATATTGGAGAGTTTACAGGCCATGCAGGGCCTTCTGGTGCATGCTGGGTAGATTGGCAACAAAACATGACGCAAAAACCTCCTCCATAATAGATAAAGAAGAGAAGGCAATGACCTCCTGCTGCTGCCTTCCAATGGACTGGATGCTTGACCAGTCTAATTTGGGATGGCAAGTTGCTCAGCTGAATTAGAGGCCAGCAAGGATGGTGGTGTAGCAAGTCTCTACCGTTTTCTCAAAAGCACTGTTAACACCGTTGTCAGGGAAGAAGAGGCAGATGAATGTTGTTCTGAGGGTCACACTTTTTCAAAGGTTGGCTAAAGCTCCATAGTTCTCTACCCTAGTTCACAATGGAGCCTAGGAACAAGGTTCCACATGGTGAACAGCTTCCAGGTGAGGCCAGAGGTTCCAATAGCTACAAAACCTATTGGAACTTCCAACCCCAACAGTTCATGGTGTGCAGCCTCTTTAAAGTCACCTGCAGATAAATCCTTTTCAACCCTGAAGCTCTTCACATAATCCATGTGAAGAGCTTCGGGCGGGTCTGCGGAGAGAGTGAGTTAACATACTTCTCCCCGCAGACGATCACCCAGCCTTCCCTGGGTGGCCAAATCGGCTGCCCAGATGATTATTGGCTCTGTCACGGAGCCAGGAGGATTGGGTACCTCCCGGCTCCTGGAAGTTCCATAATGCACCGCACAAGTGCATGGTGCAGTATGGGGAGCCTCCCAACGCCAGTCGGGCGTTGCTGGTGCTATGCAAAGCCGCACGGCAACAACACGCAATTAGCCCATTTTTTGGCGTGCTTGCACCCAAAACCCAGGTTGAGTGGTAGACTACATTACAGGGCTCTCTGCAACTCTGCCACTGGGAGCTGCGTGGCTCCTGGCAGTTCTCACGCACAGCGAAAACAAGGCTGGGCTTCCCTGCATGTGTGAATAGCTTCCCGGTCTTACAACTCTGTCAGTCTCCTGGCTTTTCCTTCATTCCTGCCCTTTTCTTGATCTCAGAAGGGTAGAAAGGAAAAAGGATGTGGCAGCAAGCAATAATGACCTTCTTCCCTGCTCTTCTTACAGCACATTCCTATGAATTTCTGATGTCCAAAATTCTAGTATAAGGATGAAATATTAAATATTGGCGGAGGGTTTGTTATTTGGCTATAGATTGTGGGTTTTCATGAAGACATATAATCATCCACTCATAGATAGTTAATGGTGCAGAATTGTTATATCTACATAACACAGATGACTTAGGGCTATCCTTTCCTTTTCACCAGTGTTTTTCCTGGAAAATAATGTATAAATGTTAGAATACATAACTGAAACCACAGTGGCTATTCTACTATTATACCAGTTCTGTGGCTAGATTTCCCCCCAAAATATGGGTGTGCACGGAACCGCGGAGCTGCGGTCCGGCACTGGGGTGGGGAGTCCCCTTAAAGGTGGGGGAGGGTTTACTTACCCCTCCTGTCGCTTTCCCCCTCCCTGGCGCCTGTATTTCCTTGAGTAATTGGGGCAGCAGGATACCTCCCTGCCGCCCCTTCTCCTGGTGCTCTGCTGCAGCAATTCCTTGAGTAATTGGGGCGGCAGGATACCTCCCTGCCGCCCCTTCCCCCACTTGGCGGGCAGTGCAAAAGGCTTTAAGAAGCCTTTTGTGTGTGTGCGTGCACATATTTTCTTGAGTAAACGGAGCAGCAGGATACCTCCCTGCCGCCCCTTCTTCTGCTTTGCTGCAAGAGGCTTTGCAGCAAAGCAGAAGAAGGGGCGGCAGGGAGGTATCCTGCCACTCCACTTACTCAAGAAAATACGTACACGCACACACACAAAAGGCTTCTTAAAGCCTTTTGCACTGCCCGCCAAGTGGGGGAAGGGGTGGCAGGGAGGTATCCTGCTGCCCCAATTACTCAAGGAATTGCTGCAGCAGAGCACTGGGAGAAGGGGCGGCAGGGAGGTATCCTGCCTCTCTGATTACCCAAGGAAATACAGGTGCCAGAGAGGGGAAAGCGGCAGGAGGGATAAGTAAACCCTCCCCTGCCCTTAAGGGGACCCCCACCCCAAACCACCCGAATCCGAACCGCCCATGTCCGGACCAGTCCAGAGGCCTGTAGAATGGCCTCTGGACCGGTCCGGGCACATCAATACCCCAAAAGTCCCATAGAGAGGCAATATAAGGCAGACTGTTTGCATGTCTTGTAATGAAATATACTTCAAGACCATCACTTAATCCTGAACATATTTGATACAAAAAATGGGGAATATTTCCCCCTCCCCAATTCTCCCCTATTCCTAATCAAATCCAAAGAATCAAATCCAAAGTGTGGCATTTGAACGCATGCCCACTATCCTGCAAACAGCTCACTAACTGGATTTCATTCACTAACTATCATTCAAGTAGTTAGTTAATTCACTAATTGAGGAAACATGTTCAGCTGCACACAAATGGTTAATCAACTGAGGATTGTTTAAAAAGGAAGAATTGTTAAAGGAAATAGCCATTGCTTTCTAGACAACCATCAGCTATCTGTCTGGGGGCTTCACATATGAGATGGATGTTGATATTAAGAAACTAAAATATAACATACTGAGAGAGAGCCATTGAACAACATGCCTAAACAGGCACTAGCCTTCATCAACAGCTGGACAATTCTAACTGATGCTAACTGACCAAAGCAGACCTATTAACATCTCATCATGCCTCTAGTGACCAGAAGAGGTTACTGCTGTGCTAAGAGCAATGCTTTAGAATTTCCACTTCTAACAAACCTGACAACTTGCCCAGAGTCACCAAAGTTCATAGCTGACAAGGAAATTGAAATCAAGTCTTCTCACTCCAAGTCCACAACATCGTAGCAGTTCACAGGCACACTTGTATCTCACTTACCATGCAAACAGCTCAGAGCAATATTCATGGATGATCCCAGTCTAACCTCAAACGAACTCTATGGGGTAGATGCAGCTGAGAAATAGTAAGTTGTCCATTGAACTTCATGACTGAGTGAAGATTTGAACCCATATCTTTGATCCAAGTTTGAACTCAATCAGTTATACTATGCTGGCTATGAATGTATTATCTATAACGGCTTAAAACATAGCCTTAAATCTTAATTCTTCTTGTTTAGAGTTTTTAAAAATACCGAACACCCTAAGTTTTCCAGTGATTAAAATAACCACAGCTTGACATTATGGATGTTATTAGTTGCTTTTATTTTTGCTATGGTTTTAAACATGTGTGTTCAGTGCTTGCAAACTGTCTTCTAATAAACCTTTGGCAACAACTGTTTAATAGCAGTATAGTCAACTTCAGTTAAAGGGAATCACTTCAAGAACCCAGGAAAACTTTTTTTATGTCCCTGACTGCCAGATATACTGCTGCTTTTTTCTTTCTTTCTTTCCTTCTTTCTTCATCTTCAGTATGAAGCCATCACTTGCCACTGTTATATTTATCCCATAAATATCCCCAGAGAAAATGAAATCAATATTATGATAATAAAATATGTACAAATGCAGAGCAGTGCAAGAAGTCTGTTTGCTAGTGCAATTATTTTTAAATGGCCTACACAACAAAGATTTAAACCAAGCCTTTTATGTTACAACCGAGTCCATTCCCAGCAAGCCACGGGCACACTGAGAATGGCCAGGAAGAAATGTGATTGTAAAACCTAGGTAATGATTACCTTCCTTTGGCTGCTATGTTTTTGACCCCAGGTGCACTGAAATGCATTTCGCATATATCCAGGTTCTAGAATATTTTTTGTTATTGCTACTGGTGTTGAAGCTGCTTTAAAGTTCAGTCTGTAAAACCCTAAAAATAAGAATGTTAACAAGGGGCCTATGAAGTGTCACGTCAAGTGTTGGGCAGTACATTCTGCCATTAAAGCAGTGTGTTTCCATAATGCTTAATAAATCAAAATAACTTTAAAAGAGATTTTCTCTTTTAAAATGTCTTTGTTAATTAAACGTGTTCACGGTTGATACTGGGAGCTTTTTCAATTTACTAGTTGAATTTCAATCCCCAAACCAAAAGTCCCAGAAACAAAGAAGGATGGAATGCTTGGTTTGCGTGAATTTCACTTTGTGCCGTACGAGGTTGCGAGTCTGCAATTACTGCAAGAAAACCAAAATTGATGACAATACTCCACAGGCAATAGTACAATCCAATAATAATGCAAAGGACTGGACTTCAAAAGTCTCCCACCTTCTCCCCTAAAAACCCAGCAACTGAAATAATCATCAGTAGTCCTTTTTGCAAGTGCCTCCTGTGAAGACAAGGCTTCTGGTTGCCCATTCAAGAGTTAATTTCTGTTTCCCTCCAAAACTTTCAGGGATGTTGAGGCAGCAAGCTCCTCTGTCTGGGGGAAAGGTAACAACTCTGATTGGCATCTAGCAAGCACCCAGAGGCAGTAGCAGTGAGTGGCCTGACTGAAGCAGGGTGGAGAACACAATCTCCTGTAGGGGAGTATCAAGTCTGAGGTAGGGATAAAAATGTTATGTGAGAAAGATCCCCCTAGCTTAGAGTCCATATTAGGAGATAGATTTAACTGTTTTATTTTTATTTTCTTTGCCTGTCATTTTTCCTCTTAGCACTTGAATCCCCAGTTCCTGTTAAGTGTCCAATAAAAGAGAAGGTTTTGAATTATTAAATTGGAATGTGCTGGTATTGTGGAGTATGCTCTGAGGGAAAACTCTTTTCCTACGTACCTACCACTCAAACACAATAGCCTTCGGTCACCCAAGGGTGAGATAAGTTAGGGGAGGCATGAATGTACAGGTGACACAGGCCCTCCTAAGTGTCCTCCTAACAGAAATAGGTAGTGGCAGTAAACCAGAGGAAGTGAGTAAATGGTTGGAGTGGAGTGTGTGTGTGGGGGCTCTTAGGAGCTAATGTTCACACGCACCCATTTCTCAACACCTCCATATTCAAGATTTAGGTAGCTGACTACCAGAGAGAAAGCCTTTTTGTGTGTGGTTGCAGCCCAGTTGTAGAACTCACGTCCATGGAGATCCATCTGATGCCTTCTCTACAATCTTTTAGGCACCAGATAAAGTCTGTTTTGCTCATCCAAGCATTTGATTAGTTTGCTTCGTAGCTATTTTCTGTGTTCAGTTCTGTGGGTTGTTTTAGTTTATTGTTAGTTAGAAAGGTTGCTGGTTTTGCTCTGTTTAGTGGCTGCTGGAGCTGCTACAAGTTGGTGTTTCTGTTTTGTCATACCTCCTAGTGATGACTCTCTTGTCAATATTGTATTTTTTGCAACTGACATTTTATTTTTTATGAAACCATCTTGAATACCACGTTGTGAAAGAAAGGCAGCATAAGGGACTTGCAATGAATGAACAGTAGAATGCAGAAGTCACTGTATGCCAAAACAATAACTCTGTTCTTTTCAGATAGGCTGTCCACAGTGTTGCTAAAAATGGACTCCAATGCACTTTGATCCCTATCAAAAAGATATCTACGAAAAGGGAGGGGAAGGAAGGGGACACCAGACAACAGTAAACAAATGTGAGGTGTGTGTGTGTATGATTGGTACAGGGCTACCGTTTTTCATGTTCTCATCATGTGGGGTAACCTTTTTGCCTGGATGTGACATGAAAGAAAAAGAACAGCTTCTAGGGCTAGTTTGCCTCTCGTTGATCTTCCCAGTGCCTTTTGAGTGAACATATTTTAATAATAGCAATATCATAGCTGCGGAGGGGCTAAACATGTATATATTATAAGGTTGTTAACACGACTGAAAATGATGGTGGGGGAGGGGGGAGGCAGGCTCCTATCTGCCTCCCCACACATGATCAAAGTTAGTCAGAAGGATCTGCTGCTTGCGCAATTCAGCAGTTGAAATCTAGGCACATAAAGAGACTTCTGTGATCACTGCAGATGCACATCTGGATCCACATCACCATCTGCATCACAATGTGTATTTGAGCCCTACTGGATACATCTTTTGATGGGGATGTACATTCAGTGTTGAAAGGTGTAACTTAATTGCTTTCCATTACAACTGAACTTTGGCCATTATGTTTCAGCAAATACTTGGACAACTCGGCTGGTCGTAGTGCGCTAAAGCCCAATGTGTCCAAGAGTTCTGTGCATTGAGATATGCCATCATATGGCCACTTCTGCTCACAACACTGCTGGTTTGCACAGGTTTTAGCTGTCATGGTGGAGCTCTTCATGAAAATGGGCTCTCAGTGTTGAAGTATAATGTCTAATTCTCACATTGTTAAAAAAGTTCTGTTCCAGATGTCCACATTAGCCTACCTAATGACACCTTTGCCTTCCATACTCTCACTAAATTATGACAGTTAAAACAGCTTCAGATGGCATTCTTCACACTTTCTGCTAATAAGGACCCTACAACATGTTCACTGTTATTTCCTTGGTTTTATAAAATATGAATATCCATGCAAAATTAGATGGGGTCAAGTGTGGAAATAAATACAACTTTCCTTCCCTTCTGACCACATTCTGCCATTTTAACATTGAACAGTATCTCATCTCATGACTACTCTCTCTGGAATTAATGAGGCTTCTTGCTGAGTAGACTACTTGAATGTGTCAGCATGAGCAAAGGTGACAGTCAGGCCTTCAGCCAGCAGCACAATCTAACCCTCTGGCCCAAACAACACCAGATGTACATTAATAAATATAGCCTCCAATCCCAGAATCCCCACTGTTTAATTGAAGGAAGGAAGAGGGGAGACTTCTTCTGCCACGATACCCTCTGCATTTTAAATAGTTTCATCTTTATTAGCAGCAATGTAACTTCCACATTACTTCCATTTGTTTTGACATGATAATGTAGTCTCCACAGACTCACACTGACACCATTTCATTTTGTCTTGATTTTGTAACCATCCCCTTGACATCTCCACAGACTGATTTAGTGCAGTTCTGACACTGTAATGTACTCTGTTGCAGACTTGTATTGACATCTTCTGGGGAGATTTGTGATGGCAGGAGGTCCCACGGAAGTGAAGGGTATAATACCATTGTCACAAAATAGAATCGCCACTTACACCCAAGAGCTAATTAGCTAGCTAAAATAGCTCTTCAGGATTTCTGCCCCCCAAAAGACATTCTTCTAAATGCAATAAGCCCAAAGTCCTATGAGCCACCTATAGTACAACCGTATCCTCAATTTATGCCAGCAGGATAAGAATTAGACAACTACTAATCCCCCTGCACCAATAGCAAAACATTATCCCAATAGAGTGATTTATGGAGTGGCAATACTCTTTGTGTAGCCAGCAGGACATCACTAAAAGTCAAAAGTGGACTGAGTTGAATTCATGGTGTGGGAGCAGGAGAGTGCAGTCAGAATCCTATAAGTGACCTGCAAAAGAAGTGACATAAGTAGAAGCATTACCATTGGCATCCATGATACCATTGGCTCTAGATGATTGACCCTGCCTCCTTCCCTCCAGACCTCCCCCAGCCTCATCAGATGGTAAGATTCAAATGAAGGCAGTACTCATTCATGACACAGCACCAGAAGCCATATTGATAGAATTCTGGGTACACAAGTGGGAACTTTGGCAAAAGGGTAGTTTGCATAAAGGAAGTATTTTGCACAAACTAACAACCAAAGCTAACAACAGGAAAGGAAAGGCAGATAAATAATACAAGGATTATTTATGTGTGCTAGGATCTGTTTCAGGACTGAAGACACAACCACCTACCAGGAACCTCAACCCCAATGCTTCAACTGGAGCTGAAGGAACATCTTGTCACAAAACAGGCATAGCCACAGTGTAAAGGTAAAGTGTGCTGTCAAGTCGATTTTGACTCCTGGCGCCCACAGAGCCCTGTGGTTTTCTTTGGTAGAATACAGGAGGGATTTACCATTGCCTTCTCCCATGCAGTAGGAGATGAGGCCTTTCGGTGTCTTCCTATATCGCTGCTGCCCAATATAGTACCAGCCCAATATAGTACCAACCTTCTGCTTGTTAGTCAAGCATTTTCCCACTTAAGGTGATTATCCCCAGCGTAGGCCTGTATAATTGTTGACTCACCCAGCCAATGAAACCCACCAGCCATGTATACAAATGTGGTATGAAAATGTGATAGATAAATAAATAAATAAATCATACAATGTGTTGTGGCCAATTTGCTTGCCACCCCCTTTGCAGTTCCAAGCAGGCAGCAAAACTAGGAGGCTTACTAAGTCAGCAGTGGGCTCCTGCAGTACATGGGTGATGGGTTGCAATCATCTTGGAGGGTCAGAACTTGGGCAGTGAAACTCCAGCACTCCTTTTAAAAGTAGCTTAAGCATAGTCACTAAGCCAGGGGTGGGCAACCTTGGCTCTCCGGCTGTTGTTCGGAGTGGTTGCCGGGGGTGGGGATGTTTGTAGTACAACAGCTGCTTAGGGCCTAGGCATTCACGTACAGAAATCAATCCAACTGATATCAGACTTCTAAAGAATTGTAGGCAGGATTAGAGATGTCATCCCCGCTGGAAAACACAGGGGGGATTGAAAAAAACAAAAACAAAACTTGTTTGTTTGCCTGTTTCCCCCCCAGGCCTTTGCATCTCTGCGCGGGATTGAGGGGTAAATATTTTAGGTATTTTATTTAAAGAAAGACACAAACAAACCTGCAATTAGTGGATCTACACAACCATGCAACTCATTTCATGTCAGGCTTGCCTTTTGCAAATAGCAACCCTACCCCCTATGATTATGGGACAAACTGCTATTGAAACGAGGGGAGAGTGTATGTGTTTTTCAAGCTTGTGCGATATAACAGCAATCTGTGCTAAAGAAAGTCAAACATCCCATTGGATTTGCACAGTTCTTTCATGTGAAGCCCACCATATGCTCTAGACCAAACATACAGCAGCATCTTAGAAAGAAGTTAGGAAGGACATTGTGGTTCTTTTGCAATTTTGTTGTTGCAGGATGGATTTTCCTGTTTGTTTACTTCTCTGATTGCTGGTTCACATGCTTTATTCCTACTAACACTGCCTTCTAGTTTCACTGGGAACATACACTGGTCATCTAATTTATATTTAGCATATCCAGTGGTAAAATAGTTATATGAGCACACAGCCTGGCTTCAAATACTCATACTGAAAGTTATTAAAAGGAATATTTGCCATGCATTTTCAGCTCATCCGACCAAAAATGCTCTTACAAAAGTACAAGTTATTCTTTTATTGGGCACAAATGCTATAAAATCTAGAAATGATATGTGTGGAGGTTGATAATGCATTTCAGTTGACTGTGTAATTCAGTATGTTTGTTTACCTAAATAACTGTTCTAAGGTAGCTACAAATGGCAGTATACTGTTAAACCAAGTTATTTCTCCCTGAGTGCATGAAAGAAATTTCATTCACAGCAAAGTATTTCTTATTCAGCTGATTTTTTAAAAAGTTGGAAATAACAGGAAAGTAATGGATTGAGGTAGATCTTTGGGATCACTCGTCCATGGTCCATTCACACTTACACATGTACATCACTTAATCTCCCACTAGGGGTGTGCACGGAACCAGCTGGCCTGGTCCAGTTAAAGTCCAAACCAGACCTAAACTGGACCAGGCTAGTTCAGTCCGGTACCCCCTTGACCCCCCTCCCCAGTTTGGCTTGGAGGAGTTTGCAAACTTAAATTGTAAGTTTGCAAACTCATTGTAAACCGCTTAGAGAGCTCCGGCTATAGAGCGGTATATAAATGTAAGTGCTATTGCTATTGCTAAAAATTTTTTTAAAATTATTATTTTTTTAAAAAATTAACCCCTCCAGGGGTGTTCTCTGAAGTGCTGGTGGGGGTCCACGGAGGTCACCCCTCCCCCTGCTGGCCTCCCTTCAGTCTAAAACTGGCCCATTCAGCCATTTTGGAGGCCACCACGCCTGCTCAATAGGCCTCTGCGTGACCTGGCATGACCCAGGCCACAGAGATATTTCAGGACTCTGACTGGCCCCACCCTGACAGAGACAGCACAGTTGTTACTGCCTCTCCCCTTTTTTAGGCAAGCAAACTGGGCTCAGAGATCAGTATCTGTCACCTCCTGCTGCCACTTTATTTATTTATTTTTATTTATTTTTGCATTTTTATACCGCCTTTCGTTAAAATATAGCCCCAAGGCGGTTTACAAAAGTTAAAAACATACAATAAAAACACAATAAAAACAACATGCTAAGAGTATAAAAACATATAAAAACAGGCATAAAACAATACAAGAAATAAAAACACCCAGAAGCAGCAGTAAAAACGATTATGTAAAAGCCTGGGTAAAAAGCCAAGTCTTTACAAGCTTTCTAAAAGCCATGATGGAGTCCGAGGAGCGAATGACCACTGGGAGAGCATTCCAGAGTCTGGGGGCAGCAACAGAGAAGGCCCTGTCCCGAGTGCACGACAGCCGGGCCTCTCTCATTGTCGGCACCCGGAGCAGGGCCCCCTCAGATGTCCTCGTCAAGCGGGCAGCAACCCTTGGGAGCAGGCGGTCCCTCAAATACCCTGGGCCCAAACCGTTTAGGGCTTTAAAGGTCAAAACCAGCACCTTGAATTGGACCCGGAAACGAACCGGTAGCCAGTGCAGCTCTTTCAAAATGGGGGTGATATGTTCCCAACGGGCAGCTCTGGATAACACCCTCGCTGCCGCGTTTTGCACTAGCTGCAGTTTCCGGATATTCTTCAAGGGCAGCCCCACGTAGAGCGCGTTACAGTAATCCAGCCGCGATGTGACTAAGGCGTGGGTAACTGTGGCCAGATCTGCCTTCTCGAGAAAGGGACGCAGCTGGCGCACCAGCCGAAGCCGTGCAAAGGCACCCCTGGCCACCGCCTCCACCTGAGCTTCCAAGAGCAGAGCCGGGTCCAGTAGTACCCCCAAGCTGCGTACTTGTTCCTTCAAGGGGAGTGCAACCCCATCCAGAACTGGTAAAATCTCCACATCCCGATTGGCTCTCCTACTGACCAACAGCACCTCTGTCTTATCCGGATTCAATTTCAGTTTGTTAGCCCACATCCAACCCATCACGGCCTCCAGTCCCCGGTTCAGGACATCCACCGCCTCCCTAGGATCAGATGACAAGGAGAGATAGAGCTGAGTGTCATCCGCATATTGCTGACAACTCAGTCCAAATCCCCGGATGACCTCTCCCAGCGGCTTCATGTAGATGTTAAACAGCATGGGGGACAAGACCGAACCCTGCGGGACCCCACAGGCCAACGGCCACGGGGCCGAGCAGTAGTCCCCCAGCACCACCTTCTGGACCCTCCCCTCAAGAAAGGACCGGAACCACTGCAACGCAGTGCCTCCGATTCCCATACTCGAGAGGCGGCCCAGAAGGATACCATGGTCGATGGTATCGAACGCCGCCGAGAGGTCCAGCAGAACCAACAGGGACGCACTCCCCCTGTCTAGTTCCCGGCGTAGGTCATCCACTAGAGCGACCAAGGCAGTCTCAGTCCCATACCCGGGGCGGAAGCCAGATTGAAAAGGGTCCAGATAATCCGTATCATCCAAGACCCTCTGCAGCTGGGACGCCACCACACGCTCCATCACCTTGCCCAAAAAGGGCAGGCTAGACACAGGTCTATAGTTGTCCAGGCTGGAGGGATCAAGGGAGGGCTTTTTTAATAGAGGTCTTACCACCGCCTCCTTAAGGCACGATGGCATCCTGCCCTCCCTTAATGAAGCATTAACCATCACCTCCAGCCATCTGCCTGTCCCCTCCCTGGCAGCTTTTATTAGCCATGAAGGGCAAGGGTCAAGAGCGCACGAAGTCGCCCGCACACTGCCCAGGATCTTGTCCACATCCTCAGGCCGCACCAACCAAAAAGAATCCAACACAACGGGACCAGATGGTGCCAAAGGCACGTCTGCCGGAACTGCCAAAACTCTGGAGTCCAGGTCAGCACGGATGCAAGCGACTTTATCTGCAAAGTGACAGGCAAACCGATCACAAAGAGCTGTAGATGGCTCCTCCCCCATTGTCCGGGGGGATGTGTGGAGCAATGTTTTCACCACACGAAACAGCTCTGTTTGCCTGCACTGAGCAGACGCAATGGAGGCGGAGAAAAAATGTTTCTTCGCCGCCCCCACCGCCACGGCGTAGTCCCTAAAATGGGTTCTAGCCCGTGTTCGATCGGATTCGTGACGACTCTTCCTCCAGCGTCGCTCCAGCCGTCGTCCGAGTTGCTTCATCGCCCTAAGCTCCGAGGAAAACCAAGGAGCGGAACGGGCTCCACTAAGCCGGAGAGGGCGCTTGGGGGCAACCGTGTCAACAGCCCGGGCCATCTCTCCATTCCAGAGATCAACCAAGGCGTCGACAGGGTCACCAGCTCTGGACACTGGAAACTCCCCGAGGGCCGTCTGGAATCCAAGCGGATCCATAAGCCTCCGGGGGCGGACCATCTTAATCGGCCCACCACCCCTGCAGAGGGCAGACGGAGCAGTCAAACTAAACCCCTTCTCCATAGTCCCTCAGTTGCTGGGTTGAAGGAGCTTTTGCCAAGCCTCTAAGCTCTGGGTGAGCGAGGCAAAAACAGTCCTCCCAAAAGGGGATCATTTCCAGATGCCCATCCTCCATTACTAAAGTGTTTCTGATTGTTGACCAATGATTGTACTGTAGTCATTCCCATGTGCCTGCAGTAACTGGCCAATGGGACCAGGTAGCTCCACCAGCTGGTGAAACATGGCTGCCCTTAAAAACATCACTGTGAAGCAGGTCGGGAGAAAGCCACCAGAATCCCTTTCTGCCAATCCCTTTGCAGTGACAAGCAACAAAGAGGGCTGACACAAGGTGGTATAAGTTTAAATAACTCCACCTGATGGTGCTGATTGGCTCTTGGTCTGTGTGACAGCATGCCACTGACATGGCAACTGGATACAACTTCACTCCCTCCTCCAATATCAAACAGGGAGCCAGGGGAAGAAACACCTATACACTGGTTGGTGGTGGAGTGAGTGAGTAGTGGGCTTTAGTGGTGGCTTCAGCTATTTATTCTGTTCTGGATATTTTTCATTATGCTTATGATAATGATTCTGTTTCTCCTGCCTTTTCTGTAAGCTGCCTTGGATTGCCATTGTTAAGAAAGGCAGGGTAAAAATCTGTTTAAATACAGAAATTTTAAAAAATGTGCATAGCACATAACTTATGGAATCCACAACCATAAGATATGGGCACAACCACCAACTGAGATAGCTTTTCAAAAGAATTAGAATCAGTACTAGAAGGCAGGTGTATCAATCACCATTTGCCAGAGTGGATATACAGCTAGATACCAAATACTGGGGACAACAACAAAGGAATAAAAGGGGAAAGTTATCACCCTGCGGCCCTTCTCTGAGCCCCCCAGGGACTGACTGACCGGCTGCTGCTGAAAACAGAACACTCAGCTAGATAGACCTGCATTGGATCTAGAATGACAACTTTTACAGGCTGTTAACTTTTAGCCTCACAACTCTTAGACCACATAAAAGAATGAATAACTTACTTAAGGACAGATGCAGATCAGAAAAGAAAAAGCTCGTACAAAGAAACCTATTTTGTATAACTTTTTTTTCCATTTTCAAGAGACAGTGGAGTCCCTCAGACCTTCACAGCTTAAGTGTGTGGAAAGGAGTACCTTTCACAATCACACAGAACTGTGAACCCTGGGGAGCAATGCTTTTGAAGTTAATACATCAGAAAGCTTTACTCTCTGGCTCCCACACCTAGATTTTTTTAAAAAAGGAAATGGAAAAGAAAAATTCTTATTTCACAGCATTCAATTCAAGTTATAGTTGAAAGCGCAAACAGTTTTTTCACTATATTATGGCTGTGCCTGTTGGCAGCCTTCATATTGTCATTATTTATTTATTTATTTATTTGATTTGATTTGATTTGTATACCGCCCTTCCAAAATGGCTCAGGGTGGTCAAGGGCTGAGAGCAATGTTCTGCCTGTATGTTTGGCAGAAGAGAAACGGTTCAACAACTCACATGTATTTAGTGAAGAAGAAACAAGCCTGGATTTTGCAGCTGGCTGGCAGAAAGTGGGGGACAGGCAATAGCTGCATGCTGTTGCTTTTGGAACTGTTGTTGGTTAAGGATGAGCATTGTCTGTGCTGCCAACATCCGCCAACCTTGCAGCTTGTATATTTGTGAATACACACAGATATTAAGAAAACATATCAAGTCTCTTCAGCACTCTGTCTCCACAATGAAATTGAACTTATTTCAGCCATCTGAGGAACTTCTACTTGTTTTAAGCAAGGCTGCACATGAATAAGTAAAGCATTCTATATTTGTGATTCTAATGCACTGTTAAGGTGCCTAATACTGTCAGACGATCAGTTCATCTCATCTGCTGTTTCTGACTGGCATGGCTCTGAAAGATCTCAAGCAGAGGTACTTCTCAGACCTGCTTTCTGGGATCCTGCTAGCTGGTGAGACAGAGATTAAAGTGTACACTTGAGACCTTCACCTTGCAAAGTATGGGTTCTACATCTGTACCATAACCACAAATATGCATGTATTTTTAGGCTGAGATCTAACAAGGGTGCACATATGTTATGCACAAGCAGTTTATTTATTTGGCTAGAACTTCCATTGAGAAGGAAAGAAAGACCCAGAACCTGCGAACTTGGCAAAGAGGCACCTTTTAACGTGGTGATTCTCTTTATTTAGCAGGGGGAAAGTAACTGGCTCTATCCACCCCCAGCACAGTACCTCCAGTGACTGTTGCTGGTGTCTGCCTTGTTTCTTCTAGAATGTGAGCCCTTTGAGGACAGGGATCCTTCTTCTTATTTATTTATTATTTCTCTGTGTAAACCACCCTGAGCCATTTTTGGAAGGGCGGTATAGAAATCAAATGAATGAATGAATGCATGAATGAACCTTCAAACTTATTGTAGAAGATCAAAGATTTAAAAATATATACAATTAGCATTACGCATGTATCAAAGAGGAAAAGCTGCAATTTCTCCCCTCTCTGCCCTGCTCCCAATTCGTCTTTGAAAAGCTTCTTTGCCTAATTGCCAACCTGCTTTATGAACTCAAAGAATGCTCAGATTGGAGCACTTTCTACGATAGTAGAAAACAAAGTTGAGAGTTCGTGCAAAATGTGTTCACACATCTTGATGATCTCAGCCTCCCTTGACATTGAAACTGCTTTTAGATTTTCCCTTCTTCACTTAAATTTTTTTTTTTGTAACAAAACCCCAAAAACAAAACAAAAACAGTTTTTTTGGTAAGGTATAAATGCCTTTCCCATGTAAACCATAAGTAATGGCATCCCTTACCTGTGTTTAGTTATTCTTGTGGATCTAGTTTAAAAGCCTATCTGGCATTCAATGCATTTAGCCAGATTAGTGAGAGAAAGAGACAGAAAAGGGCATAAGTAAAATTTTGAACCATCTTGAAAGGAAAAAAGTGCAGCTGGCCCATGACTTCAAGTCGTTCTTGGACTTGAAGTCCAAGAAACTTCAAGTCCACCCAAAAAGAAAGTAATGGTTGAAATTAATTGATAAAATTGTCATAGAAATTATTTGCATTGAAGTCTGATGGATGCCAATTCCTCAACATTCCAGGCTTAAATTAATCATTTAAGATATTGTGTTAAGCAATTCTACAATGTCTTAAGATATGTTGACCACAACTATATGTAGTACTCCAAATGTGGCCGTGCCATAGATTTGTGGGTTTTTTGGGGGGGGGGGATTATCATCTTAGCAATTTTATTTTCAATCTCTTTCCAAATGACCCCTAACATGGAATTTACCTTTTTCACAGCTGCCACACTGAGTCAACACTTCCAATGAGTTGTCCACCATGACCCCAAGATATCTCTCCTGGCCAGTCACTGACAGCTCAGCCTCCATCAGTGTATTTGTGAGGTTCGGTTGGGGTTTTTTTGCCCCAGTATGCATCACTTTACACTTGCTAATATTGAACCACATTTGCCATTTTATTGCCCACTTTCCCAGTTTGGAGATATCCCTTTGGAGCTTTTCATAATCTGTTTGGGATTTCACAACCCTAAATATTTTGTGGCCATCTGCAAGTTTGGCCACCTCACTGTGTACCTCAACTTCTAGATCTTTTTATGAATAAATTAAAAGGCACTGGTCCCAGTACAGATCCCTGGGGAACCACACTTCTTATTTCCCTCCATTTAGAGAACTGTTCATTTAAATCTAGCATCTATTTCCTGTCCTTCAATCAGTTACCAATCCACACATGAATCTGTCCCCTTATCTCATGACTGCTAAGTTTACTCAGGAGTCTTTGATGAGGAACATTGTTGAAGTTAGAGCACATGCATCACATGCAGAATGTCCCAGGTGCCATCCCCAGCATCTCTGGCCCAGCACTGGAGAACAACTTCTACCTGAGACCCTGTAAAGCTACTGTCCTTTGGAGGAGACAGCATTGGACTAGGTGGACCATTCCTTGGAAGCCAATTCATGGAGGACAGGTCTATCAATGGCTACTGGTCCTGATGGCGATAGACTATCTCCAGGCTCAGAGGCAGGTTGCTTTAGCACCAGGAGCTGGCATGTCCATGCAGCCTGTGCAGCAGTGTTGTTGATATTTATTATAAATAAAGTAAAGCCCTAAAAATAAATGTAGAACTGCACAGACAAATAGAAAAAGACAAGCCCTTCCCTACCCACAGGCTTATGATCAAGATACTGACATGATGCAAGAGGTGTTCCCTTAAGTCCCAGCTCCACAGATGATGAGTTGATTATCTGCCAATGAAATTGATTGAAGTTTACAGCCTTGAAAATGCAATACAAGTATGAGTTATTACCCTCGTGTTGCCTTTATTATCATCATGGGCCAGTGGGAAAATTAACTGAGGCTCAAAGAGGTTAAATGATCTGCCCAGAGATAGAGAATATTAAATGAAGAACAAAACAGCCAAATCTTCCTGATCTTCATTGGTTACATTTCCATTGCTGAATTGCATTGTCAAAGAGTTACATTTCATCCACTTCATATTAAGCTGCTAGATGCTAGTTCACTGAAGACTATTTCAATGATCGGTTAATAATTGGTCAAAATGTCTTGGTTGTGGCACCATTTTTATACAGTACTAGACCTGTGCATATTTGCAGATGTTGGGACTGGGTCTGGCCTGATCTGACCCATTCCCATAAATGTTGGTTCAGGGTCCTTTTGGACTCTTCAGTATGTTAGGATCAGGACTGGGTTTGGGTCGTGCCCCCCCCCGACTATCTGTTTATTTCAAAGTTAATTTTAAAAAGTAACTAGTAAATACTCACTGTGAAACCAAGAAGTAAAGTAATGTAACATCTGATAATCTAAAGGAAGTGATGTAACATCAGAGAATTTAAAGCGGGGACCCGGAAATCGGCTGCTTAATTGTAAGTTTATAAATGGGCTAAAGAACTTTCAAAAAGAGGAAATAAATGCATGGGCAAGCAGATAGTGGGCAGAAGTTATTTTTTTCAATCTGTGATCACACAAAAAGGAAAAAAAGGAAAGAAAGAAAGAGAGCAGACTCCCACTGCCATTTGGAGTTCCAGAAGCTCTGATTTCTCCCGAAGGAGGTCAGATTGTGACTTTATTAACTTTTGTGAATTGTCTTGAGGGGCTGTCTTGAGGTGAACCAGTAGTAGAGGATATACATTTTTTAAAATAAACATTTTCAAAACATTAGTAAACTACTGGGCTCCTGCTCAAGTGAATACATGGAACCCTCTCAGAAAAGTAGTAGTTGCACTTATCAGCTGATCATCAGGGAATACAGATGGACAAAGAACGTATCCCCTCCTCACTCTCCTAAACAACTGATACTTGCTAGCATTAATTTTCTAACAGTATATGCAACCCTGACAGCTAGATGGGGGGGGGAGGGCTGAGTTCGGGGATGACCATAAGTGCAGCAAGTATATCATGCACACGGCCTTCCCCATCCAGCTAGAGTGTATGTGTAGAAGTCTTCTTCCCACACCCTAGACAGGTTAGTATGCTGAGCTCCTTTATTCTCTCAGATTGAAGCCGGTATCCAGCATCTCAAATAAGCATCTTATTTTGCTTCATGCCTTTATACATTTTACTGGACAATCTGGAAAAAGCAACTGAGCATCAACTGCAGAGCAGAGAGAGAGAGAGAAGTTTATTCGGTCATTGACCAGCAAACATTTACAATAAACCAGTTTGTATTTTACAAATAATATAAACAGAACCTGGCCATAACAGAGATAATATCAGTGTCCACATTAGTTAATAGATTATTTAAATAAAATTCATCAGACTGGCCAGGCAAATTATCTAACATAGGAGATATAAGTCTTAAACGGGGTTCACTATAAAAATCACAATAAAGAATAACATGTGAGGTGGATTCTATAACCCCTTTGCCACATGGGGAAAGTCGTAAAAATAGCGGAAACCCCTTAAACCTGCCATCCAATACTGCTGTAGGAAGAACAATTAAACGTACTAAAGTGAGGGCTCGTCTAAATTCTGCAGAGCAGAGTACGAAACTATAGTCAGCTGCCAAATATCATGAAAAATGAATAGAGAAGAGAAATAAATAAATATCTACACCTAATCTCAGTAAGTAACATATCTATGATGGAAAATAAACAGCATATGTACCATAAATTTGTTACAATGTCAGTTAGTTACTGATTTTGAGGGGTGGGACTGCAAATAAGAAAAATTAAAGAATACATAGAAAAATTGCAGTAAGTCAGGCTATGGATTTATAACACAAAAGCACAAGGCCAACGAGTCTGGCATATTTTGGAATAACATCCTTTTAGCTGTTAAATAAATTGAGTATCATTTCAACCTTTATGATCTGCCAAAAATACCTTAAAGGAATGCCATGAATATCAGCGACCCCACCCCTCCACACATGAAAATTCCATATTTGCAGCCACAGTGTAGTATCCTGAACAAGCAATGGGTATCCAAACAGGTAAGCAAAAAGGAAGCTGTGTCCAACAACCACAGAAATTAGCATGGGTGGCAATGAATGGGGCATAATGCATATTTATGGCAGGTATGTGTAATTTTCTTTGGGGAACCATTCATACAGAAAGAGAGTCTCGGAGTTTCAAATGGGGAACAATGTTCAATTATGTCAGTTCTGTACTTATGAATGAATAACAGTGCACAGTTAAGCTGGGTCTCTGTGCTTTACATGGGCACAATTAAGCCAGTTGTGCATGCAAAGCACAAGGACACAAATTAATAATTTCAAAAATTCTGAATAATGTAAGCATCATATTGGTCTGGTTCAAATGACACCAGCTCAGGAAGGAAGAGGGGGCATGCCAAGAGCACACCCATCAGGATGTTCTCAACAGATGTCCCAATGCCTTCCCAGCATGTCCCTTGATATGGGTGGGCTGTTCATCTACCTAAACATGTGCCCCTGAACATGTTCTTTAAACAGTATTCAGCAAGGCAGATTAGTCCATAAAAATAAATAGGAATATTTAATACATGCTACAGTCTACATAGTCCCTAAGTGGCACAGCGGGGAAATGCTTGACTAACAAGCAGAAGGTTGCCGGTTCGAATCCCCGCTGGTAGTATTTCAGGCAGCAGCAATATAGGAAGATGCTGAAAGGCATCATCTCATACTGTGCAGGAGATGGCAATAGTAAACCCCTCCTGTATTGTACCAAAGAAAACCACAGGGCTCTGTGGTCTCCAGGAGTCAAAATCAACTTGACGGCACACTTACCTTTACCATCTACATAATAGGGTCATAGAGAAATCTTAGATATGAAATTATCATTCTTTGGAGACTCAGCAAAGGCTAAGTTTGAATATCTTCCTGAAGCAGGGGTGAAGGAAAGCTGGCATTGACCCTGGGACAGGACGTGAGGGTGGATGCTACACCCCCACCCACCTCCTCCCTCTGATGTTGCCACACATGCTCCTTTAGGTACAGCACCTGTGCCAGCCATACCCCTTCCACCTGTGTCAGCACGCCGATGCAGGGGGCACTGGACATGGATGCAAGCCCATCTAACTGAATGATTTCTTTGCTGGCCTAGCTGGCTGCTGCTTTCCTCTTAGAAGCAGGCAGCTAGACCAGCAAAGAAAGCACTTGCCAGCCGGATGGGTCTTATGTCCCTACCCAATGGCAGCAATGCCCTTTGTATTGGCATGCTGATGCAGACAGTATGGCTGGCAAAGGGTGACATGCCCAGTGGCAGCAGGGTGGATGAACTTTGGTGTGAGGCAGTGTCCTGGGAAGCTAGGGCAGCACCCCCACCCCAGGAACATTTGTCCCCCTTGTCCCATGGTGATTACACCACTGTCCAGACAGGATGTAAAATCCTCTGATGTCGGCTTACGGTATTGACTGAAGTAAAGCTGGCACTAGGTTTGGTTTTTGATGCATCCAATCAGGCCTTTCTCTGGCTTCCATTTGGTGGTGCTCTAGAGCTAGACTGAAATTTCAGCACAAGTTCTCTGAAACATAGAGCTCATGCACACCTGCCAATGTCATTCCCCCACGATCATCTTCGGAGCACACATTTTTTTTCTGCATTGGCATCTCCATGTGGAGGCTACATACATGTGTGCTGTAATCTGTGATGATGTATTAATCTAAAAACAAAACACACCCTGACATCCTGTGCTGCACTAGCTCATACAATAAGGTCACATAGCTGAGAGGACGCTCATGGTCAGTCAGTCTCTTGGTCCACTTGCACAAGTGCCGTGCTTGTGCAACAGGAATAGCAGATAGCTCTGCAGCATTCCCTGAAACATGTATGGCCTGAGGAGGTAAACTCCACTTCTACAAGGGCTAGAGCTTAGCTTTTAAAAAAATGAAAGCTGGGGCCCCATGTTAAGCTTAGGATAGGGTGACTTTGAATCTCCATTATTTCCTGTGGTGGAAATATACAAAATCAGTCATAAAATAAAAAATAACATAATTAAAAATCAACTAAGTGCCTTGAAATTTGGGTGGTCAGTGGCACCCATGCAGACCTACCCACCACCCAAATTTGGTGTCCCTAGGACTTTGATAAGTGGTGTGAATCAATCCAAATCTGGATCAAATCAAATCTAAGTTGAATTTGGGGTGATTCGGGGGGACAGATTCAGACACAAAACAAATCAGGGGTGATTCAATTGGGGCACAAATTGAATAAAAAAATCAATTTGTGCATATCCCTACTGGCTGGCGGAGCCTTTTCCTTGGGTTGTTCATCTCTGGTTACCTCTTTCCTCCATAGAGAGCTTTCCTGCTCCTTCCCTTCACAGCTGCTAGGGAAATTAGCCAGAGGCAGAGATAAGTGGAGATGAAGAGCAGAAGGAAAAGCTGACCCAGCAGCTCCTCCCTCCCTTTCAGTCTCATTGCCTCCCAGTTTTCTTTGCCTGTCAAGAGAAGCTCTCAGTGTTCTGAACAGGTAGTGCCAGGATCATTTTCCCATGGAAAGCTTAATATATAACTTGGCTCTGACTCTATAAATGTGAAGTAGCCTACCCATAGCATTCAGGATATGGAGAAGATGATGCACTTTAAAAAAAATAGCAATAGACTGTGGCTGAAGGATTTACCTAGCTAATTAAGATTTGCTCAATAGCATTAGATTTTCTCTCTTCTTCAAACCTGGCACGTGCACTACATATGAGGGAGAAGGTGTTTGCGACTGACAGTTTCAGCCCAGCAATTAGAATGTCACAAATCCAGGATTTCACATTTGGACCTGTTATATTCTTTAACACTGAGGAGCTTTAGAGGCCTGTTACTTACAAGTATTCCAGCTACTCATAACCAAAGAGTTAAATATGCATTTAATGTTGCTTAACGGAGTATAAAAGAAGGCCTTATTTTCTTGCTGGGTCCTTGGGAGATTGTGAAGATGCGGAGAATCTAGCCTTGTATGCTCCTTAGTTAAAATATCACAATGTATAATGGGGAAAGCAGAGAAAGAAACCTAATGTTAGCTTAAGAATAGAAACCTTCAAGGTTTTCTTGCCTTATAGCTTTAGAAAAGAGGCTACAAAGCACTGAGAGGAATAAAAAAAAATACATAATAATAATTGGAGCTCGCCTATCTTTTGAAATCTGAAACAGAATTAAGTTGCAAAACATTCTGAAAGATTTTATAGTCAAAACAAAGAAAATTGCATTAGAGTGGAAAGACCCAAGACAAGGAGCTATTAAGATTAGCGGCTTACATATGTGGGTCACTAGAATCAGGAATTTATCTTGTTTCATAATTGGAGCCAGGGTTCCTCTTCACTGCATCATTTGTCACACATAATCATTTGTAAAGAATAAAACTATTATTGGACGGCACAAGAGGTCATTGGATTGCCTCTCGTACCCATTGCACAAGATTTGGGAGTATATGTGCAAGACCTTAGGAAAATCACTGTGGCCTAAATTACCCAGCAGCTCAAATTGCCTGTGACAAAGTAGGATAGTGATTGGAAATGTATTAATAGGCTCAACATATATAGAACTTACAGGCATAGATTTCAGGCAATATGTATTCGCAAAATTGATGTGTGTGTGTGCAGTGCATGGTTAAAAATCTAGATGAATGCATGTCTGTTCTGTCTGCTACCTTGTAATGTTATTCTGAGAAGAAGATCCATGGTCAAGGAACTGTGCAGTTTTGTTTTTAAGAGTTCCTGTCTTAAATACCTATGTGGTATTTTTATAATGAGAATATTATTATATCATTTGTGATGGCAACAAACTGCAAACTATTCATTGAGCCATCATTCTTGTAGTTATCAATACAGGAAGAGAGATAAGCATGTTATCTGATTATTACCCCAGTTTTGGTTTTTGAGACACATTGGTGGGGGGAAACCACATTCCAATAACCCCCAACAAAAGATGTGGAAAATACTTAATAGGCTGTAAATGTTTCACTTGATTTGTATTTTTTACAACTTTATTGTATAGGATTTGGTTTGATTAATGAAGATACATTAACATAGACATTACAGTCTATTGCTTTGAAATAAAGCATGATTTTCAGATCAACCAAAAGAATGATTCTGTGACCCTTACATAGAATTATTTTAAATGCTGCACAAAATAGATAGGAATTAACTACATTTTAACACATTGTATGGATAAATAACCCTTTAAACAAACAAACTGAACAAATTTGAACAAGCAGAGGACTGGCTATGTACTGATGCAGAAAATAACATTTTTCTGTTTCCTCAGATAATGTATGGTGTAAGAGTGCCATCTGCAGGATTTTATTAAAATATGATATATTTCTCACCCCCCTTTTACATAATTATTGGCTCCCATAAAGAAACACTGGTTAAAAATTAATGGTGTTTACTTGTCTGGTTGCCCAGTATTCTGTAATGTTGTTGTTTTTGTTGTTGTTAGACTTAAAGTTACCAGTCCCAACTTTGTTGGGATATGCATCACTGGCAAAGATTACTTCATATATAAAGAATATGCCAGAGGATATATATAAATGTATTTGGGAACCATTTGTACGATTCAGTTTGTCACAAGGTTGGATACATCATCCGAGATCTGGACTCTCTTTGCAAACAAGTTTGTGAAATGTTTTTAATTTTATAAATGCTTTATTTTGATCCCTAAATCATTTAAACATTTTAAATTGGAAGCTAACATATTAAATCAAGATGAGAACAGATAAAACAAGGTGATACAATAGAGAGCTGAAATCCTGGTTGGTATATATGATATATGGGAGATGTGAATTATTGTATTTGTGTAATCCCCCCCTCATTTTTCTCTTTCCTTTCTTTCTCTTCTGTAATTTTCTTTCTTAAATAAATAAATAAAATGGGGGGGTTTATAAAGTTACTAGTCCTTGTGAAATAGACTTTTTTTTATTATTCTCTCACATGAAGGTCTTTCATCAGTTCCAACATTTAACCGTACACCAGAATTCATAGTTTCAGGCTTACAATTTGCAAAAGAATCACAAAGGAGGAGCTCATTCTGAACAAGCAACATGTTCCTTGAAAACAGGCAACACCAACACTGATTTTCAAAAAACAAACAAACAATCCCAAGTCTTCAGCACTTCTGACTGTGTAAAACACTAATTGTACCTTGACAAGTTAAAATCAAGCACTGGACAGCTGCCCAAAATGTCATCCTTGCATCTCGTTCGCTACCTTCTGCACATCACATCTAGTGATCCTCACTGTGATGTGAAGTTCACGCTACAACATTTCCTACTCCCTGCTCTACATCACTGGCTGCTGCTGGTGGCATCAAAGAGACTCCTAGCATGGTGACATGACATCACATCCAGTGGTGAGTTTCATTAAGCATTCACAAGGCACTGAGTTGAGAACTAAATATGGGAATTCCAATTTCAGTACTATAACTGCATCCACTGTGATATCTAGTTCAGCCCGCACACATAATATAAATGACTTGAGGTTATCCCTCAAGAGAGGGGAAGCTAAGAACTTATGAAATGAATTTAATCAGGTGCTGCCCGCAGCCTACCTTCTTTGTTGCCCCATATTTCACGGAATACAATTATCTTGAAATTGTGGCACAGGAGCACTCTTGTCAGTTACATAATGGGCGGCTTTCTGTTCTGTATCATAGATTTAATTTTAAAAAATAATAATTTTAATTTTAATTAATTTTAAAATTAATAATTTTAAAAAGCTCCAGTGATTCTGTGAACATTGAATTTCTGAATTTTTAAAAAATGATTAGTGGCTCACATACCACACTAGGCCAGGGTTTCTTAACCTTGGGCCCCCAGATGTTGTTGGACTACAACTCCCAGAATCCCCAGCCACAAAGGCCATGTCTGGGGATTCTGGGAGTTGTAGTCCAACAACATCTGGGGGCCCAAGGTTAAGAAACCCTGCACTAGGCAATGCAGGCAGTTGGACCCTGCATTGCTGCATCTGTGTAAACACTGCTGACATTGTTACAGAACAAGGCAGTTCTGCTCTGTCATAAAGTTCCACAAACATAGTTGCGTGACATGGCACCCATGGGAAACAATGGGCGTTGCATTGCAAAGCATGACAAAAGTGGATCCGTCCTGTTCTGCAACACCATTGCTGGTGTTTACACCGATGCAGCAGCGCCAGTGGTGCTCCAAATGCCTTCATTGCCTTGTGCGGTATGTGAGCCACCATAATTAGATCCTCCCAAGCCAGAATATTGTGGGTGTTCAATCTCATATTTGTGTCATATTCCCCACTGGGAAGCACATCCCTAAGAAATAAAAGCTCAGATGTTGATGGTTATGGATGCATTTTATAAAAGACTCTGTCTTGAAGCTGTATAACACTCCCTATTGAGAGACATATTTAAACTCTTAATTAAGAAACCCATGAAGAAATCTATGGCCAAATCATGCTTTCATTCCTGCTCTTCTAGAGCAATTCTAGAGCACTGCAGCTGGGTTACCTTTTTGCTTTCAGGGTTTCCCCCCCCCTCAGACACATTCAGGCACATAACTATAACCGGGCAAGGGGAGACAGTCGTCTCAGGGCCCACTGCGTTGAGCCCCCCCCCCCCCCGAGGCATGTCACATGATTACTCGGACTCCCCAGACAGCGCCCGGTTCCTTCAGTAATAATCGGTATTCAAATCTGTTCCACTTCTGTGCAGTACTCTGTCTCTCCAGTGAGTCCCTCCCTCCTTTTCCCCAGCTCCACTCCACCATTTTGCCTCGGCTCCCCCTGTCCTGGCCCCATCCGTTTCTCATTGGCAGGTTGGCACCACATGTCACATGCCTGATCAGTTTGTTCAGCCGGAAAGTTACATTTGCTGGATGAGCAAGAGATTGCAGCAGCAGCTCTCAGCCAAGGCCCGGCAGGGTTTCATAGCCTCCTCTCTGGTTTCCTTCCTTGGGACTTGGGAGGGCTTCATGGTTGTGCCCAGAAAGGGAAAGCAAAGGCAAGAGGCTCTCTCGCTTGCACACAAAGGCAGCAGCAGAATGCATGGGGAGGGGGAGGGGCCAGGGTGGCGAGAGGGGGCCAGGGCGGGCGTCCTTCCCCTCTGGTCCCAATCCACAGATCCTCTAGTCTCTTCCCGCCTAGCCAGGATGAGACCCCTTGCCTCCCCTCATCCCGATCCTTCTTTGTGCACATGGTGGGAGGAAATACAGGAGGTTGCTTTGCCTACACCAGCAGCCTTCTCTCCCAGCCGCCTCCCTGCTGCTTCTGTTTCTGGTGGGAAGGGAAGAGGAACAACTCAAAGGTGGAGCACATGGGGTGTGTGTGTGTGTGTGTGTGTGATTTGGGGGCTGGTTTGCACGTGCCCAGCCTCTTTGTGTAAATACAGTGGAATTGGAAAGAAGCAAGTGGCAGTAGGAAACTTTCCCGCTGTGTGGGTGCAGTCTACTGACTCTTTCCAGCACGGGGAGTGTGGTGGCTGGAGGAGACCCGGTGGCTGGCTGTTAACGCTCACGCAGTGGCACAAACTTTGAAAACTTTGTGCGCCGGGTGGGAAGGAATGCAGGGGGTTGCTCTGCCTACACCAGCAGCCTTGTCTCCCAGCCACCTCCCTGCTGTTTCTGTTTCTGGTGGAAGCTGCCTGGAAGGTGGCGTGTGGGGTGTGTGTGTGTGTGATTTGGGGGCTGATTTGTGCGCACCCACCCCTTTGTGTAAATAGTGTGGAATTGGAAAGGAGCAAGTGGCGGTAGGAAGCTTTCTTGCTGTGTGCATCTGCTGACTCTTTCTGCTGGTGCTGCTTCTTCAGGAGGAGGTGGGGAAAATCTCCTCTTTTACAATTTAGATGGAAATGCAGGATGGTGGAGCAATTGCCTTTTTTGTTTTGAGGGGGGATGAAAAAGCGGGGAAGTGAGTGAGAGAGATCGAAGAAATGCTAGGAGAAAGCAGGAAAGGCTGGGTAGCGGGCGGACGGAGAGACCTTCTCCACCACCACCTCCTCCTCCCTAGGAGTGAAATGCAAGTAGTGTGTGTGGGGGAGGGTTCCACAGCCCTTTGGTGGGATCGTCAGCCAGCCTCACGAATTCAAGAGGAGACACATTTGAAAAGAAGCGTGTGACCCAGCGTGCCTTTGCCTTTTGGAGGAGGAGGGTGCGGGGGTGGGTGGGTGGCAGAGGAACACAGACATAGTTCTCTGTATGCATGTGTATGTGTTGTGTTTTTCCCTCCATCCATTCCGATGGAGAGGAAAACACAACACAGATGGGGGAAGACCAAGGCTTGAAGTTAACTCTCACAACTTCAAATCTCAGACTGTGTCCATTGGCTGAAGTTGCTTGAGGATGGGGAGCAGGAGCATGTTCACATAATTTAGGGGGCAGGGCAATGATTGGATGAAAGGAAATTTGGGTAATGTGAAGAACCATTAAGATTAAGAGTTTGGGCCAAGATACAAAGTTGGATTGATGACAGAATACCGAAGAACCCTATTTATTTGTTATAATATTCTGCTGTGCTGCGCCAGGGCAGGGGGTGGATGGAGAACGGGTGTATGGAAAAGGTTTGCAAACTTTGCTACCAACACCAGACTCCGCCTTCATTAAGCCACTGTGTGTGTGCAAGCATTTTTAAAGCCAGTCTGCTTGTGGAGGTTGTTCTCCCATGCTTCCCTGGTTTGAATCTCTCTCTCTCTCTCCCTTCCTATTACAAACGTTTAATAAAAATCCTCCCCGCAGCCCAACAATATACCTTCTTGTTGTCCACCAAAGTCACAGTTTGGATTGGGTGTCCTGGTTGTGCTTGAGGATCAAGATGTTTAAGATACAACTAAATGTTCATTAAACAATATTGAGAAAGCCATATTACCAGCTTTTGTTAGTGTAGTTTTGTGATTTGTTAAGCACTTCACTAAAAAATAGTGCTCCTTCCTCTTAGGTGCTCCTTTCAGTTGAAAGTATTTGAAAATATGTCACATTTTATTTAAAAAATAATAATTGAAATGATTCACAGCATGTATTTAATTTCCAATAATATTTATAATTCTAAAAGGGACAGGCTTTATCTGAAATATTACAGAGGGCTAACATGTTTCTTTTTGTGTGTGAGAATCTCTGCTTTCTATACATTTATGGAATACATATATTGACTATAGAAATCATCCTTCTAAAGAATACTTCATTTCCACAAAATGCCAATTCAAATCTAACAGGGATAAATACTTTCTCTTAATGTCATTAAGTGGGACTCTCTTGCTCAAATATCCGTTCAGAAGTACTGATACAAAATATTTTTAATACCAGAACAGTATGAAGCTATTCTCATGACCAGCAAAAACAGGGCTTGAGGTCTGAAGGCAGGGTTAGCACTACCGTGTGGAACCTCGGCAAGCTCTCAAACAGGGCTCTGTCAAAAGAGGGTCACCCAGTTCCCAGCCCCTCCTCTAAAACCAGGTTCAGCAAGCAGGGGAGGTTGCCTACCCCCTCCCAGTGCCCATGTGGAGCCACGGAACGATGTGGGACGCTGCTTGAGGCTCCCTCCCCGGGGATACCATAGAGCCTGAATAACAGAGTGGGCTGCAAAGCAAGCAGAAGTTTGCTTGGGGAAAGCCTGTCCAGCAAACAGCACTGAGCTTCCTTAAAGTGGCAGGCACCTTGCAAATGAGCCCAAGGGAAAATATGAACATGGGAAGCTGCTTTCCACTGAGTCAGACCATTAGTCCATTCAGCTTAGTACTGTCGACACAGACTGGCAGTGGCTTCCCGAGGCTCTCAGGCAGGATTCCTGCTCAGCCTAACCCGGAGATGCCAGGCAGGGAGCTCAAATCCTTCTTCCTATAGCAGCCCTATCCCCTAAGGGAAATAGTTGCACAGACACATGTCATACTATTCATTTATTTTACATTTTACTAGCTGACCCTGCACAGAGCATCTGTGTGGTCTTGCACTGAGCCTGAGGCACTGCACCCCCACAATGCTCTTGCTCGCTCTCGCCGCCCCCCGCAATGCTCTTGCTCACTCTTGCCACCCCCGCTCACCCCCGCAAGTCCCCCCCCGCAAGTCTCGTGCTCGTGCTCTCTGTCCTCCATCTTTCTATCTCTGTCTCGCAGTCCTTGCTCCCCCCTGCTACTGCCAGGGACTGTCGCCTGCTCGCCTGACAGCCTCCGAGTTCTCTGCTGCTTCACAGTGCCCCCGATCCAACTGTCAAACTGCTTTCCAGCTGCCCCGCAGGGCGCATGGCCCATCTAGAAGAATTAATAATATAGAATTTCCCACTCTTCTTCCAAGGAGCCCAGAGCAGTGTACTAAATACTCAAGTTCTTCCTCACAACAACCCTGTGAAGTAGGTCAGGCTGAGAGTGAAGTAGCTGAGAGTGAAGTAACAGGCTGAGAGTGAAGTAACTGGCCCAGAGTCACCCAGCAAGTCTCATGGCTGAATGGGGATTTTTGTGCTCCTTTCTGTCCCCTGCAAATCATTGGACAAGAGCAGGAGTTTCCCTGTCCTTGCCTGCAGCTGCCCTTGCCTGCAGCGTGGTGTAGTGGTTAAAGTGCTGGACTAGGACCGGGGAGACCCGAGTTCAAATCCCCATTCAGCCATGAGACTTGCTGGGTGACTCTGGGCCAGTCACTTCTCTCTCAGCCTAACCTACTTCACAGGGTTGTTGTGAGGATAAATTTAAGTATGTAGTACACCACTCTGGGCTCCACCGGTTCCTCCTTCCATCTGCTGGTGGAGTTGGAGCAACTGCTGGAATGACTGTCCGTGCAAGGGTCACTATTTTGGCCTCATGGTGGCAATGGCGGGGGGGGGCTTGCGGTGGCTGCAGGGGGCTCACAGCAGTGGCAAAGGGCCTCACGGCGGGGGCAGTCCAGGTGCCCAATTTGCCTCGGTGTGACACTGCACCCACCCACCCACCCTCTGCACCATCATCAAGATGCAGAGGGTAATAGTACCAATGAGGGTGTGCAGGTGTGGGCGACACTTTGCCACTTACTCTCCCACCCTGCTGGCACTGCAAGAGTGGCAAGTGGCAGCATCGGGGCAGGTGGGTGATGAGGACACCCTCCCCCACATGCCCACCCTCCTACGCCCAGAAAGGCTAGCAAGGGGTGGCAGTGGCAGATTGATGGGGAGGCAGAGTCGCCACTTGGCTACGGCGGCAGTGGGGGGTGGGGTTCTCCCTTTTACCTTCCACACACACTATACAGTGGGGTGGGGGTGGGGTGCCACGGAGGCCACAGCCACAGCTGAGGGGAGGGTGAGCGGGCGAGGGGAAGGTTCTCCCTTCTGCCTTCCCAAACCATGCTGCGGTGTACGGAGTGTGCCTTGTGCCTGGGCTACTTATGGGGGCATCTTGCAATTGCTCTCATCGGCATCTGGCAATTGCTCCAGGGGTCATCTGCTGTGTCCCTCCTGGATCTGAGGAGTGCATTGGGGGTGTGTGTGACTCTTCCTTTGGGGCTGGTTGGCAGCTGCAGCTGCTCTAGTCTTCTCTCTCCTTTTGGGCATCAGGACGGAGTTCAGTTCCTTTGACAGTGCTGCAATTGCCAGGAAAGCGTTAACTAAGGCTACCAATCAGAGAGCTACAAAGCGGGACTGCAGCTTGGAGCCCTCTGAGTGGTCTCCTTGGGTCATGTGCTTGCTCTGTCCACTCACGGACTGCTGTTGCCATGGGTGGGGCTGGAGGACCAACAATGCTAGCAACGGCTAGAGAACCTTAAAAAGTTAATCGTCTGTCACTCACACTCCCTGCCGGGTTTGCAGCATGTACCCGTCTGTTTGCTATGAGGTAAAAATAGGGTTCTATCTGCTTTCAGAAGCTAACCTTTTTTTTCTGCTCGTCTGAATAGCTTCTATGTCTTTCTGTAGTACCAGTAAATGACTTGCATCATCCACAATTTATAAAACCTTAAACATACACACACACAAAATTATTTAACTATGCCTTTTGTTACCACTATTCAGCCTCATTTAAGACTTATTTACTTCATGAGCTGAGCTTCAGTGGAGGGGGGGCATTTTAAAATCTCATCTCTGGGCCCACTCCAACCTTGCCACGCCCCTGGACACATTTAAGCCCCTAGTGGAGTGGAAGGGGCATTTGCTACTGTCTGCTTTGGCATGGTGGCTTCTTATATCCCACTATAGCTAGGAGGGGTGGTGGTCACCTGGCTGAACTTCAAAAATACTACAGAATTCTGTGACCAAGAAGTCAGCTTACCACATGGCTGGAGCCAACATCACACGCAATTAGCTTTCTACTTGAATTCATACTGCAAGGAGTATAGAAATGGCTACCACACTGCAAATAGTCATTCGGACCCACCTTAAGCAGGATATGATCATTTGCCTGTGGGCTAATTCATTTGCTACAGCCATGGCATGGGAACTGCATCCCAATGGCTTCTTCCCCATCCAATCAGATATGGATGAAGGAGCCTGATGGCCATAGGGTTGCCATAGTCTGGCTTTCCAAATCTGGGTGCCTAATTTGCACATTATGTAAATTGGCTTGAAAATAGTTTTTGAGCAGAATAGTAACTACACGTTTTGCTCCATAACTCTGCTTCTACAAGGGCTAGAGCTTAGCTTTAAAAAACACACACGCACACATGAAAGCTGAAATCCGTGTGAATTTGGGTGGGCTATGCATTCTGGGTGGAATGCTTAAAATCCAGGTGAAACCCGGAATTTCAGCGGCATGACAGCTCTAGGTGGTCAGGGGCAATGGTGTCACTCACCCTTATTATTCCCAGGAAAAATCTCCCTCCCTTGGGTGCCAGCCAACATTCACATGGGAAAGTAGAACTGTAAATTTCGCATTTCTGTAGCACTTTGAAGGTGTTCAAAACATGCCACAAGACAAAACATTGTCTTGTAATTCTTACAGCAGCCCTGAAAGGTTTGTTTGCATTATTATACTCATATTGTTAATGGAGGTCTGAGGCTGATTGAAAGTAACTTGCCTAAGGCCATCTGGTTAATTTCTGGCAGAGGTGAAATGTCAGCCAAGGTTCACATGGTTCACAGCTTAGCTACCACACAACACCAGCTCTCAAGTGGTAACTGAGTCACTTCATTACATCTTCCCCATCTGGTTCCTTCACCCATAAACGAACAGGATGTATGGGAAGAATCCATGGGAATGCAATACAGCACTGCATTGGCCCAAATTCTAATTTCCCAGAGTGGAATTACACTGGTGTGATGATGTGCTGTGGTAAACTTAAGAGGTAAATTAAATTCACACAAAAAGCTGGTTCAAAATCACTTCGCCAAATGTTTTATAGCTGTTTCCCTTGTAAATATAAAGCAATCTTATGTTTAACTAAGACTTTATTCCAGAAACAACTCCATTTTCTCCTCCTTCCTCTCTCTTTTCATTCTCTGACTTCACCCCCCCCACACACTCTGTACAGGATCCCCACTGGGACAAACTTCTCTACAACAAAACATAAAAGATTACTAGACAGAATACAACACATCCCGTTTATAACCAGAATTGAATTAATTTAAAATTTAGTAACAAAGTCTTTTAGGTGGTCTCCTGTCACACACACTTCTCCTAATTCTTGGGATCTCTGGCATAGAGCTCCTAAATCACTAAAACAAATTAGTGATTTGTTTTCTGGTTCATCAGCCACATCTGTGAGGTCAAAACTGGTGGCAAGATCAAATTCCTCTACAGTTCCTCTCCTGAGATCAAACTCCCTTAGTCCCTTTCCTCTTTTCTCATAATATGCATGCTGGAAAGTCTTGAACTGTTCAATTTATTTCCATCATCCAGTATGATAGAATCTCCTTGGATTTCAATTATTTGTTCTAGTCTAGAATATTAGGAACATCCCTTTCTCACTTTATAAGGCAGCTGTACTCCAACAAAGTCCCCCATTTGAAATGTTCACTGTTTTGCACCCCATTTCTGATCTACATACAATGTATATATATTTTTTGTTTCTCCCTTACCTGTTCAGGAATCTTTGTATTGTCAAGGTGAGATTGCATGGAAAGCCCTATCAATTGTTGCCATTGGGTAAGTTTGGTGATAGCTTTGGGTCCTCTCAGCAGTTCAAAAGGTGATTTTCCTGCAGTGGAATAAAGAGTCGTTCAATAAGTAAATAGAATTTAACGGATTGCCTCTTTCCAGGATTGTTGTGTAGTAGTAGCCAGTTGTAAACTTTCTTTCTCTAATCTCTTCATTCTTTCCACTAAGCCATTCCCTCAAGAATGATGCAAGGAAATACTCTTGTATTTTATCCCATGGTTATGCAAGTATTGCTCATATTCTGTAAGCTGTGTCCCATTGTCAGTTACCAGTTCTTTGGGAAGATCTTTTCTTGTAAAAACTGCATCCATGGACTGGATCATCTTGTTTGTAGTAGTATTGTCAGCAAATGAAACTTCTGGCCACCTGGAATCGTAATCCATCAGCATTATAACAAATCTTTGTTTTGCGGCTTGGTTATCAAAAGGCCCCATTATATCCAGAACAAGATTTTCCCAGGGATCATTGACATACGCTACTGGAGTCAAGGGGGTGATAAAATCTACTGCAATTTGTCAGATTCAGCACAAGGCATACAGTGCCTTCAATGTGTTACCACAAAGTTTTTGGCCACCAAAAACTTTCTCTGATTTGCCTTTTAGTCAGGCTTATGCCCAGGTGACTTTCCTAGGCAATTTTGATCACTTTTGCTTGTAAGGAGGTTGACACCACCAAATGATCAGTCCTCAGCACCAGCTCATTGAGAAGGACAGCTCACTTGCTATATGCATGATGGTTGAAGATGTTCAGGTACCTTGTTTTTGCATGGCCATCCATTTGTTAAGGTTCATGTTCAGTAAGCACTTGATCAGCACCGAGGGCCGGCGCTCTCCATTCAGAAGATGTGATAACTCCATGAGTGGATGAAGATATTTGCACAATAACTTCTCCTTCATCCTCATCTTCTGGGATCTCCTCTTGACCTGGAAGTTGAGATACACAATCTTCAGTTGTATTCCAAAGACCTGGAAGACATTCTACTGGAAAAATCCGTAAATCTGGTGAATCTGTAATGGAGTGGACAGAAGACTTGCAAACCTTAGCAAAGTATCTTATTTTTTTGCACAACTTGCAAGCAACCTTCTGTGCAGGGCAGTGAGCAAAATAGGCTTTTGGGGCAGAGTCTCCACATTGGTAGCACTGGTAGCTCATCCTTTCTTTTGCTGCCACTCTCTGGGGCAATGCTATAGGAGAAGTTTGTGTGTGGAAGGATTTAGCAGTGCTGGTGCAACACGGAAAATACGGACCGCATCGCGGGGGGGAGGCAGCAACATTGGAGGGGCGGATGCTGGATCAGGTAAATCCAGCCATGAGGGAGGAGGAGGAGACAGGTGCTATAGAAAGTAAAGGGCAGGCAAGTCAAGGAAACAGGGAGGGGGGCAAACAGATGGTCAGGCCAGACAGAGGGTGGGATGAAGTGGGCGTGCTCGACAGACAAGCATCAAAACATTCATTTAAGCCAGGTTTTGTGGGGGAGGGTTAAAAAAACCACCCAAAGCTGTGGGCAGCAGATCTCGACAACCGTCCTCATGATACATGTCAGCATGTGCGTGGCAGTGGGTAAATCAAACCTTTCTGTCTCCATCCTCCTCTGCAGCTTCAGAACCACTTCTGCAAGCCACCCACCTGCTGAGCCTGGTCAGCCTTGCTTTCCCTCCAGCCGCTCACCTCCACCCATGGCCCCTCCTCGCTTCCACCCCCCAGCCACCTCCCACCCACCCACACTCAAGTCCGTGCAGGTTCGGGTGCAGCATTCAGGTGGTGGAGCCATGGCTGGACTTGGCGACCACATATCAGAACTACGGCAGGTGACACACGCCACAAAGTGAGCTCCCAGAACTGTGTGGAAATCGGGGTGGGGGCAAGAACCCGAGGGGGGAGTTGAGGGCCTGTCTAGGTTTTGTTGCTGTCAAGTTTGTGGGAGAAACCTGGACATCAGGGGGAGAAAAACTTTGCAAGTAAGTTCAGGGTAGCGGGGCAGTGCCGCCAGGGGTGTTCTTATCTTCCTGGTGGACTGGCAGCAGTTCAAGATCTGTAGTTTCGACTCCTTCCACCCCCAAGTGTAGATTTCAGGACCATCTGGGACTGGGACAGCTCCCCTGCACGCCGCCCTTTCTTGTATGTACTTATTCAAGATATGGTGACAGCCAACAACCTGGAAGGCTTTAAGAGGGGTTCGGATAACTTCATGGAAGAGAGGTCTATCATCAGCTACTAGTTGGAGGGCTAAAGGCCATCTCCAACCTCAAAGGCAGGATGCCTCTGAGTACCAGTTGCAGGGGAGTAATGGTAGGAGAGAGGGCATGCCTTCAACTCCTGCTGTAGGCTTTCAGTGGCATCTGGTGGGCCACTGTGTGAAACAGGATGCTGGACTAGATGGGCCTTCGGCCTGATCCAGCAGGGCTGTTCTTATGTTCTCACCCTCCTAGCCATCTCTAGATCTTTATCCAAAGTTTGTTTCTGCTCCAGGGAGTTATTTGCACTTCGCTTCAGGGTAAACATTGATCAAAGCCACTTTGAATTACAGTCACAGCATTGAGGGAAGCAGCCCTTCCCCTCTGCTCTGGGGTTTCTTTTGAAATAAGTCCATATGGCATGCTCCATGTTTTCCTTCTAGCCAAAGGGGGGGGGGAGAGAAATCCTGCAGAGATAGATCTGCATTTCTGAAGAGAGCATGCCTCTTATCATGCTAATGATTCTACATCAGTGCCTCTCCCATTTGCTCCAGCATTTTCAGAAAAAGTAGCTTAAAACCAGCATTTTAAAAACCCGGACATACATCTAGATAAGATAGAATTTGCATGACAAAGTCCGGATTGTGTGTGGAGTGTGTCCAACAATCTCGAAGGGACTTCGAGGTAAGTTTGGCTGGTGTGGGAATGCACACACTCTTTTCTGAAGGCGATTCTGGGCAGAAGCCATATGTATAGCCCCCAGTAGACATTTTTTACACAGTTTGGAGCAGTTTGTTTTCATAACAATGATCATTTCATAACAATGAAATGAACCCCGATCATTTCATCAGTAGAGTTGACAAACTCACAGGTTACTCTTAAGGCATGCAGTGCTGTGACATATTGATCAATAAATTGGCCAGGCAGTTGGGATCTAGAATAGAACTGGTAACGTTCAGCAATCACATTCAAAGTTGGGTTGAAATGATCATCTAAGGGTGAAGAGCAGCTTCATAAGGCACAGCATCCTCTTATCAGTTGGTAGGAAACTGCAAATGAGCATATATTCTTTGGCATTCAGGACCCAGGCAGTGAAGCAAGTGAAAGCCTTCTGCTTTGCTGGTGTAAAATCAAGGCTCTGCATGGTGAGGAGGTAATTGCAGAAATAGGACCTCCATTGTTTCCAGGGAAAAGCAGATCCTCCTGGAGTGTTTCCAGATGGGACTTTTAGCTCACTTCTACTCTGGAATGGAGTTTGTGCATTCACATATCAGCCAGAATTACCCCGAAGTCCCTGCAAGCTATCGGGGAGCACTCCGGACATGATTCAGGTTTTTCATTGTGTGTTAGAGCCTAGCTCAGTTTATGTCAGGGGTAAAAATAATCCACTTTTTGCATGGTTTGTGGGGGTGGGGTGGTGGTGGTTCACTTTCAAACTTGCAGTAAAGCTTCGCAGTAAACCTGCTGACTGGAAATGCTCCGGGGAGGACAAGAAAAAAGGTGGAGCTGAGGATATGAGCCATGCTGCAGTGAACATTCAGTGGGTTCTGCAGGTCAGGAAACTGAAGAAATAATCAGCAGCAATAACAGTAAAATGCAACATTTCAGGAAAGTAGGCCCAGTAATGCAATTAAATGAAAATGCAGGAAACTTCACAGGCTTTGCAGGCTTACACGGATAACTGTTTCAAAATCTCTTCACCGAATGTTTTATAGCTATTTTTCCCCTCATAAATACAAAGCAATCTTATGTTTTCTTAACTAAGATATTATTCCAGAAGCAACTCCATTTTCTCCTCCTTTCCGTCCTGCTTTTTCCTGACTCCACCCCCACCCTACACACTTACTACAGGGCCCCACTGGTACAAATTTCTGATCAACAAAACATAAAGGACTGCTAGATAGAATAGGACAGCTGTTTCTTCATTTTGAATAGCCCTGTTAATAACTTTCTAAAGAGAAGTTGCCAAAGGACTGCTAGATAGAATACAACAGTCTGTTTCTTCATTTCGAATAGCTCTGTCAATAAATTTCTAAAGGAATTTCTATAGAAAAGTTGCCATTTAGAACCCAAACATTTGAAACTATATTTTGTTTATATTTCATGCCAAATGCAAGGAGAGATAAAATAATCCAAAATGCCCCCTCCAGAACACAAACTGAGTACAGGGGTTTGGGATTGCACTGGTGCTCCCTCTGATCAAATTTTAGTAAAAGAGAAGCAAAATTTCCCACTTAAGTCATTGATATTCAGGAAGGTTTCCTTTCATTAGGCAATGTCATGTAAAGCTGGGAAATGAAATATGGACATAATTTAGGGGGCAGACTGTAAATACCATTCTTACTTTTGCTACTAAATAAAAGCAATTTGTGTAATAGCCAGCATTTTTCCCTATCAAGATATGCATTCCCCCAACAGTTTCACTAAGACATTCAGCATAATGCGGTTAATTAAACAGATAAGAATGTGACTATGATTTTCATAGTGTGTTAGGTCAATGACACTGGTTCAGAATATTTTAAACAATTTGGCGGGGGGGGGAGATAGGTAAGTCTGTACAGGAAAAGAAAAGCAGCTAATATGCATTTACAATTAAACTGAATGAATATCAATATCCAAATCTAAATATTCTCATACATAAAGCAGATGCATGCATATTAATTATTATGCAGTCCAAAGACATTGGGGGTTAAACGTGATGCACAGTTTTAAGAGTACTACATACTAGGCTGTGCAAAATCAGATTTACCCAAATCAGAGGCATTCAGAGAAAGTCCAAACCCAAATTTGCACTTTTCAGGTCTAATTGGACTTTTCCAACCCCATTTGGAAAAACCTGGAACTTTCTGGAGCTCCAAATAGTGGCATGAGTCTGTTTTTTGTGTGTTTTGTTTTTTTAGTGATCATGGCTGGGGGAAAAACCTATCTCCTACCCAAGATCTGCTCACCAGCCTACCTGTCTGTGCATATCTCCTTTTTAAAAAATTGTAAAGATTTTAGCCCATTTCGACTCAATAGTGGCTGATTTCTGGGTTTCTTCTGCAATTCTTTGATGCTACATCACTTCACCTGCAACTCTCTGGTGTTAGGTTACTTTTCTTCTAGGTTCACAGTGAGGATCCATGGCTACTTTGACAAAATGTTTTAAGGTTTGTTCAATCCCACTCCAACATGTAGAAGGGTCCAAAGGACCCCAAACCGATGTTTGTGGGGTCCGATTAGATCAAGTGGTGATACACAGCCCTACTACACACTACTTATTGATTGATTTTGAAATGTATAAGCTGCCTTTGGGCCATGAGGCCTCCAAGGTAGATAACAGTGTTTTAAACCTATAATAAAATCAATACATCATCTACATAAACATACTAGTAGTAAATAATGGCCCACATATTGTACACTGATCAAACGAGAGGGGTGGTCACTGGTTCCAGACCAATCTAAACTGTTTACGAAAGTCAGGCTGCTCTGTGGCGACCAAGGAGTGTGTCATTACCCTTGCGATGCTACTCAGCATTCTCAGTGGGAGTAGTTTTGCAAGTATGATGATGCAATCATTAGCAGGCACAAAGCACAAAGCCTTCATGAACAGCAGCAAGCATAGAAGCCGTGAGTGCACTTCTCACTTGGATTGGTGGGTCCCTGCACAGTATGTGAGCTGGAACTACTAGTAGTAGCCAGACTTCTTACTAGTTGCTATTATTAGTAGACAAGTTCTCCATTTCTACAAGAATATTGCATGGCCCTGTTTGATCTCTAACAGCATGGAAGTGGTGGCTTGCTCCAATCACACCCAGTCCTGTGGAAGCAAAAAAGAAAGTGACAAGGAAATAAGGGTTTAAAATAATCACAGCTGGCTTGTGGGACTCTGTCATCTGAGAGGATAGCTGGGCAAGATCCGTTTTAGAAGGCTGGCAAAGACCTTGCTTTTCAGGAATGCCTTCAAGAGAGTGATCTTGACACTTAAATTGTTGTATGTGTTTTTTAGTTATGTGAATTTGGGGGGTTGATTTTTAATGGCAATTTTAATTGCATTAGTTGATATTCTATTGATTTTATTGTTTAGTAGCCACCTTGAGGGCCTATTTGGTCATGGGATTAAAATGTAAGTGGATAACATAGCTGTGAAAACTGCATTTCTTCATGGAGACATCAAAGAAGATATTTATATGGAGCAGCCTCCAGGATTTGTGGAACCTGGTAAAGGAAAACTTGTATGCAGGCTGCAGAAAAGTATCTATGGACTGCAAGAGCCTGGAATGTCAAATTAAACCAGTTGCTAGTAAATGAAGGATTTACCTAAGGAAAGGCTGACCCTTGCCTGTACTCGAGGTTCAAAGACAACAGATGGACCTATGGTACTTACTTTTGTTGATGATCTGAAACTTTGTTATGAAAATAAAGAGAACAGCCTCGAAATAATAAAGCACCTGAATAGTGAGAAAGAAGTAAAAGAACTTGGACCTGTTTCAAACTATCTCGGGATACAAACAGAGAGGAGAAGAAGATGGAAGCTATTTGCTTAACCAAAACCAGAAAGTAAATGATTTACTAGAGTATTTAGGACTTACAGAGGCCAAAGAAACGAGTACACCTATAGAAACAGGTTACCTAAAACAGAAGGAGGACAGTGAACTTCTGCCAGACAACAGTGAGTACAGGACAGCGATTGGAAAAACTTTCTATGTAGCTATGATAAAAAGACCAGATATAGCTGCATCTGTGGGAATCTTCAGTAGGAAAGTGAGCACACCCAGCAAAGATGACTGGACTGCGGTAAAGAGACTAGGCAGGAGCCTAAAAGGGACAATCCATCTAAAATTAAAGTTGCTTGCTACTAGTAAAGGTAAAGTTGTGCCGTTGAGTTGGTGTCGACTCCTGGCAACCACAAAGCCATGTTGTTTTCTTTGGTAGAATACAGGAGGGGTTTACCATTGCCATCTCCTGCACAATATGAGATTATGCCTTTCAGCATCTTCCTATATTGCTGATATCCAATATAGGTGTTTTCCATAGTCTGGGAAACATACCAGTGGGGATTCGAACCAGCAACCTCTTGCTCCATAGGCAAGTTACTTCCCTACTGTGCCATTAGGTGGCTTGCCTGCTAGTAGTGGACCCAAATTAGTAGGTTATATGGATGCAGTGGTCTGAGGATTAAACAGAGTGGAAGTCAAACAGTGGTTATGTATTCTTTTATGGTGATCGAACAGTCAGTTGGTGTAGCTGCAAGCAATCATTGCTCTCTCATCTCCTGAGGCAGAATATGTATCTGCCATTCAAACATGTCAAGAGGTGGCTAATGTCGGATTTCAACATAGATGAACCAAAACTCACAGAGATGTTCGAGGATAATCAAAGCTGCATCTAGATCTCATAAATGGAGACAATTAAATTTAGAACAAAACACATAGGAACAAAATGTGCAGGATGCACAAGAAAAAGGACTTGTAAAATTGATATATTATCCAAGTGAACAAATGGAAACAAATGTTCTAACTAAGCTGCTGCCCAGGGATCATTTCAAAATCTTGAGAGGCAAGTTGGTATTTATAGACAGCAACATGCGCCGATGAGAAGGAGTTTTGGAGCTAGGACTCTGGCAGCATCAGCTCTCAGCCGCAATGTCTCGTAGTGACCACTAAGGGTGGGTGGTTAGGCTCATGGATAAAAGTGCTGGACTCCTCCCCTCTTTGTTCTTCCAGTGTTAGTCTCCATTTTGTCTCTCCAGAGATGGCTGTTTGTTTTGGTCTCTCTCTTCAGCCATGAGCTACAGCTGAAATATGCTGCAGGCTTTTTAACATTTGTTTGTAACCCTTTCTTTAAATAAATCCTTGTAGTTCTTCAATACTAATGAACTGTCTCAAGACCATTTGCTTTGCTGCTTTCTCACCAAACTGGTTTTGCTCTGCTGTTTGGAGATTGAACTGCCATTCTTTCCTGACAGAGAAAACCTATGTGGAAGGCTGTAATAGTCTGGCTGGCTTACCAAAATACACATATCAAACTGATCAAAACTATGTCATGCTTTCAAAAGTTTATCATCATTTCTCATCCATGTACCCTTTGGAGTTATGGCACTGCACCCTTTTGCTAGCTTTTAAAATGTGAACTCGGAGTGGGGGTGGAAACACACAGGAGGAACTTAGATAATTACTGTGTACTTGCATTTGCTGCACTCTCATTAATTGCCAGTGCCTCAATGTGAAGTGCAAGTCAGAAGTGCAGGGAAAAAGAGCAAGGCAGATTATTGCTCTCTATGTCATAACAAATATGCAAGCTGAGATACAGTTAAAAGACTGAAGCAACTACATATTTAAAGCCCATGATCCAGATTTTACTTCTCTTCGATTTATGCTTCACATTCATGCTTTTCAGGGAAAGGCAAGTCTCTCAGTTTAAGAAACTCTATAGGCATTGGAAGCCCTATGGTTGAGCACAATTAGATTTATATGAATTTTGCCTGAATGTTTTGTTATTTCATGATTTCATGAAAGCTGCTACCCTTACATCAGTGTCAGAGCTAAAGTACTTATCAGCAGATTTATAATAGGAATTATTATAATATTGACACCTACTGCAGTAAGATGAAACTTTAGTTACTCTGAAGTCAATAGAAGTTTCATCTGTATTGACTGGCAGTAGATTTAGGATGGACAAAAGAATTTCTTCACACAATGCATAATTAACTTGCAGAATTTGCTGCTACAAGATGGAGTGGTGGCTACTGCCTTGGAAGTTTTTAATAGTAGATTTAAAACTGTCACTCTGGGAATATAGGAAGCTGCCCTTCTACTTAGTCAGAACCTTGGTGTATCTAGCTCAGTATTGTCTACACTGACTGGCAGCAACTCTCCACGGTTTCAGGCAGGAGGCTTTCCCAGCCTTACCTAAACATGTCAAGGATTGAATCTGGAACCTTCTGCAAGCAAAGTAGATGTTACACCACTGAGCTACAGCCCCAACTCGATGATGGGCTATATGGATCTGATTCAGCAAGCTTTCTCTTATGTTATTGCTGACTTTACTCTTATATCAAGTCACCTTTTTTATTTTTCCCATACCAAATTATATTAACTGCAACATAGTATGGGTTTTATGTAAAGGGACATTTCCAGTCTTTCATCCTACTTCTAAAGTTTATGAGCATGATCCAGCGAACACTAACCACCTGGAATTCATTTTCAGTTGGAGAGTTAAGCACATGGGACTTGAAATTGCTTGACACTGGAGAAATAATTCACATTATTTGGAATGACTTTGCAAGGTAATTGGACTGGGAGGGGACCAGTGTTCCCCTAAGGCATGTGTGCGTACACAAAAGGTTTTTTTTTAATAGATTCTCAGTTAATTTTAGATCCCACTCAAGTTGAATGAGGAAGGCCCCATTCTGAATGCACGTGTGCAACACCACCTTGATTCTAGAGATGTGTACAAAGCCGGCCTTTCCTTCCCAAACCGGGTCTCACTGATCGTGAGACCTGGATCTTTGTGTTTGAGTGTTCATTTTATTCTTGAGAAAGCTTATCTTGCTACTGTTGTCTGAGTTAACAGAGCCAAACAGAGGCTCTGCTTGTCTGCTAGAAATGGTGTAGGAACTCCTCCCCCTGCCCCCACCAATCATCCCCAGATGTTCATCTAAACAACCTTATACTCTCATTTGAAAAGATGTAGTACCAAAACCTGGGTTCAAGACATAAGTGATGACTTAGCAGCAGCCTAGATTCCTATCTATTACATATTACTGAAGACGTTTCAGTTCAAGAGTGATCTGGGGAAGGATGCATTCTGGCATAAATTCAACAGATGTGGTTTCCCTAATTACTTGCTAAGGATACCCTCTTGAATTTCTGCCCAGTGCATCTTTGCAAGGCACAGTGCTTTGCAAGGCACAACTGCTTAGTAAATGTCCAGCCAAAAATTCAAGAGGTTCCCAATCCAGCCACAATAATGAATACTATACTAGGCACAGTTCTTTCACCGAATGCTATGTACTGTAGCAGAATGTTGAATCTTTACACAAGAATAGTACCCATCCTTACTCAGGAGCAAACCTCCATGTCCTTACTTGTGAGAACCTTGCATCCTCATTTGTGAGTAGACATTTAACTTTACTTGTGAGTAGGCCTTCTATTCTTACTTGCCATTAGACCGTCAACCTCATTTGTGAGTAGACCTGAAATTTCTCATGAGTCACATTTCAGCTTTATTAGCAGGTAGAATCCTCTCCTTACTTGTATGTAAGGATCACCATCTGTGAATTGACCCTCAGACTTACTTGTGAGTAGACAGTGCATCCTTTCTCGTGAACAGCCTCTCAGCCTTATGAGTAGACTTCACCGTTACTTATGCATAGGTTTACTCTTGAGAAAGGATACAAGTTTTACTTCTGATTGTTGAATGTTTACTCACAAGTAACAGTGTGGTCTACTAAAGTATCTTAACTGAAAGTTTTTAGTTGACTGAATTACAATGCATCCAGAGCAGCATACAATGTTCAGAACATTATACACAACATAATAAATAATTGAACAGCATAGAACTACCAATAATTTTAAAAGAGCAATATGTTAAACATACATTAAAAGGGGGCAGATTTTTAACCCTCATCCAGATTTTTTGAGGGGAGGGAGATTTCTACCCTCAGCTGCATAAATGTGAATAAACAAGCAAAGCCCCAAACTCCCAGTTATGTTCATATTCTTATCTGCATTTTGGTACACAATATATCTACAAGTATGACTCCCTCACCCGGTATGATATTCATTTATGTTATTGATTTTAAAAAATATGTCACAGGGTAGAAAACAACCCCCAAATTAATGGACTTACTATGGGGCAGTTTCTATCCCATTCCCACGTTAAGTCAATTGGGAGAAATTGACTTCTCTCAATTTACTTAACATGGGGATGGGATAAGGAATGGGAATGGGATGTAATAGATAAGACTGATATGAACAGTCCATATTTTTGTTGCTTGATTTGTTGGTAGCAAACGTTTTGACTATTTGGCATTTTTTGTGGAGGGGGGTTTGAAAACAGGAGGCTCAGAATTCTTCATGCATTTCAAAACAGTTTTCAAACTGTTTCAGATCAAAGCTGTCACCCATGGTTGACACAAAAAAATGCCCCCCCCTTTTCAAATAATTTTGGACCCTCTAAAGTTGCCCCAATTCACCACTAGTCCATCACTCCCAACCCCCCAGTCCCCAAACACACTGAAAATTCTTGCTTGTGCATTTTCCCATCACATCTAGTAATAGAAGACAAACTCAAGCATGATGGGAGACTATTATCAGTAAAATATTGGAGAGCATGAGACTGCCAGTATCACTTGTTGAAAGGAGGCCTTATTTCTCCTTCCCAAGTACTTGATCACCACTGATGTGTACTCCCATCCATGCACTCATCTCAGGACTTTAAGTGAAGTTGAGAAAAAAACATTACAGTCCACGCTGACTCTGGAATTCTTTTCTTACTCTTTTCACATATTCACTTCTTCTTTGTAAGCAGAATTATTTTACTGTGAGAACACAAGCCTTTGAATCCTATCAAAATTTGTAATGCTTTCACCAAAGCACATTCCTAAGGAAACACATTTCAATTCATTAACCATTGTAAGATTTCATAATGAATGGCACCTTAGTCTGGATTGATAAGAACAATGGAACAATGTAGAAGAGGACATTGCTTATTGTCATGGAAATGTGCATTGAAGAAAGGTAGATACCTAGCTATTGACATTGTTTCTTAATTCCCATTTCTTGAAAAGAATAGGTGGCTTTATGCTGTTAATCTTCCTATTCATTAAAGGAACATTGTTTTAATTGCAGAGCAGGATTGAAAGCTGATCAGTGATTTCAAAGTAACTGTCTTTTGCTCCCTACTTTGACTTGTCAAGAACATCTTTTCTTCCTGAAAAAATCCTTCCATTGACTTTCTGTTTCTCCAATCTAATCTAATTTGTGTATCAAATGTATTAATTCCAACAGTTGGTAGTGTCTGGGAGCAGCGAGGAACTCACCTGATCGTCCAGTGTGGCCAGCATTGGAAACAGCTACCCACCAGCAGCTTTGGGAAGACAGAGGGGCCGCACCACAGCATGGACAAGGCGGAACTCCATGTGTGGGGCAGGTATGGATGGCCAGGAAAGAGGCTGGTCATTTGGCAGAAGGAAAGGACCAGAACCAGGTTAGAAATGGGAGACTTTTCTAGGGGGTGTGGAATGCATGGGATTATTTAGCTCAGAGCACTTTCATGCAGAGGAGGAGCCAGACTAGCCCTGAGGGACAGCCTTGGCTTCTTGTGTGGAGCAAGGCTTCAGGACCAGGACAAGAGGAGAAGGACCTTGGCTGAGTCCTCAGTATCTGAGGCCCTGCCAGTGTAAGAAGTCCCAGGGAGAGTCCTGGAAGCTCCTTTTTTGAGGAAGATTACCAGCCTCTGGTCAATGTCCTCCCGTGAGATCTCTCTAATCATATTGAATAACATTTTTATTGTCCTTGTTCATGTTCCTTTGAGAGTAGGCCAGAATACAGAAATTAAGCCCATGCTTAATAATAAATTCTGCACGTTAGGCTGCTGTTAGCAGCACAGGAACAGAGTCGCCCTGCAAATAGGCAATCCTATGTTTGATCTACAGTTCTTGCTCCCTTTGTCTAATAATACCATTTTCTATCTGTTATTTTATTCTTAGGGTTGAGAGTCAAGTTTTAGAAAACATTATAACCCTGTGGGCAACTAATTCAGAATGCAACCCCCGCCCCCCAAGTGAAGAGCCTTCCCTCAACAGTCATCTTAGGACTATGGAAGAACTATCTAGTCCTAAAAGGAGGAGACAGTACAGCCTATTCATCATCCAGCTCCTAGCTATTCCAGCAGACATGGCTCCTCCTTCTTTCAACTGCTGCCCAGGGTTACAGAAGAACCATTTCCTCCTGAAGAGAAGAAGATTACATTGAGAACTTGACCGAAGAAAACAGCATGAAATGGGCAGAAAGAAAGAGCAGGGAACTGAGAGAGGGCAGTTGAGCGGAGAGCATAAATCTACGGGCATGCCTTCATTCACATGCCAGTCTCAAGGTTCTTCTTGTCATGCTCCACGTTTTATCAACTGTTACTCCTCACCATTGACTGCATGTGACCATAGATGAGAAGATTTTACATGCTCCATTCCCTTATTGCCATATTATTTCATGTTTATCTACAGTGTATATTTCTTACTGCACTTCTATTCTGATTTTATTGTATTGTGCATTAACTGAGGCTTGTTTTTAGTTCATTTCTACGAATCACTGTGTGTGTGTGTGTGTGTGTGTGTGTGTGTGTGTGTGTGTGTGTGTGTGTAGATAGATAGATACGTTTTCCTGATTTTGTGAGCTGCCCAGAGCAATAGTGTACTGGAAGGATGGGGGTATAAATAATTGAGAGAAGGATGTGTGTTGTGTGTGTGTGTTTTTTTCAAACTATATATACACACACAAAATGAACTTTATATACACCATAGCATGAAAACAATATACAAGCACTATAAACAAACTGTTCCAAATGAGGAGCACCATCATGAATTTCAGTAGATGAAGTAAGTGTGGTGGATAAAGTGCTGACCTTGAACTATGTGGACCTTGGTTTTGACCCTCCTCATTTAAAGATTTAATTGGCTGTGACCAGAGGCACTCTTACCCCCAGACCTTGGGGCCCCGGACCATGGCCTCCTGAGTCTGGGGGGTGCTCCAAGTGACCTTGGGGGCCTCCTGCTGCACCACCACTGCCTGCACCCACCGCTGTGCCACTCCTTTCCATTTTTGCCACTGCCGTGTGCATGGCCAGGGGGTGGGGGTGAGCCGAGAAGGACTTGGCCTCCCCTATGGTGGCGGCAGCAGGCTCAGCGGCTGGTGGGCTTGTCCGTCTGGGCCTTGAGCATGCCTGCACAGACTGCCTGCAGCATTTTGTTTGCAGTTCTTAAAAGAGAAACCGCGGCAGGAGTGGGACGAGGCGTAGGGGAAGCTGGAAGGACTTTAGGGATGTTCAGAAAAGTTTGGTTTACAGGATAAGAAGGCAAGAATCAAACAAGGAAGAAAGAACCCCAAAATAATGACGTTCTGCTCTTGCCAAGAAATTCCATCAGGCAAAGGGTAAAGGGAAGGGAAGCCTGGCTGTGCTGCCCCAAAGGGAAGAAGGGACTCTACAGTGATGGAGCTGAACTTCAGCACTACCTTCAGCAGAAGTTCAAATGAAAAGATGGTTTTACTCTGAGAGATGATCAGCCCATGAATAGCCAAAGTGCCAGAGAGAATCCCAATTTGTTTTGTGGCTTAAAAAAAGAACCTCAAAAATAAATAAATGAGGGTATATTTCCCTTAGTGGGAGGCTTTGCAACATTCTGGGGGTGGTATTAATAAGAGTGCTAATAGAGTTCTCTTTTGTGGTTTTAATTAGATCAGCTGGGAAATTGTTTTCTTGATTTTCCTCTCCCACCTCCTTCTACTTTCAAGCCAATGGATGCTTGTGGATTAAATAGCTTTTCGTTCTGTGAAGGTTGTTTTGCAGGGCAAAACACAGTTTGGAGAAGGTGATCAAAAGAGAGAGAGCTCCTGCCAAAGATGCTGCTAGAACAATAGAGGCACCCAGACTGTGCAGGTGTGGTCAAGGCCCACACAGACAGGCCCACCAGCCACTGCACCCGCCGCTGTCACGGGGGAGGCCGAGGCCTGCTCAGCGCACGCCCACCCCCCGGCCGTGCACATGGCAGCAGCAAAAATTGAGAGGAGCAGCGGGGCAGTGGCGGGTGCGGGCAGCAGTGGGGCAACAGAGCCCCGCCCAGGGTAGAGGTTTGATAAAAAGAAATTAAGGGGGGCTCACAGCAGTGGGGGCCTCTGAAGCCCTTGAGGTCCAGGCAGCAAAATTACCTAGGGGTGCCCCTGGCTGTCACTATTTTCCTCTTTCCTTCACCAAGGCCTTATCACAAACTGGGACTGAAGGGATCCCATGCTCAAGTGAAAGAGCCATCCTTGCTTCATTACTAAGAAACGGACTGGAATTATTAAACAGAATTCACCTGGAAAGTTCCACAAATGCCTCAATAGAATTCACTTGAAGCATATGTCTTCATGACTGATGTTTTCAGACTTTTACTTCCAGCCCTTGCAAACTACAGACAAGGAAAAGCACTTGAGGTCTAACAAACATAAAGAACCACGCTGATCGCTGCCCTATTGGGTGGCACGGCCAGTTTGCCCCAGCCCCCTAAAAGAAGCACGAGGCTATGGAGTTTCCAATTGGCCAATTGGCCCGTGCGGGGGGCAGAGCTTTGGCCTTACTGCTTGCTTCGACGATGACAGACCTCAGTTTGCTCCAAGAAGGCACCCACCCTCCCTCCCTAAGGTACATTCTGGGCTTGAGCTGGTCACCTTTTGGGGCCGGGCAGGAATTTCTGGGTGCTCACCTGATTGGCCTGTGGTGCATGTCCTTTTTCGCCTGCTCTGGACTGTACTGATCGTTAGTTAGCTAGTCAGGTTCAACCCTTTCCTGGCCACAATATGGCAGGTACAGTGCAGTTGGAAATAACATCTGAGGCTATAGGTCAAACAGGGCAACTCTCGAGAGACTGCACGGCTCAGGGAGATCTGCCCTGGATTGATCTACTCTGTCAGGCTAAGCTCCCTGGAATCGCTGAACAGCTACCAGGGGGTGCTGCTATAGCAGAGACCTAGCATTAGCCCAGCTAGGATGAGCAGCCGCCACTCTAAAGTTTTGGGGGCTGCCTAGAGCCAAGGTGTGTCACCTATGCCATAGGTGAGGTATGCCCTGGTGGTTCATGCCTATTGATACCGCACAGTATGGGGTGGAGAGCCAATCCCTTTTCTTTAACAACGTTGCTTTAAAAAGTTAAATAAATTGTGGCCCTTATTTATACCAACACCTTGTGTCTCGTGTCTTCTTGGGTGTTGGGCAAAAACCATGATCTCCTTTCTATCACTGATGACTCTTGGGCATGGAAGGAAATTTCTTTTTAATCAGAAATGGTAGTACAAGTATAGAAACATCTCTTTACAATCAAAGTAAGCACGGCAAACACATAAAGGCAGCATCAATACAACTCCTAGGAGTTGTGGTCAGAAATGTCCAAATCTTCAGTGGACCAAAATCACCAATCAAATGAGACAGAAGATGTTTATTTTTGCAATATATACCAAGAAACAGCAGTGTTGCAAAGAACCACTGTAAATTTCCTGAACTGGTGTATGAATCCAGTAATCGACTGGATAAGGGTTAATAAACTGAGGCTTAACTAAAACAAGGCAAAGGTATTAATGGTCAGTAGGAAAGCTCACCTGGATTTGGGTGTACAGCCTGGTCTGAATACACTCCCCTTGAAAGATAGTTTTAGTCTGGAACCAACTTTGTTCATGGATGGCCGTGTGGTTCAAAACCTTCAGTTTGTGCACCAATTAATCCCACTTTTAGGGAAAACAAAACTGGTCAGTGTTACTCTTACACTAGGTTAGATTACTGCAAATGAACTCTATGTGAGGTCATCCTTTAAAAGCATTTGGAAACTTAAGGTGGTGTAGAATATGACTGCAAGGGATCTACATAAAGAAATGTCAACCAATACAGAATGTGGCAGCATGTGTCTTTTTAAATTTTATTTTAAGGAGCCTGTGCTTGGCAGCAGGAAAGCAGCAGAGGGAAAGCTTGAGGAGCAAATCCTCCCCTGATTTTTTTTGGGGGGGAGCAGAAAGACACTATGGGGGTAGAAAAATTGAAGATATGGTTTATTGGGTTGTGCAGGGAGCTAAGTATCATGAGAGGGGGACTCCTCAAATGCTTACGGGCTCTTGCACCCTTGCCTGGGAGCATGTGGGAGTGGTGATTATCCTTAAAGCTCTAAATGGTTTGGGACCAGGATACTGAAAGGGATGTTTCTCCCTACAAGAACCTTCCTGTCCACTTGTTCATCATCTGAGGCTCTGGTCCGTGGTCCCCAACCTTAGGAGGCCATTAGTGGAGATATATGAAAGGATTGTTGTGTAGTCCCAACATTCTCAAGGCTGTGGAGCTCCCACAGTTGTGGATCTCCCAAGGTTGTGGATCTCCCAAGGTTGTGGAGCCCCAATGTTGTGGAGCTCCCTGTATATTGTAGGCTTGTGCATTTCGATTCGGGTACAAAACGTTATGTGCCCGAAAATGGCAATTTCGGAGGTTTTGTAACCAAAACAAAATCAAGAATTGAAAAACAGAGGTTTTTGTTTCCAAATCAAAATGACTGTGTTTCAGACAGAATGCTTTGTTCTTCAGAAAGGCATTGCAATTCAAATTGACTTTTCTGACTCTCTCCACTCCAGCTGAGGCACTGAGTGATTAGCAGAAGATAAGATATGCAAAAAGCTTTTGAGCTTGAATGGTTTAGTTAAGTATGTGTTGTATTCAGTGTGATTGAAATGCAAACTGACCTTGCAAAGGGATTTGGAAGACAGCATTTTGAGACAGAAATACCCAAATATCTTTGGGAGCTCAATGCAATTCCAAAGCTCTTGCTAAAAGCCATGGTATAAATTGTGTGGAGAAGCTTTTCGAGAAGCTGGTTAGGAAAGTTCTGAAATTACACAGGTTTTTCTTTCCAAAGATTTAGAAAGAATCTCTTGACTTGTTCAGGGATCTTTTGAAGAACTATTTTGTTTTTCTTCTGATTTTTATGAGTTATAGTGGAGTCTAAGTTTTGATGCCCAAGTTGAGCAGTCTAATGTAATTTAGGCCACAATGTAATTTGGTGGGACATGAGGTCTAAGCCAGGGGTTCACAACTTTTGCCATTGCAGGGACAGGTCATCCACATGGGACTACAGGAGATAAAAGGAGGGGGTGGGGAATACCCCTGTCAATTTATTGATATCCCCAGGAATCTTAGTTGCTTCTCTCTTTCTTGTAACCATGATCAATGGTTTTGCATTTTCTTAAATGCAGTGATGATAAATCTCAACAAATCTGAACAGTAGGCTGATTTTTTGGGGCTACAGCTCACTCCACTTCAGTTAAGTGAACATTTGAATCTGTTCCATAGTACCAAGGCAGTTTTATTTTATTTTTATTTTTATTTTATTTTTTACATTTTATATCCCACTCTTCCTCCAAGGAGCCCAAAGCGGTGCACTACATACTTAGGTTTCTCCTCACAACAACCCTGTGAAGTAGGTTAGGCTGAGAGAAGTGATTGGCCCAGAGTCACGCAGCTAGTATCATGGTTGAATAGGGATTTGAACTCGGGTCTCCCTGGTCTCAGTCCAGCACTCTAACCACTACACCACACTGGCTCATTGGTCTGTCTTGCTATCTCAAATGACCTGTGGTCACTGTTCCATGGGGAGGGGGTGTTTTTATTGAAAGATTGCTTGAATCCACAAATGAGTTGTGCTGCTGTGCTAGTGCCACAGGGACAGGCTCACACTGCTGCAAAATACTCAAATAACTGTGCCAAAAAATTAAGTGTCGTTGTTGTTCATCATTCTCTTCACTCTTTCAACTTGTTTATATGGGGCTTCAGGGGCAAAACAGTGGGTTTGGTGGCAGTGCCCCAAGGGTGGTGCACCCAGATTACAAAGAGAGCAAAGGGCTGATTTCTTAGGAATTTTTGAGGTTTACGCGCCTTTAAGCTTTTCCCCCATAGGGAATAATGGAGGTTCCAGCAGCCCCATAACTCCACCTGGTGGGCACTGGGATGGTCCAAAGCGAGTGGTGGTGTAGTGCACACAGGGTGCCAACCACCCCCCTGGATTGCTAACCCATTGGGGTACTGGGCTTTGTTTCTGAGGTGTTGAGTTTAGATTCTCTGGTAGCAAATGAGATTTTTTAATGAAAAACCATGAATCCACTCTCATATGCTACTAGAGAATCTACTCTCAGAACACCTCTAGAGCAACAAAACCCTGTACTTCATGGGTTGGCAACCCATGTGGGTGGTTGGCACCCCATGTGCACTACACTGCCACTTGCTCTGGGCCACCCCAGTGCCCCTCAAGTGGAGTTATGGGATTGCAGAAACCTCCTTTATACCCTATGAGGAAAATCTGAAAGACGTGTAACCTCATTAATTCTTAAAAAATCGGCACTTTGCCAAATTCCTGTGAAAAATTTGTGGTAGCTTCCTTGTATCAACTGGACACTACCACCAACCACACTCCACTCTGGGCCACCCTCCCCCCGCCACTGTGTGAAACTATACTTTCCCTGAAACTTCCATAATTCCCTATGGAGAAAATCTGAAATATGCGCAAACTTCAAAAATTCACCAAAAATCAGCATTTTGCCCAATTCCTTTGAAATTTTTGTGGTAGCTTCCACTCATTGGGCACTATAACCCCCACCCACTATTTTGACCATGTGACCCATTTTAAAATATGAATTAATTCGTATTCATATTCGGATTAATTCGGATACAAAACAAAACTGGGGTGATTCAGAAGGCTTAATTTCGGACAAAATACAAAATGGGGTTGATTCGGATTTGGTACAAATTGAAACAGAAAAAATACAAAACGTGCAACCCTAGTATATTGAGGCACATCTGGCCTCTTCTTTATTGTGCTTCTGCGATCAGGTTAAACATTTTTATTTCGACATGCATTTTAGTTGCCTTAATTGACCATTGCTGTTTTTATGCTACTATTACACCATTCTTTGTTTTTATTCTGATGCTAATTGAACTGTTAATGATTTATGCTTTTGTTTTATTATGAATTCTTTTAGTATTGTATTTTTGTATTGTTATAAACCACTTTAGAGGACCTTTGTGTTCAGAAAGGCAGGATATAAATCCCAAGATAAGACAAGACAAAATAAGAACGTGGCTTATCAGCTCTAAATGCGCAACTCAGCAGAACACTGACTCTCATGTGCCACAATTCAGTAACACAACTGGAATGTTTCTAAATTAAATCTATCTTCCAACTCAAGAGTGTCTCTTGTCTGTTTTTTCCATTGTAAACAGTGAAACCAATGCCATGTCAACACAATCACAGATTCAATTTCAATGCATTTTCTCTTGATAATGTTGATCTAACCTTGTCTGACACATTCTTCTTTTTCTTGCTGCTTCTTTCAAAATGCGCTTTATCAAGTTGCATGGAATGGAAATGCACCATTTGCACCATTTACACCTTAGACTTGACTTTAGAACATGTGCTTAATTTAACAGTGCTCAGTGGTAATAATTATCATTTATACAGAGCTCTGGAATGCTCAAAGTCCATCACATAAATTATCTCAGTAATCTTTACAACAACATTGGATATTGGCCAATGTTTTTACCCCAATATGATGTTTGCAGAAGTATATAATCTATTAATCAGAAAATCTTATTCTAGTCATATTATAGATCTGATGGGATTTGAGTGGTAATATTTGCAGCAGGATTTATCAGAGTTTATAATGAGATGTTATTCTTTTAATAGTAAAATTTGTATTTTGATGTTTAGAGAGGTTTTTGTTTGATATTTTGGTTCCTGATCTCTATTTGCTGAATACGAAACTCAAATTCATGTTCAGAAGACAAATTCTAGGATAGCCAATTACAACAAACAGAAAAGAGAATTTTGTATTTCTTGCATGATGTTTTGGCCCCACTTACGGTTTTTCTCTGTTTCTGTGTATATATTTAGTTGTTAAATTTTTGTCCCACTCTTCTCCAATAAGCTCAGAACACAGAGTTCTTCCCTACTTGTCTTTAAACAATGACTCTGTCAAGTAGTTAGACTGAGGCTGTTCTTATGCGCAGCCAAGAGCAGGCTAAGGCAGCCAAGCCTTGGCTTGGCTGCACATGAGAATTGCCGGCTGCCAGTTGCACCTCGGCTGCTGGCTTCACCTTGGCAGCAAACCCACCAAAGAGGCCCACCTGTTAGCTGAAGTTAAGGGCACAAGCACACCCTTAACCTGGGATAAATGATCATGGGTCAGCACCTCACAACACCGACACAGAAGCAGCCTCCTGGCCAGCGCCAAAATGATCCCCAAAATGTACTGTGCACTTCTGTGGTGCATTATGGGGTTTCCAGGGCAAGTTCAATGCATCCCAGCCCTCCACACTGCCAGGGGCAGCCAGTGTCCATCTGTGCATGTAATGTGTGCGCCCAACACAGACCCAATGATTGTCTGTGGGGGAGGTAGCCTTCCTCCCTGCATGCCCAGTAGCCCTTCTCACTGATCGTGAGAAAGGGCCCAGTGACTGGTTCAAGGTCAGCCAGTGAATGTTGAAGGTGAATGAGGATTTGGTCTCTGCAGTCCAGAAATATACCTTCCAACTGAGGATAAAAATTTGTGCATCTGATGAAGTAATCTTTAACTCATGGAAACAAAGGCCACAATAAAACTGTTAGTCTATAGGCCCCTCTAGAGGTCTCTTTTTATGTTCTGAAGAATGATGCACCCTGATCCAGCAAGGGAGTATATGCTCATGGAAGCAGGTTTCCAGACGTACATCTCTAGTTGCCTGTATGTGCAAGTAAACTGCTGTTGTGCATGCAATTTCCCTGCCCAATGTACGAGCCAAGGCTGTAGATATGCATACCAAAATGAGTTTTGATAAAGCTGTGTAAAGTTTCTCAGGGGAAGGTGGGCAGTCCTCATGTCTCTACTTAAGGACTCACAGAAAACCATAAAAACAGATTTTTAGTCAAGCTGTCCTGTGAATTCATCTCCCTTTCACCAGCACTGTGTGCCCTGTTGGGAGTCCAGAGCTGGTGAAGACACACTCTCCACGCAGTGGACACAGTGGTGAAACCTGGGAGTATAGTTGTCATCAGATTTCTCCTGAAATGAGATTTCAAGAATAATATGAAGGGTTTTTTATTGGGAGAAGAAACTGAGGAATGTCAAAGGATGCCAGAAATGTCTTAATAAAACTAGCAAACTCCTCAGTAGGTTTCCACATGTTAGCCTAAATATGCAATCTTTACAACTGCCCCTTAAATACTATGTCGTGATTAAAATGCCATGATATTCAAAGGAGCATCTGCTTATGAATGAGGCAAGGGAAGACCACAGAAATATTAGAAGTGAAAATAAATGAGCAATAATGGTTTGAGTCGTAAGAATATGATAAGATCAGACCAAGCAAGGTTTTATTTTAGGCCTCAAGACTTCAAGGAGCAGTCCTGTAATACGGATGTAAATGGAGGGCACTGACTCATACTAATGCAGACTGCAAAGTGCCTTATAAACTACAAATTTCTTCAGGAATTCCAGACTATTTGCTATTTGCGGCTTAAATGAGCCCTTTCTTTCTAATAACATATGGTGATCAGTGGTTTTAAAATTGAAATCTATATTGGAAAAAAGCGAGCACTAATCATAGCCTTGACTCTACATTTAGTATCTGAGCGTGGTAATAATGGCTGCTAAGCTGATTAATTTGAAGACTAAATCAGGAATAATTGAGCAGCTAATGGAAAAGTGTTGTTCCTCTGATATATATTTCCCATGAGCCCAGAGAATCAAGGAATGAAATACACCAGGTAGTTTATATTGTCTGAATCCAGGACAGGAAAGGGGTTTGTGGTCCTCAATAAAAAGAGAACATTATAAACATCAGATCACTTATTAATTTATTTTCAGAATTGTAAAGTTTTACAAGTTAAAGATCAACAAGCTCACCTAATAAACTACTGTTAGCCACAGACTTCGTTCACACTTTGCTAATTTGATTGCAAACCCCCACGTTGTGGTGCATTCATTATATTTAGCAGCAAATAAGTCTTGCTGACTGCATCTAAGTGAAGCTGGTTATTAATGGATTTAAAGTAAAATATTCTGGCCATTACCTCATTGGAAAATAGTTAAGAAAGATATATTGGATTTCAGCAGCTGGGAATGTCAACCACTAATTAGATTTTTTTTTTCATATTAAATGTGTGATTTTCAGAGCTGAATGCCAAAGGAAGCTCATGAAAGAAACTAACTTAGAGGGAATTCAAAGAGCTTTTACTTGGAGAGAGATTCCAAGGGGCCCCGAATTCAGTTGTCAACTCCCATATTAACTGGTGACTGGCAAAGTTGTGTCTAACGCTACACCATTCTTTAAGCAGTGTTGGGAATTATGGCTATGTGTCCTCCTTATGTGAGAGCAAGCAGCTGTGAATGAATTGAGAAACCATAATAGAGGCTGCATTTGCCCATAACTGGAAATTACATCGGCATTTAATGGGAATCCCACCCCCAGGCCCTCCTCACTCTCCTTGGAGACTACAGAAAGGAGGAGAAACTTGCTGCATGGGCAGGGAAACTGGCTGTGTGGTACAAAGGACAGCCCCTGATGCCAATTGCAGCTGGAGAGAAGAAGAAGCTTCCTCCCTCAACTCTGGTTACAGCTCACTGTAATTCCAATTCTGCCTTCAGACGTAATGCTGCCAAATGCAAATCGCAGTTAGGACCAAAGAAACTCCCTAAAACCTGAGGGTTCAAACTGGAATTTGAGAAGGGAAACCTTGGGTCACTTTTCTGATGGAAGCACAGTTGCACACATTTGGACATACAAGAAATTCAACCTCTGAATCTTTCACCTCCTGTTTCCTGTTATGTGTGAATGCAGCCAGAGTTAATGGTGCCCTCCAACCTTCTTCCTCAGTGTTTTATCATGCAATACTAAAAGCACATGGAGAGACTGTCTCCATTGGGTCTTCTGGCAAATCTCTATGTTTGTAGTCCCAAGAGCTATATTATTTGGCCAAATTCAGATGTAACATGAAACAGGAGTTAAATGGGGGAGAGCATGGAACTCCATTTCGTCTGAATGTGTGCAATTGTGGTTTCAAGCCAAAAGTGACCTGCAGTTTGCCTCACCAAACTCCATTGTGAACCTTGAGTTTGCATTAAGGTTAGCCACCAAACCAGAGGTATGGAGACTGATCTGTTTTGTCTTAATGCAGACACGGCTGAAGACCACACAAACCGGGCTATTTGGAACTTAATGGAGGTCAGCAGGGGGAGGGGGCACCTCTGGAGACCGCCCCTCAGAAGCACAGAAGCCCTTGGGCCAGGAGCAGGGGCGTAACTATAATAGGGCAAGGGGAGACAGTTGTCTAGGGGCCCACTGCCTTGGGGGGGGGGCCCAGAGGCAAGTCACATGATGGACTCTCCCAACCACGCACCCGCCCGGGCTTCCTTCAGTTGTATTCATCCTCTGAAATTGATGTGAGTGTTAAGACCTGGAGCAACCAGAACAGCATATCTTTCTCTAGTACCATTAAATGACTTCCATTGTCCACAATTTACAAAACCTTTTAAAAAAATAATTTAGGATAACGTTCTATTGTGGCACATAGGAGAGATATATAATTTAGGGATGTGCAAAAAATTTTGGGCACAGATCGATCTGTGCCCGAAATGAGCAATTTTGGGTGATTCAGGGCCGAACCGAATCACCCTCGATGTCCCCCGATATTTTTCGGGGCCGAGCTGAATCACCCGAATTTTGGGGCCTAAAAATTCAGGGGATTTGGCTCATGACCGATTTTGGGGGATTTTTTGAAGTTTTAGTGATTTTGGGGCAGTTCAGGGGCATAGAATGGGATCTGGGCAAAAAGAGTGGGGTGGGGTGGTAGTGCCTAATGGGTGCAGGCTACCACCCCAATTTCAGGGGGATAGGGCAAAGGGCTGTTTTTTGGGAAATTTCTGAATTTTTTGTGTCTTTGGGGCAGATTGGGGCAGAAAGTGGGGCCTGGGGAAGAATATTGGGGTGGGGTGGTAGTGCCTAATGGGTGGAGGCTACCACCCCAATTTAAGGGGGATTATACAAAGGGCTGATTTTTTGAGAATTTTTGAAGTTTTTGTGTCTTTGGGGCAGTTTGGGGGCAGAAAGTGGATCTGCCCCAAAAGAGTGGGGTGGGGTGGTAGTGCCTAATGGGTGGAGGCTACCACCCCAATTTCAGGGGGATTGGGCAGAGGGCTGATTTTTTGGGAATTTTTGAAGTTTTGGTTTCTGAGGTTTTTCTTCATAAGGTGCAGTGTGCTAGATTGATATTCATAGTAAAGAGAGAGTGTGAAAAAGTGAAAGTGGGGTCATGAGAGTTCTTTAATTGAAAAAAATCTCATTTGCTATCATTGAATGAGAATTCACACCTCAGAAAATAAGGGAATAACATCCCTTCAGAAAAACTTCTGAGGTGTAGCACCCTAGGTCACGGAGGACAGACCCCCCACCCCACCCAGGATGCATTGTCCTCTCTCATACATATCTCCTCCTAGGAAGTCATCATGTTCCCTTCCATTTTCTTAGTAACAGAGAAATAGTGTCCACACAAGCACCCCCCCCAAAAAAATGCTTGTGCAGGACAGTTTTGTTGTGGGGCTCTTAGGAGGGTGGTGGTGCTATCGCGGTCAGAAAGAGTGCTGGCATGGCCCTTTAAATGCTATTTCCAAGCCAAGGATGTGCAGATAGTTCCAAAAAGGCATGATCATGCTCAGCACGCCCCTTTAAGATTGTAGCCAATGGCAGCCACTCTGGTGATGTGCTGTTATGTGACGTGCTGTCATGACCTTGCCAAAAGTCTGGCAACATAAGTGCTATGGAGCTTGCTGGGATCGGCCTTGGTGGACCAGGAAGAGGGAGGGGCTCCCTTCTTCTGAAACCAGAGGTTGTTGGAATGTGGTTGGACAAATGTCTGTGATGTGATTCACCGTTTGGAATGGAAACTGTGGCTTCATCAACCTCCGGTTTCACGTTACATGTGAATGTGGCCTTTGCTTTTCACATTTTTATCCCACCTTTCCTTGTAGAAGCTGATGACTACATACAGGAGTCTATAAGATAGTTTAGGCTAGACAATAGGAACCAGGCCAAGCAAGTAACCCACTGAGCTTCATGAGCAAGTAACTGAACTCAGGCCTCCAAAGTCCATCTCTATATATAATTCTCTAAGGCATACCCATGGATAATCCTGTGTGTGGCAGCTTTCGCAAGAGTTCACAAGCAGCTGCTGGGAGTTGCAAGAGCTGGTGAGGAGGGAGGGAGGGAGACTGAGGATGAGGTGGCAGCGCTGCCATTGCAATCCGCTGAGGGTGGCTGAGAAGGCAGTGAAAATGGGGCCACTGGTCTCCTTGTGAGAAGGACAGGTGGCGGGTGGGGGGGAGGCAGGGGAGGTCGAGGCGAAGATGGCAATACCACTGTGAGCAGCCAACAAAAATGGGCTGCCGGGCTCCTCGTGAGGAGGACGAGAACTGGTGGGGAGGGGGAGGTGGCACCACTGTGAGGGGCTGAGCAGGCAGCAAAAACAGGGCTGCCGGCCTCTCACGAAGAGGAGGAGAGCTGCCAGCAGAAAGGGCAGCGAGGGAGACTGGCTGAAGGGATGGGAGGCGAACTGGCTGAACCCTGAAATGAAGGGGGTGGAAGGGAGAACTAAGGGCACAAATGTTCGTCATCTGGGTCTGCTAGTATCCAATATTCTATGCATTATATCATACTGGCTGCAGAGGAACCCTTTTGCATGCCCCCAATGCAGCAGGGGATCCATATGCAGAAGACCACTTCCATGTATGTGTCAGTTTGGCATGGAGGACAGATTCAGGATATTTTCTGATTTGGCAAAGAAGACCCTCAGAGTTTTTGTTGTTGTTTAAGAAATTTTTTAAAAAGGTCCTTTCTAAATTGTGTTAAAAGAATTTGAAGACTTTCCTTTAGTCTATGCTAGAGATAACATAGCCATATTAATGGGGTTGTTTTGGGGGGCAGGGGGGCATGGGATAGGGTGCAGCTTTCAGCTGTGAGTCATTCCAAGTTCCTGCATAGGTACTTGGTTCCCTGTTTTCTAGTGCAGCAATGGTTTCTCACCTACTAATGAAACACCAGAGATGGAATATCTTATGCTGTTGAGCAGCAGCAAACCTATTTAAATCCGCAACTTTAATTTGCCAGCAATATTTTACACTTAATTTGCAGCAGTCCTATGAAGTTAAATTACATGAAACCAACTTGCATTTTTCCCCTGTCTGGGAAATTATGCTATTCAGATGACTCCAAGCATAGCAAATTAAGCATCCCAGCTACACAGTGAAACTCAATACAGATAGTAAGCAACATTTCTCTTTCTTTTTTTCACATTTTCCATCACTTTTGCTTACTTACTTATCTATCTATCTATCTATCTATCTATCTAATTTGCATACCACCCCAAACTTCCGTCTCTCAGCAGTTCACAACACAAAAGAGACCAAAAATAAAAACCTTAGAACAATTTAAAACCACTGTCCACTTGGGTTAAAAAGTCTTTAGAGACTTTTTAAAAAGAGTTGGGAAAGCTTTTATTTCAGCAGAGAGCACATATATAATAATATATATGGTATATTATTATATCTATATCTTTGCTTATGGGTAGGAATGAATACAAAATTTTAACAATGCTGTTTTAAAATTCAAATGCTTGTTATCAAAAGAAAATGGAAAGAAAAAATTGAATGTTAAGTCATTACGGCAGCTTAGGAGCACTCCTTGTGCAGTTTTTCATTTATACAACTGAAACGACATCTCTAACTTTGCATATCTACACTACCTGATATTACACTCTCCTTTTTTCCTTGAAAGAATGATTTTTTTAGTTAGGAAATGCATCTATGTTGTCACATCATTTAAAAAATAATGGTGGCTGTTTTCAATTTTGTCAGAAAAAGCATAGGGTTCAAATGTAGCTGCCATGGCAGAAATGTAATATGTGAAGAATACCCTAAGAGATTACAAAAACTTTCACTGATGTTGTGCCTCTTCCATTAGAGGCTATTTGTTCCCATTTTCACACTAGCAGATGATGCAGTGTGTGTCATTGTGAAAAGATGGAGGGAAAGAAAATGATAGCAATGAACTGGAAACTCTGAGTTTAGCCATTTATATGTTAAAAAGCTTTTCCTCAGCAACACAATTAAGCCCCTGGCATTTTCGAGCCCTCTTTGTAACAATTAAGGGCCCCATCTGACCTTACCTCAGTAGCACAGGAGCTGCTGAAGCATGCCTCTTTCCTGCAGTGCTCTGTTAATATAATGCCAGAAACCCAAGGTCACATGGAAAGAATCCACAACATGGCTCTTTCACACATTAGCATTGCTCTGAGACTGGTGAGGCTGTCATGGGACAGCCCTTCTTGTCCTGCTTGCCTGGCTTGGCTGCACATCCCTGCATCTCCATAACCTGATTCCTGATGTTTCCCCCCTCTTCCTCAAGAATATAATGAAGCTGGGTCCTCCAAGGTATCCCCCACAGGGGTTCGCAACCTGTGGTACTCCAGATGTTGCTGAACTACAGCTCCCATAATTCCCAGCAACACTGTTGTCTCTGCTCCTAGCTAAAACACCATGGTATGCACATATCCCTGGTCAATGGGAAGATGATTGGTCATTTTAGTTTGGAAATGTTCCAAATCATTATGATTTGGAAACATACCTGATACTCCTAGATCAATAATGGGAAATGAGTTGAGAAATTCCATTATGTTACTTGTTGCCTTCAGGATAGACCAACAGAACATTAAGATAGACCAATTTCCCTTCATATTACACTTGGAGGAAGTCTCTTTAATGAGCAAGTACTATGGAATATCAGAATATTCCAGCTCACCTCTGCTCTGTAGGTAAGAGCTCCTGACACTGGTTGTGATGAGTCATGCTGAGAATGCTCCCCCATTGCACAAACGGCCGGTATCAAAACCTTCCTGAATCCCCTTTGTCTTTTAATGCCTAGGGAGCACCCGAAAAGAGCTAGCTGCTCAGCAGCTCCAAAACTCCTCAATTTCTTTTGTTTAGGACCATCAAGGACCATTGCCAGGATGGGTGTGCCCGTGATCACCTCTCCGGGCCAGCTTTTGGCTCTCTGAATTCATTGTACAAGGATAAGCACACAGACTTGCATTGCTGCAGTTTTTGATGGTTTTATTTTTCCCAGTTCCTTTTTTCTTTGGTTTGCTGCAATCTCAGAGGTATTTCTCTGTCCACGCGCATTATAGAGATTGTTTCTCTTGCACAGGACACTTGCCTCCCCTTTCCTGCTGAGTTTCCTAAGGCATTCCCTGGATAGCTGACCCTGGCCATCGGTGAACATGCTACCTTCTCCCAGAACCAGACACCTCACTGATTTGGTTCCCTCCCCACAACTAAAGCCCTACACCTGTTTCCTAAGAAGGAATCCAACATCTTCATGACACTCACTCTCCAGCCTTGCAAACCTAGGATAGGTATATGATAATGCCTCTGCCTCTGTCCCCATTCGCTACCATTCATCCTTAATGAATGACATTGATGTATCCCTCAATGTCAGCGGCTGCTGGTGAGGGTGGTGTGGGGGCAGGGCAGTGAGAGGTACCTTTTAAAGTCTTTACCGGTGGTACCACCTGCACTGGGAAGACATGGGGAGCAGCGGCACCCTGCCCGGCATCCTGCCTGGCGGCCGCTCCACCTATAACACTCACCTGGCCTTTGTGCATCATGCTTGGAGGCCATTTTCATGGTCAGAATGGTGTTGCTGACCAAGTAAATGGTGAATGCCACAGGCAGAACATCCGCCACATGGGATGCTGGGCACCGCTCCTCTCCACAACTTCCAGGTGCTGGCGGCATTGCCAGTAAAGACTTTTACAGGTACCTCTCACCACTGTACCCCCCAGCTCTGCCATCACCAGCCACCACTGCTCAGTGCTTAATTCCTGAATATGTATTGGAGGCAATTGGGTACCATTCTCAGAACTCTAGCCTCTTGAAGGAAACCCTCTGCCAGTGACTTATCATTGCTACCTATTGCTTTGTCTTGCAAATTTCTGCTCTCCAATAGATTTACTTTTTCTTTTCAGGGGACCTGTCTTAACTCCATTGCTTCCTATTTGGCACCCTAATATTGTTTTGTCTCTGCCCGCAGCCAACTTTCCTGGCTACCTTATTTAATAACTATACTGTATGCAGGTTTGCACCCAACTTGAGTTAATTTCTCCAACTTTAGACCAAAACTGCAAACAGTTTTTATTCCATGTAGAGGTTTTTAGTTTGGAAATTTCTTTCAGAAAAAGGATTGCCATTGACGCTTAATTAAAATAAAATATATTTTTCACAATTCAATCTGAACTTTATTATACTTTTATTTTAATTTAATAAATTCTAGTTTCATATTCATTATTGAAAGGTTAAAAGGAAGAAATATCTATGAATGTGCAAAACCTGTCCCTCTTTTTCTGCAGATATTTCTGCATGCTGGCATGTTCAAGATACTTGTCCACAAAAGCAGATATTCAGTTTTTGTCATGCAGATGCAATTAATTATGTTGTACATCGTATTATCTGCTGTTGGCATAATTTGTTTTATGCCTTCAGAAGCTTAGTAGTGTAACAACCAACTGAATAATTGTTGCTCATCATGTGCTGAATTGTATGTTACTTTGTACATCTGAACACCATGCGGTTTTATAGCTGATGAAGAAAAACGTGGGCATTTGTAGCTTCCAAGGACTCATCCTGTTATGAGCCACCCAGAGAACAATTTGTTATGGGGTGGCTAACAAATGATGATGATGATTCATCCCTTTTCTGAAAGTTACTTGGGTGTGCACTCAGGAGGATACACACAAGTAGAATATATATATATATATATATATATATATATATATATATATATATATATATATTCATTCAAATTGTTTCTTGTGCCCTTTCAAAGATAGAGTACATATTTTTAAATTGCTCTAGATAAATCCAAATGAGCTTTTTTCCCCTTGTTGTACTGCTGAGTTGCTGAAAAAGATTAGTTACATCTAATTTAAATTGGACTGAATCCATAAATATCCCTAATTGGCATATTTAGTCATTACAATGGGAGCCACCTGTTCGAAATAATCCGACCTACACAGCTAGTTGAGTTTTCATCCAACCATTGGAAATATAATTCACAATTACAATAATCATGCTATAGAGACATGAAGATTCCAGACCAAACTTGAGTTATAGGAAACAGATGTTCAAATTCACAAACTGAAAGCTGCAGTGAATATAATATTGTTGATAAATGGATTCTTTGGCTATATATAAACATTGATCTTTTGGCTATTGAATACAACTATATCAAAGAGTTCAGATATAGATATAGATACATACTCATACATACAGGAAAGAGATACAGGTCAGTGAAGTTACTTGCCAAAGGTCATTAACAGACTGCAGAAACAAGCAGCAGTTCCAATTTGTTGATTCTCTAAGCCTTTTCATACATTATGTGCTCTATGTGTACACTTAAGATGTTTGAAATGTACACTTAACTTATAAAGTGTGCATGCAACAAACAGGTGATTGAAAACACACATAACTTAAGACAGAGGTCAATAAATAAGGTAAATTTACATTCCCCCCAACATATGTACCCATTATGTACTAATTACTGCATACCTTCATTACTGCATGTTTGAACATGTCAGGCTCATAGTTTCTATGTAAATTGGCAACATTGTCACCAGCAGTCAGTTTACAAAATGGTGGCCCCTCTGTCAGATTGCACCACAGTTGAAAAACAAAGTGTCACTCAATTTTTACTATCAGAAGGAGTTAATCTAAGTGAAGTTGATTGTAGAATGTGTGCACAATATGGGGACAGTTATTTATTATTTTTTAAATGTGTACAAGTGATATGAACTGTTCAGAAATGGTCATGCAAGTGTGGTAGCTGAACATTAACTTGATAGACCAGTGCATAAATGTTGTGTATCATTGGCTATATTCTTTGCCAAAAAAAACTTTCTCTGTGATGGAATTAAAATGCTTATCATGTACTGGAATAACTATCTTGAGACAGAAGGTAGTTACACTGAAAAATAGTGTATGTTCATGTTTCTGGAATAAGCAGTTTTGATGCTATGCTTAAATTCACCTTATTTATCGACTTCTCATCAAATGTGTGTACTTGTCAGAGATCCAGGAATAGCTGCTGAGTGAGTGTACACTCAGGTCTTTGCTGAGTGAGTGTACACTTGAGTGTACACTTGAACATGTAAAGTGGCATGAGGGGAAAGGCTCCACCTCCAGTATATGTGTGTGCATGTGTGGGTGAACTTTTACAGACCTGATAGGTGTTGTGTGTGTAATGCTGGAATCAGCCTCCCAACTTCCAACCATCTGTCCAGCAATATAGGGTGTCATTCACACCTCTGTGAATTCAGCATGGCCCTCCAAGTGGAAGGGCAAATTTCCAGTGGTAGAGTGTGCCTTGAGCTAAGTATCTCCAAAGGATCTCAGACAGCAGGGCTGGGAAAGACCTCTTCCTGAGACCTTGGAAAGCCATTCTAGTCAGAGTAGATTGTACTGTGTGCAATGGACTAATGGTATAAGGCAGTTTCATGTGTTCATGGGAATCTCTGGATCCAGGCCACACTGCCTGGAAATCTCAGAGCCTTTTCTCCATTTTTCAACCCTGCCTTTGCAATAACACTGTGCTAAATTTCCAGATAATGCTTGTTAATTGTGCACCAAGGTGCAATTGCATAAATGGAAATAAATGGAAATGCTTTTCCAGGGATCAATCTGAGCTGCTAGAACAAGTAGGCAATTCTATACAGTGAATTTGTTTTGTGCAATACGGTATGCCTAATTTAACAGGCGGTTGCCAGCAGACCTTTTAAAACCAGCTCAGTGGCACATACAAAATAGCTGCACATGCAGTTTGGCTTTCCATTCCATTATGCTTTAGAGATTCCATCCAGATGTAATAGTTTATTTTTATGTCCTCGCTTTCCTTGTTTAAGAAATGATTATGCTTTCAAATTATATTACCAACTGTTTTAGCATGATGATTTCTTTTTATTTCCTGTCATTTTGTGTGCTCTTCTGCCCAATTTTATTCAAAACATAACTAAAGCTAAGACAGAGATCCAGCACCTAATGTTTGATTACCATTCTTATTAGGACGAAACCAATGCCCATGATTTCCCATCCATCTTTCCTCACCTCACTCCACCTCACCTATCCATCCCCACAGCACACCAACACTGTGTTGTAAATAGCACTTCAGACAGAGAATGATGTCCAGTTAAACCAGGTCTCTCTGCTTAGAGTTGGTGTTTGACTTGTAATTACCATGAAAAGAGGACTTTTGTTTTGGTTACAGTCTGCCGAGAGTTATTGGGCACTGGCCCAAGAGCACAAGTCCCTCGTAGGAATTTTAACCGTGTCCTCACCAAGTGCAGTTAATGACAAGGGATGGGGATGTGTACCTTAACATTTACATGGGGAGCCTGAGCCAGATATCCCTAAATTGCCAGTGAGTTATGAAATCAATTCTTTTTATTAGAGCTGTGACAAATATTCTCCCGTTTTGATTTATGAGTCAAAAGTGCTTCGGGAAGTCGAGCAGAAATACTTGCCTCAGACAACAAAATGAGGTAACACTGAGAATTTTCACCTTTTTCCAAACCTATTTCCTGCTGTAGTGTCTTTCATCTGCTGCTGCTTCAGTGCCCTTTTTTTCTCCTCCTCACCCCCATTTCTCCATCTTCTTCTTCTTCTATTGGCCAACTAGGTAATCCTAGTTAAATGAAGATCACGTGAACATAAAGACGTCATGATGCTTTGTAGTTAAGCAGATCTGACTATTTGATGAAGCAGACAAATGAATCCTAGTCAGAGTGAAGACAATGCTTCCTAGACAATTAAATGCTTTCCTGAAAACTTTGGGAAAGTTGTTATCCCTCTCCATATCCTGGGACTCTGGCAGGGAGGGGTTACTTGGTAAACTAGATTACATGAGTATCTAGTTAGTCTAGCTTTACCGCTGGCCAGTTAAACACCACACAGTAAACTCTTAACTTAATTTCATATTTCTAAAACACTTCTCAGACAAAGGTCCCAGGAGCAGGGAATCCCACTCTAAGTCAAGTAAAAAACAAATTAAAAACAAACATCTCTAAATTAAACCACAGCAGCAATGGCCATTTAAAGAAATAGCCATTCTGAAACTGAACCAGGTTTCAATAGAGAAAACAGTACACATCTTTTCTGGAACCTACCCTCCCAGTAGGACCACCACCACAACAAACTAATGCCACCCATTCTGCCCAGAAGACTGGGGTTGGGAAATTGCAGTTGACTGATTGTCTATGGGATGATTCTGGGCTTCACACATTAACCACATATTTGTGTACCTGAGGTTTCATACTATGTATGTCCTAATGCACTCTTAACTAGGGATATGTGAAACAATTTGGGTACAAAATGATTTGTACCCAAATCTGGCCAATTATGGTGATTTGTATACAAAACAGAACACCACTGTCCTCAATTGCCCAGATTTGGGTACAAAACAAATCACCCCAGATTCAGACCCTAAAAATTTGCAGAGTCAGACCTTCATTTTGTGACCAAATTGGGTTGGGTGGTAGTGCCTAATGGGTGGAAGCTACCACCCAAATTTCAGAGAAATTGGACAAAAGGGTAATATTTAAAGAATGTTTGAGGTTTGCGCAACTTTAAGCTTTTTCCCATAGAGAATAATGGGGATTTCAGCAATCTTATAGCTCCACATGGTGGCCTAGAGTGGGTTGTGGTGGGTAGTAGTTCCTAATGGGTGCAAGGAAACTACCACCCAGATTTCAAAGGAATTGGGCAAAGGGGTGATTTTTAAAGAATTTTTGAAGTTGGCATGTCTTTGGGGCATATTTGGGCAGAAAAGGGGTTTCAGGGGCAGAAGAGTGGGTCAGGTAGTAGTGCCCCAATGGGTTCCTGCTACCATCCAGATTTCAAATAAATTGGTCAAGGGTGATTTTTAAAGAATTTCTGAAGTTTGCTTGTCTTTAAACGTTTTCCCATAGGGAATGATGGGGATTTCAGCAGCCCCATAACTCCACATGGGGGGCACCAGGGTGGCTCAGAGCGAGTGGTGGTGTAGTGCATATAAGGTGCCAACCACCCCCAAACACACAAGCCCATGGGGCACTGGAGTTTGTTGTTTCTGAGGTGTTCTGAGAGTAGTTTCTCTGGTAGGAAATGAGAGTGGATTCAATGACAATCCAATCTCATTTGGGGGGCAGATTCAGACCCCAAAACAAGTTGAAGGTGATTCAATTTGGGTAGAAATTGAAACAAAAAAATCGATTTGTGCACAACCCTACTCTTAACAAGAGACTTGGCTGTAACATTGACAGAATAGCAAAGCCTGCTTTGGGAAAGGTTTCATGGTATGGGATATATGGCAAGGCAAGCCTGGGCTTTTCCTAACCCAGACACCTTCAGTGAGACAGAAGTCAACCAATGGTAGCTACAGGCAGTCTTAGAAATGGAGGTTACCTAGTGATACTGACAAAGGATTACATTAACTCCTATAATCTGAATATATATACTCATTATTCTCTGAAAAAATTCAACCAATTTTAAAGCAATCACTAAAAAAAATCCCTTTTGAAGCAATCACTAAAGGGAGGAGGGATTTTCTAATACTACTGAAAATGTTCACAAAAAGGCTTCCCTTTTTTGAGTTAGCCTTAGTTACAATAAAACCAGCCAAAATGCTCATGGGTGTCCTATAGAAGTAAACATTCCTAACAATAAAGTGGGTTAGAATGGACGGTTTGACAGCTGGGATAACAAAGATGAATATGATGAATAGGTGTGACTGAGGGACAGAATCCCAGGAAACGGGAAGGGAACTTGCTACTCAGACAGTGTCATCTCTCCTCACATGAACAAAGAGACCTTGCATAAATATCACAGCAAGGGAAGTAATTTACCACACTTTCCCCAGCAGTATGTTCACCAAATACTGCTCCATAGCACAGGACTTTGGGATGATGGAAAGAAAGGGAGGTCAAGGGAGTTCCTGGACTGTTTATTAGTGACCCAAAGCCATAAAATGAGATTCAGGAACCAGAACAAAAACATGATGATTGAGAACACGCACCCAAGGCTTGAAAGGTTTGTGCATGCTGAGCTTCCTCACTTATCGCCTGTGATCAACCTTCGGGGCCCTAGATCCAAATCAGAGAGAGAGAGCACCACATACCACATGTGTGAACTGGTTCGATTCGGAACATCTTTGAAGTCGAACAGGTTTGGTTTGATGGCTTGATGTCCAGCTGAACCCCGCTGGTTCAGATCAACATCAGACCAAACTCCTCCCCACTGGCCATTCAGGGGGTTCATAATTTTTAAATTTAATTTAATTTTTGTACTTACTCCCTCTGGAGAGCTTCTCTGAGGTCATAGGGGGCATGTTCCCCTTCCCTCTGCCTGCCTTCCTTATGTATAAAAGTGCCCAGTTCAGGCAATCTTCGGCCCTTGCTGGGCCTTGCCCCTGTCATGGTGGCCTCCTGGTCATAACCCAGGCCATGCAGGAAGCCTTTGTGCATGCACAGCAGCCTCAGAAATGGCCACCGTGACAGGGGCAAGGTCCAGAAAGGGGGAGGAGGAACTTCCGGGAACCTTCATGGCCTTGGAGAAGCCCCCCCCCCCCGGAAGGGGTAAGTACAAAAATTAAATTTAAAAAAAAAATTTTTTTTAAGTATTCATGAACACCCCACCACCACCACAAGCTGAACCAAACCAGCGGGGTTCGAGGGGGGCAAAACCAAACTGGCCTGATCCAGTTTGAGGCCAGTTCGACCTTGATCCAAACCAGGCCAGTCGGTTTTGTGCATACCCCTAATAGCCACTACTGTTTCTGCTGGTAGATCATAGTACAGTTCATCATATCAAGTCTAACATGACCTCTGCCAGGTGTTATCGGAATGATTTCCCCAATGATAGGAAGCCTTCTGACAATTGGAATGCTAACTAAATTCCCTTTTGCTGCTGTAGTACTCTGTTGGAGCCTCTGTCATTCTCCCTTACTTGGGATGGCTTGGGAGTTAGGAGAGGGCAGATGCTCCTTGAGCAGAAGAGCTAGCCATTTTCTCCCTTTAAAACCCAGGCTGCAGTGAAAGGCAAGTGGCTTGCCCTTCTATCTGGAAGTCAAGGGGACATTATGCTAACCCCCTTCTGTCTACCATGCGATCCCAGGTAAGGGAGGGGAATGGGGAGAAGGTAGGAGGCATGGGGGAAAGGCAGTAGGTCCAACAGAATGTCAGAAAAATGTCTGGTTTATGATCTGACCTGACCTGAACGCAGGGGCGTAGCAAGGTTGGAGTGGGCCCAGAGACAAGATTTTAAAATGGGGCCCCCCCCACTCAAAGTCCAGGGCCTCCGCACACCCCAGGCCCCCAAGGATTTAAGTCTGATATTTCAAAATAAGTATGCTGCCTGGAAATACATTTCACTGAATACACACATGCACACTTCACAGTATATAGTGATATACATTGAGTACTATATATTTGTGCTACTTTTAATGCCTAGAACACACTAGCAACACTAATTATTAAAATGGCCCCCTCGCTGCAGATTAGCCAAGGAGACTTTCAACCATGCAGGGTGAGCCTATGTTTGTTTTCTCAGAATTCTGAACAAATTCAGTCAAGTTTGATTCCAGGAGGTTTTTCACAGGAGGCTTTTAAAGCCCTTTAACACACATCTCCTCTGGAATAGAGGTGCTGCATTCACATGTTGGCCAGATTTACCCTGAAGTCCCTGCAAGTTATTGGGGAGCAGTTCACACACAAGAAAAATAAAATAAAATAAAAGCACAAGACATGCTTCACAGTTCTCACTCAGACCTTCTGGGTTGCAAAACAACTTGAACATAAGTGCATTTATAAATGAATGAATGAATGAATAAAATTAATAAAATACTGTTCCAGAAGTTTTTGCAATTTTCTGCCATGAAACAAGCCACTTATAGGACTTTTTAGATAGTTTTTTTTAAGCCAGCAAATTTTCCAAGCTGTTTAAAAATAAATATTCAGAGACTTCTCAGTCCCTCCCCCCAATATCAAAGCCCTATGGCAAGCAGATCCCTATATATCCGGGTGGGGGGGGGTGGGGAAGGTAACCACAAAAGGGAGTTCACACTCTACCTGGCAGCAGGGGGTCTTCTGCTGCAGAGAACAGTGGAGGCCACTCTAGCTGCCTCCTCCTTGCTGGCTTGGGCCCTACTCGAGTTCAGGCTTCACAGAGGCCTACACCAGACCTCGGGGGGGGGGGGGGAAGCCCCGCCCACCCGCCGATCAGCTGAGAGGCGGGAGAAAAGGAGCTCTTTGCAGCTGGGCTGCTGCCTGCATTGCCGGCCAGGAGAACAAGCTGGAGAGACGGCGAACAGGGCAAGTGGCTGAGAGGCTATGGGGCTGGGTAGGGGGCAATGGGGAGTCACGTGAGGTGCCCCTGGGGTGCCCCTCCAGGCAGTGGGGCCCCCAGACAACTGTCTCCCCTTGCCCTATCGTTGTTACGCGCCTGCCTGAACGTTTTGAGGTGCCATGTCAGCATTTCCCAACAATATTCTGGTTGGGTTGGTTTGGATCTGATCCAACATTTTTCAGAGTGCACAGGCCTACTAGGTAGTCAACCACATAAGCAGTACTGCTGCAGTGAAATACTTTGTTGGCCTTAAAGACCTAAACTGTAGGCAGTTAGCCAGATCAACAATACTACTGGCTGCAATTAGGTCCTGATCTCTAATTTAGTGTAAAGGTGTGGGAGAGATTCCAGAACCTAGTGCAAATGATTGCTAATTCAAAGATACTTATATCTTGTTAATAATCTACAGACACTCTAATTCCAATGTTAACATTTTTGTTTCTCAGCAGAATATCTACCATTCCAGAGTTTGACAAGATTGTGTGCCTTATAGGCATTACCTTTTGACAAGGCACAAATATAGCCTATTCTTTTAGATTATTTTTTTTAATATGGAGTCAAAAATATACCCCTAAGATAACTAATTAGCTATTGTTGGTGTCATCTTGGTGATAAATACACAGCCTGAAAAATACTGTCAACATAACAAAATGTACAGTATAGTATTTTCAAAAGGTAATAGATCTATTTTGGACCTGAACATTTTATGACATTCAGATAATGTTATCAATCAATCTTGATAATCAGATGCAGCCTCTTCTCTGCCAGCTATTAATGTCACACCAAGGAATTTTCCAGCAATCTTTGTAAGGAGAGAAAATGGCTGCTGATGGAGGTGATGATGAAGCTGTCTTTAGGGCCCTTAAATAGATACAGAAATAGATAGAAAATGAAAGCCCTAAAGGATTGTGAATCAGGATGTGTCCTCTGAACAATACTAAGGAGTTTGCTGAATATATTGTTCTGCTATACTACCTGCCTAGCCAAATGCTGCTTAGCAAAACGTTGCAGAGATTACTTACAACTGCATCCCTTGTAGTTAGCTAATTACAGACCTGTTACGGACCTGGATCCCTCTTCCATTGTTGGGCAAGATGATTGAGTGGGTGGTAGTCTCTCAACTCCAGGCAGTTTTGGATGACACAGATTATCTAGAGCCAATTCAAACTGGCTTTTGTGTGGGCTAGAGGTTGAGACTGTCTTGTTCGGCCTGATGGGTGATTTCCAACTGGCTTTTGACAGAGGAGATGTGACTCTGCTGATCCTTTTGGATCTCTCTGCTGCTTTCAATATCATCAACGATGGTATCCTTCTGGACTGCCTGAGGGAGGTGGGATTGGGTGGCACTGTTTTACAGTAGTTCTCTTCCTACCACTCTGGTAGATTCCAGATGGTGTCTCTTGGAAAATGTTGTTCTGCAAAGCAGGAACTAAAGTGTGGAGATCCACAAGGCTCCAAACTGTCTCCAATGCTTTTTAACATCTACATGAAACTGCTGCGAAAGATTATCAGGAGGTTTGGTTCTTGGTGTTATCAATATGCTGATGACACCCAGATCTCTTTCTCCATGTCAACCTCATCAGGAAATGGCATATCTTCCCTAAATGCCTACCTGGAGGCAGTAATGGGCTGGATGAGGGATAACAAACTGGAACTGATTCCAAATAAGATGGAGGTACTGACCGTGTGTGTGGGGAGGGTGGTGGTCAGGACCCAAGAGATGGTTTAGATCTGCTTGTTCTGGATGAGGTTGCACTCCCCCTGAAAGATCAGGTACATAGCTTGGGAGTGTAAGAGATTTTTGTCACCCCAAAATCCTGCAACCAGGAATAAATGAGGGCTCCAAAAATCCTCACACTGATCAATGGGTTCTTTTGATGGTGCTGGCTGTCAAGAATCCCAAGACCCAAGAAGACACGAGGAGAAGTGAAGGGATTATATTTAATCAAAACAGATTTATTTTCTTACCAATATTCAGATGAATCACAGCATGCAGCATGCAGCAAAATTACTTCTCTCACACAAAGCAGTCACAAAACTAACAGCCTCGTTTCAGTCATAATACTCACAACCTAGGACCAACTTCCTCCTTTCCTCCTTTTGTGTGCCGTGCCTGTGCCACCCTCCCTGAGGGAGAGAGCCCAGATGGTCTTTCATCCAGAGAGAGAGGTCTTGACCATTCCTGACCTCCGGCTAACCCGAAACTTCTGACATTTTACCCCATTGGCCAGGGGAGATGTGAAAGAGGAACAAGGCATGGGCCGAGCGACCCCCCTTCAAATGGAACATTGAGTCTTTCGATCTGAGATATTGAAAAATGAGGAAGTGTGTTTGAGCTAACAGGCTGATTCTCTCAGATTAGACGAGAGAGAAGGTGGGTGCTTTCCTGAACAGTGGGCAAGAAATTACTCACTCAGCACTCTGTATAAGCTCTGGGACTCCACCGAGGTCTAATTTTGAGCACAATGCGGGGGATCTGGGACTTTACCTATATGACAGCATTGCTCATGGGTTCATGCTAAGATCAAGGCCAAAACTATATCAAGCGAACAAACTCATGTCAAGCATTTATCTGATACAATATGGCTAACCCATCTACGCACTTATTCAATATAAAAATGATTCCAATAGGATCTTACAGGAGTACTCCTGGACCCAAACCTCTCGCTGGTTTCTCAGGCTGAGGCAGTGGCCAGGAGCACATTTTATCAACTATGTCAATTTCTGGAGGTAAATGAACTTAAAACAGTAGTACATATGCTGGTAACCTCCAGGCTTGACTACTGTAATGCACTCTATGTGGGACTGCCTTTGTATGTAGTCTGGAGATGACAATTGGTACAGAATGCAGTAGCCAGAGTAGTCTCTGGAACAACACAAAGGGACCACATAACACCGGTTTTAAAATAACTACACTGGCTGCCAATATGTTTCCGGGTGAAACACAAAGTGCTGGTTATTACCTATAAAGCCCTTTATGGCTTGGATCTGGGCTATTTAAGAGAGTGCCTCCTTTGTCATGAACCCTGCCACCTGTTACGATCTTCTGGAGAGGTCTGGTTACGGTTGCCACTGGCTCTCTGTGGCTACCCTGGGGCTTTGGAATATGCTGCCTGCTGAAATGAGAGCATCTCCTTCTCTGTTTGTTTTCAGGAAGACCCTCAAGACTCACCTGTTCTAGCAGACTTTTAATTAGAATTTGTTTTCATAATTGTTTTATGCTATTGTTTTATTGTGTTTGTTTATGCTACTGTTTTTATTGTTTCGTGTATTTTAATTTGTTTTTATTTTTAAATATTGTTTTAAATTTTGTATACCACCTAGAGATGTACATATCAGGCAGCATAAAAATATGATAAATAAATAAAAATAAATAACTGTTGTTTTTCAACTCTGTTCCAGAAATCCTGGGATTCTTCAGAAATGTCTTAAGAGTTTCTTTAAAAAGCTTCCATGAAGCTAGCTGCTCGCAGCCGCTCTGGGCTGCACGGCTCGTTTGCCCCAGCCCCCACCTCAGGAGCACGTGACACCGGGAGGGACCTCCCATAAGGACGGGTTCTGGCGGCGCACCTGCGCTAGCCCAGTCCGTCCTTTGTCGACGTAGGAGGAGGATGCTCGATGCTCGAGCTCCGGCGCCCACGTGGCCAGGCCAGGCGAAGAGGTTGCGAGGGCCTGTCTTCGGGCGCAGTTCCAGTGGGCACGGCCGGCGCAGCTTCCAGCGGGCCCCGCTGCTGGGATTCAAGAATGGCCACGGCCACGGCAAGGACGGCAGCAGCTGTGGCGGTGAAGCGCCACATTGGCGGCGGGCGCAGTCAGCCCCGCCACCAGCGGTAGCGGGCGCGGGCGGGCTCGCCCGTTGGGGGTTTTTAAAATCAGGCCGCCACCGCTGCTCCCCCCTTCCCAGGCGGAGAGGAGCTTCATCGGCGGTGGTCGCAGTCGGCTCCACCGCCAGCGGTATCGGGCGCGGGCGGGCTCGCCAGAGGGAGGGCTCTCGGGCCGGAACTGCCACCCCTGCTCCCCCGGCCGCAGTGCAGCCGGGCCAGGCCACATGCGGCCCAGGGCCACATAGCGAACTCAGCCCCTTCCCCCTGCCACTCCCTCAGGGGCCTGCGGCCTCGAGCCAATTCGGGCCTTTTGCCCCTTGCTGGCAACGCCTTAGCGGCATGGTCTCGCCCAGCAGGGCACCAAGGGCGGCGCCAGGATCCTGGGCCGCAAAGGCCTGGCCTGGGCCAGCGTCGCAGGGGGCCTTTGGGGCAGCTAGGCCTTCAAGGGACTTCGCCTGTAGGCCTTGTCCCCACCACCCTTCAGGCCACAGGGCTCCGGGCCTGTGAGCAGCAAGGGAGGTGCGAGGAAGGGGCCCATTCAGGGCTGGCAGTAACATGCCCCTCCCCCCCCACAGGCCCCGACGGCGCCTTCGGGGGGACTTTAAAGAAACTCAGGGCCTGCCAGGCCTCCTGAGGGCCTGATATAGGGCGGTAACCCCTCCCCCCCACCGCAGGGCACATAAGGCGTTGCCTCCGAGTCAGTCCGGGAATGGGTTTCGTGGCTTGGGGGGCCAATCACAGCCATGGGCCCCAAGAAGGCCCCGGCCAAGCGGGGAGGGAAGGCCCCTGCAAAGAATGGTGGTAAGCCTGCGAGGCCGGCCAAGAGGCCCAACATCCCAGACGACTCTTCAGAGGATGAGGGCGGGCTGGAGCTCGGGGCCATCAGGACGCTCATAGCGCGCCTGGAAGCGCTGGAGAAGCAGCGCTCGGCCCCCGATGGGGATGATTCTGGTGGGGGACCCTCAGGGGTGCCCCGACCAGCGAGGAAGGTGCAAAAGGGGGATAAAAGGGCCAAGCTAATGCAGGGTTTTACAGATCGCTTGGCAGCACTCGAGGCGATGGTTGGAACACCTTCATCGGAAACGGTGGCGAACCGGCCCAGAGACGGTGACGACCGCGGAGAAGGTCGGCATGATGAGGGTGAGTCTCCACAGGGGCCTGGCCTTGGGGAATGCCCTTTAATGCCCCCCCGGGCCTTATGGGTGGTACCCTGGACTCGTCAATTGGGCATCCCCGTATGCTACCTGTAACCAGGTATGGCAGGGGGGTAACACCGCCACGCCTCCCCAGGGCCTCGCAACACAGCTCAGTTCTGCCTGGCATACCGGCGATGGGCCAGTGCCCCTAGGTGACCACCTGCTACCGGCGGTAAAAGAGTGGATATGGAGGCGCGAATGCATTGATATTTTTCAGTTGCTCTTTAAAGAGCCGGAACCCCTGGAGAAAGAGGGCGCTCAGGTGAAGGACAAGGAGAGAACTAAAAGGAAGCCCATTGAGCATAACTGGGCCAACTGGGTGTCAGGGTTCACAATTTACATGGGCGTTCTGATGCAGAGATACCCCGAGAGGGGCCCCGCATTGGTCAAGTATTTTGACATCATCCACAGAGCCTTCATGGACTTTGCGGGCAACACGTGGGAACGGTACGACCAGGCCTTCAGGGAGCACGCCTCCAACAATGCGGCCATTTCGTGGGAAAGGCAGCACCCCGAGCTGTGGCTACAGATAATGACGCCTTCCCGGCCCCTCGTTGGCGAGCGCGCCGACAGCAGGCATCTCATATCGAGGACACCAGCAGCGTCAGCAGCCTCGGCTGCGGGTGCCCAGGGGGTTAAAAGTCCCTTGGTTTGCTGGGAATTTAATAAAATGGGGAAGTGTGCACGCTCCCCTTGTAAATACCGGCATGACTGTGGCTTCTGTGGTGGGCAGCACGCCGGCCTCCATTGCCAGAGGGCCAGGGCCCTTAGGGGAAAGGGGGGATCCCACGGCCAGGGAGGGGGCAAGGGTCCGGCAGATGCAGCTGCTGCTGGAAAAGGGCCCCAGTCCAATTAGGATCCCAGCCCTATTAAGGCTGCTGCGCGACTATCCCAACCAGGAACATGCGCACTACTTGGAGGCGGGCTTTGTGTACGGATTTAGGATACCATGCCAATCGCCGTGGGTCCACAGCTTCACCCGCAATTTGAAATCGGTGGCCGGCATGGAACATATAGTCGCAAAAAAGATCGCCAAGAAGGTGGCACTGGGTAGGGTACTCGGCCCTTTCACCAGTTTGCCACTGCCCACGCTGCGGGTATCCCCGTTGGGCGTGGTTCCCAAAAAGACACCGGGGCAGTACAGGCTCATACACCACCTGTCCTATCCCAGGGGCGATTGAGTCAACGATGGCATACCGGCGGAGCTCTGCTCAGTCCGGTACACGTCATTCGACGAGGCCGTGGCCATGATCAGGAACTGTGGGTCCCGAGCCCTGATGGCGAAGTGCGATACTGAATCCGCCTTTCGCCTGCTGCCAGTGCACCCTGAGGATTTCGATCTTTTGGGCTTCGCGTTCAAAGGGGGATACTACATTGACAGAGCCCTCCCTATGGGCTGTTCAGTCTCCTGCGCGGCCTTCGAGGCCTTTAGCACCATGCTGGAGTGGGCGCTGCGCAGGGAGGCGCGGCTCAGCTCCTCTGCTCAATCTTTAGATGATTTCCTTTTCGGGGGCAGGGAGGGCTCCGGTCAATGCCTACACCTGCTGCACACATTCACCTCTTTATGCCAGGAGCTGGGGGTCCCTCTGGCCAAGGATAAAACCGAAGGGCCAGCCACGAAGCTCACATTTTTGGGAATAGAGCTAGACACGGTGGGGCAGCTCTCACGCCTCCCTGCGGACAAGCTCCAGGCAATTAGGGGGCTTCTAGTGGAATGCAGGGGAGCCAAAAAGATCACCCTACGGAAGTTGCAGTCGTTGGTGGGTCACCTGAATTTCGCCTGCAGGGTGGTGGCGCCAGGTCGCCCTTTCCTTAGGCGCCTATGCAACGCGATGGTTGGGTGCAATCGGCCTCACTTTCTCATCAGGGTGACCTGCGCCATGAGGGAGGACATGGGGATATGGCTTTCATTCCTAGAGTCCTTCAACGGTATATCATTCTGGCAGTCCTCCAAGCTGCTTGAGGCAGAGTTTCAGGTACAGTCTGATGCCGCCGGTGGTTTTGGCTTCGGCCTGTACCTGAGGGGGCGCTGGTGCGCGGAGCCATGGCCATGCAGCTGGGTGGATCAGGGCATTACACAGGATCTCACTTTCCTGGAGCTCTTCCCCATCATAGTAGCGGCCCACATCTGGGCGGAGGCCTTCAGGGACTCAGGCGTGCGTTTTTGGTGTGATAATCTGGCCATGGTCCACATTATCAACACCCAGTCATCCAAGTCGCAGAGGGTGATGGGGTTGGTCCGAGCCTTAGTCCTAACATGCTTGCGCCATAACACGCTCTTCACCGCCTAGCACATGCCGGGGGTGCAGAACGAGGTGGCGGACGCCCTGTCTGGCTTCCAGATGCAGCGCTTCCGGATGCTGGCACCTGGAGCCACCAGGGAACCCAATAAGGTGCCCGAATGGCTGTGGAACCTTGGGACGTAGAGGCGTTTAGGGCCATCCAGGCGTCCATAGCACCAAGGACCTGGGCCGTCTATGACAAAAGGGTCAGGGCTTTCCTGCGTTTTAGGTCCCAGGTAGGATTGGCCCATGGGTGGCCTGCGCCCCCGGAACAACTAATGCAGTACCTTGTGCACCTCCGTGCCCAGGGGTTGGCAGTCAGCACCATGGCCGGCCACCTGGCAGCCCTGGCCTTCTTTCAAAAATCCAGGGGCATCCCAGACTACTCCGGGGACTTTAGGGTAAGGCGCATGCTGGAAGGCTGGGCGAGAGAAGCACCTGCGCCACCTGATCAGCGCAAGCCGGTCACCCCCGAAGCACTGCGCCTGGCGCTCCCACAGCTAGCTGGGGTGTGCTCATCCTCATATGAAGCTACCCTGTTCCGGGCGGCCGCTGTGGTAGCCTTTTTCGAGGCATTCAGGGTGGGAGAAAAGTTCCCCAGGTGTAGGAGCAGCCCCATGGACCGGGTGCTGCAGCTGGGTGACCTGGTCATAAGTTCTGCCTGTGTAGTCATCCGCCTCCGGTTCTCCAAAATGGACCAGGGGGCAGAGCGTCGTGCTGCACGCCGCGGGTGACCGGGGCTTGTGCCCAGTCATCGCGCTGGAAACCTACTTGGCCACCAGGGTTACTGCCTCGGGGTGCCTCTTTGTGCACGCCGATGGACGCCATGTCAATCAATTCCAGTTCTGGGCAGTCATGCGGAGGACCTTCGGGGCGGCTGGGGTTCCCTTGCTGAATTTGGCTCCTCATTCCTTTCGGAATGGGGCGGGTTCTGCCGCAGCGCACATGGGGTATCCGGGGAAGGAGATCAGGTGGCTGGGCAGGTGGAAGTCCGCCACCTATCGCCGATATGTGCGATAGACCGGGGGGGGCAAGCCTCCTCTCCCCACCCCTCCCCTACCCCCTCCGCCGCAGGAGCATGGCACGACTTGGTAAGCCTACTGGTTGTGTTACTCCTTGGTGGTGTTACTCACCGCTCTTTTTCATTTCGCACAGGTCCGCGGGCGGCGTGGCCTTGGGCGACAGGACGGCGCACCAGGGTGCTTATACTGGGCCACTCATTTGTTTTCTGGGCCCACAGGTGGGCCCTGGGCACTGACCCCAGGACTCAGCTCGGTCTGGGTCGATGGGCCACCGTCTAGTGGTGCGGACGGCGTGGCATGCGGAGGGCTCAGTTCCTCCCGATGCTGAGAGAGTTCCTGGAGGGGAATCCTGCACCGGATGTCCTGCTGCTGCATTTCGGAGGCAACGACCTGACGAGCCAGTCCGGCATTTTGCTCGCAAGACAAATTGCACAGGACCTGGCGGTTGCCCTCTCCTGGTGCCCTGGGCTGGTGGTCGTCTGGTCTGACATCACCCAGCGCAGAGTCTGGAATGGGGCGGTGAAGCAGAGCAAGGTAGACAGGGCCAGGCGCGGGGTGAATGCGGCTGTAGCACGTTTCATCGCCACCAAAGGGGGCGGCTGTATCCCGCACGATCATATCGTCTACTCGCTTTCCCAGTTGTACAGGGGTGACGGTGTTCACCTGTCCCCCCTTGGCACAAAGTATTTTCTGGACGACCTGTGGCTGGGGTTGGCAACGGTGCTGTTGGGCATGTGGGGTGGCAGGGCGTCAAGCTAGGCTGACGCCCGCTGTGGCGGGCACAGTGCAGAAATGGATGGCCAATGCGGTGCTGCACCTTAGGTAAGCTGGTTAGCTTAAGGGGGAGGGGCTTATCCCTTGAGGCTTCACAGATCAGGGATGTTGCCTTGCTCCTACCTTGCTGCAATAGACACCCCGCCGTATGGCTATGCAGCGTCGGACGGGTGCCGTTAATTGCAGAGACCTGACCTTAGGTCAGCAACGAAGGGCACCCCCTTCTTGAAGGCGGGCTGCCTGGAGCCAAGGTGTTTGCGCCATAAGATTTAGGGCAGGGGCGGCCACTTGGGGGGCCGCCCCAGTGTGGTCCGCACTGTTGCTGTTCAGATTGCCAACCCCAGCTGCACGTGCCTTCACAGGCACTGTCCATGAATCTGTATCCTTAATAAATGGCCTAATTTCTCCATAACCTTATTGTGTCCGTGTCTCCTTGGGTCTGGGTGCAAAGACTGTTTGCTGCTGCTACCAGTATTCTACTGAAATGTGAAAATATGGAAAGTGTTGAGTATATTATAATTAAAATTAGATTTATCAAAAACCAAGAGGTAATTCAGGAATCCTATACTCTTGGTTTAAGGAGAGAGTTCAGATGCTTTAACTGCTCACTTGAACTCTAAAAAGCATGGAAATTGCAAGTTAAGATAACCTTCTTAACTTCTGCACCATATATTTATGTATGTATTTATTTCTTTGCTTTGTATTTTTTGCCTTCCAAAATGGCTCAGGGCGATTTACAATTAAAACACACCACTAAAACAGTAAAGAGCTAAAACAAATTAAAAAACAATATAACAATTAACAATTTAAAAACATTTTAAAACAACCATTAAACAATTACAGTGCTTAAAAAACCCCAAATCGGGTTTTGAATTTTAAAATAAACCAGAAATTAAACCCCCCACAATTTAGGAAGCTGAGAAAGCTTGGGTGAAAAGAAGGGTTTTCAGGTGTTTTTTGAAAATTGCCAGAGATGGGGAGGATCGTATCTCAGCAGGGAGCACATTCCACAATCTCGGGGCAGCGACCAAGAAGGCCTGTCTCTGTGTAGCCACCAAACGGGCTGGCGGTAACTGGAGACAGACCTCCTCAGATGACCTCAATGGGCGGTGGGGCTCATAAAGAAGAAGATGGTCTCTTAGGTACCCAGGGCCTAAGCTGTTTAGGGCTTTGTAAGTTATAACTAGCACTTTGTATTTTGTCCGGAAACCTATTGGCAGCCAGTGCAGCTCCATCAGTAAAGGAGTAACATGGTCTCTTCAAGATGACCCAGAGACTAACCTGGCTGCCGCGTTCTGAACCAACTGAAGTTTCTGGACTACGTACAAAGGCAGCCCCATGTAGAGCGAATTACAGAAGTCCAGTCTGGAGGTTACCAGCAGATGTACCACTGTTTTGAGATCATTGATCTTGAGAAATGGGTGCAGCTGGCGTATCAGCCGGAGCTGCTAGAAAGCACCCCTGGCCACTGCCTCAACCCGAGAAACCAGGGAGAGGTGTGAATCCAGAAGTACTCCCAGACTGCGAACCTGTTCCTTTTGGGGAAGTGTGACCCCATCTAGAACAGGCAGATCAAAATTGTCTCTTGAGTTCTAACCCCGCACAATAAGTACCTCCACCTTATTTGGATTCAGCTTCAGTTTATTCTCCCTCATCCAGCCCATTACTGCTTCCAGGAAGGCATTTAGGGAGGATATGCCAGCTCCTGAAGATGTTGACATGGAGAAGTAGATCTGGGTGTCATCAGCATACTGGTAAAACCCCACTCCAAATCCCCTGATGATCTCTCCCAGCGTTTTCATGTAGATGTTAAAAAGCATTGGAGAAAGTACGGAGCCTTGAGGGACACTATACTTAAGCTCAGATTTTGAAGAGCAACTGTCTCAAATCGACACCATCTGGAATCTATCCGAGAGGTAGGAGTGGAACCACTGTAAAACAGTGCCTCCCACCCCCAACACACTCAGACGTTCCAGAAGGATACTATGGTCAATAGTATCGAAAGCCACCGAACGATCCAAAAGGACCAACAGAGTCACACTTCCTCTGTCAATTCCCAATTGGAGATCATCCATCAGGCCGACCAAGGCAGTCTCCACCCCATAGCCCACCCGAAAACCAGTTTGAAATAGGTCTAGATAATCAGTTTCCTCCAAGACCGCCTGGAGCTGAGAGGTCACCACCCTCTCAATTACCTTGGCCAGCCATGGGAGGTTGGAAACAGGCCTATAATTGCTCAACTCCGATTGATCTAATGCAGGCTTCTTTAGAAGAGGTCTAATGATTGCCTCCTTGAGACAAGGAGGCATCTTGCCCTCCCTCAAAGAGTCATTTATGATATCCACCAGGCTGTTTACAACAACCTCCCTGCTAGATCAAACAAGCCATGTTGGACAAGGGTCAAGAGAACAAGTGGTAGGCCTCACCAATCCAAGCAGCTTGTCCACATCCTCAGGAGTCACAAACGGAAACCAATCCAGTCGAATCACATAAGAGGTGTCGTTAGGCACCTCCACCTCAGACATCAAATTAATTGTGGAGTCTCCATCTAAGTCGGCCCGAATCCAAGAGATTTTATCTGCGAAAAACTCTTTAAACACATCACAGTGGGTAACTGATGACTCCAAACCAGAGTTCAAGGGAGGGGGACAGATACTAATCCCCTCACAACCCTGAACAACTCAGCTGGACGTGAATTCACAGAGGAAATACGGGCAGAAAAGAACCGCCTCTTTGCAGCACGTATTGCCTGAGCATAGATCTTTAGATGTGCTCTATGTCGCAATCTGTCAGATTCGAGTCGAGTCTGCCTCCACTTGCGCTCCAGTCGCCTACCTTGCCGCTTCAGCCCTTGTAGATCTTCTGTATACTGAGGGGCCAATTTTGAAGCAGGTCGGAGGGGACACTTGGGAGCAAACGTGTCTACTTCCCTGAGCAAGTTGTTCCAATTCTCAACCAGGGCATCAACAGGATCACCAGCAAAGCCAACATTAAATCCCTCCAAGGCTTCTTGGAATCCTACCAGATCCAATAACCTCTTTGGGAGGACCATTCTAATGGGCCCCTTTATCCCCTTTATAGGCGATAAGGACTATGTACAATGCCTCGTATATTATGCTGCTTAAGAAATGGGACTCATTTACCTTGGTCTTTCAGTCTGAGACTGGGCTGGGGAACAATGCATCCAGCAGAAATTCTAATTGCTCATGGGAGGCAGTATACCTCTGATGTAGAAGCTCCGTGTTAAAAGGCAGTTTATCCCATGAACGTAGTTGTTTTTGGGGAATTGGATAGTTGTGTTTCTTCACAGAAGAAACCTTCTTCAAAAGGTTCCCAGGAAGCTTCCTTAAAGGTCCCCAGTAAGACATAACAGAACATTCATCTTCCTATTAAAAGTGTATTACACAAATCCATGGAGAACTGTTATAGTGCTCTTACTCATGCTAGCTAAGTTGAACCTCCATAATTAAAGATACTATAACTCTGATGTAGAACCTTATCCTCCTCATCCTCTACATTCAAATGAAGCCCACCACTGCCTTGTGTGCCCTTGCAAGTCCCATGCTCACCTACTATCACCATGAGTGTCTTTGCAAGTCTTGCCACCACCTGTGCACTCACAAAGACCTGTCACCTCACCACTGCCTTGTGTGCCTTGCCACCCCCTCTTTTTTATTACAATAAGATTGCAACAGTGCATATAACATAATCAAGGATAGCAATTATATATGTAAGTATAACTGGGGGGAAAGAAGGAAAGGGGGGGGGAGAGAAATATCCCTTAAACATGATGTTAACACAATAAGATGCAACTTACCTAGGAAAAAAGAAAAGCAAGGGGGGACTATACATATATATAGTCTTCAAAGCATAAAGAATTCGTTGAAATGCAACAAAATAGCTGAAAATTCTTCTTTACCTGTTCTTTGGGAAAAAGCCAGTTCAAATGCTGAAAAGGAACACATCAGTTATCCAAAGCTGCAATTTGGGTGTAAACCTATCTTTCCACTGCAGTATTATAATCTTTTTTTGGCACACACACACACCCCCCAGCACAAAGAATCCACAAATCTTGATATAATGCTAGATTCCATGTGCTGGGAATGTACCCCAACAAAACATGGATGTCCTTGACAGGCAATGATTGCTGCAATGTCCTGTTAACAACTTTATGGATTTCAAACCAAAATGGAACAATAACTGGACAGGACCAAACCATATATGCAAGTGTACCCTCATACAGATTACACCTCCAACATCTAGAAGTCTGCAACCATACCTTGTTAAACATTCTCTGAGGTGTCCAACAGGGATGTGCACAAAACTGATTTGCCAATAAATTTGTTCGTTTTTTAAAGGTTGACTTACTGCCACTGAGGGCTTCTCTGGAGGCTCCTCCTCCCCCCACCTGCCTCCCTGTCTCCCCACAGGCTGTTCTGGGCCATTTAGAGGCCATTTTTGTTCCTGTTAGAGCATGTGGTGGCCATTTTTGGGCCACTGCACATGTGTGAAGGCCATTTGCATGACCTGGGTTGTGACCCAGTCATGCAAATAACTCTCATGCATGCGCAGAGGCCCCTAAAATGGCTTCCACATGTGCAAACAAGGCCAGAACAGCCCGTGGGGAGATGGGGGAAGGGGGAGGGGAGCCTCCGGAGATATCCCTCCAGTGGCCACAGCAGCACTCCCCAAGGCCGAAGAAACCCTCAGTGGCAGGAAGTCAACCTTTTAAGAAAATGTATTGGCACCTGGCACACCTGAACAGAGGCGTAACTAAGGAAAACGGCGCCCGGGGCAAGCACTGAAATGGCGCCCCCCCCCGCGCCCCCAACATACTACATTATACTTAGGTTTTTCCTCACAAGCGCCCGCCACCGCCGCCGCCATGCCAGGCCACTGACTGGCCGCCAGGCACCAGCAAAGCAATGGGGGGGCGCGGGCGGCACGGAAGGGACCGCTTGTGGGGGAGGGGGCGCTGACGTGCTCCCTTGACTGCTGTAGCGCTGCTGCACTGAGCAGGAAACATTTGTATTAACAAAAAATTAAAAAAAAAATAAAAAAAAATTGTCATGGCGGCGCCCCCCCATGTGACCAGAAAAGATGGCGCCCGGGGCACGTGCCCCCCCACCCCCCCCCCCTATAGTTACGCCTCTGCACCTGAACCAGCCCAGGGGGTTCAGCTCAACCTCGAACCATACCGGGCCTAGTTAGGTTTGAGGTTGAGCCCTCAAACTGAATCAGTTCAAGCTCAAACCGGCTTGAGATCAAGCCAGTTCACACATCCCTAGTTTCCAATAAACACAGAATACGTGTTTCTGCTGTATTAGCCTCATTTTAAGATCCAAAGAGGCAAAGAAGAATGTGTTTCACTGCCTTCAAAGCAAACCGCCTTTGGTTTAATAAGATAAGGCAAGCCCCACCCAGTGTGTCAGTCACTCACCCCTCCTGGGCAGGCCAGTCATGCTTATAGCCTTTGCCTGAAGCATCAAAGGCTGTGGACATGATGGCAGGTGCTTCCCATGCCTGTCGGTCATGGAAGCTCCTGCCATCATGCTTACAACCTTCCTTGCTTCAGATAAAGGCTGTAGGCATGATTGACCCACCCAGGAGGGGTGAGTGATAGATGCACTGGGCAGGACTTATTTCCAGCACATTTTCAGAGGCTGTATGTGAGTACTCTTTCCTGGTTCCAACAGCTGAATGCAGCTCCATAATCTGAGAAATGTCTTACTGAGGAAGTCCACCAGGTTGTTCCTCCACACTGCTGATCATCTTACTATCTAACTGCCTGCTGCTCAAGAGAATGCTGCTTGCTTGAGCATTTTGGCACCCAGCTCCATGCATCTGGGATAATATTAGCTGTGTTTGTTAATCTAGGTATCCATATATAATTCAGCTGAAAACTATTCTGGTACTCAGTATAGATTGAACAAAGCTAGCTGAATCAGTGGAAACTTTATGATGAGGGTTTGAATTTTGGCATCAAAAAGAAGGCTTGGAGGGGAGGGAAGCCATTTTGTGAAAGCTCCTTCTCTCAACTGCTTCACTGCAGCGCGCTCTCTCTCTCTCTCTCTCTCTCTCTATATATATATATAAATATTTTTCTTCCTCCCAGAAAGAATGAGCACATTACATGGCCAATCAGACTTGAACATTGCCTATAAGCTCCATTTGTTCTCTGTGACATCATAATCTAGTCAAATCTGGTTGGCTAAATGATGAGTGACCTTTCTAGAAAGAAGAAGGCCATTAAAAAAAATTACTTTGATTGAAGGAGTAGATTATCAGAGTTGCAAAAAGATTTTAAAAAGGCACCAGGGAGGAAGCACTGAAGGATGTGTATGACTCTGATATGGATTGATGAAAGTAGGTAGGAGATACACCTGTGGGGATGTGAACATTTGCAATCTCTTTTGTGTGCTCATCAAAATATATCAGAGAAACAGGGGCACATTTTCCAGAAGGAAAGGGATAAAATGTTCCGAAAATGTTCCCACACCATTTTGGTTCAGCACTAATTCATGCACACCAATCTGGCAAAAATTCTTATTCACAAAGCTGCACGCAGTTCACCAAGCCATAATTCTTTTGTATGCATTACCAGGCAACTTCCCTGTTCCAGTTTCTTCTCATCATCCCAAGGAGGACTCACTGAAACCAATGCTTTGGCAGGCAGAGGGACAAGAAAGGCAGGAGAAGGAGAGCAGGAAGCAAGCAAGCAAGCAAGCATGAGGCCCTGCTTTAGATATCTCAGACTCTTCAGGTTAGCAAATTTGCTATAAGAAACAGGACCTTTTTGAGAGGTCCATTCTTATTATGAAACTCCCTGTCCAGGTAAACTTTCAAGGCTCCTTTCCTAACAGTTTTTAGAAGGTGCTAAAAAAATTGCTTATTTTCATAAGGCCTTTGGTGGTTGACCTAATGCCTTAGTTCTGGATTGTTGCTCTTGCATTCTAGTTTGGCTGTTTTGTGATCTCATTTGTTTGTTGTTAATGGCATATTTTAATTATTTTTATGACACTGTGAGCAACTCTGGAATCTTTGTAATGTAAAAGCAAATTATAAATTACAGATGTGATCACCACATGTACACTCCCTATGGACACATCTGCAAGCATTACATATCCCCCTAGCTAAGCAGGGTCTGCCCTGCTTAGATGTGATGTGTGAGCACTGTAAGATATTCTCCTCAGAGGATGGAGCCGCTCTGGGAAGAGCAGAAGGTTTCAAGTTTCCTGTCTGGCTTCTCCAAGATAGGGCTGAGAAAGATTCCTGCCTGCAACCTTGGAGAAGCCACTGCCAGTCTGTGTAGACAATACTGAGCTAGATAGATCAATAGTCTGACTCAGTATATTGCAGCCTATGTTCCTCCTATACTATTTCCTCCTTTGCATGAAAGCATGCTAGCCATTACTTGATAAAGGAAATGTATATACAGGAAATGATACAGGAAATGTGATACCTCCTGTATATTGATCCATCAAACCCTTTCCGGGTGAGGGCCCAGACCTGCAAGTTACTTCTGGCCAAATTCTTGGGAAGAAGAAGAAGGGGTACAGGAGGCTTACACAGTTCTCTGTATGAAGTAATGGCTGGTGTTGCGTGAGGTGCATAGTCAAGGAGGGGAGAACCTTTAATGGAACCTAATGCCAAATCTCTTCCTTAAGTAAATTGCACTCATGGATCATGCCCCAAATAAACCAATAAAATAGTTTTAAAGTTAAATAGTGGTTTCCATGAACATGAGTAGGCAATCCAATTAGCTGCTCAAACAGGAAGCTGGTTACATTATCTTATTTAAAGAAATGTGCTCACAGAAGCCGATTAAGTTTATGTACCACAATTTCCAACATGAAGCATTTATTCACTAAAGCTGATATCTAAAAACAAAAGCAAATGTGAAGAAGCATTCTATATGAAATTAAATACATGTGTATTGTAATTACAATAGCTAGAAATAACATGTTACATTTTAATTTGCACTTCAGAAGCTGCTCATCGGTTAAGCATTTTATTACAAGTCAGTGTGTCTTGGCATCTATTTGCATTGACTGTGTAATTAAGGCAGAGCTCCAAAGAAATAACAAATGGCGCATAGAACAGGAGTAATTATTCTTATTTATTTACATCAGGTTAGAAAGACAAATGCCAATTATGATGTAAGTAGCATCATGCCAGATAGGGAAGTGCTCTCCATGCATTAAAATATATTGTAGCTTTCTTTGTACCTTCTCTCTCCATGGTCTCTGAACATGGGGAGAGGGGAAGCAGGTGCCTGTCTGCTACTCACACCCCCCCCCAAGTACCCAGTGTTTGTCTGCATAGGCAAGTGCTGAATGTGGGGAAGCAGCTTACAACCCTCTGCTGAAAATGTGGGTATTGAGGTGCAACCAAGGATCATGTCAACGTGGAGAGTTGGGGTATGATTAGCTGTGGCATTCCTGTTCTCCTTCTAACCATCTTCACTGAACATTGGGGAGATAATGTTTAAAGAGGGCTTCTCCTTCTTTAGTTTCCCAAAAGACCCATTGTCACAATCCAAAACATAGCCCTGTGGCTGTAGCACAGTGTAGGGGAAGTATAGTGTGGACTGAGATTGAATGAATGATTGATTGATTGATTGATTAAGTGTCATCAAATCAGTGTTGACTCTTAGTGACCACATAGATAGATTCTCTCCAGGATGATCTGTCTTCAACTTGGCCTTTTAGGTCTCTCAGTGGCGCATTCATTGCTGTCATAATCGAGTCCATCCACCTTGCTGCTGGCCATCCTCTTCTTCTCTTTCCTTAGATATTTCCTGAGATATCAAAGCCAAAAGGAAGCCCTCCTCTAATGATTATTCTCCTCTAGGCTTCCAGAGGATCCAGTGGATACCTCAACACCCACATCAGGGCCTCTGTATGGAGGAAATTTTGAATGTTTGAACCAGGATAGAGTCTTGGAAAAAAAAAAAAGGAGGAAAGATAAAGGGAACATCAATATTCTACCTTGAGGCAAGCTGAAGCACAAGAGCACCACTGAGGATCTCCGAGTGAAGTGGGGAAATAATTCAGTGGTGTGGTGGTGAGGCACGATTCTCTAGAAGGTTCAAATGCCCATATTAAATATATTCAGATTAAATGCAACAAAACCCCTGAAGTAAGTAATGTTAGTTTAAAACATGTGCTTTGTTTTATTAATTATTAATTAATAAAAGTTTAAATTATTAGTTATTTCTAAACTGCCTACAACCTGCTAATGATGAGTACTATCTTTTTAAAAATCCCTCACAATAACTGTAAGCAATAATTACAGGATCATCAAAATAGAGCATATATCACCCTTTTAAAGAAAAAAGATGGGTACCTTTGGTCTACACAGCAATTACACTGGCCCATTTGGGGAAAGGTCATACTCAATGGTCAAGCATGTGCTATGCATGCAGAGGATCCCAGGTTCATCCCCTGGCTATCTCCTTTTAAAAGAACCCCAGCAAGCAAGCCTGGGAGAGGCCTTTTCTGAGATTTGTTGCCAGATGGAGAAACAGTATAGGGCTAAATGAATCAATGGTCTGACTATATAAGGTAGCTTCTTACATTCCTTTGTTTCTAACCATCGTCATTTCACGTGTTAGCCAGAGATGCCTACACTACTGATGAATCATTATATACAGCAGCAATTTCCAGACTGCATGACACTGCCAGGTCACACTGCATGCCAGCAAACAACTAGTGTTCTTTGGGAGAACTGCTAATGTGCTGAGAAAAAGAACATAAACGTTTCTATGAGCCCAACATCCTTATCCATATTGATTGATTGATTGATTGATTGATTGAGACTACTAACTTGCTGAATGAATTGAAAACCCCTCCTTGAACTCCCCCCCACCCTTGCCCCTTCTTTGACCCTACCCCTGGCCAATGTGGGGGTCAATAAAGTGTGGCAAGAAGCAAAAGAGCCAATGGGGAACAAGGAGGGAATCGTCAGCAGGTCCGCAGGTTTTGTTTACAAAACACTCGAAATTGGCTGTTTGGGGTACAAAATGTTTTGTATCCGAAATGTTTCGCACATCCCTACAATGAAGACATTTAAGTGGTGGATAGCTTCTGCCTTTTAGGATCGCCCGTCAACAGTAAAGGATCCAGCAGTGAAGAAATACACTGCAGACTAGCACTTGGTAGCGTTGCAATGAAGGCCTTGCTAAACACTGGCTTACTTTCCACACAGTAACCCACCAATTCAAGGGAGAGGCGTGTTGCTGCTTCTGCAACACTCCACACCCTTCCTGTGCTGCTTCCAAAGGTGAGGAGACTCTATGCCGACTAAGGAGTGGTACAAATGCAACCGTACTCCCATCGTTCCCAATGGGAGTACCTTTACAAGCGTGATGACACACTCCTTAAGGTAGGCACAGACTCTTTGCCTTCAGAAGTGGGGGCAGGGTATAGAGCACCACAGAAACAGAGAGTATGCCAATCCCTTGGATTAGCAGCTCACTGCGCAGAAGGTAAGCCACTGATATCTCAAATTTCCACATTCTGTAAAACTAAAATCTATCTCAAGAGAGAGTTGTATCCCAAGTTTTTGCTCTGCTCATGAAAGGAGCTTCTGTTTGTGGAACAAGAGTTCCTTGCTGATTCCAATCACAATCCCAGCAGACGGATTTTGAAACTGGAATAAAATGGTCTCCTAACACCTGAAGGTAGGACTTTACTGTTTGAGAGTTAAATGCCATCCAGGCACTGGCTAATACTACCATTTTGGCCTCTGTTACCTCTCTTTAGCGCAACACCTGAAATTAATCCCAGCTCTGCTAATATAAAGACCACCACATTTCTCTTTCACTTCTGTTCTCTGGCTTAAAAGGGCCCTGTTTGCTTCAGTTAGTGCTGGGTATGGAACAGCCAGAAGTTATTTTCTTGATACGGAGGAACAGCCATTATTGCCTCTTCTTCGTCCCAGAAGCCCTAGGTACAGCCTGAGATCATGTCCGGCACCAAGTGAGACTAATCAACATTAGTCTACTTAAACTCCCCCTGCACTCCATCTTGTTCAAATCTGCAGATTTTCAGGGCTATTTCACTATATTTCACGATCCTACTTTCTTTGCATTGCTTTAGATCTAGTCTGATCAAGAGCTCTGAAGAACTCAAAAGCTTGTATCATGTACTTGATCCTCTTAAAAGTATCATCAGGACTGTGACTTTTGAACGATAGCAGTTATAACTGGAACTTTCCAAATGAGCCCAGCAAAAAGCCAAACCAAGCTGCTGACTGCAACCCTTAAACTGGAATTTGTATTTCAAGAATTTACAATCATGAAATAATTTGCTCTTCTTTTGTTCCACTGTGTTTAGATAAATCCTTCTAATTATGCCAAAGCCTCCCTTGTAATCACAGACTAATCTCATTTGTATGCTTGTGGGGTTAAAAAGCAAAAAGAAAAAAAAGAAAAACCCACATGAAAACAAAATGAGAACCATTGGGGTATAAAGATTTAGATTTACAAATTGAAGGTTTCTCTCTCTAATCCAAGGACTGGAGGGGAAGGATTTGTTTTCTGTTATGAAATGCTTTGGCTGGTTCATAGCTTCAAGACAATTATGTCTATAACCTTAAACCAAAAATAAGAAAGACAAATAAGTCAATTCTTGACACTTCCCAAAAAGACCGTGCCATCTGGATGTTTTAGATTTGTAACAGGTGCTTCTGGGGCCTTGAGCCTAATTCTTGGCCCAGATTTTGCACTATGATGGGTGACTCTGTTGCTATGTGCAATTGTGCATTGCATTAATTGAAGAGATTTGAAGAGGCCAAGAATGGTAATTAGTCAGTTGGTCATGCAGAAAAAAGAGCAGTGGCTTCAAGCCACCGTGCTGAAGGCACAGATGGGCTAGACCATCCGCTCTTACTCTCTGTGGTACCCTGCTAATCTATTTCAGATCAAGCAAACAGTCCATCTTGATTCAGGTTCTCAGCCTGTTGAAATCAACAACATAAATTTCGTAACCACTGGGGAAAGAAAGCACTAGGGTTGTATGACCTAAAGAAACAAGCTATGTCAGCACAAAATTATCAGTGCTGGGAAAGTACCAGATGGGCCAATATTTAATACCACACATTTGAGGATGATGAGCACATTTGGGAGGGGAAAGGGCAACATTTGTATCCTTTCATTTTGTAAATGTTACTTTTATTATATAGCGAAAGGGCCAAGTTGGGGACAGAGGGAGGAAAGGGACACTTTACCTAGCAAGGAAGTCCACAAGGCTTCAGCCTGAATTGCAAGTCCATTGGAAAGCTGGGGTTCAGTTTTAGATCATACTTAGAAGTTTATACAAATTGTTCTCCTGTTTCTATGTCATGCCCAGATCATATAAAATCTGGTGATTTGCTGGAAGAAATCAGAAAAGTGAGGGAGACAAGGTGGAATCTTGTGGGAACCCCTAGCATAGATGCTACAGGCCTAAGAGTAGTCCCTTAGCACCATCCTCAGGAATCAGCCCTCCTGGTAGGCAGCAAAACACCACACCACACCACACATCACACCACATGCCTATCCAGAATGTTACTGTGGTTGATGGTGTTACAAACTACTGAGATGCAGGAGAATTAGCAGGGTCACACTTGCCCCAATCCATCTTCCGGTATAGGTGATCCATCAAGGTGACCAAGGCATTTCCCAGAACAAAACCATGCCTGAAGCCCGACTGAAATAGATCCAGATAATCAGTCTCACCTAAGAATGTCTGGAGTTGCACAGCAACTGCTCACTTGGTCACCTTGCCCAAAGAGGTTGATTGTTCTCAACCAGCAATACAATACGGTTGCTACAATACTTGGAATCCAAGGAGGATTTCTTCAGGAGTGCCACAGTTGTCTCCTTTAGGGCAGACAGGTGACATCTAAGAAAGCAATAATCCTATACTAGATCTATTATGTCTGTTTTAGATTACTTGACTTCTCTATCTGCTGCCACACTCACCACCCTTAAGTTTCTAGGGCCCACCCTCTGTTCTCAGGACACTGGTAAACTAAGGCACATCACTCACCACTATCATGCACCACATCACATATGATCTAGCCTCTACATGCATGCATCTCATTGCATAGATACCCAGTTGTCTTTATTCTTCTCCCTTAAAAAGGAGGAGCGGGGGAATTGCATGAATCATGTGTGTGCACCATAGGGTAGCTATGTGGAATGCCTGTTGCACACATGATATTGTCTGCAAAGTAGAGGAGAAGGAGAAACACTCACTGTTGCACAAGACAAAGGCTGAGGCACTTGGGTAAGTGGCTGAACTGGGTCCTTGAGTTATTGGCAGGCTCCTCTGGGTTCTCACCATCTGCTTTCCTCCATCTTCATTGTCTCCCTGGTGCTGGGAGCCATTGGTTCATAATTATAAATGATGAAATGATGATTGCATATTTTTGAATGTGTTTATCAATAAATATTTGTGAAGTATGGGTAACGATAAGCAAAATCCATCCCTTGGCCCTGAATATGGAAAGTATTATGCAGTAGGCTCCACATGTAGAATGGACCTCAGGTGGCATGTAGTGATGGCAGTATCTAAATTCAGCCCCATAATGCTGCACATATGTGAAGAACCTGTGAGCTGTAATTGTCTATATAGCACTAGTGGGGAAAATCCAAATGTTTCTCAAGAATTTTTCCCTGGCTCATAATGTTGGTGCACACATGCATGCTGATTTGTGCTGTTTGAATGATCACATTGCCTCCTAAGTTGTGTACTTTAGTCTAACCTGTCCTGCACCACCACATTGCATCAGCCATGGTGAGCAGCCACTTGCGAATTCAAGTCCCCCTCTTCAAAGAAACACATTTGGGAACACGTTTGATCAGGGAGGGTGACAACAACAACAAGTTCTAGTAAGTTCTTCACTATCCCTACAACTGGACTAAATTTGGTCCAAATTAGTTAGGCGGTTCACAAGTTAGCCCAATTGCTCCTCAGATATACATGTGTCTACCATCTTGAATTGTTATGGATGACATCATCACAAACTATGCCATTGAGGTGTCCCTATGGATCTCTACAGCTGTAGCAAATTGTTTCAAATCAGTTAGATGGTCCACAAGTTAGCCCACTTGCACCTCAAAAGTTTACACACCCACCATCTTGAATTGGGATGGATGACATCATCCCAAACTATGCCATTGAGTTGTCTCTGTGTGTCTCTACAACTGTACTCAACTTGGTTCATATTGGTCCAGGCATTGCAAAATTAATAGCGGGGGGACACACGGACAGGCACACACATGGATACACACATGGAATTCTGGGTGATCTCATAAACCTACTGGAAAGTAGGCTAAAAAAAAAACAGCTAATGAATTTCTGTGCTTTTATGGTATCTGCTGTATGCATACAGGTGAAACTCGGAAAATTAGAATATCGTGCAAAAGTCCATTAATTTCAGTAATGCAAATTAAAAGGTGAAACTGATATATGAGACAGACGCATTACATGCAAAGCGAGATAAGTCGAGCCTTAATTTGTTATAATTGTGATGATCATGACGTACAGCTCATGAAAACCCCAAATCCACAATCCCAGAAAATTAGAATATTAGATGGAACCAAGAAGACAAGGATTGAAGAATAGAACAATATCGGACCTCTGAAAAGTATAAGCATGCATATGTATTCAGTACTTGGTTTGGGCCCCTTTTGCAGCAATTACTGCCTCAATGCGGCGTGGCATGGATGCTATCAGCCTGTGGCACTGATGAGGTATTATGGAAGACCAGGATGCTTCATTAGCGGCCTTCAGCTATTGTGGATTGTTTGGTCTCATGTCTCTCATCCTTCTTTTGGCAATGCCCCATAGATTCTCTGTGGGGTCAGGTCAGGCGAGTTTGCTGGCCAGTCAAGCACAGTACACTGTATACTTTTCAGAGGTCCGATATTTTTCTATTCTTCAATCCTTGTCTTCTTGGTTCCATGTAATATTCTAATTTCCTGAGATTGTGGATTTGGGGTTTTCATGAGCTGTACGCCATGATCATCACAATTATAACAAATTAAGGCTTGACTTATCTCGCTTTGCATGTAATGCGTCTGTCTCATATATCAGTTTCACCTTTTAATTTGCATTACTGAAATTAATGGACTTTTGCACGATATTCTAATTTTCCAAGTTTCACCTGTATGTGGCTTAGCTGTGGGCAGAGGATCGCAGGGTTAGAAGGTGGAATCAGGAGATCCAGGCAACCAGTCAGAACTACTCAGGAATCAAAGCCAGTGAGGTGATTCACATGAGCAGCAGAAACCGGGCTAAGAGAGCCCAGCCCAGTTCCTGTTGTTTGTATGCAGCAACGGGAGCTGTGCGGCTCCTGGTGGCAAGTCAGCTTAAATGCCCTCCCCCTGAAATGAGGTTAGCAGAGCAAGCGCTCTGCTAACCCCATTTTTTTGGTCGTGGGTCTGCCGCGGCTGCTTGGAGCCACAGCAGACACACTTGGGGAGTGAGGACGCCAGGAATGCCCTTGCGCTGTGCATTACTGGGGCTCGGGGGTGGAGGAAGCCATGTGGCGGCATTTCCCTTCGCCCAACCCCCGGAGCTACCGGACAAGCAATGGCCGGGCACAGGAGTGCCCAAGCAAAGCCGCTGCTCGTCTGGGCGGGAAATCCACCCTCCCAGCAACAGGCTAGTCTGCAGAGAGAGCTGGTTAAACCCACTCTCCCCTCAAACACGCTTATGGCTCTTCACACTAATTGTGTAACGAGCATCAGTAAGTAGCCAAAGGGAGGAACATGCTAAAGGTCAAGTCAATCAAATCATCAGGAATCTGGGGACAAACCAGAAGCCAAAGATTAGCAACAAGCCAAAGGTCAAGCCAAGCAGACAGTCCAGAACTAGAGGACAAATCAGGAGTCAAAGGTCATATCAGAGGGGCCACAGATGAAGGCAGTAAACAAAAATAAATATACCACTGGCAAGGAGACCTTGAAACAGAGGCAAAGTCTGCCTGAGACAGGAAATCTGTTATATTCTTCCTGTCTACAGGCAAGTGTAGCATAGGGGCTGGACTAAAAAAAGGCTGCTGCTGTGCAGCAAGTTACCACAAGTAGTAGGAGTAAGCAGAGCTTCAAGGAACACCAACAGGTGGTGTCAGAGTGGGGTGAAGGGCAAGTGTCCCCCTAGACAAGTAGCTTACCTCATTTGCCACCGACCACTGCTGCACCCCTGTGGTAGCTTGAGGTAAATACATTTTTTTACATTTTTATATAATCTCTCTCTCTCTCTCTCTCTCTCTCTCTCTCTCTCTCTCTCTCTCTCTCTCTCTCACACACACACACACACACACACACACACACACACACACACACACACACCCCATTACTGTTTTCCAGGAATCTAACATGTGGGACAATGTTTGCCCCCCACCAAATCCACTTTTCCCCTTCTGTGCCCCATCATTTCTTTTCTGTTGCCGCCACTGCATGTGCCAATGGTTGACATGATAACCATGCTTCTGCAGGATCTTGTCAAACTTTTAAAGCCAGAGAACTCCTAGGAGAAATGATGCAGTGTTCATAACATCGTTGAGTATTACAAGCCAAACGGGTTTGTATATCAGACCAAGTACCTGCAATTTGTTTGTTTGTTTGTTTGTTTGTTTGTTACATTTATAAACTGCCCCATCCAAAGGCTATGGGCAGTGTACACCAACTTTAAAAAGACATAAAAACACACAGTTCAAAACACAGTGCTAAGGAGAGGAATTAGAAAATTCAAAAACAAAACAATTAAAATTGCAGTGCTGTCACTAATCAAAACCTTTGCAGCTGACCATTTTTTGGGAATAAGAGGCCAGGAGTCTCAGGCATCCCAAGCCCTGCAGGTCATTCCTTGGAGGGTGTGACAGGATTGTCTGAAGAAAGGATGTTGGGTAGAAGAGACTCAATGAGAGGAAGCTGTTGCTGCTGCTAGGTGTGGAGAGACTGAGCTGGAATGAGAAGTTTGTACTTGTACATGTCAAATATGTACATTCATCAGATCCCATTCTAAGAAAAATGGAAGGGGTCAGGGCAGGCCAGAGCAGTGGGGTTCCTGAATCCTGAAAAGGTGTATTTCCACGGTAGCTATCATACATTAATCTACCCCTTTCTCTGCCTTAAATGGAGATTTCAGGGATTGAACATGGGACCTTCTGCATTCCAGGCCGCTACCCTTCCACCAAGCTACAGCCCTTCCCCTAAGTGTTGTGCGACTGCAGAATGCAGTAGACATGGTGTTCATGGAATACTGGAGCATATCTATGCAGTGACAAGGGAAACGACAAGCATGCAGAACTGAGAGCACCATGGACATTCACCTGTCTTTCAAAACGCTGAGTGGGGTTTGATCCAACTAACATTTACTGCCATTGGCCTAAATTAATGTTTCCATATGTGATTGGGTTGCATGTTGCAGAGAAACACCATGCAGTTTATCATTGTCTGGGATCACACACACACACCCTGCCCATGGTCTCAGTGCAAAGGCATCCAGCTAACTTCCAACAAGACTACAGCCTGGCTCAGATTTGGTCTGGCATGACCCTCTGACATTGCTCGCCTTTAGTGGTAAGCCATGATGCCCCACCAGCTGCCATAAAGGTCCTGTAATCAGGCAGACAGCAGCCTCAGTTGCCAAGGCAACCAAGATGCTGTGCCACCTGAGTATTAATCCTGATGTCTCTTGGTAGGATGTGAGATCTTCTCGTGGAGCCACAGAATGCTGCACCATATATAGGAAGGGACGAGGGTGAAGCCAAGGATGTTGGCCAGCTGACAGTTCTGCTCCCAGAAGGGAAAGCTGGGGGGCAAGTAGGAAATAGATGAAGGCTCAACCTTCTCCTTTTCTTAGGTGAGGTGAAAGACTAAGGTGAACTGGGCAGCAGGAGGAGCCAGGTGCTTTTTATTTTATAGTAAATAAAATATGGTTACTTTATGTATTGACTTAGTATGGTTAGCTGTGTTCTTATTTTATATGGCCTATGTCTATGCACAGTGGCTGACATTATGTGCAGCCTTTGGTTGCTCTAACATTCTGCCTTGGGGTTCCTGTGGAATTCTAGGGCAGCGCCAGCCTGGAAAGAGTTGAATGAGTGGTTGCGTTAGCCATGCTTCTGTTTTTCCCATTCACTGCAATGGGGAAGCAGCAGAAGTGCTGCTGGTGCCCCCAACACTGTCTTAGGATTCCTAAGCAGCCCCAAGGGGGAGCATTAGCACAATGGAAGGCTGTATCATATCAGCCACTGAATAAAGGATGGATAGATAGATAGATAGATAGATAGATAGATAGATAGATAGATAGATAGATATAATCACTTGGGCATAGTTCAACACCCATGTATCTTACTTGATATGTCCAGCTGGTAAACACTTGGGCCAAGTTCACACTTGTATGTTCATCAGCAGGTGACTGCAGCATTCCATGATAATACACACATTTGAACAGACCATCACAGGTCTCACACAGCAGAAAAAACTGTCATGTCACCTCACATCCAATGCTTTTCAGGGCAGTCAGTCAGCTGGCAATAACCAAATGTAAAGAAATCAAGCGGTATATGAGCATGTGCCGACCAGCAACTGGCAGCTGAACGTGTGGACTGATGCAATGGGAAAGCATTGCTTCCGAGGCACTCTGAGGAAAAACAGATTCTGCCTGTGGTGGTTGCACTGCTGTAGTTAAGCACATGTGCAAGTCATCAATCAGTACTGCCGTCATCAGGGGATGAATATCCATAGGACTAGCCCTTGATAACTGCGGCATAACTGCAAGGACTGCCTATTCACATGTGCAAGTCAACAATATAGGTAGAGCTTTCATATCAACTCAAGCCCAAGGCATCTCAATGGAGTCAATTCATCCAGTTAGATACCAGCCTAAGAGTACTATAAAGAAATGTAGAGCATTCTGAAAACAGGTCCTATGCCACAAAGGCAGCATATGAACCAGTCCTAAACACACCCGGTTTTGATCTTATTCTGATGGATAGTCCTGCCTTAAGGCCTTATTTCATATGCATATCTGCCTCCACTCAAAACCTCACCTGGGATACCATTACAAATAGCCCCATTATTGAGTCATGGGTATTGCCTATATGAAATGGCATAACTTTTGACAACCCAATATCACAAGGTTCAGCTCCAGTCACTAAAGGTTATTAGAAAGTTGACTCAAGAACAGCATATAGGTAAGATCTGCCTTTTAAAAAGAAAACTAAAAATAGGCAGTGGGTTTGATCAAGTGGGAAATCCCTCACATGATTGCCCCCCATCCACATGCTTTCTTTGATTCCTATACAATGGGATAGCACCACATAATTTCTGTTTCCCATACTGCTGTGTGAAATGAGAAGGGGCTCTTAGTCATTATGTCTTCATCATATCCAGTTCCCATTCTTAGTTGTAAGACTGCTTTGATTGAGGCTGTCCTCCTCCTATGCACAAATACTATTTAGCAAGTTCTGCTGAATGCTAAAACATATGAAGCTACCTTACATGCAGGCTGTATGAATCTTGTTGCAAAATTTCAAGAATCAGAAGTATAACATATTCACGTGCGGTCAAATGATATGGCTGGCAGCACAGATGAAGAAGAGAGTGAGCCTGGATGTCCACCACAGTGGTCATGATGCCCTCCCAGCATGATCAAGGGTTGCACTGGGAGGGCATTGAGATGTCTGTGGGGGATGACCCAAGTCATGTGCTCTTGCCATGCCCCCTGCTTCCAGCTGCAATGTTTGAACTGGCCCATAATTATCTTATATTGGATTGTTTTCACTGAAGAACTCTCTGCAGTTCAAAACACACTGGGAATGTTCTCCCTGATATATTTGTATCGAACACAGAGATATTGTATTATGAGCCAGACCTTTGGACCATCTAGTCCAGTATGCCTTACAGCAGCTCTCCAGCGTCTGAAGTACTGTGTATGTCAGCCCTGCTACCTGAGGTCTGCTTAACTGGTGACATCAGGAATGGAGTCTTGGGAACAATGCTTAAACTTTGCTCCTGGAGGTGCAGGTCCTGAAATAGTCTTCCATGTAAACAGCTTTAGGATCAGGCTGTGAGTCTCTCTGAAAATCAGTAGGATTTAAGAGAGGTTATCTTCAGCTGAGGATTAGCTGTGTTTCTGTTCAGTATTGATTTAAATTTGCATGTGCCTGGTTTTTGATTATTTGACTTTTTTTCCTCCCTGCCCCAATTGGTACTTGACATATACCTTCAGTCTGATGAACTACAGGACAGAAGGCTGAATGATGCCCATACCCCGGGGGGATGAAATGCTGGAATCTAAGGATGGATACGTTATAAACAAGAGTAGCTCTTATCCTTTAGTTCACCCTGCTACTAACCCTTCCTACCAGAGACAGCTAAATCAATCCCTCCGGGGTGACAACCACAACATTCGGAAAAAGAACAGGAAAATCAGGGAAGAAAACAAGACTTTCCGTAAAGAAAACAAGGCCCTTCGTGAAAAAAATCGTGCCCTCCGGGACACAAACAACATTCACTGGGAGGAGAACAGCACTCCAACGGATATTAAACTGGATGCCATGGAGGAGAAAAAAGCTCTTGAGGAGCAAGAAAAGGCCCTCCGAAAGCAAAACAAGGCCCTCCGCGAAGAGATACGGTCTCTCCAGGAGCAGGAAGTAGCTTTTAAAATGGAAGAGAAAGCTCTTCAGGAGGAACTTATGGCTTTGTGGGAGGAGAACATGGCCTTTCAGGAACAGATAAAAGCTCTCAGAGATAATACTTCAGCTGCTGTGGAAGAGGGAAAGTGTCTTCAGCAAGAGAAAATAGCCCTCCAAGAAGAAGAAGTTGCCCTCAAGGAAGAAAACAGGGCACTCAAAGAAGAAAGGAAAGCTCTTGAAGAGGAAGATAAAGCCCTGAAGGAAGAGAATGAAGTTCTCCAGGAATGGAAGGAATTCCTCCAAGGCACCAACAGTTTTGAGACGGAAGAGCAGTCCACATAATCTGAGGATGTAGGCGGGGGAGGATCTTCCAGCATACTGGCAAAAAGAAAACACAAGTCAAGGCAACTGAGGTGGCTGTGCTACAGACATTTACCAAGATTTAAGCATTAACATGCATCACAATAACTTGGTATCTGCAGCCTTGATTCCAGGATGCTAATAAATCCCTCTGGAAGTGCAGAGCGCATGATGTCAGAGAGCTCATTTATTTTCCAATTTTATTTCGTTTGAAGACCAGCAAATACCACAACTCCCCAGATTTACTATAGTCCTTCCCACACACAGCATAAGATTAATTTGCTGGTTGCTAGGTTTCTACTTGTTTATTTCTATGTGGTTTTCACACTTTCTCTCTTTACCAAAATAGTGAATTTTAAGAGAAATTTCACTCATGTATATGTTGTATGATTTGATTTATATATGAAATGTTATTTATTCATGTCTGAGCATTTCCCCAGCCCCAGCCCAAAGAGTTAGAGCATGTTACAACATATTTTAAGAGTGCAGCCCACAACCACATTTACTTAGAAGGAGTGATTATCTTAGTTTAAATGACTTTAAAAGGGGTCAGGCAATTTCAAAAGGTACAGCAGCCAAGGGCTTCTAGCTTTGATGCTCCCTCCAAGATCAGGGGAAGTATAGCTGCTGTTCTAGAGCCTTAGGAGAGATTAGAGCCTTTGCTGCTGTCCTAGAGCCTTGAGAGTCAGGCAGTATAAAAACAAATAAGCAAGCAAGCCTCTGAATACCAGTTGCAGGTGACCAACAGTGAGAGAGGAAATATGCCTTCATCTTCTTGTGGGCTTTCCAGAAGCCCCCTGTGGGGAACATGATGTTGGACTAGATAGGCCTTGGCCTAATCCAGCAGGACTATTCTCGTTTTTATGTCCCAGTAGCACATAAGAAAATGTCCTCAATATTTACTTGGGATAGTATCCCCTGCTATGTGGGGTGCTGTGTGGATGGGATGAAGTGCACCTTTTCCTTGCTGCACATCCTGCTGAAACCTCAACCATTTGTTGCTACAGGCCAGCTATATGTGAGACACATTCATTATAGATTAAGGTTATTTTACCAATAAAGGTTGTGCCGTTGAGTCGGTGCCGACTCTTGGCGACCACAGAGCCATGTGGTTTTCTTGGTAGAATACAGGAGTGGTTTACCGTTGCCTTCTCCTGCACAGTCTGAGATGATGCTTTTCAGCACCTTCCTATATCGCTGCTGATCGATATAGGAGTTTCCCATATTCTGCAAAACACACCAATGGGGATTCGAACCAACAGCCTCCTGCTCTCTAGGCAGGTTGCTTCCCCACTGTGCCATTAGGTGGCTTTTTTATTTTACTAATAAAGGCAGGTCTTATTAGAAACTCATCATGGAAAGTGTAGTAAAGCTATTGATCTGAGAGTCTTCAAAGGTCTCAGGGCACTTACATAAACTTTTGTAGTAAATTACAGGAGCAGAGGCCACAAAAATTTAGGTCCAAATAAGACAAAAGAGCAGGAGACCTGTGTTCAGATCTCCTTTACTTTTTGTAAGCCATTTATATATTGGTGTAGGGGGGGACCTGATGCCCCAGTTTTCCATTTATCAAAACAATCCTGGTAGCAGCTTACAATACATGTCAGAAAATTAAATACTAAAACATAAAACAGCAGCACAAAGTTAAAGGGAATAGGATCAGGATCATGGTGCTGGGAATGGGAGATTAATTCATCTCTTTTCCTCTAACCATCCCCCTGATTGAAATTTCTCCACCCCACCCCCAGCTTAAGTTGCTGGTTGCTCTGCTGTGTAAAATATTGGTTCAAGCCACATTTTGTGACCTGCCAGATGACTGAAGGGTTCCCCTTCCTCACTTTTGTAATTGCAAGTAGGCAGACAGATACTAGCAAAGTTTACTAAGCCTCTGGTGTGCCACTCTAACAGATTGGTGGGCACTCGATGGGTTATTGCAAGTTGTGCTTCTAAGGCATGCAGAGTAATGACCTGGATGAAATTGTGGTCTTCATCACAATCATCAAAATAATATCGTGAAAACAGTTGTATCAATCAATTCCAGTGCCTGGAGGAATGATAGCAGTTTTGTTTACTTCAGTTGGCTTCCCAACTAGATTGCTTGTTGGAGGGAGGGTGAGGTGATGGGATGTGGGTATATTTAGGGGAGTTATGGTTGAATGAAAGGCCCAAGGCACAGTGCCAAGGAGAGAGAAAAGGCAAGACAGTCAGGGATCATATTGTGTTGGAACGGCCGAGAGCCATTGGTGCTAATTCCTGCTATGCTTCTCCCCTCACTGGAAGGGCAGAGGCTGGAGGGCAGGGCTGTCCTAGTTCAGATGCTCCAGCCACATCAAGTGCTTGGATTAGACTGTTCAAAGACTGTAGACAGCTGGCACAGAGCTGGGGGAGGGAAATCACCTGGGACCAATGAGGGCATTCCAGGGCAGTCCTCTGGACAGATTGGCAAGCAAGGGCAGTGGAGGAAGGGAAAATTCTGTTTCTAGGAGGTGCAAAAGTTACATTTTGTCAGTCCACACATGAAAGGCTAGCACTTTTGCATTACACATTTAAAAAATAAAGAGCACAAATCAGTTCTTTAAAAACATGGTAAAATGACGGGGGGGGGGGAGAGAGAGAGAGAGAGAGAGAGAGAGAGAGAGAGAGAGAGAGAGAGAGATGGGCCATAGCTTGATGGTAGAACATCTGATTTGCATGCAGAGAGTCCCAGATTGAGTTCATGGCAGCTTCCGGTAGGGCTGCAAAACAGAGGTGTATCTAGGGAAAATAGCGCTTAGGGCAAGCACTGAAATTGCGCCCTTGTCCAAACAGGAATGATGGGACTTGTAGTCAACCATATCTGGAAATCCCTGTTAAAACGAACACTGTACCATCTAGGCATGGTTGTTGATCAAAACCTGAAAACATGAGCCATCTCTGTAAAAGATTTAGAACAACAGTCAGGAGTTATGCGTGGATTCCAGGTGTCATTTGCTCTGTCTCATATCATGCTTTTAAAAAAACATGACTTTGTCCTAGACTAGAGGATATCCTGCCCAAATAGCCACTAGCAAAATAGGGGAAGAAGAAGGTGACGGGGGGGGGGCGTGTCTATAAACCAGTGAATGATTCTTACCAGCCTTTGTCTTGTGATGACTGTTGGCTCATGATGGGGTATATGTGCATTCACCACACTATTGCTTGCTTTGACACCAGGAGGGAGGAGGATACATTAGTCTGCCACACTAGACAGAGGAATTTTCAACAGGCGCAGACAGCCAAGTTCTGCCAGGGCCAAAACAAGCCCCTGCCGGACTAAGAAATCATTGTAATTTGCCCCTTGCTGTCACAAGCAGTGTGCTGTTATTTTATTATTGACTCTAAATCTCAGATATCCCAGTCATGGATGGAAAATTCAAGGTCAGTTTACAAGAGACACACTTTCTACATGGAAGTTTCTTCTGTGCAGGTGTTGTGCAGAAACCCATGTGTAGTGACTGCCAGGGGCATAGCAAGGTTGGAATGGGCCAAGATGAGATTTTAAAATGGGCCCCCAGCCCCTCAAAGTCCAGGGCCTCCACGCACCCCAGGCCCCCAAGGATTTAAGTCTGATATTTCAAAATAAGTATGCTGCCTGAAAATACATTTCACTGAATACACACATGCACACTTCACAATATATAGTGATATACAGTGAGTACTATATATTTGTGCTACTTTTAATGCCTAGAACACACTAGAAACATGAATTATTAAAATGGCCTCCTTGCTGCAGATTAGCAAAGGAGACTTTCAACCATGCAGGGTGAGCCTGTTTGTTTTCTCAGAATTCTTGAACAAATTCAGTACAGTTTGATTCCAGGAGGTTTTTCACAAGAGGCTTTTAAAGCCCTTTAACACACATCTCCTCTGGAATGGAGGTGCTGCATTCACATGTTGGCCAGATGTACCCTGAAGTCCTGTGAGTTATTGGAGAGCAGTTCACACACAAGAAAAATAAAATAAAATAAAATAAAATAAAAACACAACACATGCTTCACAGTTCTCACTCAGACCTTCTGGGGTGCAAAACAACTTGAACATAAGTGCATTTATACATGAATGAATGAATGAATGAATGAATATAATATTGTTTGTTCCAGAAGTTTTTGTAATTTTCTGCCATGAAACAAGCAACAGGCCTTTTTAGATAGTAAAAAGCCAGAAATTTAAAGCCAGAAATTTTTCAATCTGTTTTAAATTAAATATTCAGAGACTTCTCAGTCTCCCCCCCCCATCAAAGCCCTATGGCAAGGAGATCCCTATATACCTGGGGTGGGAGGGGGGTAATCACAAAAAGGAATTCACAGTCTACCTTGCAAAAGCTGTGTTGGATGGTCTGGGCAGAGAGTCTGCTGCAAAGAACTCTTCCTGCTTCCTTCCTGGCTTGCTGGGGCATGCCAAGTTCAGGCTTCAGGGAGGCCTACAGGGAGGCCTCTCTGGAAGCCCCGCCCACCTGCAATCAGCTGAGAGGCGGGGAGCGAAGAAGAGCTCTCTGCAGTTTGCAGGCCGCTCGGACCCTCGGCCAGAGCCGGAGGGCAAGGCAAGCAGGATGGCAAGTGGCTGAGGGGCCCTGGGGCCGGGCCAGTGGGCAATGGGGTGGGGGTGGCAGGAACTGGTGTGGCGCCCCCTCCTCAGTGGCGCCTAGGGCACGTGCCCTGGCTGCCCCCCCCCCAAGTTGCACCCTTGAATGCAGGTGGTGTGCCTTTCTCTTGACAAGATGCGTGCTTTCTTGCCTCGTTGCAGGCACTGTCATGGTTAGGTGTGCAGTGGCTTGTGATATCCATGTTGAGATCTGATTTGGCAGTTTTGCTGAGCCAAGGCAAAGGGATGTGTATTAGTTGCTAGGCAACAGCAAGGGACTTTCAGCTGCTGATTTGTTGGCTCCCCGACCCCTGGGCCAAATATCCCATTTACTTTTGGAGTTGGCCCTGGGCTGGCATATATTGATACAGATATGAACTATTCCCTATCAAAAGAAAAGAGAGAGAGAGAGAAACTATTTGCTAAATGTGCTTTCAAAATTCAGCCATCTGGTCTTGGCAAAATAAGGAAATTCTATAAAAGTAGTTCCATTTTTATTAAGGGGCATCCAAAACAGTCATATCTCCTGGAGCTGTTTATTTCTCTTAAGTTAAAACAATTAGTAGACTAAATGTTGGCCACTCTGGCCAGGAAATTGAATCCTTTTAAGAAAATCAATGTATGACCATCCAGTTAGCATAATGTTAATAAAATGTAATAATGGTGTCAGGATTACAGAAACTCTCTCTTCACTTTTAAAAGGACACTGACCTTGAAGATTGGATGATATTCCTGAATCATTGCCAGAGTATCAAGCTTGTTGCCTAGAGCTGTCTGAATCAGGCGCACTATTTGTCTGAAACATCACCTCTTTGCATTACTGCATTCATAGGCACAGCACTCCCATGGTGATGTGTTGTTCTAGGTGCAAACACTCAGTCCAATGTATCCCATTAAGAAGGGATCTTCTGTTGATTCTAATGATTCTTCTCAGTGCATGCATAATGAGCCTCAAGAGCAAACGTATTCTTGTCCTTACACTTGACCATCTTTAAGGGCTCTTAGATGGTCAAGGACAGGCATTCGACCACTGAGTTGTGTAGCTAATGCAGTGGTCCCTGCATTGCTGTCTTATTTCATTGTCATATCAAATCTAACATCTGCAGTGACAAGTGCTGTCTTTCAGGCTTTCCTTCTTCTCTCTTCTCCGGCAGAAAAACAGCCTGGAGGCTAAAGGTCTTCTCATTGCTGATCCTGCATTTGGGAGGAGGCCTGCTATGTAGGGGGCCTCTTCATTCTCTTTCCCTGAAGTATCAGCAGGGATGGATTGCCCTGGGTGGAGGTCTGATACAGAGCTCTCATGATATAAAGGTGGTCTCCTTGGGTTCTTCTGCCAGAATACAAGCAAGGCTGGAAGGTCCTGTGAGATGGCCTGATATGGAGGTTGCCTTTTTTGGTTCTTTCCTGTCATGCTCTACAGAGAGCCACCCCCACGGCTTTTCTTCCTGCAAAGGAAATGGAGGTGCCACCTCCTAGCTGTTCACCCAACAAGATTCCAACCAGAAACAAGGTGGGGGTGTGTGTATCTATGTAAATCACAAATGGTGCACAAACTCTGTTAGGTTGGATAGCCACTGCTCCCCGGATGTGGAGTTTTTAATGATTAAATGTAGACCTTTTTATCTCCCCCGGGAATTTACAGCAGTAGTATTGACGGTGGTGTATGTGGCACCAACTGCAAACGCACACGAGGCCATGAGTATTTTGTATGAGAACATTAATAGTAAACTGAGCAAATACCCAGAGGCGGTGCAGATTATTGCGGGGGATTTCAACCACACAGATTTGAAGGCAGTATTCCCGAAATTTCATCAGCACATCAAGTGTGCAACGAGGGAGGGAAATACGCTTGACAAGGTGTATACAAACATTAAACGGGCATTTGAGGTTAAGCCCTTGGCTCACCTTGGCAGGTCAGATCATGTGTCCCTGCTTTTGACACCAGCGTACATACCTCTCAGAAAGCAAGCCCCGATATCAACACGTACTGTTATAGTGTGGCCTGAGGGAGCCTCTCAACAGCTGCAGGACTGTTTTCAGGAGACTTATTGGAATGTGTTTGACCATCATGATCTGGAGATCCACACATCAATGGTCCTGGATTATATTAAATTTTGTACAGCCAACGTCACCAGGGAAAAGTATGTGAAGATGTATCCAAATAGGAAGCCCTGGATGACAGGGGAAGTTCGGAGGCTGTTGAAGGCCAGAAACTTTGCTTTTAGAACTGGAGATCGAGCATTGTATAGCATAGAAAGGGCGAATTTGAAGAGGGGTATTAAGAAGGCAAAAGCTGAGTATAAAGGGAAAATTGAGAATTATATGAGCAGCCATGACACTAGACAAATGTGGCAGGGGGTTCAGCAACTTATTGGCTATAAATCTAACAATCCATCAACTGTAGAGAGTACTGCCTCCCTGGTGGGGGAGCTGAATACCTTTTTTGCCCGGTTTGAGGTGACACTGGCAGTGGTTCCAGGAGTGCTGCCGGAGTCACTGTTCTTACTTCCCGAGGAAAATGTTGTTAGAGTGGAAAATGCTGTTAAAGTGAAAGAGGGGGAAGTGAGGCGGGTACTAAAGGAAATAAATGTGAGGAAGGCTATGGGCCCTGATGGAGTGGCTGGTAGGGTGTTGAGAGACTGCTCGGAACAACTGGCAGAAATTTTTACGAAGATTTTCAATCGATCTCTGGCCCAAGCCACTGTTCCATCTTGTCTGAAATCCTCTACTATCGTACCTCTGCCAAAAAAATCTAATATAGATAGCCTGAATGACTTTCGACCTGTGGTGCTTACACCCATCATAATGAAATGCTTTGAGAAATTGGTGCGGAATCGTATTATGGCTTGTTTGCCAGATGGATTTGATTTTTATCAAACTGCATATAAGAAGAAGAGATCCACGGAGGATGCTGTGACTATGGCCTTACACACTGTCCTGACCCATTTGGAGAAACAAGGGAATTATGCAAGACTGCTTTTTGTAGACTTTAGCTCTGCATTTAATACTATTCTCCCATATAGATTGGTGCCAAAATTATTGGACCTGGGGCTTCCACCGTGCTTATGCAGGTGGATACTGAATTTTCTATCAGATCGTTCTCAACGGGTCAGGATGGGCTCTTATGTCTCGACGGATCTCAGTATAAATACAGGGACGCCGCAGGGGTGCGTGATGAGTCCACTTTTGTACACGCTTTACACATATGATTGTGTTCCCAATTACCTCAGCAATAGGATTATTAAGTTTGCAGATGACACAACTGTGGTTGGTCTGATTACTGCTGGAGAAGGGGAGTCGGCCTATAGGAAGGAGGTGGAGAGGCTGACAGACAACTTATTCCTCAATTTAAAGAAAACAAAGGAGATCATTGTGGATTTCAGGAAATGCAAATTGGATTTCCAGCCACTCATTATTGAAGGGATTTGTGTGGAACGGGTTTCGGTGTTTAGATTTCTGGGAATGGAGCTGAGAGATGACCTGACATGGGGAGCAAACACCAAAGATCTGATGAAGAGAGCACAGCAGAGATTATACTTCTTGAGAGTTCTCCGGAGGACTAATCTCTCAAGTAATCTATTGTTGGTGTTTTATCGCTGTGCTATAGAGAGTGTGTTGACTTATGGGATCTGTGTGTGGTTTGGGAGTTGTACAGCCAGAGAAAGAACACTGCTGTCCAAGGTTGTTAAGACTGTGGAGAAAATAATTGGATGTACTCTTCCTACCTTAGATCAAATCTATGCCACTAGATGTTATAATAAAGCTGTGGAGATAGCGCAGGATCCCACGCACCCTGGAAACAATCTCTTTCAGCTTCTGCCTTCGAGAAGGAGGTATAGGGTCATAAAGACCAGGACCAGCCGCTTGAGAAGTAGCTTCTACCCAAAAGCGGTCTCAGCTTTGAACGCAGCAAAACACAGCTTCTGAGGGGTTTTTTGTATTTAGTTTTTAGAGTTTTTTAGTGGGTTTTTAGTGGGTTGGTGGGAGGGGGGTGTATGGGTATATGTTTAGATTATTCTTGTTAGGTCCTGTAGTAGTGGTTGTAGATTCTTTTCAATCTCGTTGTTCTGCACAGGACAATGACAATAAAGATTTATCTATCTATCTATCTATCTATCTACCCAGGGCCAAATCAGTCACTCAGTTTGACTCCGCCTGGATCTAAGCCTCCAGCTGCTGCTTTGGCTCTTGGTGGAAAATAAGAGGGCTGGAGAATAACATTTGGCCTCAAACTTGGGCCTTCCAGCTGTTGTTTGATTACAGCTTCCATAGTCCCCAGTAGTCGCAGTAGCCAATAGTCAGGGTTGATGGGAACTGTAGCCAAACAGCAGCTGGAGGGCTGGAGTTGTGCAGCCCTGCCCTAAATCAAGCTTCCTCTTCCGCATCACCATTCCATCCTCTTCCACATGGAGCAGATCTCTCTTCAGGGCCAAAATCCAGCCTCCTTGCCATACATGTTGGGGCAGACAAGCTCTGTATGAGCCTCCTGGCAAGGAACTGTCTATCTTGAGCTACATCTTGAACCTCTCAAACATCTCTTGGCCCTGAGTGGACTGGCCAAGAGAATCTTTTCTGTAGCTGAGTTTGACCCAAAGACCTTTTTACCCAACTCTACCCAAAGAATATTCAAAGCAAGGCAAATGTATTTTCTTTAAAATAAAACATTTTATTTTTAAAACAATAAATATGCAAGTTTTATTGCTGTTCTATCTCTACATCCTATTAAAACAAATATTTAATAGGACTTTTAATAGGATGTAGAGATAGAACAGCAATAAAACTTGCATATTTATTGTTTAAAAATGTTTTATTTTATTGCTGTTCTATCTCTACATCCTATTAAAACAAATATTTAATAGGACTTCTGGTTGGACTGCTAACGAGGCTGCACGCTTCCCGACAGGGGAGACTGAGGAGGAGTATTTTAAGGGGGTTTTGAGGCTTCATAACCCCCCTACGCCACCCTGGATTAAAGGGGTTTGGATCAAGATTTCCCACAGATTCCCCCTGAGCAGGCTCCCTATATTAGAGCAGTGCTGGAGAGCACAGTTCTGATTTAGGTTGAGCGGTGGGGGCTGGGATTCATCAAGCTATATTCCTCCATCAGAAATTCTTCCGACTGAAGCCGGTTGGCATCTAATCTCTATTGGTTTGGATTATAATTAATTACTTAAAGTTTAAGAAGCTCACCTCTCAGCGTGATTAAGGATAACTTGCTGGAATTTCTCCTGCTTTTGTTGGAAGGACTTCACAGAACTCAAGCCGTTGTTCGTGAAGAAGCTGTAAGTCTCCTAACTATAAATCCTGGATGGAAATTCAACCCTCTTACTAAATGCTGGAATTAGAAATCTGAACTGATGTCTAAAATCTTTTAAAAACTTTTTAAAAAGCATATTAGTGGGAACTATTATTATTCTCTTTCAGTGCTGTTTGAGAGAGTTTAATTTATGGAAGAAATGCTTTGCTGTTCGCTATTGAATATGTCTATCATGAAGCCACCCAATTAGAGGAAGAAGGCGTTTTACTGTACTGTGGGAAAAATTAATTGGCAGTGATAAGACATAACAGCTGTGGTCTGGAGCTCTCTATTTGGAAAATAACTACAGGCTTTTACTTTCTTTCTTTCTTTCTTTCTTTCTTTCTTTCTTTCTTTCTTTCTTTCTTTCTTTCTTTCTTTTTCTCGAGACCAAGGACGTTGATTAATGCTGTGAGGTTGCTGGAAAGTTTTTTTTTCTTTTCCTTAGGAAAAAAAATTTAAAAATGCAAAAAAACAACAACAACAGAGTCAGATACAAACTCACTTACAGCCTAGGAGACTCTCTGTTCCACATCCAGGTTTGGGTGAAGGGAAAATGTCTACAGAACTAACTGAGACATTATTAGGCATGAAACAACTGTTAGAAACTAACACAACCACACTTCAACAAGTTAGCCAAGATATGCAACAAGTTAGGCAAGATATGCAAATATTAAATGAAGAACATCAAATATTGAGGAGACAGTTAAGAAATTGGCACAAGACAATAAAGAATTTAAAACAAGGGTTGATACCCTGGAGCATGATGTTGGGTCTCTAAGAGATGACAGAGAAAAATTATTAGATCAAATGGCACTGTTGGAACTGAGACAAAAAGAGTGATTTTTAAGGTTTAGAGGAATCCCAGAGAAAGCTGGCCAAGATATTTAAAATGTCCTTGGGGAGGAGGTTGGATCACTTTTGGGAATTTCAGGTGAAGAGATGGATGCGCAGATTGATGCAGCTTTTTGTTTAAATTCAGAATTTGCCACAAGAAATAAATTACCAAGGGATTGCGTGGTTCAATTTAATTCAAAATCAATTACTGAGCAGATTTTTCAAGCTCATTTTGCCAAAGCCCTCACTATTGAAACTCAGCAGGTAAAATTTTTGAAAGAAATACCATCTAGGATTTTAAGGAAATGTAAGGATTACAAATTTTTGACAGATGTTTTGAATGCTAATGGAATACGTTTTAGATGGGAAATACCTGAAGGGGTCTCCTTTTTTTACAAGGGCAAGAAGAATAGGTTCACAGAACTCCTTAAAGCACAAGAATTTTGGTGAAAATACAAAAAAAAAATTATCTTCTGAGCAGCCAGCCTCCTCAAAACGTAATTCTAATTAGACCAAATGGATTACAAGATAGCTTCATGGAACATTAATGGGTTAAATACCAAAACAAAAAGGAATAAAGTTTTTCATTTTCTTAAGAAGCAAAATTTGGACATTGTATGATTACAGGAGACACACATTAGAAAACAAGATAGAAATTTTTTGGTTAATAAGGCTTTAGGACAAGAATTTGTTTCCTCTGATAAGAAAGAAAAAAAAAGAGGGGTAGTATTTTATGTTAAACAACAATTTGAACCCAAGTTGATTTTTAAAGATGAAGAAGGCAGGCTGCTAGCCTTGGAAATTTTAATTTCTGGAATTATAACGGTGATAATTGGAATTTATGCACCTAATGAAAAGAAAGTTGAATTTTATAATTACTTAGAACAGAAGATGGCTGAGTTATTGAATGTTAACTTTATTATTTTGGGAGATTTTAATGGTGTTGTCTCTACATCTTTGGATAGAAAATCTGACATACCGGAAAGGAACCTACAAGGCAAGCTTCCTAAAGCGTTCTTTGATTTAGCAGAACATATGGATCTTTATGATTTGTGGAGAATTAAAAATTCAAATGCAAAAGAATACACTTACTTCTCTGAAAGATATCAATCTCATTCAAGGATAGATATGGTCTGGACATCAAAATCTATTATGCCATGTATAAAAAGAATGGATATTTTGCCCAGAACTTTTTCAGATCATAACCCAATTTGTTTTACATGGAAGAAGAAAGGAACAGTTTCTTTTCGCTGGAGAATGAACGAGTACCTGCTGAAAAAATCAGATGTTGTGGAGAAAGCTAAAAAGAAGCTAAAGGACTATTTTGAGCTGAATTTAAATCAACGAATGGACAACAAAATAGACTGGGATGCAGGAAAAGCGGTTATGAGAGGTTTCTTTATACAGCAAAATGCATACTTTAAAAAGCAAAGAGGACTGGAAAAAGAGACATTATTGATGCAGATTTCTAAAAAAGAAAGAGAATTACTATAGGCCAAGGATAAGAAGACAAATACTCAAGCTATCAAAATGCTTCAACAACAACTTTCTATGCTAGTAGTAAATGAAGTTGAACGGAACTTAAAATATGTTAAGCAAAGGTCATTTGAATTCACAAATAAACCAGGCAAGTTGCTGGCTTGGAAAATTAGAACCGAAAAAAACAAACAAACTATATATAACAATAATGGAAGTAACAGAAGCAATAAATCAAAGTAAGGCCAATAAGGCACCAGGACCGGATGGGCTATCAGCTTTGTACTATAAATCATTTAAAGATCAAATTCTACAGCCTTTGCAATGGACTATGAATGACATTGTGCAAAGAGGGATTATGCCGGAGTCTTGAAAGTATGCCAATATTGCAGTAATCCCATAACCGGATCAAGATTTAACGCAAGGCAAAAACTACAGGCCAATCTCACTTTTGAATAATGATTATAAACTCTTCGCTGCCATTTTGGCAAGAAGAATGAAGGCTGTACTAAGACTCTTTATTCCTGAGGATCAAGCTGGCTTTTTGCCAAAGAGACAATTAAGAGATAATGTGAGAACAGTTTTGAATGTATTGGAGTATTATGAAAAACACAATGATAAACAGATGACTATGATCTTTCTGGACACAGAGAAAGCTTTTGATAACCTTTCCTAGCAGTTCATGTGGAGGTTATTAGATGCAATGGGTGTTGGTAATAATTTTACTAGGGCTATCAAGGCAATTTATTCAGAGCAATATGCTAAGATTATTGTAAATGGGGAATTATCAGACAATTGTAAAATACAAAAAGGAACTAGACAAGGATGTTCACTTTCCCCATTACTTTTTATATTAGTACCGGAAGTGCTCTGTGGAAATATTAGAGAAGATGATCAATTACAAGGCCCGAAAATTGGGAAACAAGAGTATAAACTAAGAGCCTTTGCGGATGATCTCTGTTTTTTTTAGAAAATCCATTGGACATGATCGGAAAACTTTTGGAAAAAATACAACAATTTGGCCAATTGGCGGGGTTTTATATAAACAAGAGTAAAACGAAGGTGTTGACTAAAAATATGGATCAGAAATCTAAGGATAGATTCTCGGAAATAAGTGAACTGAAAGTGGAGAAGAAAATTAAATATCTGGGTGTTTGGCTGACAAATAACAACTCTTTGTTCTCAAATAATTATATTAAAACATGGAATACAGTAAAAACTGACTTACATAGATGGTCTAATATGAATTTATCTTTAATGGGCAGAATTTCAGTGGTGAAAATGAATGTCTTACCCAAAATGTTGTTTCTCTTCCAGACTATTCCTATAATTAATACTTTAACTTGTTTTAAGCAATGGCAGAAGGATATAACTAAATTTGTTTGGCAAGGGAAAAGACCAAGAATTAATTTTTAAAACTTAACAGATGCAAAAGAAAGAGGTGGTCTTACCCTACCAGACTTAAGGTTATATTTTGATGCTGTTTGTTTGATGTGGTTAAAAGAATGGATAACATTAAGAAATTCTAGAATACGTGATCTGGAGGGATTTGACAGAAGGTTTGGATGGCACTCCTATTTGTGGTATGACAAAAGTAAAGTACATAAAGATTTTCTTAACCACTATATAAGAAGGAGTTTAATGAGAGTTTGGGTAAAATATAAAAAATGGTTGGAACCTAAAACTCCATTATGGTTATCCCCGATTGAAGCTTTAGTACGTAAAGAGGTAAATATGCAATCGCAATGGGGTACTTATAGGGATTTGTTATGTTTTCAAGAAAAGGACTGTAAGTTAAAAAGTTTAATTGAAGTACAAAATTGAGTCAGTAACTGGTTTCAGTACCATCAGTTAAATGAAGTTTATAAGAAAGATCTTAACGTTGGATCTGAGGATCAGACGTCGAGATTTGAGAAGGAGCTGTGTGAAAAAGATGAAAAAATAGTTTCCAAAATGTATAAGCTCTTGCTTATGGACGAGACAAGAGATGAAGTGGTTAAAACGACTATGGTAAAATGGGCTCAAGATGTGGGCTATAATATAGAAATGGCAGCCTGGGAAAAATTATGGAAAACTGATTTAAAGTTCACTGCATGTTATCTTTTAAAAGAAAATTATTATAAAATGATGTATAGGTGGTATTTGACGCCTAAAAAACTGGTATTAATGTATAAAAATGTTTCAAACAAATGCTGGAAATGTGGACACTCTGAAGGAAACTTTTTTCATATGTGGTGGTCTTGTAGGAAGGCTAAGGCCTTTTGGGACATGATATATAATGAGTTAAAGAAAATTTTTAAAATGACATTTCCTAAAAAGCGAGAATCCTTCCTGCTGGGAATAACTCAAGGAGTATTTTCTGCAACCAATGTAACATTTTTTATGTACGCTACTACGGTGGCCAGAATAATATATGCGCAGAAATGGAAGAGTAATGAACTGCCTTCAAAAGAAGATTGGTTGATAAAAATTTTGGAATATGCGGAGATGGCAAAACTCAAAGTACTGATAAGAGATCAAAATTTGGAATGTTTTAAAGAAGATTGGAAACCATTTTTATTATACTTAAAGAACTATTTCCCTAATATTGATTTTACAACAGGGTTTGAAATTTAGTAATAATAGCAGGTTGGGTAGATCAAAATCGAGTTTGTAAGGTTTAAGATATATGTTTTGAATTACTATTATAGCAAGGGTTAATTCTACAGTTGGTGATTCATGAGGAGGTGTGAGCGGAAGTCAATATTTGTTTAATGTGATGTGAATATTAAGATATTGTTAAAATCAATAAAAATTTAAACATGAAATAAAACAAATATTTAATATTTTTAAATATATATACACAGCATTTTATTGCTACTTATGTAAATAGTAGCACGGTTGTCTCTTTTAATTTGCCTTCCCCTTCTTCCTCAGCAATGTCCAGCTCCCTTGGAGGAACCATGATCCCCATAGTGGCTTCCACCCTGGCCAGTCTGCTCCTTAGCTGCCTCAACTGTCCCCTCAGTGCCTTGAAGCTTTGTAAGGATTCCTGGCAGCTGCGGATATCTCTTTGGCCTTGAAGGAGATAAAACAAACAGGGTGAAGGGGCCTGTCCTCCACCATGTCAGTCCCTGCACGGACTTCTAGTTCCCTTCCATGCCCAGCACAGACTCCTCCTCTCTGTCTTAAAAACCCTCCATGGCTATGTACCCCCCGGTGAACTTGCACCTCATCAGGTTGATTTTTGCTCTTCCAGCTTCTTTGTCTTCAGGAGCCACCTGGAGGTCTCCTGCTCTCTAAAACAACTCTTTTTCTTCCCTCTCGCTGATCCTTGGGTCTGGAACAGCCACTCAGATGTGGCCCCTCGTCTCTCTCCTATCCCTCCAATGATACCTGAAAACCCACCTCCACTTCGCAGCCTTTGGCGTAATGCCTCAGTAGAGGCAGCTCCATCGGCTTGAATTGAATGCCCCTTATGATTTCCTCTCCCATTCCTCCTCTTCCTAACTTCTCTCTCCAAAGCCAGACTTTAGACTGTATGCTCCTGGTGGCAGGGAACTTTTGCCCATGTACATTGATGACACTATAAGGAGGATTTGCAATATGCACAATTGTATATCATCCTCCTTGGTTTCCTGTTTCGTCTCAGCTTAAACTCAAAAGGGCTGATATTTGTTTTCCTTTTAGCATTCATATTCTGCTCTTCCTCAAGCAGCTCAGGGAGGTTTATACATGGTTATTTTTTCCTCACAATAACCCTAAGAGGTAAGTTAGGCTGTGGGACAAGTGACTGGCCCAAAGTCACCCAGCGAGTTTCATGGCTGGATGAGAATTCAAACCTGGGTCTTCCTGGTCCTAAGGAGCTGCAGCTGAAATACATACACATTTTTCCCCCACTTGCCCCCACCTCAGCTTCCCTCTACTTCTTCTATTGTATCCCTGCCTCTGTTTTTAGACTATAAGTTTTTTAGATTGTAAAATCACAATGAGGATGGAAAAGGTAGAGGTTATGGAGTGCTGCCTCTGTGAGACTTACGGTCACGCAGCTGATGGACCTGCATCTCTACCAAACTCTGCAGAATTTCTTTCACATTGCTGAGTCCGGCTCCAGAGGAGGTGGGGAAGGCTCTAGTAAGGGCTCTGACACAGAAGCTGCTTCCTTTGGAGTGTCCGTGAGGATGGAAGGACCTGGCACTGAGGTAGCCTCAATGAGCACTTTCCCCAGTAGGTCATTGGTGATGCAAGGTGTTGGAAGGGGACCTGGCATCGAGGTTTCCTCAATGAGCACATCGCCCAGGATGTTGTTGGTGATGCGAGGTACTGGAAGGGGTTCTGGCATGGAGGGTTCCTCATTGAGCGCTTCCCCCAGGATCTTGTTGGTGATGCGAGGTGCTGGAAGGGGTTCTAGCATGGAGGGTTCCTCAATGAGCACTTCCCCCAGGATGTCATTGGTGATACGAGGTGCTGGAAGTGGTTCTGGCATGGAGGGTTCCTCAGTGAGCTCTTCCCCCAGGATGTTGTTGGTGATGCGAGGTGCTGGAAGGGGTTCTGGCATGGAGGGTTCCTCAATGAGTGCTTCCTCCAGGATGTCCTTGGTGATGTGAGATGCTGGAAGGGGTTCGGGCATGGAGGGTTCCTCAATGAGCGCTTCCCCCAGGATGTTGTTGGTGATGCAAGGTGCTGGAAGTGGTTCTGGCATGGAGGGTTCCTCAGTGAGCTCTTCCCCCAAGATGTCATTGGCCATGCGAGGTACTGGAAGTGGTTCTGGCATGGAGAGTTCCTCAGTGAGCTCTTCCCCCAGGATGTCATTGGCCATGCGAGGTGCTGGAAGTGGTTCTGGCATGGAGGGTTCCTCAGTGAGCTCTTCCCCCAGGATGTCATTGGCCATGCGAGGTGCTGGAAGTGGTTCTGGCATGGAGGGTTCCTCAATGAGCGCTTCCCCCAGGATGTCATTGGTCATGCAAGGTGCTGGAAGGGGTTCTGTCACGGAGGGTTCCTCAGTGAGCTTTTCCCCCAGGATGTTGTTGGTGATGCAAGGTGCTGGAAGAGGTTCTGGCACGGAGGGTTCCTCAGTGAGCTCTTTCCCCAGAGTGTCCCCCAAAATATTGGGGAGTCCCCCAGAAAATGGTGCAACATGGGTTGGGTTTCTGGGATGACCTGAAAGAGGAAATAAAGCAGGAATCAGGAAATGATTGTGGCTTGTAGGCCTGATAGAAATGGCCTCCCTTTTCTGCCTAGGTTAGCCAGCTGGGAAGTAGCCTAGGATTGTGGTGAGGTGGGCCACCCAAGGAAACAAGCAAGGAATGAAGAGGACTACATTGCATAGCACTGACTGGCAAGACAGCCCTCACCAAGTACACTTCAGAAGGGAGTGCAATGGCCAGGCTCTGCCTGCTGTACATACGAGTGCAGCTGCCTTCTACAGTACCAAGTCATGCTCTTGGCTCTCTTTGCCCTACTCTGGCTGGCAGCCACTCTTGGGCAGAGGCCTTTTCCTAGCTAGCTAAGATCCTTTAAAAGAAGATGATGAAGTCTCAACAGGAGACCTTGTGCATGCAAAGCAATTGTTCCACTACTGGGCTATGGGCTCTACCTTTTGTGTGAGGAAAGAAGCTTCTCCTTTGAGCAGAATGGGAGCTGATGGTTGACATGGACTATCTCTGGTTCACGAACCAACCCCCAGTTACAGCCTCTTTGCCTAGTGGGGTGGGGGGTGGGGTCTTTAAAATCTGCCTGGATGTCATAAGCAGGAAACATAGCTGTGATCTCAGGAATGCAGGCCTGGCTCCTAGAAGTAGAAAACTGTGGTCGGAGAAAGAGTCTCTTTGGTCCGAGCTCAGAGCACATTGGCCAGGAAATGTTGCCCTTGTTTTCAGGTGATCCTCCAATTCCATCTTGACCCATGTAATTGTCAAAAAAATGAGATACTTTGGAAACAATTAGCTTCCTCTTCTTGAAGGCAGGGAGAAAAAGACCCAGAGGATGTTTTGGGGCTGGGTGTGGGCAAAGGGTTCTTGGAGGACTTTTTCAAAAGTGCACAGCCTCTAAAGGAGAATGACCAAACCTACCTGCCTGCTGCCACAGCCCTTTCCCCATCTCCTCTTTGAATGGAGGATAGCTAGATGTGACTCACAGAGCCCCCCCCCCCCCAGTCTCCTCTAACACTTTCGGCTGCATCAACAGCAAAGGATAGAGGTGGCTGAACCTGCCCTCCTGCTATCCATACATCGGATGGATGTCTGCCCATCTCTCTCCATTGTCTAAGAGAAACAGTTCTCCAAGGAGGCTTTCCCTGGGGGGCTGGGGAGCCCTGAGGAGAAGCAGGCACTCTCATCATCCACTTACCTGTCAGTGCTCCATCTTCATCTTCATCCCTGCAGAGATAAGGAGAAATATTCTTAGTAGCAAATCACAGGAAAGAGAAGGTCTCCTCCCCCAGTAATACTAGGGGTATTACTAGTATGTGCCCTCCCTCTAATTTTAATTCACATGCAGCCAAGTAGGTCCTCTCCCATAATCCTTATAGGTGGCCCTGCTAATTTTGGATGATTCCACAGTTGAGAGCAGTGAATGTAATTGCTGTTGAATGTCACTCACTGCATTTTGCTCAGAGTATTTTTCATCTAGGATTGACTGGTTGTGGCGGGGTGAGGGGTGGGTCTGCTCTCGTAGTTCACAGTCATGAGGCCAGCTTTCCCACCCCTCTCCAGTGTAGTTTCCCCACTTTTTAAAAAGTCCCCCCCCCAAAGGGACACATACATGCTGTTTTGTGTTTTAAACAGGAGGGAGGCAGCCTGCCAAAGGTATCAGGGGGACAGTTGACGAAATTGGCATTTGATTCAGCAGCCAATTACTGGCATTCTGAACATGGAAAGGAGATGGGCTCACCTTGATGAGGCAGTATATGCCACACCTGGGTTTGGGCTATGTCTGAACACCTTCCGCTCATCACTCCCCCCCCCCCATCCCTTCAGCTGGCCACACCAGAGCCAAAAGCATTAAGAGGAGTCAAGGGTAGAGAAGAGAGCAACTCACTTTGGTTCTGCCTCTGGGTGAGACCTATGGGAACATGAAAGAAGAAAAGGTTAGGCATGTTCTTGGACATAACATGGGGGTGCTGGGGGGGGCAGCTTTTGAAGTCAGCTTCAACAGGTGGGCAGGATTTCCCCACAACCCCCCAAGTGGGCCCACAGGAGCCAGCCAGTAGCTCCTGAGTGATACAGCTTCACTGGTCTAGGACCTCCAAGATTAAGAAACACAGTGGAAATCAGCCAAGCAGGTGACCTTTGAGGGCCGCCTGCATTTCAAGGAGAAGCTGTGTGGTGTGAATAGTGGTGGTGAACTTGTGACCACTGAAGTTCCCACAGGGAGCACAAACACATGTGAACACAGCAGGCTGGGCTTCAGTTCTCTGCCCAGACAGGCTAAAACAATGGAAGGGCATCTTTAAAAACCAAGTCCACACCACCATTAGATTTTGCTTCACCCACCATGCCAGAGACTTACCTGCAGGCCACACATGACCAACAGCCACCCATCTTGACAACTAAGCTGTTAAGCTGCTAATAAACTGACAGCCGAAGACAGCCAATTTATCGAAGATGCTTCAGCTAATCTAAAACGCTGCCAAGTGAGCCTGTTGCAGAATCTTCGCAGGTTTCCAAGGGGAACCATGATGGCAGAATTCTGTGGCTGACTGTGAAGTCACAAGTTACTGTTACTGGTCATGCTGGCTCTGGTTTGAATCCAAACACTGTCTTGGGGGTGCAGCTCAAAGTGTCAGAGCACCAGGGGCGAGTCATCCCAGTCCTGCCCTCCCTGCTCCCCACATGTCACTTTCTATTCATTTGACTTTCCCCTTCTCTTAACAAATTCTGAAGGAAGGGGATGCTTGTGGATAGGGGTGGGCTTCAGCTGCTGCTTGTACAGTTGGACACAAAGTTTATAATAAGCCTTGCATGAGTCCTCTGTAACATGTAGGAGGGCAAAGGCAACAGCCACATCCATTGCATGTCCCCAGCTAATTTCCCACCTAATCACTTAGATTAGATTTCCACCTAATCACTTGCTGAAGTCCTTTAGCTAGGAAATTCCTCTAAATCACATTCAGCACTGAGGCCCGTCTCTGTTCAGAATACACAAAAAGAAAGCCAATTAACTTGTGGAACTCACCACCTCTAGATGCGGTGATGACCACTAGCTTAGATGGGCTTGAAAGGGGGTTAGAAACATTCATGGGGGGGGAGAGATCCCTCTGTGGCTATTAGTCATGATGGCTATAGAGAACCTCCAGGTGCACAGGCAGAATCCCAGATGCTGGGGACATGCAATGGGTGCGGCTGTTGCCTTTGCATTCTTACATGTTACAGAGGAAGCATGCAGGTTTATTATAAACTTTGTGTCCAACTGCACAAGCAGCGGCTGCAGCCCACCCCTACCCACAAGCATCCCCTTCCTTCAGAATTTGCTTACAGAAGGAAAAAGGCGAATGAATCGAAAGTGACTGAGAGGGAGGGAGGGGAAATAAGAAGGACAAAGAAAGAGGGGAAGCACAAAAAACGAAGATGGCCCACAAAGAATGAGAGGGCGCAACAGAAGGCTGTAATGTACTTTTTGTATAAGGTTATGACAATGGAAAGCAAACAATTATCCCCGCCCCCTCTGTTTCTTCTTAGGAAACAACCCACATCCTTATTAAACTCAATAGGCCCAACTATACAAAATCTTAGTTTCTGGTGCACATAGTTTGATGCACTGCACATTAATATGAACATTGGACAAAGGGACCTCCTCTCTGTCCTCTCAAAAGACCCACCATGGTAGCTCAGGGCCCCACAGGGGATGGATGAATCCCGCTAAGGATGCTACTCTTACATTTTTAGGCATTCTAGCGATTGCCTCCTTACAGCTATTATTTTTGCCACTATATTTAAACCACATGTTGTTGTTGTTGGAAGTGCTTTTGCTTAATGTTTTGTTGACATTCTGTCAGCTGGTATGTAGCCCTCACTTCCTGCCCCTCTGGCTGCTGCCGCCACCAACAGCACTGCAATTACTCTCCAGTATATTATTTTATCAGGAAGCAAAAAGGTGTCACATAGAAATACAGAAGCACTCAGTTGCTGTTGAAAGTCACTTTGCTCAGAGTGTTTTTTGCTCAGGATGTTTTTCCTTGAGGATTGACTGGTTGGTAGGGCGGGGGGGGGCAAGAGGCGCTCTTACCCCCGGACATTGGGGCCCTGGTCCATGGCCTCCAGGGACAGACTCCAAATGGTCGGGGGGGGGGGGCCTCCTGCAACCACCTGTGCCCTCCTCACCACACCGTACCTCCGGTGTTTTTGTTTTGTATAATTTAAGCGAAGAGTGGCAGCTGGGGAGTGAGCTTAGCAAGACTTGCCTGCCTGCTCCCCCGGTGTTGTCCGAAGTGACCGCTGGGCTTGTCTATTCAGCCCAGTGGCTCTTGATAACTGCGAGGCGTTCCAGCGCGTGGCATCATGGGCTTGTGGCAATCTATTTTAACTGCACCGGTACGCTGTAGTGCCTTGCAGTAAACAAGAGCCTCTGGGCTGAATGGACAGGCCGAGTGGTCACTCCGGCCACCACCACTGGGGGTTGGGAGGCAAGTCCTGCTCAGCTCACCTCCCGGCCCACCCCTCAGCCACACACATGCCATGGTGGCTTGAATTATGCAAAAACAAAAAAAACAGGCATGGCATGGCGGGTGCAGGGTGGCTGCTGGAGGCACCCCAATTGCCTAGGTGCATCCCTGGCACGGGGAAGGGTGGACCTGCTCTCATAGTTTACAGTCATGAGGCCAACTTTCCCACCCCTCTCCACAGAAGTTTTTCAACTTTTTAAAGAGTCCGCCCCCCCCCCCCCCAAATAAAGGACATGGTTCAGGTGAAAGAATGGCAACAAAAAGAAGAAGGACCTAGGTGAGTCCAATAGAAACTCTATATTGCACCACAAGAACCCACCCCCACAAAACCTTTGCTGTATGCAGTATTAAATAAATCTGTAAAAAGACATTAAGGGGACACATTCAACTGCAAACTAATATTGTAAGGATTTTTCTCGAAACATACCAAAAGATGAAAGTTGCTGGATACTTAATATATACTGTTTTAGAATTACCCACATATTTACTCAAATCAATACATAAATCCTTAAAATCATGAAAATTCACATATACATACACATTAAAATAACAAATAATACCCATTATGTTAATATTTCATATGGGCTAATACATAAAATCTAAAAGCACCAACTATTCTTTCAATAATCCCTTCGTTTTATAGCTTCATGAGTTCCAAACTTCCAAAAGGTGCACAAATGCAAAGAAGGGGTCACAAAACTCTATATGGACTTCTTGTACCACACGTGCTGATGTTTTAAAATCCACATCCAGACACATCCTCTGTCTCAGAAAGGTGATAAAACCAGCTCCACATTCTACAATGCATGTGTAAGCACTCCTTTCTGTACTGAGCTGAAAATGCCATCAGATAAATTCTGATTTTCTTTATATCTATAGCCCTATTCAGATGTTAGATTATGTTCAGATGTTACAGATGCTACACATGTAAACATTTTTCTGTGAATGCTTGTACATGGATTCGTTTAAAAGCTGGACCTGGGTACAGGCCCCTCAAACACAGGCTACAGATATGAAGTGTACCATTTTTTGTGCATTGAACGTAACTTGTGAATAGGGCTTATTTGTACACATAATATGCTTTCAAGGACTCTGATTCCAAGTATGCTTACATGGCAGTCCAAGGGGCACACTTCAATTTCCTTAAAAGGAAACAGCACTAGCATTTTATGCTGTTTTTGTAATATCTTTTATTGACTGACCAATCAATCAAACTATTTCAGGGGCTATCAATGGCCAGTTATGGAGAAGATGGCATGATTCTGTCATGAATACAGTGTAGCAACACATGTATTTTGCCATAGGAATGTTTACAACATATATAATGCATAAAGGTGGCATAAAGACACTGGTTGATACCAATGCTAACAAGGCACATGTGAACAGAGGCGTATCTAGGGAAAATAGAGCCTAGGGCAAGCATTGAAATTGTGCCCCCTGTCCAAACATCTGACACCCATCTTTCAGAAAACTTTACCATAATATCAGCTGAAAAATACAAGTTTGAAGGTCACATACAAGTCACATACAAAAAAAAATTACCTGTAGCCCCTTCGGGGGGGGGGTTCCTAAAGGCCGTGGCTGGGGGTCTGAAAAGGTCCCCCCTCCCCCCTGCTGGCCTCTAGGGCCTCACAGGGACCATTTGAGCATGTGCAGTGGCCATTTTTTAAATTATTGATTTTTTTTAAATGGCAGCTGAAAACAAAATGGCCACCATGCATGCTCAAGTGGCCTCTGTGAGGCCTGGTATGGCCTAGGGCCTCACAGAGGCCATTTGAGCATGCACGGTGGCCATTTTGTTTTTGGCAGGCTTTTTTGTAAAAAAAATCAATTTTAAGAAATGGCGCCCCCTTCAAGTGTCGCCCGGGGCACATGCCCTGCCTGCCTACCCTAGATATGCCCCTGCTGCAAAAGACTCCTGCCTGAAATTTGGAGAAGCCTCTGCTGGTCAGGGCAGACAATACTGAGCTACATGGACCAATAGTCTGACTCAATGGTCTGTCAAGGCAGCTTCCGATGTCATCTGACTGCTGTGTCAAAAGTAAGTGAAGAACAATTCCAAAGAAAAAGATGGCTGTGCCATCATCCTGAAGATCTCAACATTTATTTGAGTCAAGGTTTACACTTTATAAAACTTGCCAGACATCAGTCAGCAAGGGGGGAAAGTCATGGTGGAGGAAATAGGCCTATTTATAGATATTTGCCATGATAGCAACAGGCAACCTTGCTCATTGTACAGAGGCACTATACCTCTGACTACCAGATGCTGGGGACCGAGAAACAAGGGAACGCCATTGCTCTTGGTGAGCATCTGGCTGCGAGCAACTGCTGAAAACAAAATGCTGAACTAGAGGAATGTTGGATTTCATCCAGCAAGACCATTTTTGTTATATTCTTAGGGGTGGCTAGTTCTGATGACTTCGTGCTCTAAAGAATGTGACATTTGATTAAGTTTTCTATTTTTAAAGTATATTGCAGCGACCAAACTTTAAATATTGAAGAAGCTCTGTGTTCCAATTAGTCTTCATAACAGTAATATGATTAAATTTACTTTCGCATAGGGAAATTAATTACTTTCCATAAATACATTAGTAAATTATCATGCATAATTGGAGTATTTAAATATGATTAACTGCATTTACAAATGATCTTCTTTCTCATGAAAAATTAAAGCTAAAACTTTATTCTACAAACAGATATGATAATGGGTGTTCACACTGCAGTCTGATAGATAAAATATTTCTACAGGTTTAAGATACTTGCTGACATCCAGTCTAAATTACTCCCAAATAGCCAGACTATTCCCTGAGTAGTACTGTTCAGTAACTTAGTTTGGATGTCAGTCACTGGCTGACACGATACACAGTCCATTCACACATGTATACTATCTCAGTTACTCAGCACTTGATGACACAGATGAATGTGTCATCATTCAGCTTCTTCCATTGAAAAGCATTGTGCTTGTTCAGTGATAGGTCATTTGTACATGCAAGTCACTACTTGAAACTGTTGTTGCTGCTGCTGCCGCTAGTATGTTTCCAGCTTAAATTTAAGGTGCTGCTTCTTACCTTTGAAACTCTCTACAGTATGGGCCTGCATACTTGTATATGCTTGACAAAACACCTTCTCCCATATGCACCTCACTGTTCATTGAGGTCCAGTAGCAAAAGTGTGTGTAATGGCTTCCATCAGGGATATGATTGTCCTCAACTATTCCCCATGCTTGCAGAATTCCCTGCTATTTGAAATCTGCCAAGTCTAAGTTTGTTCCTCTTAGGTGGACAGTTAAAAACTTTCTGTTTAGACAGACATTTGATCCTTAATTATCTTAAGGGACTCTGGACTATATCTTCATGCCTCTCCCCCTGCCCCCGCAAGTGGCTCGGAGAACCCTCCTGAAGGAGGTAATGTTTAAAAAAAGATAATGAATGAACATCTTTGTTCATCTTTGTTCATTCATCATCTTTGGGGCAAAATGATGAATGACCAGAGAATCCACTATCATTTTACCCCCATGAATCCACTCTCAGGACAACTTAAAAATTGAAAATAACAACAAAACCCAGTTCTCAGTGGGCTTGTGGTTTGGGGTGATGGTTGGCACCCCTTGTACATTACACCATAACCTACTCTGGGCAACCCTGGTGTCCCTCATGCAGAATTATGGGGCTGCTGAAATCCCCATTACTCCCTATGAGAAAAAGCTTAAAGACACACAAACTTCAGAAATTTGTTAAAAATCACCCCTTTGGTCAATTTCTTTGAAATTTGGGTGGTAGCTTCCACCCATTGGACACTACCACCCAACCCACTTTGGCCACAAAATGGAGGTCCAAATCTCCAATTTGAGTGGATCCAAATATGGGTGGTTTGTTTTGTACCCAAATCTGTGCAATTGAGCACAGGGGTGATTTGTTCTGTCTGCAAATCACCTGAATCAGCTAGATTCGGGTACAAATCATTTTGTATCCAAATCAGTTCACACGTCCATGGCACCAGGTGCCCGCTTTCACAATGCTATTGCTGTTTCTACAGTGCACCATGGCTATGTTCTTTGTTATATGACTCAACTCTGTGGCGCTAAATGCCTGCTTCCTTCTTCTGGCCACACCGCCACCCAGGCTTCTAGTCATCAGAGAGGGTTCCTCCTCCCCTCTCTCCCCTGCGTGTTTTCTTCTAACGTAAGCTGAGCAGCCCATCATGTGCTAATTCAGCAGCTCCAGCATCTGTTTACGGCCCTCAAGGTGGGACTGGACTGGGCAGCTAGGCACCTATATTCAAACAAGAAAAGGTGACAATGATGACTATGCTAAGTGTGGGGAGGAGCACATTGCAGTCATACATGATTCGGAACATCAAAAACCCTTGGACCAGCCCTGAATCCAACTCTAAGAAGAACCTTTATCATCTTTAAAGCACTGCAAATTTCAAGAAACACATCTTTATTTTGTTTCTGGTAAAATAAGTGAAGTACGCCTGAAGGCATCTCTAGAGAGCTGATGTGATCTTGCCCAGCTCAGCTAGTGAATGTCCTTAAACTAGGGTTTGAAGAAGTCTCAGATTCTGATTTATTTATTTTTAAACTACTTAGCTGTATGCAGCTTGAAGGTCACTATCTTCCTGTGAACATCTTCACTTCTGGATTACTTGATGCTTCTATGAAGAGCTTGAGAAGTTCATTTAGGAAAGTATCCTTTGGATTTCAGCTAAGGTTGCTTGCCCAAGTGTAAACCTGCTGGTGGGGGATCTAGGCACAATTCCAGAAATGCATGCTTTAATTGGAAGCCAAGCACTCACCCTCATTCTGTTTGGTAATATCAATTTGGTTGCACTTCCCTGTGATGTAATGGTGCCCAGTGCTTAATGCAGACTGATGCCTTATGTTGGTCATACCAGTGATGGCTTCTGATTACTGTGGTGCCCTTCCAATTATTAGCATATAACTGGTACGCTCACAATTACTGTATCAGTTGATATGAGGGAGGTGTATCACCTGGCAGAAGAGCATATATTTTGCATGCTGACGGTCCAAGGTTCAAGCCCTGGCATCACCAGATAGTGCTGTAAAAAAAAAAAAAAAAAACAACAACAACAACACCTGTCTGAAACCCTAGAGAGTTGTCAGTCAGACAAGCAAGAGGAACCAATGCTTGGACTCAGTATAAAACAGCATGCCTTGCTCCTATTCATTATACAGCAACCTCATGTTTAGTTTTGTGTTCCTTTTGCTACCTTTTTCTTTTGGAATACTCATTTATATATCTCTTGAATTATTTTAGGGTGCTGTTATCACCTTCATCTCATAAAAATGGTTGACAGGGTAGATGATCTCTTGGCTTTGGGCCTTCCAGGGATTCCTGAATGTGTTCAAGAACTGTTGCAGCTGTCATGGGAGGGAAATGTCTTTCACTCAACTAGGGCGAGGCAATAGCATTCTTCCGGTAAAATATTTGTTCTCAGGGAATATAAAATGAAATCTGCTGGATCAGACCAAAGGCCCCTTTCATCCAGCATCCTGTTTTCAACAACAGCAAGCCAAATACAGTATTTCAGTCAGGTGCACAAACTGGGGGAAATGGTCACACTGAATCCCTATTGTTTGGCCTCAGCACCTGGTATTAAAAGAGATGTTGCCTCTTCACTTGAATGGTCAACAACTGTTGCTAGAAGTGTCCTTCATGAATTTGTCTAAGTTTTTTTTAAAAAAGAAAATCTATACCAATGACCATCACTTCATCATGAATTAATTACCAATTGTGTGAAGTAGTACTCTCTTGGGGGGCAGTCTCAATGTGTTAAGCAATGCTTCCCCTATCTAAAGATAAAAGTGTGCGGTCAAGTCAAATTCGACTCCTGGAGCCCACAGAGCCCTGTGGTTTACTTTGGTAGAATACAGGAAGGGTTGACCATTGCCATCTCCCATGCAGTATGAGATGATGCCTTTCAGCATCTTCCTACATTGGTGCTGCACAATATAGGTGTTTCCCATAGTCTGGGAAACATACCAGCGGGGATTCGAACCGGCAACCTTCTGCTTGTTAGTTAAGCATTTCCCCGCTGCACCACTTAAGGTGTTTCCCCTATCTAACACAGCCATTATAATATTGTGTGCACTGTGATTGCATGATAATATGATTACCTGTTGACAAGTACTTATAACATCACTGCTGATGACACAAGTACTTGCCAACTCAAACACTCTGCTTTCATGTTCACAGCATCTAGGGAAAGTAGGTTTTTAACAACAACAACAACAATAATTCTTCTTTCCCCCCAGGTTAGAGGTTGAGTAGACCATACTATGCTATTCTAGTGAAAGTAATCATGCAATTTTTTGCAATGTTAAAGTGGACTGCTAGATTTAAAGGTTGACATACTGTGCATGATTGCATTTGAACATTGCAATTGAACCATTTTATAAGTTGTGCAAACACAAAATATGTGCAGACTGCATTATGCAAAAGTAAGCCCATTGGAAATAATGTATAACAAATTGGAGCAAATTTTGCATTGGCACAACTTATGCAAATTGCACAAATGTAGTATTGCTGGGCTGATGTACTTTTGCACAGCATGTCAGCTAAAGCATCTTGTTCGATGCCACATGAATTCTGTGACAGATATCAAAGGCTCAGAGACTGATTTGGTAGCCTTGTTGATCTCATGGAACAAAACAGACTGGCTGACATGACACACAGTGGGACCACTGCACATCATGTCGTGGCTGTTGTTGATTCATATGACAGGACCAATACTGAAGCAAGCAAGCAGTTGAACAGTCAGCACTACTGTGGATGCTCCTGTTCACACAACATTGGAAGCAACTATAGTAGCCATAGCTGTGTCTATTAAAAGAACTACACACACCCCACAATCCACTATGCCAGGTCCTAAAGCTTTCAACCTTACAGGGAGACAAAAGGGCATTTTGAAAGATGAGCCACATGAAGGTAAGTGGCTTTGGTACTGGCTCCAGTGCTCCATAGGGAGCAAAGAGGACATTGCACCTGTTGTCCCCACTCCCCACAGAGTCCCAGGTAAGGCAGGAGATAGGGCGAGAACAAGGAAAGGCAGGGGAAAGGTGGTTGAAGGAAGAGGGATAGAGCCAGGCCAGTGGTGGAGAGCTCCAATAGCAATGTCAGAATCCCCACAGAATTCCACGAGGACAAGAGGGATTGTAGTTGGGGTTCAAACTGTTGGGGGTCTCTACTGTCTTGGCAGATTTCATTCTGCAAGTTTCCAGCATTGGGCATATCATTTCTGACATCCCTACGGGTTCAACATGACCATCCCTACTGGACCAGCCCTACTACACGGCATGTCAGCCATGGAAACAATATCTTTTAATAACACTTAGCATTGAAACAGCACTTGAGAGTGTTCAAGGCATGTCACATACATTATTTTGATGCAATCTTTATGACAATTCATTAAGGTGGCTCACTAGTATTATCCCTATGATGCAGATGGGAGGCTCAAAGGAGTGGCTTTCCTGGGGTCCCATGGTGAGATAATGGGAGAGGTGAGAACTGATATTTGGCCATTGTCACTGGGGATGATGGGAATTGTAGTCCAGCATCATCTGGGGATCCAACCTGAGAACATCTGTCTTAGCCCTTATGCTACATCAGGTCTCTTTTGCTGTAGCCAACAGTGCTCAGCACCCCGAAGTGTAAGCATTTGAGTGGTACAGTGGTAGTGTTCAAAGATAATCACATAGAACATTTAAAAACAATCTGAGACTCTTTCATTGGGGGGGAAAGATATTGCATGACAAGGCAGAATTAATTTCAGACCCTCTAGGAAGGCAGAGCAGAAGAGCCATTTATGTTATAAATGTATTATATAAATAATGAAACAAGAAGGATTGAGCTGTTTTGGTACCTGTTAGAAGTTAGTGTTCTAATTCAATATTTATCATAGTGCAGAAACCTTAACATGTGGCCTTTGGAGGAAAATAAGATGTGTTAGAGATGCCATCTGTCAAGCACAATATAAAATAAGAATATTGAGGGGAAATAATGCACTAAACTCAAAGGCTAGGGTTTAAGAGCACGAATACTTCAAATACCTATGGGTTTCAGGCGTAACAACAATATGCCAGAGAAGTTTAACTCTTTCTGGACCACATTGTGCATCTTTTATATTTTACTCTTTCTTGTCTGATTCTCCAAGTTTAGGAAGCTCTGATGCACAAATACCACCTGTGTTCCCTATAACCAGAGGTTGTTGACTACAACTCCCATAATCCTCAGCCAAATGCCACTGCAACTGAGGATGTTGGGAGTTGTAGTCAACAACATCTGGGAATCCCTGTTACAGGAAACACTGAATACTATGCAGTCCAGGACTGTTTAGTGTTAACTTTGAAGAAGGCACCAGGCAAATAACTTAAATACAGGCAGTCTTGTTATAAAACATGCAGCCCAGTCCTAGGCATGTTTACTCAGAAGTAAGACTACTGAGGTGAATGAAGCTTACTCCCAAGTACACATGCATAACACTGAGACTTTGCTTATTTATCTCAGTTTTTAAAGTCCCTGACATTAAATTAAATATTAATACTTTGCACACACTAGAAGGTGAGAACAGGCTTGCTTATTTCTGGGCAGAATATTGCCTGTGTGTTCCTTATATCTCTGTAAGTAAAAGGTAAGAACAATTTTTTTAAAAAAAATTGCATACAGGGAATTCTGGAAAGTAGCCTGGAAAAAGCAGGGGGAGATTGCTGCAGCTGTTCCCATTGGTTCAAGCCCACTATTAATGTATGCACCCTCATCCACTATTTAAAGAAGCAGATCCAAGCATGCAAGGAGATACACATGTAGATTTAGTGCTCCAGTGCTGTGGACTGCCTACTGAAGCCTACTTGCAAAATACCTCCATTTCTGTCTTGGACAGAATTCTAGATGGGAGAAAATGAACTAACATTATTTGCCAGATTTGGATCCACAGAGCACTCAGGGCTTCTTTCACTTGTCTCCTCACAACCACACCATGAGGTAGGCTATCAATTAGCCATCTTATGCTGATCCTTCCCATATTCAGTGACTGTGGGGACAAGGCATGGGATTGCACTCATTCGCTTTGTGCATAACTCCAGAGCATCCCCATAAATGTAGCACAGACAGGCTCAAACATTTTCTCTGCCACAAATGGTGTGTGTGTGTGTGTGTGTGTGTGTGAGAGAGAGAGAGAGAGAGAGAGAGTATGTGTGTATGTGTGTGTAACAGACAATTCCAAACTATGACCATGTTGATTTATTGCCAGTAGAAGTATTGCTTGACAAAGCTTTCCTTCTATGCATTGGCAGCCAGTCAGGAATACATAGTTATCAAAGTCTCATATGCTGAAGATTGAAAGAGGATTCACATGAGCAGTTTTTGTGATATAGAGTTTTTCTGTACAGGTTTATTTTCTGAGACAATTCAGGAAAGATATGAAGTTGTCATCCCAGCCTGCAGAATGGTTCAGAGGAAGTTATGTCCTCTGATTACCAGAATCTCCTCTGCCATCCCCAGTATTTGGTATGTTTCTAGGGGGGAAAGCAACCACCAAAACATATCCATTTATTTCTGCAATAACAGAGGCTATAAAGTGCATTCTTTTAAAATGAAAGTTGATTTTTTCAAAAGTTGCAAGCTGATTGATTTGCTTTCACTGCTATCTTCTGCACACTGAAACTTGGTGATGTGCAGAAAGCTAACAAGAATGGTTGAGAGAGACCGAGAAGCAAATCATATGGGCATCCAGACACATAGACTTATCTATTCACACAGAGAGCCTTGTATGAAGGGCTATCCACACAGAGGACAGCCCTTCCTACAAACAGCTATGTGGTTTGGACTGGCAGTAAGTTACCACACTTGAAAAAACAAATTCTACTAATGTGTGCTTTACATGTTGTAGTTCCTGTCAGCTTTACCATGTGGATGACTCTTCATACAAGCTAAATAAAGTCTGAACAGAAATTCATTTTAATTGAGTGAGTGACCCAGTGATTAAGCTTCTCAGTGACTTACTTCAGAAGAACTGGTTCCATACCATGAACAGCTAGCCATATTTGTGGAGAAACTGAATATTCATGTGCATGTCTATCTATACAAAAAATAATGTAGGATCCAAGGGCTGAATCTTAGCAGGATCTAAGGGCTGTTCACATGACACACTAAAAACTGAACCACCGGTCCTCGGAGATCAGCAACAAACCCAATATAAAATAACAACAGCAATCAACTTTATTTGTTAGCTACCCCATTAAAATTTGTTTCTGGGCTCACAACACAACAATAACAACACATAAAACACAACTAAACAAAAATACAAAATACAAAACATTTTTAAAAACTTTTAAAAGAATTAAAAAGCTTGAGTGAACAGAAAGGTCATCATCTGGCATCTAAAAGAACAAAGAGACAATGCCAGAATAGCCTCAAAGTGACAGCACCAGGCGAGCCCCCTGCTCCCCAAATTTCCAGTGTGTGTGTGTGGGGGGGGGGAATATGCTGACATTGATCATGTTGATCATGTTGTGTAAACCTACCAATGTTAGTATATCCAGCTCTAATTTGAGCTCCGGTACTGACATCTGTAACCAAGATTTGAAGTTGATTACAGATGTTGGTTTTGGAACCAAAAGCAGGTCAAAATATGTCAATACTGACAGATTTGCATGACACAACCAATGGCATATCACGAAACCCTCCCTCCTTGCCATGGAACCTCGGCTTGCTGCTGAACTCCAGGGACTGGTCGTTCAGTTTTTAGCATGGGCTGGAGAATATGCCACAAGGACTGTATTTGGGTACAGTGGCCTGGAACTCACACGCTGCTCAATACGTGAGAACAAGCTTGCACTTCTGGTTTTGATAGGACTGTTATTCATCAATAGGTAAGACACTGCCATGTATGAATAAAATAGCATATAGAACAGGGGTGCAGAAATCTGATATTTGAGTCATTCGAAAGTTGTGTTCCAATAAAATCTGAATGAAACCATGAATATGTATATCACTTCTACATGAAGAACTTTGAAAAGAAGATGCTTTAATTAATCCAAACAGTAATCTTTGACACCTTTCAGCAATTCTGTATGCAAGCTGTGTTTAATTGAGATATTAATTTTCAATTAAACACAGCATATATTTCTACAATAGCTCTACCTAGTGGATGCAAGTCTTTATGCTACAGCCACACATATAATTCACAAGTTCTAGAAATATGTAAATACTAAAATTATCCATTGATAAACTCCAAATAGGCATTGCCTAATAAAATACTGCAAGACACAGTAAGTCATATTTAATTTTTAAACCGTGGCCAGCATTAGTATTCATAAGTAATTAAATGTAGCTCTTGGGTATAATGTCATATTGTCAGCAAGCCATTTTGCCTTTCAGTTTAAAAAGTGATATTACAAATTTTGTGTTCCCATTCTTAATTTCCCTCTTTCCTTCTCTTACCTTTCTTTTTCTTGCTCTTAAAGTACCACTAGTGGAATCTTAGTTGGAAAGGTGTAGTGTCACATTCCCTTTTAACAAGGGAAGGAGAGGGTGAAGACATTATTTCCTGGTGAAATATTTAAAAAATGGGAACATTTGAAGCGGTCTTATACTGAGACATTGATGTCGTCTATCTCAGCTGGCAACCCCTTTCCCAAATCTCAGGCCAGGCAGAGATCTTGTACAGGCCTGCTACCTGAGATTGTTTAACTGGAGAAGCTGAACCTGAAACTTATGCATGTAAACTATGGCTGGATTCAGATGAAACAGAAAACCAGAGGTCCGTTCACCTCCAGTCTGGGCCCAGAGAAGTGGAGTTAAAAGGAAAAAATAGACTTGTGGTTTCTCTCCCCTAACTCAATTTTTTACCTTGGGTTTTCATTAAGTTACACCTCCACAAACTGATTTCAGTTAGCCATTGCCTCAGATTGGAGTGGAGGGAGGAAGTTCCTCACTCACTCCAGCTGTTATTGGCTGTGCGGACTGTCCTTCAGGAAAGAAGGAAGCCCCCACAGCCAGCTTCCCCGCCCTCTGCAGTTTCACTGACTGCAGAGAGTACACTCTCCATTACATCTGAATGCAGACAGGAGAGCGGGGGAAGGGGGCCGTGAAACTGCTGGACCAGTGGATCCGCGGTTCTGTATTTTGTCTGAACTGGGCCTATGTGTCCTACTAGACAGTTTTTGTCCCTCCTTAACAGTGTTTTCCAGTAGGGGTGTGCGAACAGGTTAAACTTCAAACTGGTTCAGTTTGACCATTTGGGGTCAAACCGAACCACCCCCTGTTTGGTTCGACCCCAGACCCAAACCTCCCGAATGTTCAGGGGGTTCTTGGACCATTTTCCTTTTAAAAAAAGGTTTTCAGACTTCACCCAAATGGGCAAAGAGGGGCATAACGGGGGCCAGTGGGGGAGAGGGAACCCCCCCTCTGCCTCCAGGAACTCCCCCAAGGGGGAATAAAGTTGTGTTGTTGGGTATTTTTAGGAAAATGGTCTGCAAACTCCTCCCCCCTGGACCGAACTGAACTGCGGTGGGCTTGAGGGGGTGCCAGACCGAACTGACCCAGCCTGGTTCGAGTCTGGTTTGGACTCGTACCAAACCAGGCCAGCTGGTTCTGTGCACATCCCTAGTTTCCAGGCTATGGTTTCTGTCAATTAGCTACAGTGTGTTACTGTCTGGACTAGAGAAACAAGTTCTCCCATCCGAGATCAATCCATTGTTACAGATCTTGTCACTCTCTGCTGTGATCCCCTACATTTCAAAATTCAGTTTCCTATGGACACATTCCTTGTCTTTATATTCTGTAATTGTTGGCATATCTAATTGCACCCCATAATTCTCTCCCAACAGCACCCACCATAGTGTCCAGAACCTGACTCCAAGATGTGGGAATGCCATTAGCCTTCTTGATTTGACATTCCTGATGCCTGAGATATAACAAAGGACACAACAGGTTGGGAAAAACACTAATAAAGGAGCAGGTGACTCACTAGTTCCATAGCAAGACCAAACTTGATACAGCTTGATAGGCCAGCCTGGGAGGAGCTTTTAGAGGACTGGCACTCTAAGAACAGGTGGGAAATGTCAAGGTCATCTTGAACCTTCCTTAGTAAAAGCCAAAAGCAACACCTGATGAGTCATGCAAGAGAATCACTGCCCAATTGCAACAAAGCACCCCAAAGAAGGGAGCAATGTACCTGCCTTTTGTCCTTTGGAACACCTGAATAGGAGTGAGAAGCTCAAAGTATCAAGCTAAAAAAAAATTTTATTTGGAGAAATAAATAGTCCAGTCCCTGGCCATAGGACCAGTAAGAATTTCAGAATGGACAAGATTTCTCACTGGAGCCTGTTAGGACATGCCTAAATGAAGCGGAAGAAATTGGGTAGACATCTGGCAATTGGTGAAAAGGTTTGCTACAATGCCATATTGTTTTTGACCAACTCATATTGAACCATACTGCGGTTTTAATTTTTAACCAATTTAAACCATGTTAGGTACAGTTGTAGTGAGTGAAACACAGGGAAACCTCAGTGGTGTAGCATGTGTTGATGTCATCCACCCCAATTCAAGATGGTGGATGCATAAATGTTTGAGGCACAAGTGGGATAAACTGTGGACCTTCTAACCAATTTGAACCAAATTTAGTCCAGTTGTAGGGATAGTGAAAGGAACATAAGAACAGCCCTGCTGGATCAGGCCCAAGGCCTATGTAGTCCAGCATCCTGTTTTGCACAATGGCCCACCAGATGCCACTGGAGGGCACGCCCTCTCTCCTGCTGTTACTCCCCTGCAACTGGTACTCAGAGGCATCCTGCCTTTGAGGCTGGAGGTGGCCTATAGTCCTCCGACTAGTAGCCGTTGATAGACCTCTCCTCTATAAAGTTATCCAAACCCCTCTTAAAGCCATCCAGGTTGTTGGCTGTCACCACATCTTGTGGCAGAGAATTCCACAAGTTGATTATGTGTTGTGTGAAAAAGTACATCCATATGTTGATCCTAGATTTCCTGGCAATCAATTTCATGGGATGACCCCTGGTTCTAGTGTTATGTGAGAGGGAGAAGAATTTCTCTCTATCCACTTTCTCCACACCATGCGTGATTTTATAGACCTCTATCATGTCTCCCCACAGTCATCTTTTTTCTAAACTAAAAAGCCCCAGGTGTTGTAGCCTTGCCTCATAAGAAAGGTGCTCTAGGCCCCTGATCATCTTGGTTGCCCTCTTCTGCACCTTTTCCAGTTCTACAATGTCCTTTTTGAGATGTGGTGACCAGAATTGTATGCAGTACTCCAGGTGGGGCTGCACCATCATTTTGTATAAGGGCATTATAATATTAGCTATTTTATTTTCAATCCCCTTCCTAATGATCCCTAGCATGGAATTTGCCTTTTTCACAGCTGCCGCACATTGAGTCGACACTTTCAATGAGTTGTCCACCATGACCCCAAGATCCCACTCCTGGTCAGTCACCAACAGCTCAGATCCCATCAGCGTATACTTGAAGTTGGGTTTTTTCATCCCAATGTGCATCACTTTACACTTCCCAACATTGAACTGCATTTGCCACTTTGTCACCCACTCACCCAGTTTGGAGATACCCTTTTGGTGCTCCTCACAATCCGTTTTGGATTTCACTACCCAAAAGAGTTTGGTATCATCTGCAAGTTTGGCCACCTCACTGCTTACCCTTACTTCTAGATCATTTATGAATCAATTAAAAAATACCGGCCCCAGTACAGATCCCTGGGGGACCCCATTTCTTACTTCCCTCCATTGTGAAAACTCTCCATTTATACCTACCCTCTGTTTCCTGTCTTTCAACCATTTAGCAATCCACACATGTACTTGTCCCCTTATCCCATGACCACTAAGTTTCCTCAGGAGTCTTTGATGAGGAAATTTGTCAAAAGCTTTTTGGAAGTCCAGGTATATTATGTCAACTGGATCACCTTGATCCATACATTTGTTGACACTCTCAAAGAACTTGTTGGCGCTCTCAAATAACTTCAAAATGTTAATGAGGCAAGATTTACCTTTGTGGAAGCCATGCTGGTTCACTCCTAGCAGAGCCTGTTCTTCTATATGCTTTACAATCTTATCCTTGAGGATGCTTTCCATCAATTTGCCCAGAATGGACATTAAGCTAACCGGCCTGTAATTTCCCAGATCAACCCTGGATCCCTTTTTGAAATTTGGTGTTACATTGGCTACTTTCCAGTCCTCTAGTACAGAGCCTGGCACAGAGCTCCAGTACAGAGCTGATTAGTTCATAATGGAACAACTTGTTATTTTCTCTCTGTCAGCCTCACCTCTCTCCCACATCCCATAATGCTAGGAAGCTCTTGAGCTTGCACTAGTTATGAAACTGGATGCTCTGCTTAAAATCCATCATCTTTTATTCAACCCACCTCTTCCAGGCTCACTGAGAGGTTGCCAACTGCTCCTTTAATCTTGTGTGCTCTGTCTTTCATAAATATAACTCCGTTTTTCAAACAGATTTGTTTCAGCTCTATTGCTCCCTTTTGAGCACTCTAACTCTGATGTTGCCTTTACCCATGGCCAGTTTTCTGGCTACCTTATAAAAGAACATCGCTGTATACACAATTGCATTTAATTCAAGTTAATCCCACCCACATGACTCAAAAGCATCTGCCTCAACCATTTTCCTCCTTCTTATAGACATGAAGTGTAGCAACAATCAGGCATATGAGCCAATATGGTAACATAATCCCAGCCTAACTTTATAGCCTTTAATCTCTTATCAGCTTGAGTCCCCTTCTCTACCCCAGCCAGATAACATTCTTGTGTTGAGGCACAGGAGGAGGACCATGGTTATCTTCAAAGCAATGTCCTAAAGGAAAGCAAGAATAGCTAAGATACAAGGGGATTATGATGACAATAGCAATCATAGAAGAGGAGGGATCTATTGGTGAGTAGCACTCCTTCTTTAGTGCAGTGTTCATAGGCTTTCCTAATCAGATTTAGGGTTGCACATTTTGTATTTTTTCTGTTTCGATTTGTACAAAATCTGAATTAACCCAATTTTGTATTTTGTCTGAAATTAAGCCTTCCGAATCACCCCAGTTTTGTTTTGTATGTGAATTAATCCGAATCTGAATCCAAATTAATTCAGATTAAAAATGGCTCACATGGTCAAAAGAGTGGGTGGCCAATGAGTGGAAGCTACCCAATGAGTGCCCAATGAGTGGAAGCTACCACAAAAATTTCAAAGGAATTGGGCAAACTGCTGATTTTTTGCGAATCTTTGAAGTTTGTGCGCCTTTAAGCTTTTTCCCATAGGGAGTAATGGGGATATCAGCAGCCCCATACTTCTGCATGGGGGACACCAGGGTTGCCCAGAGTAGGTTGTGGTGTAATGTACAAGGGGTGCCAGCCACCGCCCTACACCACAAGCCCACTGGGTACTGGGTTTTGTTGTTATTTTCAATTTTCAAGTTGTCCTGAGAGTGGATTCATGAGGGTAAAATGATAGTGGATTCTCTGGTCATTCATCACTTTGCCCCAAAGATGATGAATGAACAAAGATGAAAAAAGATGTTCCTTCATCATCTTTAAAAACAAACAAACAACAACAACAACTTCCTCCAGGAGGGTTCTCCGAGCCAGCTGGGGGGGGGAGGGCGTGAAGATATAGTCCAGAGTCCCCTTTTTTTAGAGGAATTTGGCAAAGGGCTGATTTTTACAGAATTAATGAAGTTATGCATCTTTCAGATTTTCCTCATAGGGCATAATGGAGGTTCCTGCAGTCCCATAACTCCACGTGAGGGGCACTGGGGTGGCCCAGAGCAAGTGGCGGTGTAGTGCACATAGGGTACCAACCACCCACATGGGTTGCCAACCCATGAAGTACAGGGTTTTGTTGCTCTAGAGGTGTTCTGAGAGTAGGTTCTCTAGTAGCATATGAGAGTGGATTCATGGTTTTTCATTAAAATTCTCATTTGCTACCAGAGAATCTAAACTCAGCACCTCAGAAACAAAGCCCAGTACCCCAATAGATTAGCAATCTAGGGGTGGTGTGGTGGTTGGCACCCTCTTGTGCACTACACCACCACTCGCTTTGGGCCATCCCGGTGCACCCCAGGTGGAGTTATGGGGCTGCTGAAACCTCCATTATTCCCTATGGGGAAAAATCTTAAAGATGCGTAAACCTCAAAAATTCCTAAGAAATCAGCCCTTTGCCCTCTTTGGAATCTGGGTGCACCACCCTTGGGGCACTGCCACCCAACCCACTGTTTTGCCCCTGAAGGCCCACATAAGTTGAAAGAGTGAAGAGAATGATGAACAACAATGACACTTAATTTTTTGGCACAGTTATTTGAGAACTTTGCAGCGGTGTGAGCCTGTCCCTGTGGCACTAGCACAGCAGCACAATCCATTTGTGGATTCAAACAATCTTTCAATAAAAACACTCCCTCCCCATGGAACAGTGACCACAGGTCATTTGAGATCGCAAGATAGACCAATGAACTGCTTTGGTACTATGGAACAGCTTCAAATGTTCATTTAACTGAAGTGGAGTGAGCTGTAGTCCAAACAAATCAGCCTACTGTTCAGAATTGTTGAGATATATCATCACTGCATTTAAGAAAGTGCAAAACCATGGATCTTGGTTACAAGAAAGAGAGAAGCAACTAAGATTCCTGGGGATGTCAATAGATTGACAGGGGTATTCCCCACCCCCTGCCTTTTGTCTCCTGCAGTCCCATGTGGATGACCTGTCCCTGCAATGGCAAAAGTTGTGAACCCCTGGCTTAGACATCATGTCCCACCAAATTACATTGTGGCCTAAATTACATTAGACTGCTCAACTTGGGCAACAAAACTTAGACACAACTATAACTCATAAAAATCAGAAGAAAAACAAAATAGCTCTTCAAAAGAGCCCTGAACAAGTCAAGAGATTCTTTCTAAACCTTTGGAAAGAAAAACCTGTGTAATTTCAGAACTTTCCTAACCAGCTTCTCGAAAAGCTTCTCCACACAATTTATACCATGGCTTTTAGCAAGAGCTTTGGAGTTGCATTGAGCTCCCAAAGATATTTGGGTATTTCTGTCTCAAAATGCTGTCTTCCAAATCCCTTTGCAAGGTCAGTTTGCATTTCAATCACACTGAATACAACACATACTTAACTAAACCATTCATGCTCAACAGCTTTTTGCATATCTTATCTTCTGCTAATCACTCAGTGCCTCAGCTGGAGTGGAGAGAGTCAGAGAAGTCAATTTCAATTGCAATGCTTTTCCGAAGAACAAAGCATTCTGTCCGAAACACAGTCATTTCGATTTGGAAACAAAAACCTCTGTTTTTTAATTCTTGATTTTGTTTTGGTTACAAAACCTCCGAAAATTGCCATTTGGGGGCACAAAAAGTTTTGTACCCAAATCGAAATGCACAAGCCTAATCAGATTTCCACTCATTTGCTAAGAATTTTGCATTCCAGAACTTTTCAGACTGAGATTTACTCCAATTCAGTGCAAATTCTGGTGGGAGATACAACAAGCCATCCACATCATTCAAGTGCATTGTTTAAGTTCTTAGTGCCATCTGCTGGCAATCTGTTTTTAAAAAGATGCATCTTTGCAATGCTATTGCTATTCTAACTTGAACGGCAATGGTCTTTTCACATATTGCCAGCAGATGGTGCTAAGAACTTACTCAACATACATGAAACATCAGGTGGATGGCTTGTTACATCTCCCATTGGAATTTGCACAGAAATAAATAAATCACAAACTGCAAGACCCCAAAATGCACACACACCCATTTATGGTACAGTTATTGGACAAGTCACATTATCAGTATTGGTTTTATTTTTATATAGCCCTATTCAGAAATATTTAGAATCACACACTATTTAGAATCACACTGTTGTAACTGTGTACAGTGGTTCAGATGGGTAGCAAGTCCTGCCCTGAATCATCAATCACTGTTGCTCCCTGCCACTCATGCTAAGAGTGGGGTTTGTCTGAATAGGCAATTACCCTATCTGCGATGGTGGGTGCTTCCATTGCTGAGATGCTAGTTTGCCCCCACTTTGCAATCATGGAAGCTTCCACCATCATGGATACGGTGTTCCCTATTCAGACAAACTCTGCCCTAAGCATGAGCAGTCAAGACAACAGGAATGTGCGAGCTGGCTCAAGGTCGAACCACCTCACACTCAAACTGGCCTGGTTTGGCTTGAGGGTGAGCCAACCCCCTCCCCCCACAGGCTGGTCTGGGGCTGGTTCAGGTTTTTGTTTTAATTGACCATCCCTGGAACCCCCAAACTGGGCCCAAACTGGTTCAAATTCAAATCAAGCTGGGCCCCTCTGAACATGCCAAAACCGAACATGCCCAGTCCAGTTCAAGTCTGGTTCAGACTTGAACTGAACCAGGCAAACTAGTTTTGTGCACATCCCTAGTTGGGGGCAGGACTTCCAATCCATTTGTGCCACTGCACACAGTTACAGAGGCATAATTTTACCAGACTGAGTGGGGCTCTAGATTCTCATACAAAACAGACAGCCTACAAGAGCTTACTATCTAAAGTTTGTCAGAAGAAAACATTCAATAGCTTCAAACCATGACTGTAACAACTCTGAAATTTACTTCAGGAGAAGAAAGCAATTGAAAGTAGTGTTGAGGGTTTTGTGCTAAGCCATTGCACTGACTCTGTTTGGTCACGACAGTGGAGCAGAAGATCTCTAACATATATTGGAAACAGTACTATGAAGACTGGCAAATGTCTTCACACTCAGAGCCACACTGGTGGCTTTGAGGGAGATCACACTACCCAGAAAAGAGCTACAATACATTTATTTTGTATCCTGAATGTCAGCAAGAACACAAGTTCCTGCCCCAAGTTGGTGGCTGAGGGAACAAAAGAAGCAGAGAGGAAAAATCAGGGACAAATGGAAGAGGTGAGTGTAATGTTCAGATGCCATAAACACCAGATAACCTTTTTTGGTAAAAGTTATTTCTAAATTATGTTTGCTGATAGCAATGTCCACCAGATGTCAGTACAGGCTTGCAAAAAGAACAACATTTAGCTAGCACCACAGTGTTAGGAACAGATATTTTATATTGATGAGTTTACTGTGTTTTTTCACTAGAAGATGCAACTTTGAAAATAACAACAACAACAACAATTCTGATACTGGGGGTGGGGGAAGCAAACTTATGTCTGATTCAAATGTATATAATGATGATGACCTTGCAAATGAAACATATGTTTGAAACTGGACCCCAAGTCCAGTTCTCTTAACAGTCAATAAAAGTGTTTTAGGAAGCCCAGATACAATGAAACTGACCAGAACAAGTGCACAAGGAGAAAAGGCATGCTCAGTGGTGCCAAGATAGTGACCCCAGTGAAACATGATATTATTAAGCAATTAAAGTGCATTAAAAGTATTTTCCATAATCCAGGGCTGAACAACCTGGGCCTTCCAGCTGTTTTGGACCACAACTACCATCATCACCAGCCACAGTGGCTAATAGTCAAGGATTATGGGAGTTGCAGTTCAACACCTGCCAGAGGGCTGAAGTTGTACAGCCCTGCCATAAGCTTCCAACATCTCTTGTAAGACAGCTCAGTTTCCAACATCCAGGCTAACCCTCTGCTGATACACCAAAGTTTTCCTTTGTGTTGGTGGGGTGTATGATTTTTGGCTATCTCCCCTTCCTTCTGTAGCAATTTATGCTTCCCAAAACTATATCCCTGAAGACTGGGGGACACTCAGGTAGCTGTAGAGGAAAAGGGAGATCTCTGAACACTGATGCTCACACAGCCCTTATGCACTGATGAAGGGTTTGTATGGATTTTCGGGGGGGGGGGGGGACTGGGTTGGCAGACAGGGTACTGAGGCTGAGAAATGGGCCTGGCTAAGGCTACCCTATTCCATTTATACCTGACCTGTTCCAGGGATTTGCTATTTCACATTCCAGTTTTTCATGCACTGTGCTAACTTGAGCATGAGGAACTAACTAAATATAGAATTTTCAGGAGACATATATCAAAGCAGTAGGGAGGGAGATCTAATTAGACCCTGATATGTATTTATTGTCTCATGTTTACAAGGTCAACCATTTCTATATCTTTATACATAGTTGAAATACTGCCTGATAGCAAGATGATATGTAGATATAACTTCTGGTGTGAATTCTTTGCAAACTCAAACCATTCCTAGATAAGAAGTATATTGATGGCCATTCCAGTTCCTTTGCATCATTATATCAAATAGTAGTCAGAAAGGTAAACCAGTTCTAGCTTCCATACTATCAACTGGGATTCACCAAACTAAACATAATTCACCCGTGTTAAAAATTATCTTTCTTGGCTTCCAGTCTGTTTCTGGGCACAATTCAAAATGTTGGTTTTGACTAAACAGCACACGATGATGGTAGCTGAAGAAACACCTGCTCCCATATGAACTCAAATGTCTTCTGAAATAACCTTATGATCAGGAAATCTCTTGCTTTAAGTAAGCCCACTTATATATATGAACTTCACTGGCTGCCGATATGTTTCCAAGCAAAATACAAAGTGCTGGTTATGACCTTTAAAGCCCTGAATGGCTTGGGTCCAAATTACTTAAGAAAGCGCCTTCTTTGTCATGAACCTTGCCATCTATTAAGATCATCTGGGGAGGTCTGATTAAGGTTGCTATCAGCTCCTTCAGTGGTGACTCGGGACCAGGCCTTCTCTGTGGCTGTCCAGGAACTTGGAATACACTCCCTGTCAAAACAAGAGCACCTCCATCTCTGATGGCTTTTTAAAAGACCATTGACACACCTGTTTTTTCCAGCTTTTAATTAAAATTAATTTTAAACTGCTTAATAGTTTTTATTCCATGAAATTGATTTAACTGTTTTTACTCTTGTCTTAGTTGTTTTTACACTGTTTTACATACATACATAATATTTATTCAGTCATTTGACCAGCAATTTTACAAATACAAACATTTCAAACATGAACTAAACATTAGAGCGTGTTTTGCAGAGAATATAACAATATTTTGCCACAGTTCTAATTTTATCTTCATCGCATAAAGAAAATAAAAACCTCAATAAGACATCATCTTCTCTTCCATTAAGATTTATCAAGAGAGGAGAAAGTAACTTCCCTCTGGCTTCATCATAAAAACTACAATGTAAAAAGGCATGTGCTATTGTTTCAACACAGCCCATGTCACAAGGACAAACACGATTTGCCAAAGGAATTCCTGCATATCTGCCAAACAGGACTGCAGACGGAAGAACATCTAACCTGGCCAGTGTCATGGCTCATCTATATTCAGGAATCGTAACTACCCGAAGATAGAAGGCCAAATTAAATCCACTCAATTGATCACCCAAGTTACACTGTTTTATAATTGCTGTGTTTTAAATTGTGTACACCAAGGATACACATATCATGTGGTATATAAATATGATAGATAGATAGATAGATAGATAGATAGATAGATAGATAGATAGAATTTAACAATAATAATAAATACAATTTGACTCAGAGGAACAGTATATTGCATGTAAAGAAATTAGCCCGAGATTGATATCTAACTCTTGGCTAGATGGGACATTTCAGTGATGAGCAGGCAATTTTATCCATGCCAGTACAGTCAGATATGCAGTTGGCCACTTTAGCTTCTCCCCAGCCACTCTTTTGTCCTCTCATAGTTTTTCAAGTGCTGTCTTTCTCTATGAAGTCAGGCCAAACTGCAGCAATTTTGAACATGCTTTCGTTAAATAGTGTTGTTTTCATCCGGAGGCCTCAGAGTTTCTGCTGCTTTTTAAGCTAAAGAAATACAATTGATTGTCAGCTGATAATATCCCCCTCCCCCATATCAGAACAACACCACTCCATGTAATCCAAATTCTAGCCCATTTACCAGCTTTGTGTATCTGCATAAACAATTCCTAAAGTCCCTTCTATTTATGTCTGGGAGAAGCAAGTATGTTTGAAATCCCTCTAAATGCCATCTCTTTGTGGCTTCAATGTACTCTGTTTCTGTGGTTGCCAAGAGTATATTGCCACATAACAATGTGCTCCTATTTCCCATTCATTATGGTATAAACCTCAATCACCCCTTCCACTAAAAGATTCAGACAGGCAATCAAACACTTAGAAATCCAACATAAAGGCTGCTAACCCAACTTTAGCCATATGAAAATCTCTCTGTCCTAAAGGCATTCTAATTTTGCATTCAATTCGAAACACTTGCGAAGGTGAAAAGGGGGACATATGACCCATTTAGCAGACAGCAATTAAAGACAAGGATCTGACCTTTTCATTCAGTGAGGCAGCATAAGTAGCAGTCTGATCCTAAAGTTTGCCAAGCTGGCAAATGCTATGTTCCCTTGCCAGAAACAGAGCATGTATTAAGAAGGCAAGAGAAGAAAGATAGGCAAACACACAGCATATGCCAGAGAACAGGGAGGGAGGGAGAAGAGGGACAGGTGAGGACAGGGGAGACAGGTGAGAAGTGGTAAGGAGGAAAGGGTAAGTCTCCGTTCATATGAGGAAATGAAACTACTCATTCTCCTTCTGCTCTTCCAAGAATATGTGAACATCCAGTACCCACTCATGCAATGGTGGGTTGGGTTGTGCAAATAAGGCCTCCATGCAATTGGGCATCATGAGGTTCCAACCAGCTCATATGTTCTTTGAAGTACATGGGAGATGACAAGGCCACACAGCTGTCTGACCATTGCACAAGGACCACTGTCACCCAAGGGTGAATCAGAGAAGAGATAGACAAGAAGGGAGGTGGGGGAAAGAAGATTGGCACATGTATGAGGGGTATATTTCATGGTCTGTTGATTGTGGTGTATGTACACAGACATTTATCAGTCAAAATGGTGTCAACAGGTTTCCAGTAGGTGGCTATTTCTCTCCCACTACTACAGTTCAGTTGTCACAAATATTGTGATGGGAGTGAACTGACATAGTGCCAGGGTTGCTCACAGATGTGTACAAGGATTTCCCAGACTGTTAACATAGACAATATGCCTGCATATACCAGCATAAGCTATTTATGGCTAGTCCGAAGTCTGAAAGAGGGGGGAAGCGCGCCTGGTTTATTAAAAAAAAAATCTGCTTGATCACCTGGAGGATTTTTTATTCACCACAGGTGAGTAGGTGAGGACGATTTCCAAGTCTGAGTTAGCTGTTTCATCTATAGGTGGGGGAGAAAGGCTGTTTCATTTTCTCATGAAAAATGGATTTTGGCTAATGTACCTTCTGCAGTTGAACAACTGGGAAAAGCTCATTAGCACAGTGGGGAAATTGTGTGTTCCTGAGCATTGCTCCTCAGAATTACAGTAAGTACACAAGTAACTTCATATAATCTGATTGTAACCATGTTTATTTGGAAGCAAATCTCATTGATCAGTTCGTTCAGATTTATAAAGTTGCAGCTATACAGTGCTTACACTATTTGTACTATGCGTGTTTACATAGATGAATGGGGCTTACTTCCCTAAGCCTAGAACAACTAAGGCTGTTGGCCAAATTCCTGTCTTGCTGAAATTTGTGCTGGGGAACATGGTTTCAGATGCCTCCCACTCTTTGGCAGATCGGGTTTTATAAAATACATCAATTTCTATTCTGGACATTTGCATTTAAATGTGTACTTTGCAATGTATTACTGCACCAGCTGTTTGGGTAGGAAATACATGACAGTACTTAAGGAGGGAAGTATTTAAAAGCAGGGTTTTTGGGTGTAAAATAAAAATCTTGGTATCTTTCAAAGAAAATAGTAAAACATAAATAAAAAGAAAATGGGTTAAATTTGGATGGAATGGAAACAGAGATTCATCCCTAATTTCAGCCTTACATGGTTACATGTAGATATTCCATGAGTATACACAACTCTGTAGTGCACTATGCCCCCCATAAAGGTAAGGTAAAGTGTGCTGTCAAGTCAGTGTCACTCCTGGCACCCACAGAGCCCTGTGGTTTTCTTTGGTAGAATCCAGGAGGGGTTTACCATTGCCTCCTCTCACGCAGTATGAGATGATGCCTTTCAGCATCTTCCTATATAGCTGCTGCCCGATAAAGTACCACTGGGGATTTGAACCGGCAACCTTCTGCTTTTTAGTCAAGCATTTCCCCACTGTACCACTTAATGTGACTTATGCCCCTCATCCCCCTTTCTAAATACTGATGTAGTAGAATATATAAGGGGGCAAGGAAGATACAAAGCAGAGGAGTGGACTCAGTTCTACAAGAGCATGTAGTGTAATATTTCCATTTTAAAAAAATATTGCAGAACAGAAGCCTTCGTAGCAAAGCCATGGCAAAGAAAAGTACATGGAACACAAAAAATCATGGCCAGTATTAAAGATGGGGGGGTGGGGAATGTCCATAGGAACAAACAGTGAATCCCAGAGGATTTCAGCTTGCAGTTAACCTTTTGATGAAAAGTCAAGCCATCTTTGCAACTATATTACAGCTCACAGGTGGACATAACTGGGGAAAGGAACTTCTATATAAGAAAAAGCAAATACAGCTATTTTTGCAAAATAGTTGTGAATGGTTGCCAGATTTCATTGCCACAGGGAAAAAATAATAGAGAAAACACACAGAGAGAGTAGAGATTGAAAAAGAGTGCTGATGCAAACAAAATAAGTCCTAAGTTCCAGGTGGGGGAGAAGAAGAGTAAATCTCATGCAGAAGGTAGGAGAAATAACGTTAGAGTGTTAAGATACACTGTAAATGCACGTATAGCTATGAACAAGAATTCAGAATCGAAATGGATTTTTAGTTACCAAGATATGCAAGATATGCAGGACATCCAGTGAAAGACATTTCATTTATTCATAGCAGCACACCTGATATTAGTAAATTATTGACAGAGTGGATCTATTGGAAATTATGGGCTTCTGGAACTTGGCAGGCAATGGAACTTGGACTGTTTTCTCTGCTTCTGGCTACATTTTTGGAATGTCAGTTTCTTTACTGAGCAAAATCCTCTTAATTTATTTATTACACTTATACCTCTCTTCCAGGGAGCTCAGAGCAGTTTACATATGGTCCCTAGGCAGCCTTTTATTCAGGCAGCTTCCACTGCTAGACCTGCCTAGCTTCAGCATTATAATTCTATCATGTGCCTTATTTGGACTATTCTTTTATTAAGTTTTATTAAGTTTCACACAGTCAAATTCTATGCATATTTGCGCAAAACAATGGCTCACTGACTGTGTTTATTGGCATTTATTCCCATGTAAGTGGGGATAGGTAATGTTAATCTCCTAAACTACTGGTAGCCACTGACAATGGACCCATGATTCCATCCCCTCCCTCCACTCTCCGGACCGAATTCAGACATTTAGGAGAGCAGCCTTTCTGCAGTCAGAGAGACTGCAGATAGGCAGGGGAGGTGGCTGTGTGGGCTTCCTTCTTTACTGAAGGCCAGCTCACACAGCCAATCATGACAGAGTTGAGGGAGGACCTTCCTCCCTCAACTCTGGTTCCAGGGCCAGCAGCCTGCAGTTCCAAATTTGGACATACCGCAGGCTGCCTAGAACCTAGAAAGTTTGGGGCGACGAAACTCACTGCAACCTGAAGGTTCAGATTGGAGTTCCAATTCTGAATCCTCAGTTCCTTCGTCACACCTGGCTCCGGTACCCCGCATTCTCACATCACGTTAGCAGAACCGTAGGCCTATTCCATTGTGGTTCCACAATGGCCCTTACATTTCTTGCTACTAGCAGATTGATGGGGGAAGGTCAAGGTCTGAAGACAATTACTTACCTGTCTTGGTTAATTTATTTCCTTAACCCTAAAAAACAAGAATTCCTAATATGTGTTTCTGCTTTCCCAACAAACGTCTTACCATCTTCTTTAAAAAGCAACTTTTTCTTCTGCCCTCATTAAACACCTTGGAAGGGCCACTTTATGATCATGGTAAACTTCTTGATTGATCCTACTTGTGTCCACTGCATAAAAACATTGTTAAAAAGAACACATCGGGGGGCAGGGAGGGAGATATTCAGAGATTGTCTGTGGAGATGACACACAGGACAGAGGGAGAAGCACACAATCAAGGCCTTGTCTGTTTTACAGTCAGATAAATGTTTATAGAATCTAGAAGGATCCTCTTCCAAGGTAGTGGATGCAGATCACCAAGGACAATTTTTCATCTGATTCTTCTCCTAATACCTCTTGGCCTGTGGAGTTTCTCCATAATACTTTATCTCTAAAATGTACATTAGATGATGCCCAGATTAAGGCAATTAACACATCACATTAAGGCCCAGAGAACCAGAATGGGATTAAAACAGTCCATGAACCAGCTCACCCAGTTCTTTATGAATATCTAACAGTGCAATCCTAGGCATGCTGACATGGAAGTCCTGCTGTGTTCAATATGATTTACTCCTAGATAAGTGTGCATAGGATTGCAGCCTTGATCTTGAAATGTTGATAAGAAAAGTTAACCCAGGATCATTTCCTGTGTCTCCCATCAGGGGCAGAAAAGAATCTGTAATAACTCTCCTCAGACAATATATGACAGAAATAAACAACCTCTTGAACCCAGTCACCGGCAATCATATATCTGTGGCTATATTCCCATCAAGCTTGAGATCATCAGCAACACACTTCAAGAGTTTGACAACTGTCAGTGCTACTTTCTCTCTCTTGTTTGTATTGTGATTGTAAAGTCAACAACTCAGTATGTTATCATGGGAAAGTTAGAGAGAAAAATTAAGGGTAGACAAATGAATCGCTTGTATGGTCTGAAGATGACAAAGAAACCTCACCAGACGTTAATTGGTTGGAAACCCTACTTCAAATGTAGATAGACCTATGAGATGGTGATTCTATTAAACTCTGGTAAATATATGGTGAGAATGAGGAAGCAGGAATTATCCCAGGTTAATCAATCCAGAGTAAAAGATTTTTGCCATCTGTCCATATTTTTAGATTCTCATCACAGAATGCATGGTTCACATTGGCACGTATGTAGCACTTATAAGCCCCTTAATTTGCTTTAATGCACTGGCTGCTCACACAAAAATCAATATGGTTGCCAAGGTGATAATCTTTTAGGAACAAAGAGTTCACTGTGGGTGGAATTTTTTACATAGGAGTAACTGTGTTAATAGAAGAGGACTAAAGGGTTTTCTTGCATAAGTAACATACTCCATGCCCAAAATAACATTTAATTATCCCCAAGGTAGCCTTTTCCACCCATATTCATGTTAACACTTACAACATAAAGTATATTATCTGAAGCACCTTGTGGGTAACATAAGAAACCTGATTATTTGTGTGTGAAGTCTGAGACAAAGCTTCCTCCCAAGTTCTCCTAAAGTGAATTGTTGAGGTTAATTTGTAGGTTCTTGCTCAGACAACTGCTCAGATTTTCAATCCTAGAATTGCAAAGGTAGCAGAAAGAGGTTCAATAAGAATGTCAACATTTCTCAAGGGAATTCCTTGCTTTTCTAGCCCAGAATTCTGAATTAGCCATCTTATTAAGAACTGAATTCACTATAATAGACTACCAAAGAGACTTCGAGCTGATAGAGCTTCAATGCTTTGTGGTTTCATTATCTTGGAAAATAACAACATAGCCAGAGTATGACATCTCCACCTTCACTTTCCCAGACTTCTTGCTCATATGGTTGGACCAATCAGTATCAGTAGAGAGTTCATAAGGACACACCCTCAGATTTGTCTCCTGTGGACAGGTCCTTAACATGCACATTCACAAAGATCCATAGATGTGCATTAGTGTGCACAAATAATTATATGGGGGAAAGGATATAAAAAGGATGAAGTTGGAACTGACAAAAGCTCCCCTAGACTTATTACTGACTTAAACATTAACCTTTAGATGCCCCAAGAACTCCATTACAGCCTCCAAGACTGGTTTTTTCCATTAAAAAACCAGTCAGGAGGTGGTTTGCATCTCTCCTGTGTATTGTCTACTTTGACCTTCAGCAAAAAGATTCAGATGAGAGTGGCCACATGCTGTGCAGTGAAACACTGGTGTTCATGACCTGCTGGGGCTGATGTGCATATAAAAGAAGCCCCAGTGACATTGTGCAGGAGTGCACTTGTGCAACAACCTAAGAAACATTTGTACCTGGAGGGCCAAACTAGGTATGATGCTGCAGCAAATAATGGCAGCCATATATCACTTTGAATCCTTCTTCTAGGATTTCCCACACTATGGCATCATGATGTTCTGTGTTTTCCCACTGAAGTTATTGTTTGATGTTGGCAGAGAGGCAGAGAATTGCAGAATATGACATCAGGACATAGAGAATTTCCATTCAATATTACACCAGGGGACAGAAGTGTTAGATTGGTAGCTAGAGTCCTCTTCAGATGTTAAAAGCGGTGGGGGGGGGGATGTATGTGATGTACTAACATACAGCTTCTCAAGAGCACTCTTGGGTGTTGCAGCCTTCCAATCATGAAAACAGCTGCCATCCTTCTTACAACATTTGTTTCTGCAGACAAATGCTATAAGTTTGGAGAGCAGTGCAGTGGGTGGGGGGGGTGAGTGAGGATTTTGAGCACATCGGCTCCAGGGCAGGTATGCTAAGTGTGTTCTCAGAATGCTGTCTGTGAGTGCAGTATCCTGTTTTTTGAATGTCAGAGGGATTAAAGGTTTTGGTCACATATATCGCAACAATTTTCCTCACCAAGTCAACTTTAATGCTTTGTGTTTGGACAGGCTTCTGTGCTCCCACCATGCATTTAGCTGAAGAAAGAAAAGAGAAATATTTCTAGTGCTGTTGCAAACTTTTCATCACAAGAAAATGAATCAATGTAAGAGAGGGATTCAGTGACTACAGAAATAATTTCTGCAGCACCTTTACATAGCATGGAATTCTCAGAACTGCCTGGAAGCATATCCAAAAGTGGGTTGAATTGTCAACGCAGCTTGAATGTCAAACAACAATGGAAGCTGTTACGGGCTTTAAGACAACGGCAGCAAAATGATCTTAAACAACTTATAGCTGTAGGTCGATTCTCAGTCAGCCGTATTTGGCTTTTAGAGGCTAGAGTGAAAACTTTACAGGTGGGAATTGCCTTAAAATTGCTGAAACAATGACAAACAAAGCTGGAGAGAGGAATGGGTGAGATTATAAGATACTGGAAAGCAAAGCTGTGGACTGTGATGCCAGTGTCAAGGCAAAAAAGTGGTATACTTTGGGAAAAGCTGCTGTACTAAAATCAAAAGTATGTGATGATTGCTGAGGGGGATTTTCTTTCTTTTCTTTATTAAAACATAAAGCATTCAAAATATTTCCCCCTCTTTGGCTTTTGTTTTCAAATTGCAAGCTGCCCTTAGCCTTTGGGACAAGATGGAATTAAAACAATCTAAATACATGCATAAAATTTTTATCTTGTAATGGCAGAGGATGTATGAACAATTAAAAAGCAATAAACTGCACTGTTGTTACTTTGAAATCTACATCCAGAATGAGCTCCTAAACAGAGTAAATTGTTAGTCATATTTTGAAGCTGTGGAAAAATTGAAATGTCTAATTTGTTACTGGGCCACCAAAACTGGGGGAGGAAATGGAACCATTTTTTCCCCTTGAAAGAGAGTTCCACAGGAATGGTGTCAACACTAAAATATCTCTGGTGCATATGGTCCACTTGTCCATATATTATGGCACTGGGATGGGTGTGCATCTCCTGTTCTTGAGAAGAAGTGCATCTCTGAAACACCAAGCCAATATGCAATCTTTCTGCCTGCACTGCTGCAATGTTAAGCTGAAAAATGAATGAGCAATCAAGTTATTTTTTCCCCCTTTAGTAACTCAATTGAGTCTGAGCACTCATTGCAAGAACATGGACTCTCAATTTGTATCACCACTGCCTTTTTTTAATTGCTAAGCAAACTGTACCAAATGCTGCATCTTCCTTACCTTTGTGATGGACAATAGCACTCCCTCCAACTGGTCTTGTTTCCGGCCAGTGTTGTGAGCTTTATCCCTCTTTAGACAAATCCTTTACATAGGATCTGTCTGTAGCAGAGAAAACTTCTTTCTGGGTTTTGAAAAACTGCCTTTCACAAGTTTATGACCTCAAAATATATCTGGACAAGCAACCTTGATTTTACCATTATCAAGGTGCTCCTTGCTGCGGCTCTCGCTCTCGTTTGTTCCCCATGCTGTGGATGAGTTATTTAGGAGACATTCTTTGGGTTGGGATTTCAATGCTGAAAACATTTCTGAGTCTACAGCCAGTGAAACAGAACCAGGGTCTCGTCTGTCAGGCATTCCCTTTTCTTTCTGGCAGTTTTCTGAGCCATGAGTTCTTATGTGCTGAATTTAGCAGATAAACCCTGCAGTACATTGTGCACGTGGACATATTTTCCTAGATATTTAGTTAACAGTGTTCACTTTTGGAGGGATCCCATGCTTATTATTAGACCTGACCCTATAAGCATATGTTTAGGACAAAACTGAGCACCTGCTTAACTATCGTATTGGGCGGTGGGGTGGGGGGGATGGTTGCTGGATCAAATCTTTTTCCCAATAACAATAAATAATAACAATAATAATAATTAGCATTTATGTATAGCATTTATTTATACTAACTGCTAACTGAGCAAAGAGTGGCAGTTCTCTTATACTGAGCAAAGGGGAGAGCAACTGGCTCTATCCAGCCCCAGCACAGCATCCCTCCAGTAGCTGTTGCTGGTATCTGCCTTATGTTTCTTTTTAAATTGTGAGCCTTTTGGGGAGAGGGGACCACCTTATTTATTTATTATTTATTTTACTATGTAAACCCTTTGAGAACTTAGGTTGAGAGGGGTATATAAATATTTGTCGCAGTAGTAGTATTTTGCAGTGTTCAAAGTATGTTCTCAATGTCCCTTTCAACAACCCTATAAGGCCACACAGGGGCCATTTACGCATGCGCGGTGGCCTCCAATGGCCACCGCGCCAGGGGAAAGGCCTGGAAAGAGCCAGAGACCACCCAAACTGGGCAATATGTACAATAATAGAGGCCAGCGGGGGGAGGGGGACTTCTCCACCTTGGAGAAGTCCCCCAGAGGAGTAAGGTTTTTTTTAACTATTTGGTCCATGAACCCCCACAGACTGAAAAGAACTGGGGGGAGGTTGAGGTGGCGCCGGACCAAACTGGCCTGGTCTGGTTTGGACTCAAGAAGAACCGGTCAGCCAGTTCCATACACACCCCTAATCAATGCGGTATGATTTGGGCTGAAACTGCCAAATATCTTATGATCTGAAGCCTACGGTGGTCCAACAAAAATTAGGGTTTTTGTTCTTATTGGACTCTGATTAGACTTTGTGAATGTGGGTTGAGCAAGTCTGACAAATGTTGGAGAATGAGAGGTGGGACTCTTACATCTTTTCCTTAACTGTAATGTAATATCTCCATTATAGAAAAAGATAAGTGACTATGTCAATTTAGTCATAGCAAGGGAATATCTTCTAGATCCTATTTCAGTTTTGTTGGAATTGCCTTCCGGTGTAGAAAGAATAACCCTTAATTAATGGAAATGTAGAAAGAATAACCCTTAATTAATGGAAATGGCTTACTAGGGTCTTTTTGGTGGCTAAATGCATTATTTTACAAAATTGGAAATGTAAATACCCTCCAGATATTGAAAAATGGCTCTTCAGTTTACTTACTTTAGCAGCCCACAAATGTTCTTTTTAAAAAACTAGATCCCCCCCCCCCCGCTAAGTATGGAGATTTTGTCTGAATTTTGGAACCATTTGCATTGTTAATGCAATGTATGTACATATTTTTGAAATTAAAAAAATTACAGAGGAAAATTTACAAATCTCTTAAGTATTGTTTGTCTTGATTCAGGTTGTCTAAAATCCTGTACTGCCTGTAATCATTTTGTTGAAGCTTATACATTAGTTGATTTTCAAACCGCTCCTGTATTTTTTAATCTAGTAACAGCACATACACAAAGGGCTATTTTCACATCCAATAGTCCTGTACTGGATCATTCATTCATTCATTCATTCTTGAAAGAATAAATCATGATTTTGAGAGCTTAATAACCTTGTTGCTATTCTTCACCTGGGAATGTGCAATGTAAGACATGAGAACAGCTCTGCCTATAGCCACCAGACTAGTAGCCATTGATAGACCTGTCCTCCATGAATTTGTCTAAGCCCCTTTTAAAGCCATCCAAGCTAGCGGCTGGCAATCACTACATCCCATGCCAGAGAATTCCATAGATAATTATGTGCTGTGTGAAAAAGTATTTCCATTTGTCGGACCTAAATTTCCCTGCCTTCAGTTTCATGGGATGACCCCTAGTTCTTGTGTTGTGAGAGAGGGTGAAAAATTTCTCTGTCCACTCTCTCTATTCCATGCATAATTTCACACACATTTATCTATCTATCTATCTATCTATCTATCTATCTAACTAACTAACTAACATATTTCTATACCACCCAAAACTTGCATCTCTGGGTGATTTACAATTAAAATCATTTAAACATTACATTAAAATCATTTAAAACTCAACATTAAAATATTAAAACTATAAATCTAATTAAAAGCCTGGGTGAATAAATGTGTCTTCAGTGCCTTTTTAAAGTTGCCAAAGATGGAGAGGCTCTTATTTCAACAGGGAGCACATTCCAAAGTCCAGGGGCAGCAACGGAGAAGGCCCATCCCCGAGTAGCCACCATACTAGTTGGTGGCAACCTCAGACAAACCTCTCCAGATGATCTTAACAGGTGGTAGGCCTCATGGTGAGGACGACATTCTCTTAAATATTCAGGGCCTAATCTGTTTAGGTTTTTATAGGTAATAACGAGAACCTTGTTTTTTTGCCCAGAAATGTACTGACAGCCAGTGTAGTTCTTGCAACACAGGAGTAATATGGTCTCTCTGAGATGACCCAGAGACCAACCTGGCCACTGCATTCTGGACCAACTGCAGTTTCTGGACTACGTACAAAGGCAGCCCCACAAAGATCACATTGTACCCCTGCTAACTGGGCGAAGAGGCACCTTTTACCATGGTGATTCTCTTTATTTAGCAGGGGGAGAGTAACTGGCCCTATCCACCCCCTGCTCAGTACTTCCAGTGACTGTTGCTGGTGTGTGTCTTATGTTTCTTTTTAGAATGTGAGCCCTTTGGGGACAGGGTTCCATCTTATTTGTTTGTTATTTCTCTGCGTAAACCGCCCTGAGACATTTTTGGAAGGGCAGTATAGAAATTGAAATATTATTATTATTTTACACGGCCAGACAGGTGTTATTGACTGGTTTGTTTTATCCAGACATCGAGTCCTTCCCAAGGACCTGGGATGCCAGAATTTTATTGTCAATGTTGTTGCTGTTGTTATAGATATTGTCGCAGAATATAGGCTGTTCCCAGTAAAGCTGCTTTTTGTTGTTGTTGTTGTTGTTGTTATTATTATTGCAGTAACCCAGCTTAGAGGTTACCAGCATATTTACCACCGTTTTGAGGTAGTTCATCTCAAGAAATAGACACAGCTGAATCAGCTGAAGCTGATAAAAAGCACCTCTGGCTGATAAAAAGCACCTCAACCTGAAACACCAGGGAGAGGTTCAGATCCAGAAGCACCCCCAGACTTCGTACCTGTTCCTTTCTAGGGAGTGTGACCCCATCCAATACTGGCAGATCAAAATCATCTCCCAAGTTCCGACCCCACACTATAAGTACCTCCATCTTATCTGGATTCAACCTCAGTTTGTTATCCCTCATCTAGCCCATTACAGCCTCCAGACAGGCATTTAGAGAGGTTATGCCTTCTCTTGCTGATGTTGACACAGAGAAATAGATTTGGGTGTCATCAAAATATGTATTTATTTATTATTTATTTGTTCGATTTTTAGACCGTCCTTACAAAATAGCTCAGGGCGGTTCACAAACATCAAAGACCCTTTAAAACAATTTAAGAGCACTGGAAGGCCAGGCCGAACAGGTAGGTCTTTAGGGCTCTCCTAAATTCCAATAAAGAATTCAAATTACGGATGTCTGCAGGGAATGCATTCCACATTCCAGGAGCAGCTACAGAGAAAGCCCGCCTCTGGGTCGCCACTAGATGAGCCGGTGGCAACTGGAGCCGGAGCTCCTCAGATGATCTTAGCGTGCGATGGGGATCAGACCAAAGAAGGTGCTCTCTAAGGTAACCTGGACCTAAGCCATTCAGGGCTTTAAAGGTAATAACCAGCACTTTGTATTTTTCTCGGAGACATCGGCAGCCAGTGCAGCTGTTTCAAAACAGGCATAATATGGTCTCTCCGGGTTGCCCCAGTGACCAGCCTTGCTGCTGCATTTTGAACTAACTGAAGTTTCTGAACTACATACAAAGGCAGCCCCACGTAGAGTGCATTACAGTAGTCAAGCCTGGAGGTTACCAGCTGGTGCACCACTGTTCTGAGGTCATCCTCCTCTAGGAATGGACGCAGCTGTCGAATCATCCGAAGCTGATAAAAAGTACTCCTGGCCACAGCCTCCACCTGAGATACCAGAGTGAGGCCTGGATCCAGGAGTACCCCCAAGCTGCAAACCTGCTCCTTCCGGGGGAGTGTAACCCCATCCAGCACAGGGAGATCTATTTCATCCCTCAGATTCTGAGCCCCTACAATGAGCACCTCCATCTTGCTTGGAATCAGCTTCAATTTGTTATCCCTCATCCAGCCCATTACTGCCTGTAGGCAGATATTTAGGGAATGAATGCCATTTTCTGATGAAGCAGATGAAAGAGAGAAGTAGATTTGTGTGTCATCAGCATACTGATAACACCCAGCACCAAATCTCCTGATGACCTCACCCAGTGGTTTCATGTAAATATTGAAAGGCATTGGTGACAGAATGGAGCCCTGAGGGACTCCATATAATAGCTCTCATTGAAAAGAGCAACTGTCACCAAGTTCCACCATCTGGGATCTGCCCAAGAGATAGGAGCAGAACCACTGCAGAGCAATGCCTCCTATGCCCAACTCCGCCAGGCGACCCAGAAGGATACCATAGTCAATGATAGTCATAGTCAATGATACCGAACGCTGCCGAGAGATCCAAGAGAATCAACAGAGTCACACTCCGTCTGCTGATTCCCCTGTATCAGGCCGACCAAGGCTGTCTCAACCCCATAGCCCACTCTAAAGCCAGTTTGAAATGGGTCTACATAATCAGTTTCCTCCAAAACCACCAGGAGCTGGTCGGCCACCACCCTCTCGATCACCTTGCCCAACGATGGGAGATTAGAGATTGGCCTATAATTACCCATCGCCGAGGGATCTAGGGAAGGCTTCTTAAGAAACGGTCTAATTATTGCCTCCTTCAAGCATGGAGGCACCTTACCCTCCCTCAGCAATGCATTTATGATATTTACCAGGCCTCCTCAAATAATGTCCCTGCTAGATCGAAGCAGCCAAGTCGGGCAAGGATCCAGAGAACAAGTGGTGGACCACACCGCTCAAAGCAGCTTGTCCACATCCTCAGGAATCACAGATTGAAACTGATCCAACCTAATACGGCAAGAAGGATTGCTGGACCTTATTCCAGGTTCCCACCAGGGCATCGACAGAATCACCTGCAGCACCAATTTTGAAACCCTCCAAGGCCTTTTGGAACTCTACTGGGTACAGCATCCTTTGGGGGCGTACCATCCTAATTGGTCCATCACCCCTGCAGGAGTAGATTGTGGCCATGATACCAACCTTAACCAGGTAGTAGTCCATCCATGACAATGGGGAAACCATGGGATCCCCCACCCACGGAACACCCCCCTGATCCGAACAGAAGACCAAATTGAGCATGTGGCTGGCAACATAAGTTGGTTCAGATACAAGTTGGGATATACCCATAGTTGTCATGGCCACTATGAACTCCTGAGCCACACCAGACAGGCCAGCCCCAAAGTGGATATTGAAGTCCCCCAGGATCAGAAGCCTGGGACACTCCAACACCAACTCCATGATCAGCTCGGTCAGCTCAGTTAGGGAGTCAGTTGGGCAGCGGGGTGATTGGTACACCAACAGAATCCCCAATCTATACCCTGCATTAAATCTCCTGATGATCTCTCCCAGCGGTTTCATGTAGATGTTAAAACAACATCGGAGACAATATGGAGGCCTGAGGGACACCATATGAAAGTTCAAAGGTTCCAGAAGGATACTATGATCAATAGTATCAAAAGCACTATCATTAGGGGTGTGCACAAAACTGGTTTGCCCAGTTCCATTTGGGTCCCAGCCAGACTCAAACTGGTCTGGGCATGTTCAGTTTTGGCACCCCAAACTAGAACCCCTGTTCTGCATGAGCTCAAGCCAGTTCGGAGTGAGGGCAGTCTCAGAAGGTTCCCCCTGCACCCTGCCGGCTTCCCCCCAGTTCTTTTCAGGCTGGTTCGGCCCCTTTATGGGCCTTCCCAGCCCCATGTCTGCTCATGGTGGACATTTTGAAGGCCACCACACATGTGCACTGACCATTTGCATGCCCGGGTCATCAGTGTATATTAGGGGTTTGCACAAGATTGATTTTCCCAGTTCAATTTGAGTCCGAACTGGACTCAAACAGAACTGGATATGTTTGGTTCCTTCCCTCTGCCTGAACAGACCCACCAGCTTGACTTGTATTTGAGCCAGTTCGGGGGTTCTAATGTAATTTAAAAAACCCCAAACACTCACCACCTCTGGGGCATTGCTGTAGCTCTGTGTGTGGGGGGGGGCAGGGTTCCGGTGGTTCCCCCTCCCTCTGCCAGCCTGCTCCCGTCTCACAATGGCCCAGTTTGGGCCACTGTTGTCCTGTTCTGGGCCTCTCTGCACTGTTGGTGGCCATTTTGGAGGCCGCTGCGCATGTGCCCCCACCATGTGCATGACCCTGTCATGCAGTGCCCCCCAGGAAGGGTGAGTGTTACAATTTTTTTTAACATTAGAACCCCTACACCAGCCCCTAGCTGGCTTGGGGGTGGGGTTCAGCTCAACCTCAAGCTGAATCAGCCCAGACCAGTTTGATGGCGAACTTGAGGTCAAGCCAGTTTGTACATCCCTAGTATATATGTGAAGTGTATGTGAAAACAAATTCCTGTTGAACAGAATTTCACCATCAGGTCTGGAAATGCCTGGTCATAGGCCTATTCACTTGGAAGCAAGTTATCTGAGTTCAGTGGGGCTTACTAACAAGTATCCTTAGAACTACAGTACACGGAAACCAATGGAACTTACTCTTCAGTAAATGTGCTTGGGAATATATTGGGAACAAAAACAACAGGAATATTATAAAAATAGGATGGAAGAGCCCTTAATTTCAGTTCCAAAGCTGAAACTGAGGACTAGGGATGTTCATGAGCCAATGCCATGTGCAACCTGCAAGGAACAGTGCCACAGCTGCATGTGGCCTTTGCTTGAGCGAGCGCCATGCTTGGAAAAGTGGTGGGGTAGCAGGAGAGCAAGTAAAGACCTGCTTACCTGTTCCTTAGGAGAGCTTCTCCCCACCCTGCCTAACTGGTTCAGCTGCAGGTGCCCCAACCAGTTCGTTGCTTCCTAAAGGAGGCGCCAAATTGGCTCATGCACAACCCCACTGAAGACTAGTCTCATCTTTATCAGAATGTTTCTGCTGCAAGATCAGTAGCATGAATATTTTACCATAGTAAGGCTGTAGCTTCACAATGATGAGGAGCACAGTTAAAGAGTTAAACTCAATCGCTGAGTCCCAAATGCTCCCATGGAGCATGACATGAGAACTCAGAATTTCCAGGCAGTCCTGATCAAATGGATGCCATTATTATTATTTTAAATCATTATTTACATTTATGTCCCACTCTTCCTCCAAGGAGCCCAGAGCGGTGTACTACATACTTAAATTTCTGCTCACAACAACCCTGTGAAGTAGGTTAGGCTGAGAGAGAAGTGACTGGCCCAGAGTCACCCAGCTAGTTTCATGGCTGAATGGGGATTTGAACTTGGGTCTCCCCGAATCTCCTAGTCCAGCACTCTAACTACTACACCATGCAAACAACATTGAACCAGAATCAACAGTTATATGCCATTTAGCCACAGTAGTTTGACTGAGATTGCCCAGAAATTCCAGGTTGTCAAATCATACTCCATGGGACCAGACAGAATTCAGCAATTGCAGTTAACTCTTTAACTGCACTCCTCATCAATGTGAGAATGCGGCCTAATTCAATTCTTGTCAGTTTTAGCCACAGTGTTCAATGGGACTATCATCCTGGTCCTTCCTGAGTACATTTATATGCATCTCAGTGAAGCTGACTCCCCTGTATGTGCTTCTCTTAACGATGTATAAAGAGTGCCATATACATAGGCCTGATCCAAAACCCCTAGTGCCTGGTGATGGGGCAAGATACTGCCCTCCATTCCCATGGTGCATGACTCCCTCCATCCACTCCAATCCCTTACTACCACCCATGGTACATAAATCCACTAATCTTCCCATGCCATTTTGGTCCACCTTCTCTGATCTTTTCTATCCAATTTACCAATCCCTCTCCAATTTTTCCCATTACTTTTGCAAGCTCTGCCCCATAACATAAATTTCCATCACTCACCCTCACATATTTTCTTTCACACCCACCCAAATAATCTCTACCCCTCCATGCAATTTTCTCCACCTCTACTGATGTCTGCCCCATCTTTTTCACCCACACCTGCCTTCTCCACCTCTTGCACCCCAACTTCTGAACACATTTAGTTTTTGAATTTTGGATATGTTTAAAGGAATGTGGGTGGGGGTGGGAGGCACATTACCCCTGGCTGAAAAAGGGTCATCAAATGTGAAAATGTATTGGCAGTTGCCAGACTCCGGTATCTTGGCCTTTTCTTAATGGCTTTGTAAGAAATTTAGACAGGCAATGGTGTCTGTCACCCAACTGATCCATGCCAAATTTCAGAAACATTGGAAACTGAACAGATGGTTTGGGTGTTATAACTGGTAGAATGTCCAGAGCTTCATGACAGAATGTTGTCTTTGCATCTCAAGCTGAACTGTACAGGGGCCTCCAATGTAATTCATACAGTTCAGTCCAACCAATCATGATCAGAGACAAAGAAGGAAACTGTAGCACTACTACTTCTCTCTGAGCCAGTTCAGATAACAACTATCAGCCCATGTGATTAGAAAAAGGACACACCAAGGTGATGCCTTCTACAGATGTTCCAGAACACACCTGGCACATCAATTTATCATGGAGGGAACTGTCTGTTCAAAAGGCAACTCTACATTTTCTACAGATGTTTATTTAAACAACTATTTGGTGTGTGTTTAGGGCTTCCATGGGGACAAACAGCACCTCCAATGACATCACAACAGGCACTCTCTTGGTGGATCTCCTTTCTAACTGTGTTGGCAGGGTATGCATTGTCCATACCAGCCTTCTGTCTTCATAACCAGGACACAAAATAATGGTACAGAGTTAAAAATGGAACCTCTGCTGTAAGAGAACAGGAAGTGTGTGAGTGTGTGTGTGTGTGTGTGTGTGTGTGTGTGTGTGTGTAGATAATTCATATTCATTTCTTTTCAAATTAAAGGCCCTTAAAATAACTGTGGCAATGAACAGCTGAGCTTAGAAAGCAATGTGATGATTAGGGTTGCCAAGCAGCCAGAATTTTAAAGATTCTGTAAGAATTTCATGCTCTTGGTTGGTTGTCACAAAATGAGGAGTGTGTATGTGTCTTTGTGTTTTGGTTGTGTATGTGTTTGCTCAAGTATGTCTACATGGAAACTCCTGTGGGACAAACCTCTTGAACATTGCATCAAGAGGGGTGGGGGTCTGAAAAGGATGTATTTCAGGTGTTTTTTATATAATGGTATTTTGACTATATTATTTTAAAAAAACCACTGGTTCTCATCATAAAGGACCTGCAAAGAAGAATTGTTTTCCAAGGCCTAGTCTTGAAAACAGAAGCTAGTTCCTTTCACATGTGTGAAAGGCTTTCTCCTTAGCTTTTACTTTTTTCCAGAGGAAGGGGATAGTTTTTGTTTCTTCAACTTAAAGCAAGTTATTCTAGGAAGAACTAATCTGCCTACAACTGGACTAAATTCTGTCCAGTTCACAAGTTAGCCCACTTGCACCTCAAACATTCATGTATTTGCCAGCTTGAATCGGGGTGGATGACATCATTACAAACTATGCCCTTGAGCCAGTTCTATGTGTCCCAACACCTCTAGCAAATTTGGTCCAAATCAGTAAGGCGGTTCACAACTTAGCCCAATTGCACCTCAAATGTTCACGTGTCCGCCATCTTAAACTGGGGTGGAAGATATCATCACAAACCATGCCACTGAGGCATACCTATGTATCACTCACTACAACTGTGCCAAATTTGGTTCAAATTGGCTAGGGGGTCCACATATCAGCCCACTTGTGCCTCAAATGTTTACATGTCCACCATCTTGAACTGGGGTGGATAACATCATCACAAACTATGCCGTTGAGGTATCCCCACAACTGTACCCGATTTGTTTCATATTGGTCCAGGCATTGTGAAGTTGATGGGGGGGACACACAGACAGACGGCACACACATGGAATGCCGGGTGATCTCATAAGCCTACTGGAAAGTAGACTAAAAACCCACCCTGTGCATACACAAATTCATTCTGTCCTGTGCACCAGGGTAGCAGATTTGTTGATGGTAACCTTACTGTTGTTTTTAGAAGATGATAGTGTGTCTTGCCAGCAGTCCATACAATACACATTTGATGCTGCTGCTGTGAACAATATAGGTTCAGCATCTGACACCACTAGTACATCTAAGCATTGCATGTATAGGGTTCTCAAAAGAGTCCTGGCTATATATCTGTGCAGTGGAATCTTATTGCTATTGAAATAAGATAGCAATTCATGGGTGCTCTAAGGAAAGGAAGTGATCTTCATGTAAGAAAATGTTGGTTGCTTGCCAGGGTAGACACCCAGTCTGAATGGTGGGTACCCAAAGTGGGCAGAGAGTGGGTGGCACCCAGCTGTTCAGCAGGCAGGGGCCAGGGAGAGGCTGGGTGCCAATCTCTGCCCTCTTCATGTGCCTGCCAGTCACCCTGGAAAGCAACCAATGTTTTCTTGCTTCAAGTTCACTTCACTTTTCTTGCTTCAAGTTTACTTCAAGTTCACTTTCCTAGAGATCACCTCCTGGAACCCAGAAGACTCCATGGGAAACAAAGACAGCATGGGGACAGTGTCTCCCTGGCTCCTGCCTTCTGAACAGCTGGGTGCCTCTCTCTGTGCACTTTGGGTGCCCACCAGTCATGCTGTGATCTCCTATTGTTCTCTGTTGGCAAGCAATGATCTCCTATTATTCCCTATTGGCAAACAACGATCTCCTAGTATTCCCTATTGGTAAGCAGTGATGTCCTATGGTTTCCTATTGGCAAGTGTGGTCTTCCTGTATTCAGCCTGAGTTTCCTATTAGCAAGCAGTGGTTTCCTTCCTTTTGCTTCTGTTGGCATTCCTAGGTTTCCTATTGGCATTAGGGATTTTCCTATTGGCATGCATGCATCCCTATTGTCTTTCTTTTTTAGATCCTATGCTAAATTATTAAAGGTTCAGATTAAAGGAAAATATGTCATCTGAAGTATTCCATAAATAAGCAGTAATCTTAGCCATAGAGGCATAGCTTTAGTAGTCAGCTAAAGTCAAGCTTATTTGTAGTCTCCATTTAGCAGCATATGAAATCGTAGCTGCAGTAATCATGTACAAAGACAATGAGTGCCTGCTACGATCCAGATTTCAAATAAAGTGGTGAAAGGGATGATCTTTTAAATAATTTCTGAATTTTGCACATCTTTATGCTTTTTCCCCATAGGGAAAAATCCACTCTCCATTCAATAATCCACTGTCACTACCAAAGAATCTACTCTCAGAATACCTCAGAAAAAAACAAAACCCAGTGCCCCATGGGCTTGTGGGTTTGAGGGTGGTTGGCACCCTATGTGCATTAAACCACCACTCACTCTGGGCCACTCAGTGCCCCCCAAGTGGAGTTATGGGGCTGCTGAAATCCCCATTATTCCTGGGCTCTGTCCTGTTTGCAATTCAAACTCTATGGCTAGGGGTGGGGGACACCACATTGCAATTCTGATGATCATTTAATCACATTATAAAGGTTACCCCACAGCCTACATCCTGCATTACATCTAGTGTTTTAAATCCAGGGTAGAGAATGTGTGTTTTCCCATTCAGATGATCATTTGTATACGGGTAGAGGAATCTACTCCCACATTGAAAGTATCACCTGATTTGTCCCCCAAGTTTAGAAAGACTCCTCTCTGTAATTCTGGAGAGCCTCTCTGCAACTCAGTGTAACCAATTCTGAGGTAAATGGACCAATGATCTGAGGCACCTTCCTACATTCCCAGCTTTCTGCCTCAAAACTACTACTGCTGTTTCTCACCCATACCTCCTTTTTAAGGCAAAGGGATTGCCTTTTGCATGCACACTGAGTGCCTAGGTCCATTTAACTATTTATAACAATGATCGCTGTAAGTTGGTTCTGATAATAATTTGCAGCTCAGTTTAGCAAAATCCCACCACCTGTCTCCCACAAGCAGTCTATTTACATAAAGAGAACAACATCAGAACAGCCAAGATTGCCTCTTCTCTCCACTGGCCTGGGACTCACAGTTCTCCAGTTCATGGAAGAGGAGTTACGATCATATGTGACTTTGTGACCCTGATGTTGCACTGATCACTTGAGTGGACTGCATAAAAGAAGAAAGCCTTTTTTGTGTGAATACTGGTTTTGGACTAGTATTCAGGACAAAATGGATCTATAAAGGGCAGATTTGTAAAACCCAGGGGAAAAATAAATTGTCCACATTTTGCATCATTCACTGACATCTAATTAATTAAATCTATTTCCCTGGTAATCTGCCTTAATGATAAGAGTACTTATGCAGTAGGCACTCAGCTCAAGTCCTATGTGTGCTATTATACCGCATTTGCCAAATTCATCTTAGTTATGTTCCCATTATTGTTATGCTCAATGGAAACAAATAATGCAAAGTCAAGGCAATGCACATTTTGCATTTAACATCATGCCTGGTTGTGCTCCTTTATCTCTGAAATTGGTCTTCATTGTAGCTATCTTTGGCAGTACAGACAGACAGATGGTAGAACAGAAGACTTGCCAATCAGGTTAGAGAACAATATGAAGGGGCAGGGGAGAGAAAGAAGGAAATTCTCTAAGGATGTTTTATCATTACAAGGACAGTATTAATTAAACCTGAAAATCAATGAAACTGCTTACATTTCCTGGTGGGGGAAAAAGAAAAAATTACTGTAAACAAGAGCTCCAAACTGATGAATATACCAAAAGCTGTTCTTCAAATTAACATAATTTCAAATTTGACACGTGTGTGTGTGTGTATATATATATTCAAGGGTCCAGCATTTTGGTGAAATATACTCATTTCCCTAACAATATGAATGCAAAAGACAGTTTATCATCATAACAGATATAATAAACCTTGACATTTTGTGGAGAAAAGAGTGTTGTTTTAAAGGTTAATTGTGTTAGTAAATATTTCAAATGTGCTAATTTAGTAGGCTATTAAGCTCAAATACTCTGTAAGGAAAAGGTAAAAAAATAAAATCCCCATGGCAGTTTCTTCCTTGCTTCTAATCTATAGTATTAATTCTCCTGGGTGTGCCTTAGAATGTGCGGCCCGATGCCCAGGTGATTGGCTGGATGGCGGAGGCGCCTGATTGGCTGAGGTGCACCCAAGAGGCAAGCGGCGGCCCAGCCCGACTGTGGAGGCAAGCGGCAGCCCTGGCCCGTCCACAGAGACAAGTGGCAGTGTGCCCAGCCGTGGATTTGGGCGGGGGGAGGAGGGAGGGCAAAAGAATGGGGCAGGAGGGAAGGGAGAACAGCCGGCCCCAAAGAGCACACAGATGCTCTGTGCCAGTTGGCTAGTATTCTCTAGGACAGGAGAACTGTATTATACATAGCTTAAAATGCTACTTTATGCCTGAGTCTATTTAGGGAGCACCTTCTCATACCCCCATTTCCACAAGCACTTTCCCAAAGGGCACTCTTGGCTGAAGTCAAGTATCTTCACCTGCTAATGTTATACACACACACACACACACACACACACACTTAAACAGTAGGTTGACAAGCATGGGTGATTCTCATTTTCGAAAGTGAGAGGCTCGTGGATGACCTCTCCCAACAAATACCAGGTGAGAGCCCCATCTTCACCCATTTCCTGTCATTGTTCTTCCTGAAAGCAGTGGTAGGCTCATGGTAATTGAGTAGATCACATGTATTCTGCTATACTTGAATTTGTACACAGCTCATACATGACATCATTTGCATGGTGGGTATCAATGCACTTTCCCGGGACTTGGGCCCAGGACACTAAGGCAAATGTCTGAACTGATTTGTGTTTATGGTAGAGCAGGAGATGGAATATGTATGGGTGTTCTCAGAAGTGTTGTCTTCTGGAGCCCAGTGCACATAGTGGCCAGAATCCAGACTAACAAAGCACTGGTGCTGTTAATGTTGTGTAGATGCTATGGGGGAGGGCCAATTTTTGTCAATCTCCCATTTCATTTGAAGTCCACTGTGACTCCCAAAAATATGTTGTCCCTGAGGGCTGCATGACTCCCGGGGACATATTTTGAGAGTCACTTCAGTGTGCTTCAGAGGGAAGGGGAGATAGAACCAGTGTAGCATTGCTGCACCAGTACTTCATTAGTCTGAACATCAGCCACTCACTAACAGAAATTTTCAGGGATCCATCCTCCCAAAGTTCACTGAGGCAGAAAACTCCCAAACTGTTGCAAACGTGACTAGAAACTGGTAATATGCATTTCATCTAATTGGTACCTAACAAGTTTGGGATTCTAAGTTACAATTGACAAGTCTCTGAGGTATTAAATTGATCATTAGAAATGGGATTTTTGTCCTGTGGAGATGAAACCAAAATAATAATTCATTTAAGTAGAGCAATTCCTGCAAGGCAACACATAGATAACAAAAGCTTTATGGTGGGTTAGTAACCAGTGGGAACAGGAGACATGCAGAAAAATGTATCTTTGTAGTTTGGCTCTCAAAAGGCTCTGACTATGCTATTTGCTAATGCTAGATAGAAGAAAGCCTGTCACAATAAAATGACAGTAATATAGTTGCTGTTGATGCTGCATAATAACTGCAAAAGAAATACACTCCACTCCAACCAATTGTAAACAGCAAGCACATGAGCCAACAGTTGGAAACAAAATTATATGTTTGAAGTGCATAAAGAAGAACAGAAGTTACTTCTTGAAAGACAGGCAAGTTTCAAATAGTAACCAAAGGCAAAATGGAAAGGAAGCTCAAGGATGCATGGCATCATTACCATGGCATAGCTTGCTCCTTTCATTCACATGAAAGGAAAAGGTTGAAGCTCTTGTACTCAAGGCTTCCTGTAAGAGCCGTGCAAATCCAGGGGAAAGACCTGCAAAGGTTTGCAGCGTCTGCTCTCTGCAGTTCCCTTGGCAAGTTATATAAATATTCATCACCACCATAACTGCACAGCTGCTTTTTAAACATTTGCTTCAGCTATTCATTTTTCAGGTCAGTTCCATGATGTATGTATTCCAAATCCATGTTATGGGGAAGATATACTTGTTCTCTTCAAAGCAGCAACGTGGCTAACAGAGAGGAAGCAAACTTGAAATAGGGTTACTATCTTTTGCTAATTTCAAATTTTAAAGCAGGAAATTGCATATATGATATCAATTCTTATTCTTATTCAATCAAATATTATTCTTAGCTCAGTCTGGTCTGGAAGATTTCTCCCCATAACTTGACTGTGGATCTTTGACATGCTAAGGAGGTTTGATCTGCCCGTCTCTGGATCTAAACCCTTGCTTTCTGATACTAAGCTTGCTGTCATATATAATGTTACCAGATTCTGTGAGGCAACACTCCAAATCCACCAGATGATGGTCACTAGCTCCTGCTCAGAACCCAACTTTACAGCATAGTTCCAGTGTGCTCACTACCACAACAGGCCACAGGAAAGCCTTGCACTCTTATAGCCTTATAGCTCTATGGTCTCTTATTTTTATCTTTTTATAGCCTTCTCTGTATACATATTATAGTCCCAGCAGTTGCTAAAATCTCACAATTATATAACTTTACAACTTCAGAACTCTCAGCTTAGGACTTACAAGTTTGCAGTTTTACCTTCCTATGACTTTTAAGCCCCTACTGCGTGTAATCATCTCCTGTACTTTATGCTGGTCTATGACCGTAGTAAAGATTGATTGATTGATTGATTGATTGATTGATCTAAACCCACTTGCTTTCCCCGGCACTCTAATGCTATGCACCTGAGAAGCGGTTCCACTGAACACAGTGGAAAAGGGCAAGCATGCAAAGGGCTGACCCATCCACAAGGCAGACTGAAATAGTTGCCTCAGGCAGCAGATTTGTGCAGGGCAAGGGCCACAGGGGCTGTCATTGTCTGTATATGCTGCACACTTCTGCCATCCCCACCACCACCATCACTTCTCCTTCTGCATTTAAAAAGAAAGTGGAGAAGAGGGCAGAAAAGTAGGGATCTGCAAGACTGCAAAATGTTTTGAGCTCAAAGTGGGCCAAAACAAAACACCCTTTAAATAAAGGGCCTGTTTCAAGCTCAGAATGAAATGATTCCATTTTGAGTGCCAGTTTTAGAGGGCTGTTTTTTGAGGGAGTGCTGGTCTACTGATTGGGGTTGGTGGGTAGACCAGGCCTCTGCTCTGGAATTGGCATGTTGGCCAACCTCGGAGGCCTGGTCTACCTGCCTCATGTGGCAAGTAGATCAGTCCTCCACCCCAGACTTAGCATATCAGCCCTCCTTGGAAGACTGCTCTACCCGGTAGACCAGTCCTCCGAGGCAGTTCAATGTGCTATGTCTGGAGCAGTGGCCTGGTCTACCTTCTGAACCCAATTGGTCAACTGGCTCTCCCCAGAAAAACAGTCCTCCAAAATGGTGCTAAAAACACTTGAAACATTTCAGATTTGTTTTGTTGAAACAGTCAGCTTGGACACTGTTTTGACCAAATGATTCAAGCATTATGTGTTTTGTTTCAAGCTCAAAATGAAATGCAAAATTCATTTCATGCACTTCCCTACAGAAAAGGAAGTGTGGAGAGAAGAGTGGTGAGGTAGGCAATCTAGAACTTCACCCCACCTTCTCTTCTGTTCCCCTTTTCCTTTTTAAATCCTGGGAGCATGAGAAGAGAAGTGGGAGTTGGGGTGGTATCTCTTCATGTCGTGCCACACTGCTTGGTAAGTGGGACAGCATTTTGTCATGGATATTAAGAATAAATCACACCACCTTTTGTTTGATTCATCTCTGGCCTAGAAAATAAAGGCTTTTCCTGTAACCCTTTTAACAGATACCTTGTGATTTCATAAATTTTTTGTGTGTGGATATAGGAGCTTTCTAAGCTGTTTCTTGTTCCTCAAATATAAGGATTAATGAAGAAATTGATAATGAAGAGTTAATCTGTTCTGGAGGAACAATAGAACAAAAGAAGGATGCAAACAAGGCTACACACGACAGCCTGTTTTCAATTAAGAGAAGGGTTTATTATTGGAATGCTGATATATTTCTCTAAGTTATGATGTTCCGCATCATGGTCGTGAAGAATTTTAGGATGAAAGTATATAAGCCCCCAAATGGATGCCATGATGTCTTAGACTGCCTCTGGGCAGTTTGAGGAAAGCTGTGGGAAGACTGTGAATTAAGACCAAGATCTTTGAAATTGTCTTTCATGTGAAGCTCTTTGCAATGACTACAGTTTTGATGATTTATGCTTTGCCTGTGTTCTGTGTTTTGTAAATGCTTTATTAGAAGCTACATAGATAACATTTTAACAGAAGCTGTCTCTTTTTTGAGTTATCTTTAAAAATTATTAATACAGTGCCCTGTGTGGATTTGGACCCATGCAGTAGTGTATTCTCTGAAAGGATTCTACAGGCTAATCTAAATACTGAGGGTGTGAAACTGTAACATTTTGGCACAGCAAAGTGTCACATACCATCAGATTAGGTGGGGATGATGGCATTTGGCTACCTAACTTAGGCATGGGTAGATCTTGGACCAGCATTGCAGATGCCTAAGATTGGCTTCAAGAAACCCAAATCCAGTCCCACTGGAGGCTTTGTTGCTTTTTGCCTGCATTTGGTGAATTACATTCTGTTTTTCCACAGAGAAATTAATGTGTGCAATTTAATGTGTGCAATTCTGTTAGAATAGTGCAAGGGCAGATAGCACAGCAGAAATGGCACCGATATGTTCTTGTACATCATCTTAGCACTAACAGGCAAGATAGTGTTTAACAGGGTATGGCTACACCACCCTTTTTGTGAAATGCAGGTCTTGCACTGTGAGTTAATCAAAGTTGAAAGATTCTGGTGTCTTATATATAAATTATAATTGCAACTTCATCATTGTAAATTTAAAGCAAGTTACTGAATTGACTGTTGATTCAAATGGCTTGCTCCACCTTTTTTGGATTCTCATATGCACTATAGTAACATTTTCCATAGCCATAGAATAAGCTTTCAGTTTAAGATTTCCTATCATGCCCAGATGGATGCAAGCAACTTGGAATGTGAATAAAAAATGCAGGTAAAATAACTTTTAACATCTAAAAAAAATGGGTGTGTTCCATTAGACTCTCACTTTATTACTAGTATTGATTACAAATCTAATTTCTTCCCCCCAGAATTTAAAGTAATTCCAAGCAATGCTGAAGAAAAACTGCAAAGAACATAGATAGGCCCAGTTCATACGTAACACCAAACCACAGGTCCAGTGGACCAACAGTTCCGCACCCACCCCATCCACTCTCCAGACATAGCAGAGAGCTGCCTCTCCGGAGTCAGCAAGACTGCAGAGAGGTGAGGGAGCTGGCTGTGTGGACTTCCTTCTTTCTGAAGCCCATTCAGCAAATAGCAGCTGGAGTGAAGGAGGTGCTTCCTCCCTCAACTCCATTTTTCACTGAAGGCAAACTGCACTCATGGGTTCTGATGTACCTCCATTGCCACTGAAATACAGTTTACAGTGGCAAAACATACTACAAACCAAAGGTGACAGATGGAATTGGGGGAGGGAGACCATGGATACATTATTTTGTTTAACTCTAATTGCCCAGGTTCGTACATTCAGGTTGGGAACCGGAGGTGAAGGGACCTCCAGTTTCCCATTATGGGCCAAACTCTCAGTTAATTTTATTCACAAGGCACAAGTCAGACTAACAAAATGTTCAAAGTTTCAGCTGGTTTTCATCCCAAATCCTAAATTCATTTAATAGACCAAAACCTGCCAAAAGGTTAGTGAACCTTCCAACAAATAGAGGGCATGATTTACGTTAAGAACAAAATCTCATTTTGTTACACAATATTCACACAACTTTAAGAGTGACAGAACAGTGCACAGTTCTTTAAGGGTGAGTAAGTGGGTATTAGAGAGTGATAATGCTCCTTCATCATACCAGCCATGATTTATTGTTATATCATTCTAAAAAGCACCTCTTGAGAAGGTGATAACCGATGAGGAATTGTATTAGCTAGCATATAGAACCTTCAAATTTATGAAGAGAACTAGCAGTGTATCACAAGCGCTGGAGGTGCTACTTATAGAATTAAAATATGGTTTAATATTGCTTTAATAGTAAAAAAGTATAGGTGCAGTGCTATATTCAGCATATGGCCCTACTTGTACAAAATTAAATATCACTTTAACGTGTAAGCAGTATGCAACTGCAACCTTACTCAGAGCCTTAAACGTGCTTCTGCTTTCTTGTTCAATTCCTATATGAACCACCTTCCTCAAAATATGTTCAGTATTTGGAACCTTAAATAACTATGCACTGCTGCGTTTCTGATCCAGCAGGAGGCTTCGTTTATTTTCCTGTATTCTGCATGAGAAACTCAGGAGGCTAGAGGCACTGTCACAGCATCCCCTCTCATGAAATCTCTCTGGGAACCCTTTGCTTATCCAGTAGGACAATGGGAAGGAAAGGTTTGCAGTTCAAGCATTTGCAGATGACAGAAAAGGGGCTAGGCTATATAAGTTCAAGGAAGTCCCTGGACCGAATCTTGCCTCAGCAACAAGCATTTCACATGACCTTAGTCTAATCGTCTCAGCTACTGCAAAGACTCTTAGCCCCAGATTGCTGCCTGCATTTAATGTATATCTAAGATATACATTATAGATTATTCAAAGGATTTCTGGGAGTCTCTGGGGATCCTCTAGAGCAGAGATTCTCAACATTGGGTTGCCAGGTGTTATTGGACTTCAACTCCCATAATCCCCACCCCCAGTGCCTTATTGGACCCTCAGTCCAATAACATCTGGGGACCCAACATTGAGAATCCCTGCTCTAGAGCACTATATAAAAGTTAAACATCATCATTGCTATTATCCGGCAATAGGAAGCCATGAAATCCAGTATGATATACTGGTCAGAGTGATTAAAAATAAGGGCTCCATCCAGAGTAACATCCAGTCTAATGCTGCATTAGTGCAATGAACAAAGATGCACACCTGCAAGAAGGTCACATAGCTGCTCAAAGTTGCTCAACTGCTTGCACTCTTGGTCCGTTTGTGCGAATGTTGCACTTTTAAACAGATAATAGGACTGTCCACAGATGACATTATCATATCTGAACCAATTCCAATGCAAGCTATTACCAAACTATGCATTTGATAATTGGACCAATCTGGATTGAATCATTAGCTGCATCATCCTCAGGTCGATATAGGAAATAATGAGAAAATCATGGAAATATATTATTTTAAGTCAAATTTGGATAAAACTTTCAGGCATAATAGCTTTTTCTTACAGTGGATCGTGTACCTTTCTTAGGGCTTGATAATACCCATATTTCATACAGAAGTGCCAGGGTTTCAGAGAAGCAGACAAATTCCCACCCCAGTTTCACACTTTTGCTTTGAATATATACATTCAGATGAGATCAACAACATTCAGTGGCAACCTCAATTTGCAAGAAGTACCTTCCCAACTCTCCTCTAAAGAGTCACTCATGAAAGGAATTTTGATTCTGACAGTTTGTTTTATACAATTCTACAGCTCTCCCTCCAAGCACTGTGATTGAAAGGAAAGTGAACCTTATGGCCTTCTACAGATATTTTTGGAGACCTATATCACTGTACTTAATATTATACTTCATTTTGCATGCCCTTTAATGTAATATGTATGCCACATGTATTTTCATCATTTTTCAGCAGTCTGCCAAACAGGGCAATTATTTCATAAAAGAACGAGTGGAGATAAATAGAAATGAACATGAAGAAACCCTATAGGCAGCATTTCAAAGCCCTGGACACTGTCTCTGACCTTAGCAGTCACTCCTTTTACAACAAACCCAAACAGTTAGTGTGAGAGCTTAGTGAGTGATGGCTGGTGACTTTTGGAACTGAAATAGTTTGACACCTTTGATCAGAAAGAGCTCCCCCATGTAGGGGAAGAATGGCAGTTCAGTCCCCAGATAGCAGAGCAAAACCAGTTGGGTGAGAAAGAAGGAAAGCAAGAGGTCTTGAGACAATTCTTTAGTATTGAAGAACTACAAGGATTTATTTAGAAGTTACAAAAGGATAGGAAAGCTGAACTTAAGGCTGGAATGGGGGAGAGATTAAACAAAGTGCCATCTCTGGAGAGCCAAAATGAGGACTAACACTGGAAAAACAAAGAGGGAAGGAGTCCAGCACTTTTATCCATCACCCTAAACCCCTGCCCCCAGTGGTCACTATGAGACCTTGCAGCTGAGAGGTGATGCTGCCAGGGTCCTAGCACCAACACTCCTTCTCATCGGCTCGCGCTGTAGTCTACAAGTCCCATCTTCTCTCTTACGGTTTTGAAACAATCCTTGGGCAATGGCTTAGTTAGCACATCTGCTACCGTTTGTTCACTTGGACAATACATCAATTTTACAAGTCCCTTTTCTTGTGAATGCCACACATAATGATATTAGTTGTCGATGTGTTTTGTTCTAAATTTAATTTTCTCCATTTGTGAGATCGGGTTGCAGCTTTGATTATCCTCGAACATCTCTGTGGATTTTGGTTTGTCTATGTTGAAATCAGACATTAGCTTGTGCAGCCACACCACTTCTTGACATGCTTGAGTGGCAGATACATATCCTGCCTAAGTAGATGAGAGAGCAACTATTGATTGATAGCAGCTATGCCAACTGACTGCTCCACCACCATAAAAGAATACATAACTACTGGTTGACTTCCAGTCTGTCTGATCCTCAGCTCAGTCTGCAGCCATATTGTATAACCTACTAATCTGGGTCCATTACTAGCAGGCAACTACAATTTTAGATGGATTGTCCCTTTTAGGTATCTAGTCTCTTTACTGCAGTCCAGTCATCTTTGCTGGGTGTGCTTACTTTCCTACTCAAGATTCCCACAGATGAAGCTATATCCAGTCTTGTTATTGTTGATTGGTTAATTAAGTGCCCTTAAGTCAGTGACAACTCTTAGCATCAAAATAGATAGATTCTCTCCAGGATAATCTGTCTTCAACTTGGCCTTTAAGGTCTCTCAGTGGTGCATTCATTTCTGTTGTAATCGAGTCCATCCACTTTGCTGCTGGTTGTCCTCTTTTTCTCTTTCCTTCAACATTCCCTGGCATTATGGATTTCTCAAAGGAGCTGGGTTTTCGCATAATGAGTCTGAAGTATGATAGTTTGAGCCTGGTGATTTGTGCCTTGAGTGGAAATTCTGGATTGATCTGTTCTATGATCCATTTGTTTGTTTTCCTGGCTGTCCATGGTATCCTCAAAAGTCTTCTACAGCACCAAAGTTCAAAAACATCAATATTTTTCTATCTTGCTTTTTAAAAGTCCAGCTTTCGCATCCATAGAGTGTCACAGGAAAAACCATTACCCAAACGATTCTAATCTTTGTAGGTATAGACACGTCACAACGTATAGGGGTGTGCATGTTCTGGAGTCCACCCCCGGTCCGGCACGGGGGGACTGTTACTTTAAGCAGGGGGGTGGTACTTCCCCACCACCACCACTCTTTCCCCTCCAGTGCTGGTCCTTTGAAAAATCTTCTTGGGGCGGCAGAGTTCCTCCCTGCTGCCCCTGGCCCCGTCGTTGTTTTTAAAGGGTTAAAGAGATGAGCGCTAGCAGTGCAGCGTGCATGCAGCAGCGTCAGAGACAAGTGCGCGCCACGCAGGGCACATGCGTGCCGCTAGCGCTCATCTCTTTAACCCTTTAGAAACAACGACAGGGCCAGGGGCAGCAGGGAGGAACTCTGCTGCCCCAAGAAGATTTTTCAAAGAACCAGCGCCGGAGGGGGAAGAGCTGTGTGTGTGTGTGGGGGGGTAAGTACCACCCCCCGCTTAAAGTAACAGTCCCCCTGCCCTCCCGAACCTCCAGACCGCTGGACCTCTGAACCGGTCCGGCGGTCTTTGGAATTATGCCCGGACCGAACCATGCACACTCCTAACAACATATCCTTTCCAAGACCTTCATTGAAACCCTACCAAGTGCTAGTCTGCAGCATATTTCTTGACTGCTGGATCCTTTACTGTTGACGGTCGATCCCAAAAAGGCAGAAGCTATCCTCCTCTTCAATGTCTTCATTATCAGTTCTGAGGCTGGTCGCTGTGCCCATTGTCATTAGTTTAGTCTTCTTTACGTTTAGTCATAGTCCCATTTTTTCACAGTGCTCCTTGACTTTCATTACTAGAGCTTGCAGAGCATTCACATTCTCAGCTATCAGAGTGGTGTCATCAGCTTAGAGCAGGTTATTGATGTTTCTTCCTCCAACTTTAAAACTACGCCCCTCTTTTTTCCAGTCCAGCTTCTGTCAGTATATGTTCAGCATATAAGTTGAATAAAGAAGGAGAAAGTATACATCCTTGTCTTACTCCTTTGCCAATCTGGAACCAGTCTGTTTCACCATGTTCTGTCTGTACTGTGGCTTCCTGTCCTGTGTATAGGTTTCTAATGAGAACAGTGAGATGTTCTAGGATGCCCATTTTCCTAAGGACATTCCACAACTTGACACTGATAATATAATTTTTTTTCATAGCTACATATAAAAGTTTTCAAATCGCTGTCCTATACTCACTGTTGTCTGGCAGAAATTCACTCTCCTCCTGTTTTAGGTAACCTGTTTCCATAGGTGTACTCATTTCTTTGGCCTCTGTAAGTCCCAAATACTCTAGTAAATCATTTATTTTCTGTTTTTTATTAAGCGAATAGCTTCCATCTTCTTCTCTCTCTATGTGCATCCCAAGATACTGTGAAACAGGCCCAAGTTCTGTTGTTTTTATCTCAATATTCAGGTGCTTTATTATTCAAGGCTGTCCACTCTATTTTCATAAGAAATTGTCAGATCATCAACAAAAGTAAGTATATAGGTCCATCTTTTTTTCTTTGAGCCTCGAATACAGACAAGGGTCAGCCTTTCCTTTCGTAAATCCTTCATTGACTAGTAACGGATTTAATTTGACATTCCATTTATGGCTTTAGTCCATAAATACTTTTTTGCAGCTTACATACTATCCACTTGCATTTTATTTGCTGCTGCAATGCTTAGGAGTGTCCTTACTGAGGTGTGTTTTACAACAAGAGCAAATGTCTTGTCATAATCTTCCCCATATATTTGCAAGAATCCCTTTACCACCAGTTTCACCTTGTAACACTGGACATCTCCTTCTGCATTTTGCTTAATTTTAAAAATCCACTTGCACCCCACAGTCTTTCTTCCCTAAGGTAGCTCTCTGAGTGTCCATGTGTTATTTTTGTGCAATAATTCCATTTCTTCTTTCGTAGCTTCCTTCCAGTTTTGTGCTTCAGTTGGAGGTAAGTTATCAATTTTTCCCCACGTGCTTCATTTTTGAAAATTTTCTCTCTTTGCAATGTAGGAAGGTTTCTTAGGTGGAAATGCTTTATTTTGTTGTGTTGAATGTCACATATTTTAATTATTTCTGTGACACAATCTAAAATCCTATATCTTTTACATCCTGTCGAATAGCCAACAAGTATTTCTTCATCAGATCTACAGTTGAGTTTGGTCCTGTTTGCTTTTGGTATATAATGTGTATGCTTTAGATCAAAAAATTCTTATATGACTCAAAGCAGGCTTGTTGTCGTGCCATAACTCATGTGGTGTTGTTCCTTTGGCCTTTGTTGGCAATCTGTTTTGCAGGTAAGTAGCAGTCATCACTGCCTCTCCCAAAAATCTAGTAGCCAAACCAGCATCTACAAGCATGCATCTCACTACTAGTCAGAGGGCTATTGACCACCTCCAGCTACAGAGGCAGGTTGCCTCTGAAAACCAGTTGCAGGGGAGTAACAGCAGAAGAGAGAGCATGCGCTTAACTCCTGCCTATAGGGTTCCAGTGGCATCTGGTGGGCCACTGTGTGAAACAGGATGCTGGACTAAACGGGCATTGGGCCTGATCCAGCAGGGCTGTTCCTATCTCGTCATTTCCATATAAGAAAGGTTCTTTCTTTTCGCCACTCCATTGTGTTCCAGAGATTAACAAACAGTCTTTTGGTGTTCAATGCCCTCCTCCTTTAGGAATTTTATGGCATCACACCCAGTGTATTAGCCACCATTGTCAGTGTGGAGATTTGTGGCTTTCTCTCAAACTTGTTGCTCACTCTTGCAACATATTCTTTTAGTCTTTCTAGTACTTGTCTCTTTTCATTTAACTGGTATGTATATAGAGTGTGTATCTTTAATAGTCACCAATCAAAGTAAGAACTTATTTATTCCCTCCTGATGTATTAACTTGCATAGGTCCACAAACATAACTTTGAATCAGATCCAAAGGATGCTGTGTTTCTCTTTCTTTGCATGGAAGAAAAGCAGGTTGTGTTGCCTTTGCTCTTATACAGCATGCACACTTTGATTCAATGCTGCAGGGGGCCATTTTTAGACCCTTTACCAAATCCAACTTTTCAGTCTGACATATCATTTGGCATCTCTGTGGCTTAACCTTCTGTGCCACAAATTCAGACATCCTTTATGTGTACATTCTTTCAAAGCTCTGGCCTTTTCAATTACACATTCTACTTCAAACAGTCTATTCTCTTGTAAAACTGCTTTCATAAGCAATTCCTGTTTAGGTGTAATGAAACAGTGCCTTCCTTTAAATTTTACTTCTTATCCCTTTTCTGTAGCATATTTTAAAGACATCAGACTTGTTTCTAAAGTAGGCACATACAAAGCTTCTTTAATTTTTAAACTAGTGGTTTTTTTTCCTTTCTCCAGTTTGCAGAGCAACTGTGCAGATCTTTTCCCTTCTGCATACATCAGTTTTCCATCTGCCAAATATATAGGGATTTTACAACTTGTATCTAGGTTTATAAATCTCTCCCTTTCTCTAATCAGGTTGCTTGTAGCACCTAGGTCAATGCAAATGCCACTGCTGCATTTCTCAGACTTAGCTTCCAAAACATTATCTGTTCCTTCAAGGTATATCCTTTGCTTATTTGCTTTAGTCCCTGATTACTGTACGTTCTGTACTCTGTGTTCTCAGATGACTCTCTCTCTTTGCCATTTTGTTTTGCTTGCCTTTTGTCTGTAAACTCTTTATTCTTGCGACACTTATTCTGCAAGTGTTCCAGACTTCCATAAATAAAGCATTTCTTATTTCGTTGCAAGGTTCTAAATGCATTTCCTTCTCTTTCCTTTGGCTGCTTATCATCCCTTCTGCATGAATCAAAGTCCTCTAGGTGGTTAATTACAAATTGTAAGTCTGCATCCTCCTTGACATCCAAGGCACTAGTCACACTATCAAAGTAATGTGGCAAACCATTCGACAGCAATCCTATCAAAACTGCATCTGGCATAATTACTTCTTGAGCTTGCAGTTGCCTAGATATTTCTAAGATTTCATTTATGTGCTTGGACAGACTTTTTCCTTCTCTAAGTCTTTTATTGCTCAGTTTTCTTACTAGATGCACTTTGGAACCACAGACTTCTTTTATATAATCCTTCAGAGTTTCCCACATATGCTTTGCTTTTTCTTTGTCTCTTAGATGCACTAAAATTGGCTCACTCACTGCCAAGCAAACCATTCCTGATACCTCTTCCTCTGCTTTGTCCCATTCTTTCTGCTCCTTTCCTGCATCTGCAGGGCACTGGGTGTGCAGAACACTGCCAAGTCCATTACTCTTGAGGAACATCTCCATCTTGAAAGACCAGAGCTCAGGACCTTGCAACTTTTCAATCATCTGGAATCCTTTTGCTGGCTCAATTTTCAAAGCTTTTTTCTTTGCTTTGCTTTCTATTTAGCTCTCTAGGCTTTTCTTTTTTATTCGCTGGCTTCTGGGCCTCATGACCCTTTGTAGGGGAAGATTGGCGGTTCAGTCCCCAAGTAGCAGAGCAAAACCAGTTTGGTGAGAAAGCAGCAACGTAAGAGGTCTTGAGACAGTTCTTTATTATCGAAGAACAAAGATTTATTTAGAAGTTACAAAAGGATAGGAAAGCTGAACCTAAGGCTTAAAGGGAAGAGAGACTAAACAAAGAGCCATCTGTGTTGAGCCAAAATAGAGATTAACACTGGAAGAAGAGGGGAGGAGTCCAGCACTTTTATCCATGATGCTAACCGCCTCCCCCCTCCCCCGTGGTCACTATGAGATATTGCAGCTGCAAGTCCTCCTAGCTCCAACACTCCCTTCTGCCCACATTCCGAGGGCCACCATTGTGAGAACTATAGAAATAAAATGAATGAACAGTTGTTTGTGTTCCCTAGGGCCAGAATAGGACTTATATACTTAGTTAATTATGGTTGTCTAATTAGTCAGCCAGCTAGGAATGTATTGGTAGGAGCTGAAACAGATTTAAACTTTGATCTAAAGGAGAAGATAAAGAGTTGTCTTGAATTTAGCCAAAGAACAAAGAGCAATGATTTTTTGCTAGCTGGCTGGCAGTCAGTCTCTAGATTTGCTTCCCTACTTATGTCCCACCTACTCAACTTATATATTTGTAAATAGATGTTATGAAATATATGTCTCCAGCACTCTATTCTCTAGAAGAAACTGACCCTAGAAAACTGCCTGGCAAATGTGGAAACAAGATAGCATTATCACACTGTGCACATATATCTCTCAACTTCTTGTCCACTTTGTATACATGTCTCACATCCTAATAACCACCTAGTTTCTAACAGCTGGTTCAAAGCAGATACATGATGTCTTTTCAGGGGTTATTGTTCCTGGACAAAGGGAAAATGAAAGTGCACTAGCTAGCCCCCCGTTCTGCTTAGCTATGCCCCCTAGTCCCCCTGGGTTCAAGACTTGTCTAAGGAAGATAGCACTGAACCTGGTGCCACTTCCTCCATGTGACTGGAAATCTCAGTATGTTCTTGTCCCACCTGACTGAATAATGCCTGAGTAGGACTTGAGTGACGTAAATGTTTGATTTCCCCTACATCTGCTGTAACATGTAGTGATGCTGATATATCTCACCTGCAGTGAGGTCCAGAAATCCTCTTTTGGGGTGTAAAATTGAGGAAAGTAAACTGTAATTAACTTGGCCTTCTTATTTCTCTACTTCAGTGTATCACTTGAAGTGGATCCAAAGAAAAACAGTTCTTATTACAGGCATGGGATCACAAGGAAATTCTCTGAAATTTGGTGGTTAGGTTAGATTATCCACTTTCACCATTTCATCAACTTGAGGGTTGACCTACTATTTGGACTTGTATTTAAGTTCTCTTTTTCAAAACCTTAGTTCGTGTTTGATTTCTTCTGTGGTTGATGTGGCTTATAACACTACCAATTCATGTGATGAGGTATCCCACATATTAATTTGTGAATTTTTTTTAAAGTCCTAAATACACTTACATTCATCTTCTGCTACTGTGGAGTCTAAATAGAATTTATTTAGGAATTTATTTATTTAGAATTCACCACCTACTGGACAGTAAGTTTGTCATAGCTTTTGGATCTGAATCTGAACCCAGTAGCCCTCAAAAAATGTGTGAGACCAAACATAAACCTGACCCAGGGAACCATCTACTCATTCCTTTTGCTCTGTAAATTGATTTGTGAACTTGCTTTTGTTAAGAAGCGATATATAAATTATGAAGACAAAGAAGAAGAGAGGAGGAGGAGGAGGAGGAGGAGGAGGAGGAGGAGGAGGAGGAGGACCTCTCAAGTCTTAAAAGTGATCTATTCTCAAAATAAATACATCTTTGTTTTGTCTTACTTGGAAACAATATTTTTCTTTTCCTTGGTTGGTGAGACAAAGAGCTAATTCTGGTCCTGGTCCTGAGAGCTGTTCAGTACACAGCTTCCAGTTTTTGATTTAAGTCTCATGGACTTAAATGAATATATTGTGAACAGGATCCTTGAATGCCAACCTGATGATTGTGTGCTGCAATGGGAGCCATACGGCTCCCGGCAGCTAGCCACGATAAATCCCTCTCCCCTTAAATGAGGTTAACAGAGCAATTGCTCCGTCAAACTTGTTTTTGTGCTCATGAGTCATCATGGTGTGCAGGGACACAGGAATAGACACCCTACTTGGGGATCTCTCCAGGATGCCTTGTGCGCTCACGCAGGGCATCCTGGAACTTCCAAGGGCTGTGCGGCCCCAGTCCCTGAAGACCCCACCAGCCATGTGGGTGGCCCATCTGGCCGCCCAGCTACAAGCGACTGCTTGTCTGCGGGGAGAGCGGGCTAAGCCTGCCAGTGTCGTGTGAAGCACCTCTACATCTCCAATGGGTCTTATTTATATAGAGGTGGCCTTAGAATGTAACCTAAATTAGATATATAAATGACATATCTGCTTACTGATCATTCTAGGGCATTGTAAGAGATTCTAGGACACTGCCCTGTAGAAACAGATAATCCTTCCAGTGAACCCCAATAGCATTCATTTGTCTTTGATGTTTGCAGCCAGAATTTTATGAATTAAAGTCCCTACATTGTTTTAGTCAATCATAACATTACCATCAAGTTTCTATTTCAAAGTAGATGCTATGCTTGCAAACTCTACCAATCAAACATTGACTGTTTTTGCAGAATCGATCTTTGATCTTTCCATCAGAGCTATCTGCTGATGCCTAAAACTGTATGATTGTCATATACATGAGTTGCATTTGAAACCTAGCATGGAATAATTGATTGCTAATTGGTTCCCAGTGTTGAGTGTTTCTTCTGCATCAGGGGCTGTAATTAATAGTACTCCCTGAGAATGACAAGTGATTTCCTTCCGTAATATAATACAGCTTACTATTGTAAGTTCATTTTAAACTCTTTTGCGTGTGCCCAAAATCTGCCAAATACAAAATATCTGTCATATACAAAACCTGTATATGGCAGATATCTGTTGCAACAGCAGTGGTGGCAGAACACAGGTTGAATTCACACATAATGGGAAACTGGAGTTAAAGGGGCCAGAGGTTGCCAAACATGTATGCCCGAATGCATGCAACTTTGGACAAGTTTTGAAAGTGACCCCAAGTTGTGCTCCACAAACTCCACAAATGGGACCCCCAAACTGACCGCAGTTCTTGTAAGAAAACTGAAGCTGGTCAGGGGCAGAAACACATCAAATTTCATGAGCAGTTTGAACCTTAGATTTCCAGGATAACAATATTCAGCATCTTTTCCAGTGCCTGGGTATACTTTGAGAGATCTGTCATTGTGAAAGCATTATTATTATTATTATTATTATTATTATTATTATTATTATTTTGATTTCTATACTGCCCTTCCAAAAATGGCTCAGGGTGGTTTACACAGAGAAACAACAACAACAAAAAATATGGAATCCTGTCCCAAAGGGCTCACATTCTACAAAGATAAACACCAAAAAGATAAGATAAACACCAGCAACAGTCACTGGAAGTACTGTGCTTGGGGTGGATAGGGCCAGTTACTCTTCCCCTGCTAAATAAAAGAGAATCACCACGGTAAAAGTTAGAAGGGGTCCCATTTGCCCAGTTAGAAGGGGTTTGGACAAATGTGTCCAAAAAGGCATTTGAACAAATGTGATCTGGTTTAGTATAATTACACTGTATATTGATGCTAACCTCACTCAATCATTGGCCAGTTAGGTACATTATATTTCACAGTACAATCAACATAACATGCTGAGAGGTAGTGGTTAGAGTATTAGACTACTGTACCAGGTTCAAATTCCCACTTAATTTACTGAGTATGCTATTCAGGTTATTCACACAAACCAGAAATGGATAGGATAAGTGTGCTACCCAACTTTGATTCGATTCACACAATTGAAAACTGGGTAAATAAACAGGCGAGTCTCACAATCAGTGAGACCCACCTTAAAAGGGTTTGTGGGGAGAGCGGGCTTAGCCCTCTCTCCCCACAGGCAATTCTCAGACAGCCCTGGGAGGCCGGATTGGCCACCCACATGACTGCCGGCTCCATCAAAGAGCTGGCGGGGGCTGTGGGGATTGGGGGCCGCACAGCCCCTGGAAGATCCAGGATGCCCCACACAAGCACGGGGGGGCATCCTGGAGAGACCTTCAGGGCCAGGAGGCTTGTTTCAGCCTCCTGGTGGGGGGTCTCCTTGTGTGTTGCCATGGCATGGAGCTACACTGCAGCAATACATGATCAAATAGATGGGGTTAGCAGAGCGCTCGCTCAGCTAACCTTGTCTAAGGGGAGGGGGAATTAGGAGGGTTTGCTGCCGGGAGCCATGTGGCTCCCATGTCAGCAGGCGATCGGGTAAAAGCAGGCTAGACTCCCTTAGCCCGCTTTTGCCCGATCATGAGAATCTCCTCAAAGTGTGCTACTCAGCAGCTGAGTGTGCTCCCAATTTTCAGTTGTGTAGGTGCAAACAACTAGGGAAGAGGAGGGAGAAGTGATTGTGTGTAATCAAAGTAGGAGGAAAATCTGGGTAGGACAGCGCTGTACAGGGTAGGAGGAACAGTTGTCCTACCCAGCTTTTCCTCCCACCCTGCTTCCATACAATCACTTCTCCCTCCTCTACTTAGTTGTTTGCACCTACACAACTGAATATTGGGACACAGCTCCCAAACCTGGGTAGGACACTTGTTCTACCCATTTTTTGATTGTGTGAATGACCTCTCTATTCCTCAGCCTAACACTTTGCAGGGCTGTTGTGTGGACGGGGGTGGTATTCCTTAGAGGAGGGGTGGGATATAAATGCGAATAGCAAAAAAATACCTATTTTTCAACTTCTCTACACAATTTTATGCGAAACATGGGGAGGCTAGGAATGGAGTTCTGAGGTTTTTTTAAAGTCTACCTTCAGTTTTTAGTGAATGGTGTTGAAATTATAGAGATGAAGGTATAGTTAAGTTATGCTGATGCTGTAGCATTGTTGAAGCTAAACAGGCATGAATTTGATTATATTTTGAATGGGAGGACACAGGGAGCTTCAAAGACACTGTTCCATGGTTCCTCTTTTTAAAAAGAAAGAATAAGCTAATAAACTAAAACTTATTTATATCCTCTGTCCCAATTTTTGATATGGCCTAGAAGATCCCCAAATTAGCTCTCCCCTTTACAAATAACACTTCAGATAAGGCTTTCTCCATCAACAGCAAGAGGTAAAGAGATCTCTGTCTCTAGAATTTATTACATTAGCAGAGTAGGGGTTGACCTGTGCTCTGAAATACCTTTGACAATCTGTACAGACAGTTCCCAAAGGAAGAATCAGTAATTGGTCTGCCTCTCCTTCACCGCCCACTTCTCAGAGTTCACCATTGTAGGCTTTCTGCTTTCTGTTCATTATATAAAGGCACTCCTTTTGACACAGACCTATCACTTTCCAGATTGCCTACCCTTCTTGTCACTGACAGGAAAGAGGAAGATCATGAGTCTTATGTTTTGGAAGCTGTACCTCTATACAACATGATTTGCACATGTGTATGGTAGCCACCAGGGAAATGATACACTCCCTGTTTCTGCAGTCATGTCAAGCAGCAAAGCGCTGACCAGTGGTGGGCCACCTTGGTAGACTTCATTTTGCTTGGAAGATTGTGTTGTGATGCAGTGAATCAGTAACAGGGCCTAAGTACCATCAACCCTGACGTTGTTCTTTTGGCCCTTTGTCCCCCTGGCACCATGTAGAGATGGCCATTCCCACCATGTACTACACTTGCCCAGCACCAGTGGGTCTCCTTTAAGGGAAATTGAACCTTCTTGAGCCCCTGCACCATCTTAGAAGGCATGCATGGAGTTCTGGGAAGTGTAGCCCTTCACAGAGCTTTTTCCACAAAGCTCTTAAGAGAGAGCTCCATCTCTCTTAAAGCGTCCTTTCAGCACTGAGAAAAGCACAATAGTGTACAGAGGTCAGCACAGTGGGAAATGGCTCTCACATTAGCGGTGCACACAGAACCACTCTGGGCAGTTAGGTTCAAAATTGAACTGAATTCAAACTGAACTGCCAATCTGCAAACCCGTTTATTAGAACTGATCAGAAGTTCAGTCCGTGCTCTCAAACCAGTTCGGCCCAGTTCGGGATGCTTGTAAAGGGAAATACAGTAAGGGTTTATCCCCATTGGGGATTCCTAGCAAGTGAAATTGGGTTGAAAAAGGCAGGGGGGGGCAGCAGAGCAGGAGGCAGGCGGGATGTCACCTTATTAGCTGTGCAGCGGCAGCTCCTTATTACCAAGATAAGAGGAAACATTGTTGGAGCTTGCAACCATCTCCCACTTCCCCTCCTCCAACTTAACCTTTCACTCACACATGACTGAAAATTAGGGAGCATGGCTCCCAAAGTTAGGGAGGATATTTGCCCTACCAAGTTAACAGTCATGAGAAGAGCCCTAGTGAAGATCACTGATCTACCACATACGTAAGAACATAAGAAAAGCCCTGCTGGATCAGGCCCAAGCCCCTTCTAGTCCTTCTTCACATAGTGATCTACCAGATGCCTCTGGGAAGCCCACAGGCAAAAGCTGAGGGCATTCTCTCTTTCCTACTGCTACTCATCCTGATCAGCTTGGTTGCCCTTTTCTGCCCTTTTCCAGTTCTACAATGTCCTCCTTAAGATATGGTGACCAAAACTGCACACAGTACTCCAAATGTGGCCACACCGTAGTTTTGTATATGGGCGTTATAATCTTAGCAGTTTTATTTTCAAACCCCTTTCTAATGATTCGAAGCATGGAATTGGCCTTTTTCACAGCTGCCACACTGACAATTTCAACAAGCTTTCCACCACAATCCCAAGATCCCTCTCCTGGTCAGTCACTGACAACTCAGACCCCATCAGCGTATATGTGAAGTTTGGGTTTTTTGCTCCAGTGTGCTTTGCACTTGTTAACATTGGACCGCATTTACCATCTTGTCACCCACTCCCCCAGTTTGGAGAGATGCATCTATTCAGAAGAGTAGGTACAGCCCCCACACTCACTTCATTTGTAGCACTAGGGTCTGACCAGTATTGCTACACCAGCAACCGTATCTCCTCATTCCTCAGGCCTTCTTTGGGTATTCTGCATGTGCAGGTTGTCTGGCTAGATCTGCTGAGCACATTCAGGTAGGAGTAGGGATGTTCATGGAACGGCAGGTAGTTCCACTGGTTTTATGGTGGGAGGTGCAGCTTTAAAAGCGGGGAAGGATGCACTTACCCCCCCACACACACACACACACTTCCACTGCCGGCACTCAGTTTTCTAAACATCAATCGGGGCGGCAGCGTACCTCCTTTCTTCCATGTTTACTACATTTTACGGATGTACTCAGAAGTAGTGGATGCACCTGCATGTGTGCATGTGTTCCATGAGTATGCCCAACATGTGTGCTCATGAGCGCGATGTGCGCATCCTCGCGCATGTCATGTGCAGGTGCGTCCACTACTTATAGGTACATCTGGAAAACCTAGTGAATGGTATGGCAGGGAGGTACGCTGCCGCCCCAATGGATGCTTAGAAAACTGAGTGCCGGTGGGGAAAATGTGGCCAGGGGGCAGGGATAAGTGCATCCTCCCCCAACCTTAAAGCTGTACCACCATCCTTGCCAGTTCCATGCACACCCCTGGGTAGGAGTTCCCTAACATTCATATCTGGTATGTGTTTAGAGGAGGTATAGTTGTACCCAACATATATTTCCTCTCATAGCTGATCTAGTAATCAGGTTCTAAATGTAGTATTGTTTTGGTAAAGATTTAGAAAGCAAGGAACAAAATCCTTGAAAAGAGATAATGTAATTAAAAGAGTAATCACAGTGCTTGATATATTAAACCAGTAACCCAGCACATGCATTTATATGTTCTTAGAAAAGGGATTCCTGCCTGTGTTATGAGCCATGACATAAAGCTTACTGATTTTAATACCCTAGGATAAGTAGCTGTTTAATAACTTTTCAAAGAATGTGCTTTTGGAGATATAAAAATATACCAGTATATTTTAAACTGTTTGAATGAGTGCATTTATATTTAACTGCAGATATGCATTTTGGTTTTAAGAGTAAACTTAATTTAGAAATGCATTGTATTTGGAAGGCAAGAGCCACAGTTTTTAGTTTTTGCTTCATTTTACCTGTTGGGCGAGATGCAATGATGTGGGAAGTTTCCCTGCAGGAGTATCATGTGCCTCAGTCAGGTGATCAGCTGACCTACAGGGACCTCATATGATCCAGCTATATGAACTGTTTCTGTGCATTATTATTTATTTATTTATTTATTTATTTATTTATTTATTTATTTATTTATTTTCTATATCACATGACTGCCTATAAGCCTGACTTTAGGCTTATAGGGTCAGTATCAGGGTCGGACTTACTGGGCAGCTGTCAATGGCCCAGAGCCATGAGGAAGAACTACTGCTGATCCTTGAGATTAGGGATGTGCGCAAATTGATTTTTTTTTAATTTGATTTGTGTCCAAAACTAATCACTCCTGATTTGTTTTGCGTCCAAATCAACCCCCCGCCAAATCACCCCAGATTCTATTTGTATTTGCTCTGATTTGATTCCTATTCAGATCAATTTGGACCACTTAACAAGGTCCTAGGGGCACCAAATTTGGGTGCTGCACCAAATCTGCAACATTTTTACATGGCTTGCCACACTTTTAGACTTCTGCAAGTGCAGGTCTTGCCTCACTAACCTTTTGGAGTTATCTGAGAGTGCAAACAGGCATGTGCATAAAGGTGATGTGGTCAACATAGTATACTTGGATTTCCAAAAAGCTTTTGACAAAGTTCCCCACCAAAGGTTCTTGAGTAAACTTAGCAGTCATGGGATAAGGGGACAGGTTCATGTGTGGATCGGTAACTGGTTGAAAGAAAGGAAACAGAGGGTAAGAATAAATGGACAGTTTTCACATTGGAAGAAAGGAAGAAGAAGTGGGGTCTTCCAAGGATCTGTACTGGGACTAGTGCTCTTTAGTTTGATCATAAATGATCTAAATGTTGAGGTAACCAGTGACATGGCCAAATTTGCAGATGACACTAAATGATTCAGGATGTTGAAATGCAAAAAAGATTGTGAGGTGCTCCAAAAGGATCTCTCCAAACTGGGTGAGTGGGTGACAAAATGGCAAATGCTGTTCAATATAAGCAAGTGTCAAGTGATGAATATTGGGGCAAGAAAACCCAACTTCACATATACACTGATGGGGTTTGAGTTGCCAGTGACTCACCAGGAAGGACATCTTGGGGTCATGGTGGACAGCTCATTGGAAATGTTGACTCAGTGCGCGGAAGCTGTGAAAGTGGCCAATTCCGTGCTAGGGATCATTAGGAAGGGGATTAAAAATAAAAATGCTAATATTAGGGAGGTGCACAAATTGATTTTTTAAAATTCAATTCAAGGTCAAATCAAATTTGCCAGATGCAATTCTACCTCATATCTGACCCCCTCGAATCAGCTGAGATTTAATTTGAGTCAATTTGGATTTGATACAAACTCAAATTGTTTTTTGGGGAAAATAAAGGTCCAGGTGCACCAGGGTGGGTAGGGTGGTAGCACCCAATGGGTGGCAACTACCACCCAAATTCTATGAAATTGGGCAAATGGGTGATTTTTAAGGATTATTTTTTTTAAAGCTTGGAATGGTTTTATTTTTTCTTCCATAGGGAATAATGGGGATTTGAATTGGCCCCTATACTCAGGTGCAACATCAGACTTGACACTGTGAAATGCTTAGGGTACTTGCCTCTGATGACATATGCCCTACAGTGGTTGCAGGCAGCATGGGTAGGGCCACTAGGGCAAAGCTCAATGTGATCCCACACTATGCTACTGGACTCTCCAATGGCATGTGGCTGCTTTGGTGGTGGCAGCAGTTCAGCTGGTTCCTTCTGGGGCACATCACAACTAGGGATGTGCACAAAACCACCTGGCCCAGTTTGGTTTTGAGTTTGAACTGAACTTGAACCGCACAGGGCTTGTTTGGTTTTGTCCCCCCTTTGACACCCCCCCCCCTCGGTTCAGTTCAATCTGGTCGGGGTTCAACAAGTCTTAAATTTTTTCTTTAAAAAAAATTACTGCTTCCGGGGGGCTTCTCCAAGGTGGTGGGGAGAGTCCATGGAGGTTCCCCCTCCCCACACCAGCCTTCCTCCTTTTAAAATTTTCCCGGTTTGAGCTTATTTCGGGCTTATTCCCTAGCGTGGCGGCCATTTTGGAGGCTGCCATGCCTGCCCATTAGGATCCTGCGTGACCTGGGTCATGACCTGGACATCAAACTGGTTTGGTTTTGAGCCTGTTTGCAGACCCTTAACCACCACCTCTGCCTGTAGAGTTGGCCTGGGAAGTCCAACATGGGAAGCACAAGTACTTCCTCCTGGGCCTCGTCAGACACAACTCGTGTGCTCCCAGGATGGTGAGATGGATCTGGCTGGAATGGCAGCCAGCTCTGCCTGCACTATCTCCACAGATGGCATGGGAAGAAGCTTTTCCCCTGACAGGGGAGGTCCTCCCCCCTAACTCTTGCCTGGCCACAGGCCCTGGTGTAGGGCCAATCAGACATGAAAAGTCCAGCCTGTACACAGAAGCAGGGGTGGGGGAAACTCGGGGAGTAGGCCTCTGTCACCCCCCCACATCATGACCAGCAGTACCCCTCCCCCTACCTGGCACTCTACCACCCCTTTCAGCCATCTCTTTAGGAGCTTCTTTTTAAAGCCCTAACTTTAAAACAAAAAGGGGGACAAAAGGAACCAACTAATGCTAACTCTTCCCTTTCCTAAAACCACCTAACTAATGGAGATCCCTCCCACAGAACCCCTGTTTAAAATAAAGTTTTTAAAGCTAAATAAACTTTTTAAATGAAACCTTTAAAAAAGAATCCACCAAGTTAAACCTCCCTAACCCAACCAGAAATACAATACAGAATATACACAATTTACAATCAATATCCCCCCTCTCTCTGTAGTATGTGTGTACATGTGAAAAATAATTGGGATTCTCACTCAGTTTAGGTCTCCCACGTTTTGTCCAGATGTCCCCTTCTGTCTTGTCTGGTCCGTGGTCTCTCTCCTCTCCTCTTCTCAGTTCTCTTCTCCTTTCTTCCGACCAGTGTGGGAGGGCACAGGGCAGTAACCCAGGGGCAAAATATAAATACAAATATAGCAAATATTTATATACCATTTATATATTTAAAAAGTAAACATACAAATAAAATAGCTCCGTGTCTCCAAAGGGCTCACAATCTAAAAAATAAACATAAGATAGACAGCAACAACAGCCACTGGAGGGATGCTGGGCTGGGGATGGCTAGGGCCAATTGCTCTTCCCCTGCTAAATAAAGATAATCACTACTTTTGAAAGAATCACCACTTTTCACCTGTTGAAATCATCTGGAAAGATTCATCTATGGTTGCCATTGGCTCGTCTGGGGGCTACTCAGGGACATACCTTCTCTGTTGCTACTCCTGGGCTTTAGAATGCGCTACCTGTTGATATAAGAGCTTCTCCATTTCTGGTAACTTTTAAAAAGGCACTGAAGGCATATTTGTTCACCCAGGCTTTTAATTAGATTTATAGTTTTATTGGTGTTTAATGTTGGGTTTTAAATTATTTTAATGTATTAAAATTATTTTGTTCAATTTGTATTGTTTTTATTGTACACCACCCAGAGATGCAGGTTTGGGGCAGTATAAAAATATGCCTTTTAAAAATAAATAAATAAATAAATAAATAAATAAATAAATAAATAAATAAATAAATAAATAAATAAAAAGGTGTCTCTTTGCTCAGTTAGCAGGGGACAAAATAAATCCAGGCAGGGAGGGGGCGAAGGGGCTTGTGGCCACAGGGGCCCCTTACTCCACAGACCAGGCAGGCAGGCAGCAGTTTTTCAGCAGGAAAGGGGGTGGGGGGAAAACAGGATCAAGGGGGGAAATCTTGATTGAAGATCTTTCTTCAATCTTCTTCTTCCCAGCAGCAGCGAGGAGGAGCAAGGAGCAAAATCCAAACAAAGACACAGCAGCTCTTCTCTATGATTCTTCCTCCACAGGGCAGAATGGTTGGCTGTCCCTTCCTGAAGTACATTTGAAAGTTCCTCCATCTGCATCCCTGCACTCCCTTGTCCCTCCCCCCTAGCCAATGCTGTCACAGTTCCTCCTGGCAACACAAGATTTGAATGACAACAAGCCAACCAAGAATCAAGGGGGATTGCCAGCCAATCACTTCACATTTACAAATGACCAAACAGAAGCTCAGAGGGCAGGGTTTTCAGGCTTTTTTGTAGGGTCACAAAATGGAGACCAAGAACCAGAGCCTCAAAAAGGCAACTCGAATCACCAAATCGATTCAAGCTCAAATCAGAGTCAGGGGCAGAGCCACCATTGGGCGAACGGGTTCAAAGAACGCGGGCTGCCATTAACCAGGGGCCATTGGCATGGCCCCAGACATGCCCCCTACATCTGATGTCAGATGCGGGGGCATTATTTTGATCCCAAACTGGGCTACACAGCCCTTTTTGGATCCGAAATCGGCCTGTGCTGTGTTGGCAGCATGGTGAGAGTGATTCTCCCTGCCTTAAAGGCAGTGAGAACTGCTCCTGGTCTCGCTGCCAATGTTCCAGGCCGATTGATCTCCTTCTCAAACGAGGCCACACGGCCCCATTTAGGGGAGAGGTCGGCCCGTGCTACACTGGTAATGCAGCCGGAACGGCTCTCCCTCCCTTTAAGGCAAGGAGAGTCACTCTGGCCCACACTGCCCACTGCAGCACGAGCTGATCTCCCTTCCAAACGGGGCTGCATGGCCCCATTTGGGAAGGAGACCACGTCCCACACATATGACATCAGATGCAGGGGTGTGGCTAGCTGGGCCCATGTGTCTGATATCAGATGCGGGGGTGGGGCTAGGGGGCCGCGACTGGACATGGGCTGCCGCCAGCCTCCCTAAGCTCCTGATCAGAGTGATTTGGTTTGAAGTTGAATCTGGCCACTGGACCCCAGGTGATTTGTTTCATGACCAAATCACACAAATTTACTAGATTAGAGTTGAATTGATTCAACCACAAATTGATTCACACATCCCTAGCTAATATTATAGTGCCCTCATATAAATCAATGCTGTAGCCACATTTGGAGTACTGCATACAGTTCTGGTCACCATCTTAAGAAGGATATTGTAGAAATAGAAAAGGTGCAGAAGAGGGCAACCAAGATTATCAAGGACCCAGAGCACCTTCCTTATGAGGCAAGGCTACAGTATATCAGGCTTTTTAGTATGGAAGAGAGGCAACTACAGGGGGGCATGATCAAGGTGTATAAAACTATGCATGGAGTCGAGATTGTGGTCAGAGAGAGTTTTTTTCTCCCTCTCTCACAACACTAGAAGCAGGGGTCATCCCATTAAACTGATGGCCTGGAAATTTGGAACAAAAGGAAGTACTTTTTCACACAGCCCATAATTATCTATGGAATTCTAACATGTGAAACAGTGATGGCCACTAGCTTGGATGGCTTTAAAAGGGACTTAGACAAATTCATGGAGGACAGATCTATCAAAGTCTGCTGGCTATAGACCACCTCCAGCCTCAGAGGCAAGATGCCTCTGAATACCATTTGCAGGGGAGCAACAGCAAGAGAGAGGGCATGCCCTCACCTCTTGCCTGTGGGCTTCTCAGAGGCATCTGGTGGGCCACTGTGTGTAAAAGGATATCTGGCCGCTGATGCTTCTGATTGGGAAGGTTAGAGTTTGTCACATGCCTGTTTAAAGTAACATGCAAAAATGCCCTTAGTTTACAATTATATTTTCTGGTACATGTTTTTTGTGTTCTGGACAGAAAATAACTGCCAGATACAATCTTAGCTTTTTAAAATCTTAAAACCTTAAGCTTTTTGTTTACCTAAGAATTAATGGAAATCTTTTATTTTTTGTTCAGTAGACTACAAGGGGAAGCTGTCATCTTGTGATATGCCCAACATTAAATGATTTGAATTCACAATATTGCATTTCATGAAGTGAATTCATAACTCTTAAATTAGACAGGTCTGTTTACAACTCCTTGTATTTTTGCATATACACCATTTCTCCCCAGTGATTGTCAGTTTAGCTGCCTTGGAAAAGTCACAATGTACATGCACACTCACAGACCATTGGGAAGAGCTGAACTGATAATCTTGCTTGAGGTTAATTGCATTCTAGTCATGTTTTTCAGCAGCTCATCTTATTCATTCCTGGAGAATATGGAATAAGCATTTCCTTTGTGGGAGGGAAATGTTATTTTTTTAAAAATGCCCAAATCTGGGCTTGCAAGCTATTTTGCAATGTTCTTATATTGCAGTGTTCTCCTGCACAAGTCACACTTAAATGAATGGGAGCTGCATAAAACCATTACTGTAGTCATGCTCTATTTTGTAAATTATTTTATTATTTGATTTTCATATTTGTATTACAGTGCAGAAGTTGTTCAAAACAGTTTCATATCCATGTTTTTAACCCTGTCAATTTAAGCTCCCAATCTTTCCAGTTTCTTTCTCTTCAGCATTGCTGGTACAGTGTTAATGTTCTGGAGATGTTCCTCTCAATCAAAATATTTGGCGGGGGTGGGGGGAGACCAGAACAAGCAACTAGTGTAATAAAAGGCTGTCAAAAATTCAGAATGTAACTAAAAAATGGATATATTAATATAATTTACAAATTCTACACAGAACTGCACACATTTAAAATCATACCATAAAACAATCCTGTGCAGACAATACCAAAACATATAAAGGAATATATTAAAAAATGTGTCCCTGAATAGTCAAAGTAAGCTAGCTGACAGTGAGCCAGAGTCCTTATGAAGACTGAATGCCTTCAAGGTGTATAAAAAGGTCATTTCCAATTGGTCAGATGCATTTCAACATATGCTTTCCTCAGTGACCCATACCTTCATTAAAACACCACTTTTACAGACTTCTATAGACAAACAACCAAATTATATGAAAGCTGCTATGATCCCCACACAATCCCTATCCTCATCCCCAAGTGGAAAGAATAAAACAAGCTTACTAATTAACTAGACTCACACATTGTACACTGTTTTTCCTGTGTATAAGGCCCTCTTTTTTTCTTTACAAAGGTTTTATAATAATAGAAAAGTTAAAAAGGCAACTCTTTATCATCTTAAATATAACCTTCTCTTACCAAGTTACAAGGACCACAGAGCAAGTTACACCTATCCTCTTTTAAATATACTCCAAGGGCTTTCCGCTGTTCCTTGTAAATCAAATCATTACCATTGCTCAAAAGGTGGGTTGTTGTTTTTTTGAGGGACCATATTATGATTATCACAAAAAGGGGGAAAGCCTATACAAGTATAAAAATGTGGACTAAAATGTATAAAAATGTGAGCGAAAAGATTAATGTTCATGGTAGATTTCCAACAGTTGGTGTTGGATCGATTCTTTTTACCCAGAGTTCTCTCACACTGCCCAGTTCATTGTATTTTTTTGGAAATCATAGTTCACTGCTTTTTCTAAAGAACTGAATTCTAAAATAATTGAGCTGAGATCTAAAGGTTTTTAGCTGTTGATGTTGTTCAGTGAGTATCTTGGTTTGTGCACCAACAATACTTCTTTGTAGTCAGCAGCAGTTGTTGGTTCCATGCTGTGCTGCAATACATCTTTCAGCCAACTCTACAAGCATTCCCTAAAAATGTGCAGAATAAATAATTTAAAGGAATCAATCAGTTTGTCAAGCTTAAGAACTCTTACTCCAAGAGCCACAGGAAAAGGCTTACTGGAGTTGATTAGCCTACATATTATGGCCAACACTGAGTTATTACCAAAAAGAACAAAAAGCTTGAGAAATGCTTTCTGGTGGTTAACCATTTGTTCTACTTGACTCATCCAGATTTTCAGGGGGCACGTGGTACTGCTCTTCATAGTAATCTAAACATCTGAAACTCCTCTACATCAGAATCTTTCTATACATGGAACGTATATATGTTTTATCTAATACTTTAAATTTAACAGTGTACCCGACAGTCTTAATTGTGTTCAAATCCATTGATAAGTTAGATTTGTTCCTATTTTAGAAAAACTGTGACATTCCAAGACCACACCAACATCACAAGTGAAGTAATATTCATCCTTCCCAGATAGAAGTCCAACACACACTTTACCAAGCGACCTGTAAGATTCATTGAAACATACTACTGATATGAATTTTATTGGATAATTTATAGGACCATTCATGTGTGCTCCTAGAAGATGGTACAGTCCTCTTGTAATAACTGTCCTGCCTAAAGTTTTATATGTGGAGTTGCTCATGTGAAAGTGCTTTCATGCAAAAACAACTGCCACATCAGTTTAAAGAGAACACTTTTCTCTATGATATTCCATGGGGGGGTGGGGGCGGATTTTCACACAAAGGTGCTTGCAAATGAAACCTCTCAAAAATTAGACATTCAGCATCAGGCCCTGGTTTGAAAAACTAGGTCACTTCCAAATAGCTTAAAAATGCTGATCAATATGGAAGTTGGGCCCTAAAGGCAGAAAAGTTAATGCTTAGCCTTTCAACTCCCATACACTTCCCCCAGCTATTTCCCCAGCTTCTTTCCCACCAGTGAGACATTTCTAGATGAATGGTTGCTATGGTGTGGGGAGAGGGTTTGTGGAGAACAGGTTTATCAATTGCTACTAGGCTGAGGGCTATAGGCCACCTCCATCCTCAGAGGCAATATACCAGTTGCAGGATAGCAACAGTAGGAGAAAGAGCATGGCCTCAGCTTTTGCCTGTAGGCTTCTTAGAGGCAACTGATGGGCTCTAGTGGGAAACATGATGCTAGCATAGATAGAGATCCAGCAGGGCTGTTCTTTTATTCTTATAAGGCTGAGCATGAAAAGAATGACTGGAAGGGAGGATTAAGCATCTTTCCTCTACTAATGGCTGTTCTCCACCACATTGCACCCTCCCAACTACTTTTCATTTGTTCAGCAGTAATTTGGGTTCTCAGAGCCCTATTTGTGAACCCAGATTGTGTCCTATCAGATCTGGTACAAGCATAGTTTCAAAGGTTATTGCTCAAAAAATTATATAAGAGAATTCAGGGAAGCAAAATGCCATTTAAAGACCTGTGCTATCACTTAGAGTAACATGTCATGTATACATTTATGCTGTTTTCAGAGGAAAAAGTTATAAATATATTCTAATTGCTCACTTTTACAACCACGTGGGGATGTACAATTATTATGATCCTTTTTATCCCAAAAGCAGCTTGTTTGACATTTACAAGTACACCAGCTGCACACATTTCTTCCTGTTGCTGGGCATAACAGTTTTACAGTCTGTATGAATAGGCAACCTTTGCAACTAAATTGAGAACTTCAGCATTTCTCATAAAAATAAACAGAATCCCCACAAGAACAGAACAGAATCCAAGTCATAAAATACCTGGCTGACATACTGCACAATATTACGGACATGGAGAAGGTAACACTGGTTCAGTTGCTCACGGATATACAATGGCTGCACTGTCACAGAACTCTGTTTGCACAATTGTTGCACCAGTTGCACAAGTGCAGCAATTGTGCAAACAGTTGCGTGACTGTACAGCCATTATTTATAGTCTGCACAGTTGCACAACTCCATTGGCACAATTTTTGTACTTGTGCAAAGAACTCTTGAGCAACTGCATGAAGGTTATCTTCCACTATGTATGCAGTGTTGCCCAGTATGTCATCCCCTGAACTAGCATCAGAATAACATCAGAATAAATGCAAACAGAGAGTTACATAAGAACAGCCCAGCTGGATCAGGACCAAGACCGATCTATTTCAGCATCCTATTTCACACAATGGCCCACCAGATGCCTCTGGGAAGCTTACAGGCAAGCAAGGGCATGCCTTCTCTTTTGTTGTTGCTCCCCTGCAACTGACATTTGAGGCATCGTGCATCTGAGGCTGGAGGTGGTCCTTAGACTCCAGACTAGTAGCCACTGATTGACCTGTCCTCCATGAATTTTTCTAAGCCATGTTTAAAGCTATCCAGGCTGTTGGCTGTCACCACATCCCATGGCAGAGAATTCCATAGATCAACTATGTGCTGTGTGAAAAAGTACTTCCTTTTGTTGGTCCTAAGTTTCCCAACCTTCAGTTTCATGGGATGACCCCTGTACTAGTATAATGAGAGAGGGTGAAAAACTTCTCTCTGTCCACTCTCTCTACTCCATGCATAATTGTATACACCTCTATCATGCCTCCCCTTAGTCATCTCTTTTCCAAGGTAAAGAGCCCCAGATGCTGTAGCCTTGCCTCATAAGAAAGGTGCTCCAGGCCCCTGGTCACTTGGTTGTCCTCTTCTGCACCTTTTCCAGTTCTACAATATCCTTCTTAAGATACCGTAACCAGAACTGTATGCAGTACTCTAGATGTGGCCGCACCAGTTATTACATATGTACTTAAGAATCAGACTCACCAGACTCTGGGAGGACATTCATTACAATGTTTCCAGATGTACGATCTTTTCTCCAGGTCTGAGCTCAGAGGAAACCAGTTCTGCCAGTTTGCAGCAGAACCCAGATGTGCACTCGGCTGACTGGTTGGGGGCCTTGCAACGTACCAAGCCACTTTTACCTTTTCTCCCTGAAGCCATCTTTTAACTTTAAAAAAAAAAAAAAGAATATGGTCTTTAAAACAACAAAGTGCTAAATTATTGCTTTACAAATAAAAAAGGCAGAAAGTATGTCTGAATAATGGCAGCAGGGGAGCAAAGTGAAATCACCATTTTGTGCAGAAGGAGGTAGATGTGTTGGTCACATGTGTGCTGGCTCTTATTTTAAAATACACCACCTACAAACATTTAATACTTGAATGATTCTGGCTACAACCCTCTGCTTCCTAAACAAGGAGACACCTTTTGAAGTGGGGTCTCTTTTTTATTTTTACAGGAATTCTTCAGAAGCTTATTGATTATTCTTCTGTGAGAGAAGATTGGTAATGGCAGATGTGTTTCCTTGACAGACAGCTTGCCCACCACTATCAATATTCTGGAATGCGCAGCCACAGGAGAATGTTCAGTGTGTCCTAGGATGCATTCTTGGTTCATATGGGGTGACACTCAGGCCTGGGTTTGAGCTGGCTGTATGTTCTAGAACATGCATCAGAATCCTCTACAATATGCAGGGGTTCTGTAGGGCAGGGTTTCTCAAACTGGGTGTGAAGAGGAAGATTTTTGTCTCAGAGGTGAAGGCTTCAACTTGGTATAGAAGGTTTACTCTATAAGACCTCAAGACCTTACTCTATAAGATCTTAAGATCTCATCATTGGCTTTATAAAGTTGTAAGTCTATGTAGCTTGTTCAGTATCAAAGAGTTTACTACCTTACCAGATGTAGTCACCGGGTGGTAGTATTCACCTTGACCAGTTAAGGATAACATTCCTTGTTCAGAAGCTCTTCAAGAACTGGCCTCTTCCTTTTCTTCTTCATATAAGGAAATAATGATGTACCAGGGGGACAAAGGCCCCATAAATGACACCTACTGGAGATTTTTCAAATGACAACGGTCTCTCAAAAATGCATGAGTCTTGAAGAAATCTCCACAGACACATTTTAGTCATAGTCCATAGGTCAGAGTCCCTAAACAGCTCCTGTAGTGACAAATAGAGAGGCCAGTAGAACAGATAGATAAAAGAAAAAACTCCTATTTATTATAGTACTGGACAAATTCCTAGATAACGTGATCTATCAATTCCAGGACTCCACAAGTAGGACACAAATTCAGGGGCGTAGCAAGGTTGGAGTGGGCCCAGAGACGAGATTTTAAAATGGGGCCCCCCCACCCAAAGTCCAGGGCCTCCGCACACCCCAGGCCCCCAAGGATTTAAATCTGATATTCCAAAATAAGTATGCTGCCTGGAAATACATTTCACTGAATACACACGTCACAATATATAGTGATATACATTGAGTACTATACATTTGTTTTACTTTTAATGCCTAGAACACACTAGAAAGATGAATGATTAAAATGGCCCCCTCGCTGCAGATTAGCAAAGGAGACTTTCAACCATGCAGGGTGAGCCTATGTTTGTTTTCTCAGAATTCTGAACAAATTCAGTCAAGTTTGATTCCAGGAGTCTTTTCACACCAGGCTTTTAAAGCCCTTGAACACACATCTCCTCTGGAATAGAGGTGCTGCATTCACATGTTGGCGAGATTTACCCTGAAGTCCCTGCAAGTTATTGGGGAGCAGTTCACACACAAGAAAAATAAAATAAAATAAAAGCACAAGACATGCTTCACAGTTCTCACTCAGACCTTCTGGGTTGCAAAACAACTTGAACATAAGTGCATTTATAAATGAATGAATGAATAAATAAAATAAATATAATACTGTTTCTTCCAGAGGTTTTTGTAATTTTCTGCCATGAAACAAGCCACTTATAGGACTTTTTAGATAGTTTTTTTTAAGCCAACAAATTTTCCAAGCTGTTTAAAAATAAATATTCAGAGACTTCTCAGTCCCTCCCCCCATATCAAAGCCCTATGGCAAGCAGATGCCTATATATCGGGGGGGAGGGGAGGGGAGGTAACCACAAAAAGGAGTTCACACTCTACCTGGCAGCAGGGGGTCTTCTGCTGCAGAGAACAGTGGTGGCCACTCTGGCTGCCTCCTCCTTCCTGGCTGGCTTGGGCCCTACTGGAGTTCAGGCTTCACAGAGGCCTACACAAGGCCTCTGTGGAAGCCCCGCCCACCCGCCGATCAGCTGAGAGGCGGGAGAAAAGGAGCTCTTTGCAGCTTGTCTGCTGCCTCCATTGCCGGCCAGGAGAACAAGCTGGAGAGACGGCGAACAGGGCAAGTGGCTGAGGGGCCTTGGGGCTGGGCAGGGGGCAATGGGAAGTCACGTGAGGTGCCTCTGGGGGGCCCCTCCAGGCAGTGGGGCCCCCAGACAACTGTCTCCCCTTGCCCTATCATTGTTACGCGCCTGCACAAATTATTTTCTGATTTCTCAATAAGGTAAAGTTTTCACCTAAGACAACAGTGGCCAGATAATATCCTAAGAAGTGCAACTTGATGTGTCCTGCTGGAGATATCAAAAAGCTGAAAATCTTCTAGCTTCTGGCAAAGGTAATAAAACCCTTCGACCAGCAGGATCATTGTCCCATTCCTACTGCCATTTATTTTTCTCATTTACCACTAGTGTTCTAGCCTCATAACCACCAGCTTGAATAGTGTGTAGACCCCCTTAAGAATCAAATAAAATCAAAATTTCCCAGGACACATGTCGTGTATCCACTCTAAAGACAAATACATAGATACCAACTCCGCTGAAATAATGCTGACAGCCTAAAACCCCTCTCAGTTCCCAGGCTAGACACCGAAGTCCTGGAGAAGGTGCTGAAGCCACAATTGCTTCTTAGTCTAAGATTGATAATCTTAAGGAACTAGTGCCTTCAGGACCTACAACATCCCTTGATCCAGCATGGCTTTGTCATCCTCCTGTGGTTTTATTGGAGGGTCCCTGGGAAAAATACCCACTGAGTAATAGCTTGAACTGGACTATAAATTAACACACTAGCAATAATTCCACTTATAGCCAAAAACAAACAAACAAACAAAACAAAACAAAAACCCGAGCCACAGAAACCTCAACCGATGTTAACTAGTAACATCATCGACTTCACTAGCTTCACCAGGACTTCAGCGGCTTTGATAGCTTTGGCTGGCTTTCAGTGGCTTCACCAGTGCTTCGGTGGCTTCACCAGGACTTTGGCAGTTTCACTAGAGCTTCAGTGGCTTTGCAGGACTTTTGCAGCATCGCCAGGACTTGGGTGGCTTTGGCAGGTTCACTAGCACTTTGGTGGCTTTGACAGGACTTGGGAGACTTTGGTGGCTTCGCCAGGACTATGGTGGCTTTGGTGGCTTCTCCAGGACTTGGCCAGCTTCGGCAGCTTCATCAGGCCTTCATCAGCTTTGGTAGATTTGCCAGGATTTGGGCAGCTTTTGTTCTGCCTTCTGTGGTAGAGGCAAGATCCAAAGCAGGGACTTCCAGATGGGTAGAGCGGTCTCTCGGTCAACATGACACAGTACCTGGAATTTCTTCAACATGCCTGGAATTCCTCCATATGCCCAGAAGTCCTGAAATTCCTCAAGATCCTGGAATTCCTCAGATTCGAGGAATTCCAAAATTATACTATATACTAATTATACTATACTAATTATACTAAACCAGATCACATTTGTTCAAATGTCTATTTGGACACATTTGTCCAAACCCCTTCTAACTGGGCAAAGAGGCACCTTTTAAACATGGTGGCTCTCTTTATTGAGCAGGGGGAGAGAAACTGGCCCTATCCACCCCTAGCACAGTACCTCCAGTGACTGTTGCTGGTGTCTGTCTTAAGTTTCTTTTTAGACTGTGAGCCCTTTGGGGACAGGGAGCCATCTTATTTATTTATTTATTTATTTATTTATTTATTTATTTATTTATTATTTCTCTCTGTAAACCGCTTTGGCAACTTTTGTTGAAAAGTGGCATATAAATTGTTGTTGTTGGCACTCTCAAACAACTCCAAAAGGTTAATGAGGCAAGACTTGCCCTTGCAGAAGCCATGCTGGTTCTCCTTCAGCAAGGCCCATTCTTCTATGTGTTTAGCAACTGTGTCAAGTATGCTTTCTATCAGTTTGGCTAGCACAGAAGTTAAACTAACTAGCCTGTAATTTCCTTATTCCTCCTGGATCCCTTTTTGAAAATGGGAGTTACATTAGCTATTTTCCAGTCCTCTGGTACTGAGTCTAATTGTAGGGACAAATTACATATTTTTTGCTAAGAGATCAGCCATTTCACATTTGAGTTCCTTCAGAACTCTTGGGTGGACTCCATCTGGCCTTGGTGATTTGTTCACTTTTAGTTTTTCAAGACCATTTAGAACATCTTCCCTCATCTCCTCAAATTGGCCCAGTTCTTAAACCTCTAAGCCTAAGAAGTTCAGTTCTGGAGAGGGTATATGGCTGAATTCTTGAAATTCCTGGAACTCCTTGGGTTCTTGAAATTCCTCAGATTCCTGGAATCCCTCAAATTCCTGAAATTCCTCCAGTTCCTGGAATTCCTCAATTTTGGCAGCTTTGGTGCCTTTGCCAGGGCTTCGGCAGCTTTGCCAGGGCTTCTGCCATTTCACCAGGACTTTCTTATCTATGGCTTTAGTGGCTTCGACAGCTTTGCCAGGACTTCAACGGCTCTGGCAGAATTCCTCAAATTATTTGAATTCCTGGAAACATTCAAATTCCTGAAATTCCTCAAATACCTTAAATGCCTCGATTTCCTGGAATACCTCAAATTCACCAGGGCTTCGGCTGCTTTGGCGGCTTCTCCAGGACTTTGGTGACTTCACCAGGACTTCAGCATTTCCTTCTGGGACTTTCTTCCTGTTCTCTCTCTTTTTTCCTTTCTTCTGAGACCTGTATCTCCTATGATGGCTCTGAGATAAAGGTTTTTCTTCTGTGTTTTCTCTGACACTATGGGTTGGGACCCCCACAGGGATTCCCAAACAACTTAAAAAGGGGGTCCCAAACAACTCAGAAGGGAGCTGTTAGTAGGGCAGGGGCATTACCTAACATGTTCAAGACGTAGAGACAGTAAAGCAGACAGAGACAGAAACCAATAACTACTTGTCAGGAGTGGAAAACCAGCTGGATCCTCCATTACTCACAAAACCTAAGCCAAGAGCTCCTCATGTCTTGCAGAAGTCAGAATAGTTATTCCCTTTACATTCTTGACAATCTCCCTTCCTGAATTTTGGATTAGTGTTAAAGCTGAGTGCAAAGAATTAAGTGAAAAAGCCATGAAAACAGTGACTCCCATTGCTTGATTCCTACTAGTGTGAATCAAAGTTTTCAGCAGTTGCTGCTATAACAAGCAAATACCTAGTGAGATAACATGTAACCTGAAAATAGATTGTCAGCCTCTGAAACACAAACTAAGTAGGAGCAAGCAAGCTCAACCCAGAGCACCCTGCTAGGCTGGAAACACATTGCTTGACCCTTAGTAACATGTTTCTGGTCTACACATACTTAGTCAGGATGTCAGCCAGTAGCTTTAAATGTGAGGGTTGTCATGGAGCTTTATATATTATTTTAGGAGGTCACAGTGTCAGAATGGATGAGAACCCCTGCTGTAGAAGATGTGTATGGGTTCCTCATCGGGTAAGGCTATGTAGAAAGAGTTCCTTGGGGGTTGAAAGTTACAAGCACTACTAAGAGCTTACTCAGCCCTAGTGATGGTGGTCATGAGGAACCTATTGCTCCCTCCCATTGTACAGTCAATCATAAAGACAACTGAAATAAGTAACATGGAGGAAGAGAAAGATTTCCTATCTGCTAAACACCAGAGACATAGCCATTCTTTGAGGTAACTGCTTCCCCTCCTCAGCAGTCTCCCTTTACTATCTTTATTGGGTGCATCATCCTTTCATTCCCATTTGCAGAAGTGGAATTGAATTTCCTGGCAGGTGTTTGTATCTGAAATCCTGAGGCTGAGTTTGAGTACCTGGTGTCCTGAAGATGTTTGTATCTGGAGCCCTGCAGGAGTACTGAAAAACAAATTCATAAACATCTGTCTTATAACTCTGTTAGCTTTGAGCGTCTATTCCTTACTGACTTACCCTTGTACCAAAGTTTTTTATCACCAGGTGCTTACATGAGTGCTTGTTCGATAAATATGGAATGGCCACATATTTCCGTATATGTTACCTTAATGGTGGCATAATCCTGGTGGTTTGCTGTGATTCTGAAGTTGGTTAGGCAGACTCCTATCAGGCATTGTGGTGGGGAGCAGAGGAGCGGGAAGGTGGTGGTAATCTTGAACTCCCACAGAGCTATTTTATTGGTGCAACTTTATGCTGGCAGGAACCCAGGACCTGTGGGAGGGTAGAATCTAGATGAAAGTGGTCACTGTTCTGGTCCCCACTCCCATTCCACCCACTATCTTTACAGCATCATCGTTTCATAGCATAACACTTAACACTGACTTAAAGCATTACATAATTCCATACCACCAGTATAACTTGTATTTACAATGGCATAAAGCTAAGCCTGATCCTCATTCAAGTTGAGCACTGGACACATTGTAAGAGTAATAAAATGTCTGAGTTATTGGCCCTCAAAAGTTGATTTCATGCAGTATAGTATTGTGATTTGGCACATCATGGTCCTGTGACCTAACAAGCATGTTGCATGTAATAGTGTTGGAACAGACTAGAAACTGTTTTTCTAGCTTCTCAGGGATAAACTTTGTGAGGGCTTTGATTTGGGTTCTATCACTATTGTAGATGTATATGTCATCCTATAAAAGTCAGCTTAAGCACAAGACTGAAATTGCCTTAAAAGGGACAAATGTATACCTATGCATGGTGCCTGGACCTCAGGGGTGCCATTTAATAAGGGTGTAGCAGTCTCAGTCCATTATTCAGTCCACTTGTAATTATTTTTCAGCTGGACCCACATCTTGGGTTATTGTGAGGCATAATGCTTTTAAAATATACTCTTTTCTTAGTTCAAAAACCACTACATTCAGGTGAAGACGACAAGGTACCAGAGGTGGGCAGGGTCTGGAGCCCCACTCCTAGCACCCACTCTCCATTGCTTTCCCGCAGCAGAGAGATTAGGCTCTGTGAATCCATGCCATTCTGAATTACAGTGCTGATCTGAAGCTTATTCCCCTCACCCCTAAGCTAATGAGAACAGACCAAGCTTTATACAATCTCTGCCTTCAAGCCAGCTTTCCAGTGTGAGCACCTTATTCCATTGAGTACCTATGCACACTCACCTCACCTGCTCAGTCTAGTGCCTATTCTTGACTGTGTCTCCTGTCTCTGACCTTCTGCTTCTCATCTACATGATCATGTGACTCATCACTGACCATGTTGTCTGCTTCTGTTCCTCTGCTCTCATTTGTCTGGTCTGACCATCTATGGTTGGGCCTTCTAATTCTGACCCTCTGCTTACATCCACCCATGACAGAATCAGAGTGCCCAGGGGTGGCTTGTGTCAGAGTTTGGCTAGAACCTCAAACAGGACTTTGAAAAATCTTATTTGAACCTTGTCTTCCACAATCAATTGAAATATATGCTTATGCCCCATGAAAATTGCTGGGTGCTTTATAATAATCATATTACTGTGTAGTTCCGAAGGTTGGTGGTAATGGTGGTGGTGGTGGTGGTGATGATGATGATGTGCAAACAAGATGCAAGATCCAACTTTGCAGTGGAGTAGAATTTATTTTCTGTTCCAGAGCCTTGAGTTCTGTACTGCAGAAACACATTAAAAGGAAATAAATAAAACCACTTTGACCTTAGGTTGCTATCCTGCACTCAGTTATGCATGAAATCAATGGGATTTAAGCATGCATAACTGGTCTCAATACTGCAGGCTTAATGATTAGCAGCTGAGAAGGGAAAGGTGAAAATTCAATACATATATTTAAGATTCTGTAAAGACATTACATCTTTTGTACCACATTTTCATTTGCTCTGTTTAGACCTGAAGCTAATTACCAGCACTATCACCTAGAGATTTGAGACTCTGGCATTTACATCTAACCTTTAGGATATGTGATTTTATTCCAGAAATTAAACTTAAAAACAGGACTGTGTGCACATCATTTAAAGATATTAGGATAACAAAGTATTTTGTATCCATTGGCTAAGGGGATACATTGGCTAACTTTTATTGCATTATCCTTCTTTGGCCTTATATTCAATAAATGTTTATTTTCACAGTTTGTGGTTAGCTATTTTCATTTTGCTATATACAGAAGATACTATCAAATGACTTATTCCATAGTATTGCCATTCATTTAAACCATTCGTTTGTGGAAGCAGCCACTGTTTCTCCCAGATTAATACTACACATTGAATTTAAGGCATATCCACATGACAAGTATATCAGTTTCACTGTGCCCCGATGCCAGATCCATTACCCACTCCCATTCGGGACAAAGAGGGCAATTCAGGGGATGAGAGAGTATGGAAGGATCATATAGCCCAGACCCCAGGCAACCGCATCCTGCCTGGACACCTCATACCAGGAGAACCGGGGGACCAAAACCAGCACCGCCACCATAACCTGATGGCAGCCCTGCCTTCATCTTTTGATTTGTAGGAGTCTCTTGAGGACCTGCCAGCCCAACTAGAGTTTCCCCAGAACTGCCAGAGCCAGCAATTTAAAAATCGGGCAAAGCCTCTGTAAGTAACCAAGCCTTTCCTAGGACAGGGGTGGGGCCAAGCTACTATTCCTAGGTAACCACCATAAAAACCAGGTGTCCATTCCAAGCACCTGTTGAAGCAATGTCCATCTTATGCTGTTGTCCCAGCTCTTTGCTTGAAGCTATCTGGAATCCTGACCCTCTCCCCATGCAGTTGTCTGAGAGACTCCTGCCTCAAAAAATACTCCAGCTCAGCCTGGAACAGTATACTGCCCTGGCTACTCTCAAATATTCCTAGCAATAATTGTTTCCTGAAGGTGTCTCCATTACAAATCCCAAGTCCCATTCCCCCCTCCTCCCCACTATACAGTGTGGAATGGTTTTACTTTGATCTAATATTTTATATGTTAGGGAGCAATTGAGAAGGGGAAGTATACTTTTTATAGGCACCCAAAAATAATTCTCTGGAAATATTTATTAATTATTATTTATATATCATATTTCTATACCACCTGATATGTGTATCTCTATGCTGTGAAAAAGTGAAAAAACACATCAAATATAAAAACAGAATAAAAAGTTAAAATTCATAAGACAAATAAAAACAAACTCACAAGATAATAAGTTGTTCTAGCAAGAACTAATCAGCTTACTTTCCTTTCACTATCTCTACATCTGGACTAAATTTGGTTCAAATCAAGGTCCACAAGTTAGATCTCTTGTACCTCATATGTTCATGTGTCCACTTCCTTGGATCAGCGTGGGTAACATCATTACAAACTACACCACTGAGATGTCCCTGTGTCTTACTCACTACAATCAGTTAGACAGTCATCAAGTTAGTGCACTTGCCCCTCAAAAGTTCACATGTCCATCATCTTGGATCGGCGTGGATTACAACATCACAAACTATGCCATTGGGGCATCCCTTTGTGTCTATACAGCTGTAGCAAATTTGGTTCGAATCAGTTAGACTGTCCACAAGTTAGTGCATGTGTGCATCAAACATTTATGTGTCCACCATCTTGAATTGGGTTGGATGACATTGTCACAATCTTTGCTGATGAGGTGACCCAATGTGTCCCTATAGCTGTCACAAATTTGGTTCAAATTGGTTAAGCGGTTCACAAGTTCACCCACTTATGCTGCCAAAGTTTGCACATCCACCATCTTGAATCAGTGTGGATGATATCACCACAAACTATGTCGTTGAGGTTTCCATGTGTGTCACTCCCTGCAACTGTACCAACTTTGGTTCAAATTAGTTAAGCGGTTTACAAGTTAGCCCATTTGTGCCTCAAAAGTTTACGCGTCCACCACCTTGGTTGGGGGTGGATGACATAATCACAAACTACTCCATTGAGGTGTCCCTATGTGTACCTACAACTGTACCCGATTTGGTTCATATTGGTCCAGACATTGCAAAGTTGATAGGGAACACACACACACACACACACAGAGTGCCTGGTGATCTCATAAGCCTACTGGAAAATAGGCTAAAAACACATTAAATAGTTTAAAATTTTCAGTAAAAGGTGCATCTTGAGGTTCTTCCTAAAAGCAAACAGAGAAGGAGATGCTCTTATTTTGACAGGGAGCATATTCCAAAGCTCTGGGGCAGCAACAGAGAAGGCCTGGTCTCAGGTCATCACCAAATGAGCCAGCAACAACCATAACTGGACTGCTCCAGATGATCTTAATGGCAACAGGGTTCAAGACAAAGAAGTACCCTGGACCCAAACCATTGAGGGCCTATAGGTAATAACCAGCACTTTGTATTTTGCTCGGAATCATATTGGTAGTCCAGTTCTTTTAAAATCAGTGTTATGTGATCAGTTATCACCTGCTAACTGGGCAAAGAGGCACCTCTTACCGTGGTGATTCTCTTTATTTAGCAGGGGGAGAGTAACTGGCCCTATCCACCCCCAGCACAGTACTTCCAGTGACTGTTGCTGGTGTCTATCTTATGTTTTGTTTTAGAATGTGAGCCCTTTGGGGACAGGGAGCCATCTTATTTATTTATTTCTCTATGTAAACTGCCCTGAGCCATTTTTGGAAGGGCGGTATAGAAATTGAAATAATAATAAATAAATAATAATAATGTGATCCCTTCAAATTTTCCCAGAGACAACTCGAGTTGTCCCAGAAACAACCAAAGTTTGTCTGGGAGAACTGCCAGATCAAGTTTCCAGAAATTCCCAGTCCAGACAGCTAGGAATGGAAGAATAGTAAAAGGCAGGGGTGTAACTATAATAGGGCAAGGGGAGACAGTTGTCTAGGGGCCCACTGCCTTGGGGGGGCCCCCAGAGGCAAGTCACATGACTGACTCCCCCAACCACGCACCCACCTGGGCTTCCATCAGTTGTATCCATCCTCCAAAATTGATGTGAGTGTTGACCTGGAGCTACCAGAACAGCATGTCTTTCTCTAGTACCATTAAATGACTTGCATTGTTCACAATTTACAAAACCTTTAAAAAATAATTTAGGATGATAGTCTACTGTGGCTCATAGGTGTGTGTGTGTGTGTGTGTGTGTGTGTGTGTGTGTGTGTGTGTGTGTACGATTTTTGTTACCACTATTCAGCCTCATTTAAGATTCCGTTACTTCATGAGCTGAGCTTCAGTGGGGGGGGGCATTTTAAAATCTTGTCTCTGGGCCCACTCCAACCTTGCTACACCCCTGGTAAGAGGCACTTACTATTCAGTGGACAGCTGGGAAACCAGCTCCTGATTCAGTTCTTGAACTGTTGTGCTGCAGGGGCAAACAGTCTTGTGCTGTGCTCACTTGTGTTTGTACGAAGAATGCTTTGACACACATGGCAATATGCTATATAGAGCAATGTGACAACCAAGCTAACTAAGATGAGCATGACTTCGAAAGAGGCAGATGATTACAATGACAAAAGATACTACCCCATTTATTCACTCAAAATGTACCAATCAACCCTTCTGGCACTTAAACTATGAGGAAGCATGTCCTATGTAGAGGCACTCACCTTTTGACCTCTTAAAGTAAAGTGTGCCGTCAAGTTGATTTCAACTCCTGGCACCCACAGAGCCCTGTGGTTTTCTTTGGTAGAATACAGGAGGGGCTTACTATTGCCTCCTCCCGTGCAGTATGAGATGATGCCTTTCCACATCTTCCTATATCGCTGTTTCCCAATATACGTAGTACCAATGGGGATTCAAACCGGCAACCTTCTGCTTGTTAGTCAAGCATTTCCCCGCTGTGCCACTTAAATTAGCCTTTGACCTCTTAGAATAGAAATATTTATATACTGCTTTTCAACAAGTTTCCAAAGTGGTTTACATAGAGAAATAATAAATAAATAAGAATACAAGTTCTGGAGTCCCCGCCGCCCACCCTCTCCCTCTCTCGCTCTCTGGCTCTGTGTTCTAGAGGAGAATCTTGGCTCTCAGAATGCTTTTAGTTGTATTCTAATAGAATTGTTGATTGCCTCCAGCAAATCTCACAAGATCTTTTGAGAATTAGAAACACCATACAAATACAGGAAAATAACTTTTATATTTAGATTTGATTTTTCCCCATGGTAATGGATTTGCAGCATGGGACAAATTCCCCTGGTGAAGGGTACCCATCCCCTCATGTTTGCATATTGCTTCCCATCTAAATAAGGAAACATGTATGAGAAGGGTTGAGCTCTGTCCAATTTGAGACATGATAAACTATGGTGTGGTAACATAGCTGACGCGGTAGTGCACTGGAGTGGAAATGATTTGCATCAACGATATTACCTCTGAGCTAAGCACAGAGCATAGAGCTGAGCATAAGAGGCATAGAGGTGGGTGGGAATGGGGTGAAGGGGTTTAACAACTTGTTTTGTTTTTCATTATAAATGTTTGCATATATTAGAACTTGTTCAAAATCCCTGGAACTGATTGAGAGAGATACCTAACATAAATAAATGTTGCTGCTTATGCTTTTCAGCACAGTAATTATTATCACATAATACAACTATTTTGTTGTATTAAGCCAATGTATTCTGTCATGATAACTTGCCTGGAGACATTTACACTATCCTGTCATTCTGGCAACCATGTTCTCTCTAATGCTGCCCTAGACCAATCAGAAACCTGCGAAGGATCTGCATCAGAAGCATGACTTCAGCTACATGTGTTCCAGACCAGGATGTCAAAAATTGGAATATCTTGTCATTGAATTTGCAATGCTTACTGTGCATTTTGGTGGATGTCTATCTTGTTTGCATTATGTTCCAAATCATTCTATTTTCTTAGTGCAATAATATCTCATAAGGACAAGTAAGACACAAAAATAGGCTTTTATTTTACCTGCAGGAATTGATATATTGTATGCAGTGAGGACAACAGAGGATGGAATAACAAATAAGTCAGAAGAGATGAAATGATATCATGGTATAGCAACTAACATTCTATTTTAATAACTATCACAATTTATAGTGGGGGGGGCATTTCTTTTTGTTTGAGTGATAGGCATATTAAGTAATCCATTTACCCAAAGGGAAATGTATATATGGTTAGTAATCAATCAAATCTAATGAAAAGAAGAGAAGTGAAATCTGTCATTAATATACTTAGAAAATTGTGTTCTCTTACCAGAAATAGAATGAGGCTATTCTCATGAGTGAGCAGCACTGGGCTAAGGGAGCCTAGCCCAATTATGCTCACTTTTGAGAGTCACCGGGCTCGCAGGCGAGCCTGGTGGTTCCTTGATGGCTCCTCCCCCTTGAATGAGGTTAACGGAGCAAGTGCTCGCAGCCATGGTGGGCACACTCAGGAACGGGGGAGAAGGGAGGGAGATCTGAGGAATGCACCGCGCTTGACTTCGCCCGACTCCCGGAGCTGCAGGGCAAGGCGCAGCCAGGCATGAGAGCGTCAGAGCTAAGCCGCCACTCGTCTGGGCAGGCGATCTGCTTGCTTGAGGAGGAGTAAGTGATCATCTGCAAGGAGAGTGGGTCAAGCCCACTCTCTCCACTGAACCCCTTTAGGCTCTTCACACTAATCGTGTAAAGAGTCTTAGGGGCTATTCTTGCAATCACAAAAACCGGGCTAGGAAAATCCTAGCCCGATTTTTGTGATTGTCAGAACCACCGGGCTCGCAGCCGAGCCTGTAACCCGCTCCTGTAGCCCACCCCTTAGCCCAGGTTTGCGGAGCAAGTGCTCACCAAACCTCGGCTATTTGCCCAGGCTATCAGCTCGTGAGTAGCCACACTGCGGCTCTGCGCCATGGCTTCTTGTGAGTAGACCCCCGGCCGGGAGGCTTAAAAGCAGCCTCCCGGCTAGCGCGCTCGTGCGGCCCCCGAGCTCCCCAGCCCCCACTGGCTCCGTCTCAGAGCCAGCCATTGTGTGGGTGGCCGATCTGGCTGCCCAGGGCTCCCTGCCCGCTCGTGAGCAGGGAGAGTGGGCTTAGCCTGCTCTTCCCACTCACCAGGAAAAACTGGGTCTCTCTGATCGTGAGACCCGGTCCTTAGTGGCTCAAAGAGAAGACAGTTTTCAAACAGAAAGCTTCCCTCCCCTCCCCACTATATCCAGTGAAGATAATACATTACATAGTTGAGTCTGGACTCTAGACAACATGCAGAGGTCACTTTCTTTATTAAAGGGGCATGGGAGTGCCCCTTTTGTTAAGGGCAGTAACAAAAAACAAGGTTTCACCATTATAAGCCTAAAAATTCTATTGCTTATGAATATAGCAACTGTTGAGCTAATAACTTAAAACTTGGTGTGTGTGATCTACTTGATGACTACAAATGTGCCTAATTACAAGGAGTTCTGATAAAAATTGCCACAGCTACGGCAGGTTAAAAGGTGCTGAAAATTGACACCATGGTTCTTTTTTCTCCAATCTTTAGAACAGCGTAGCATACATTTCTTTCAAATTTTGGTGAAAATGACTGATGTATTCTGTCAGGCTTGTCTAGGAGGAGTGCCTTTTAATGGTTTGGTGAAGTTTCAAGCAGCGGTTCAAACGTTATTAAGGTTTTTCTGCCCCATTAAAGCCTACGGGAAGCAAATGCTGGCAAAGTTATGCAGTGTGTGACAGTTTTGATAATTTATTTTTACTTTATTTTATTTACTTGGTCTATATACCTCCCTTCCAAAAATGGCTCAGGGCGGTTTACATCAAAATAAAAACATAACAATTAAAATCAAAGCTGGAATAATAATGAAGCTGGAATTCTGACACGTTTTGCCAGTAGACTGAAATTGGCAGGGAGAGCCAGCCATTGGATTCTATGCCAGTTGTGATACCGATTCTGTTAGTGTCCGAATGTAAACTCTTAGGGAATGGGTGTGGGAGCATGGAATGGACAGGTAGGGGAAACCAGGTGGGTAGTAAGAGCACTCTGGGGAAGAAGTACTGATGGTTTGTGGGGTACATGGAATAATTCTGAAAACGCATGCACAGAGAGAAACAAGCACACATACTAACAGAAACACAACCACACAACACACATAAAAACACACAGAGAAATGCAATGCAGAGACACACATGCAACACACAAATATGAATGCAACACAAACACAGACAAGCACATAACATATAACATATGAAATAATAATGGTAATAATAATAATAATAATACTCCAGAAGTGATATAGCAATGGAATTTGGACTACACAAGTGTGCTGCATTAATAATGAACAGAGGAAAAATAACAAAAACAGAAGGAATAGAACTGCCCAATGGAAGCAAGATCAAGAACCTGGAAGAGAAAGAACCTTACAAATACTTGGGCATTCTCCAGGCTGATAAGATCGCACACACTGAAGTAAAAAGAAAAAATGGAAGTGAATAGATCAGGAGAGTTAGAAAAATCCTCAAGTCCAAACTCAATGGCGGGAACACCATACAAGCCATAAACACCTGGGCTATACCTGTTATCAGATACACTGCAGGAATAATAGACTGGACCCAGGCAGAGATAGAGACACTGGATCGTAAGACCAGGAAAATCATTACCATCAATCATGCTCTGCACCCCCGCAGTGATGTAGATAGGCTCTACCTCCCTCGCAGCTCCGGTGGAAGAGGAATGCTGCAAGTCCATCAAACAGTAGAGGAGGAGAAAGGCCTTGAAGAATATATCAAGGACAGTGAAGAAGATGCACTTTAAATGGTCAATAATGAGAAACTATTCAACACGAATGAAACAAAGCAGGCCTACAAGACAGAACAAGTCAAGAACCGAGCAGAAAAATGGAGAAATAAGCCACTGCATGGTCAATATTTGCACAATATAAGTGGAAAATCAGACATCACCAAGAACTGGCAATGGCTTAAGAATGGCAACTTGAAGAAAGAAACAGAGGGTTTAATACTGGCTGCACACGAACAGGCACTAAGAACTAATGCAATAAGAGCAAAAGATCGCACAGACTGACTACAAACAAAGGCATGACAAAGTAGCAGGGATGATACACTGGAACATCTGCAAAAATACAAGCTACCTGTAGCCAAACATTGGTGGGACCATAAAATTGAAAAAGTTGAAGAAAATGAAGATGTAAAAATATTATGGGACTTCCGACTACAAACAGACAAACATCTGCCACACAATACACCAGATATAACTGTAGTTGAGAAGAAAGAAAAACAAGTCAAAATAATCGACATAGCAATACCAGGGGATAGCAGAATAGAAGAAAAAGAAATAGAAAAAATCACCAAATACAAAGATCTACAAATTGAAATTGAAAGGCTGTGGCAGAAAAAGACCCAAATAATCCCAGTGGTAATTGGTGCCCTGGGTGCAGTTCCAAAAGACCTTGAAGAGCACCTCAACACCATAGGGGCAACAGAAATCACCATCAGCCAATTACAAAAAGCAGCTTTACTGGGAACAGCCTATATTCTGCGACGATATCTATAACAACTGACAATAAAATTCAGCCATCCCAGGTCCTTGGGAAGGACTCGATGTCTGGATAAAACAAACCAGTCAATAACACCTGTCTGACTGTGTAAACAAGAAATAATAATAATACACAAACACATGCAAATGCACAAACACATGCCAGAACATAAAAGCACAAATGATCAAACACACTGGTGCAACACAAATGTACACACACTTGCAGCACAAACACCCACATACATCAGCAAAACAAGTATGTGCGCACACACACACACACACACACACACACACACACACAGAGCACAGCACAGCACAGAAATACAGAAATACAGAAATACAGAAATACCACAATACTCATACAACACAAAGACGCACATACAGAAGACACAAACACATATTGCAATACAGAAACTAAAACACATGTATGCAACATAGAAACATTCACACACATACACAACACAAGCACATGCCATGGAGATTAAATGGTAAAAGAAACCTGTCAGTTTAAGACCAGAGTTAAAGCTATCCTAAATGTCTCATGCTCCACAAAGCCAGGAACCTAAGGTTAATGCCTTAGCAGACATGCCACATGATCAGTAATCATATTGTGTCACAAACGTTGTGTCACAAATTGTGCTCACTTACAACTTGCCCTACATTCACCCGCACCTTTTATTGGTCTTTGAGGTCCAAATCAAGATATGGAGTGCCTGGTAGCAGCAAAGAAGCCCTACATCCTGCTCTTGTACTGCCTTATGAAGCATCTGTACTGCTAGAGGAATTCTCCTCTGAGTTGACCCATGACTGTTTTTTGTTTACTTCTTTAGCTTGCACGATGAGTCCAACAATTGCACACCTGCCAACATGTCCCTATTTCCCCATTCACCTGAATGGGAAAATAGGGACATGTTGGCAGGTATGCAATTGGGAGGAGGCCATCTTCATCATCCTTATCCTGACTCAACAGAAATGAGGTTTCATGCTGCACTGCAGTAAAGGCTGGATGGCAGCACTCCCAAGCTCAGGGAGAAAGTTATTGGATGCTCCTCTATCATTTGCTTGCCTGTCTTCTATCAGGGGCTATAGACTTAGAAGATGGCCCCAGAGACTATAGAAAATGCTAGAGTGACTAGTATCTTCTATGGTCCCTTCCAGTTCTGTTTTTAAAGCCTAAGTGGGTGCACAGACCATCAGAGGGACACTGCTCTGTCAGGTAAAGGGGGTCACATAGTACCCAAAGCAGGGAGGCTTGACCTTCAGGGACTGACTTCATTGCCTAGCCCTAGTACTCCCGTGCAGAATGGTGTGAGAGTTCAAGTTTCTTATTCTGGATCTGGGGATGTAACATAATGGGTTTTACTGTAGAATACAGTAAGGCAGGGGTTTTCAGACTTGGGCTCTCAGATGTTGGTCACAACTCCCATTAACCCTAGCCATTATGGCTGGAGCTTATGGGGTTTGTAGTCCAACAACTGGTAACCTCCAGGTTGGACTACTGCAATGCACTCTATGTAGGGCTGCCTCTGCACATAGATCAGAAACTTCAGCTAGTCCAAAATGCGGCAGCCAGATTGTTCACTGGGGTATCCTGGAGAGATCACATTATACCTGTTCTTAAACAGTTGCACTGGCTCCCGATATGTTTCCGGGAAAAGTACAAAGTTCTGGTTATTACCCTTAAAGCGCTGAATGGCTTAGGTCTAGGTTATTTGAGAGAGTGCCTCCCTCTACAAGATCCCTACAGCTCATTGAGATCATCTGGAGAGGTCCGACTTTGGGTGCCACCAGTTCATCTGGTGGCAACCTGGGATCAGACCTTCTCAGTTGTTGCCCCTAGGTTGTGGAACATGCACCCTGTGGATATAAGAGGATTATCTTCCTTGGAGGCCTTGAGGGGGGCCTTAAAGACTTATCTTTTTAGCCTGGCATTTAATGATATCTAGTTTTAGTTTTAATTTTAATGGGTTTTATTCTAGTATAAATGTGTTCCGATTTTAATTGTTTTATTATGTGTTTTTGATTTTAATGTAAAGGAAGGGTGGTATATCAATTGAATAAATAATAAATAAACAACAACACCTGGCTGCCCAAGTTTGAAAACCCTGCAGTAAGGCTCAGATGTGTTCGGCAGGACCAGGACAATGTGGGGCATCTTCATCCTCCCCATCTTGATTTGGGCCTCAAAGACCAAGTTGTAAGTGAGCACAATTTGTGACATTGCACAATATCATTACTTGATCATGTGGCATGTCTGTTCTCCCAGCTATATGGTTCAGTTGCCAAGCGCAAACTGTGGTGGGGGACTGTTACGTTCATGCTCTTCTTATGAATTTCCTGAGGCTGACCACTTCTCTAGATGAGCAATGGCCAGCCTCAGGTTTCTTGATGAGCTGGACCATGGGCCTGATCCAGCAGTGCTCTTCTTATACTCTTAAATATGAATCATTATGAAGTGTTAACTATTTAGGATGTAATCCTATTACATTTGCTTTGAGGCTAAGAGTCAATGAGCTTAGAAAGTCCTCTTACCCATGTTTATTTGATAGCATCACTTCCAGTTCAGCAAGGGATATTTGTCCACCTAAGTTAATATAATTTGCATTGTTTTTAACATCCGTGCTTTGTTATCTCACCTCCCTTTCCTCTCTTTGTGTTGCTTGTTACCAGTGTTTCTTTCTCATTCCTCTCTCCATTCCTGTGATCTCCCCTTTGTCAAACAAACATACAATTATTATTGAACTGGAGCATTGTAGGTATATTACAGATACAAAAAAGGCCAAACTGTGAGACAACTATATAGGTTTAATGTAGACAAGGTCTACACGAGTTAGGGTACCAAGTCCAAACCAGCAGCCTTCTAGTGAGGTTAGGTAGCATCACCTTATACTCATTACCCAGTAACAATACATAGACCAATCATTAAGGGAAACGAAGGGCCCCTTCATATATAACGGCAAACCAGCGGACCCAAAGTTTACCTCCCTCCCTCCCCCATGCATTCCCAGACGATCACATTCACAGTCTGAGGGCTGGCAACGGGAGTGGGACTGGTTGTGCCAGCTTCCTCTGACCCAGGAAGGACAGTCCACACCAGCCAATAGTGTTGCAGCCCACAGGAGCATCTTTGTCCCTTAACTCCGGTTGGGAGTTCAATCCCAATCCAGACAACATGGCAGTGACAACAGATCTTCAATTTGGTGAGTAAACTCACTGCAAACTGAGGGTTCATTACAAGGTTTGGGGGTGAAATTGAAACATGGTTGGGTCCTGGAAGCACGGTTCCAATCATTCACATGACACGGGCGGTGAACCTGAGGCGAGTTCACTTCAGGTTCTCCGTTATGTCCAAAGGTGGCCTAAATCTCAATTGGCCTAAAACTGGAATTCAGGTTCCACAACTTCATTATACTTTTCAGGCCTATTAGAGAGCTACAAGCAGGATCATTACTATTACTATACTGATTTTATAAAAATTACTATTCTTATACTGATACTGTAGAACTAAATGATAAGCTAATGTGAGCAGGCAAGCAATTCTAGAATTGTCTGTCAGAACTTGTTACCCATGTTTCTTTCTCATCCTCCTCACCATTCCTGCGATCTCCCCTTTGTTAAACAAACTTTAAGAGAAGAACAATAAAAAGCACAGACTGAAATGCAAAAGAGACCAAGTTACAAACTCATTTTGTTTCTTGAGCCTGATCTTGCTTAGGGAAGGCTGTGCTCACACTATATTAATTGCATTACCAGAGATGATTCCAGAACTGGCTTAAATGGCTTAGGCCCTGGGAATCTAAGGGAACGTCTTCTTCATTATGAGCCCCACCGCCCATTGAGGTCATCCAGAGAGATCCATCTCCAGTTGCCGCCAGCTCTGCTGGTGGCTACACAGGGATGGGCTTTCTTGGTTGCTGCCTCGAGACTGTGGAATGCGCTCCCTACCGAGATATGATCCTCCTCATCTCTGAACATTTTTAGAAAGCATTTGAAAACCCAGCTCTTCACCCAAGCTTTTTCAATTCTTTAAAATTTTAAGGTTTTAATTTGTGGATGATTTTTAAATTGTTAAATAGTTTTAAGTTTTTGTATATATTTGTACTTGTTTTATACTATTGTTAACCGCCCAGAGACGAAAGTTTGGGGCGGTGTACAAATGTGATAGATAAACAAACAAACAAACAAACAAACAAACAAACAAACTGGTATGGCTGCCATTAGGCAATGGTTCTTCACTGGAAAAAAGGATCATTGATGCCTTGGCTACACCTTCAGCCAGCAGGCCATTGTCCAGCAAGACAGCAGAGAGTTCATAGAGAAATAAAACGTGTCTGTGGCTGCAATCCTATGCTCAAATATTTGGCAATAAGTCCCTTTGTACTCTGTTTCATGCATATGATTGAGCTATACATCAGTCATTGTCCCAAGTGCTTACCTTATATGAAAAAAATATATATTAAAGTGGAGGAAAGAGGAAGGCCTCATTGCTTACATCACTATACTAATCTCAGGATGCCACACTGTTGGCAAACAGGTGATTGGACCAACCATGACTTTTAATTTGAACAATATTTGAACACTCATTTGAAGACTCATAGGCAATTTGAACACTCATAGGCTCAGGTTGAAACCAGATATGTGGACTGGAAAATATTAAAGACTTTTCCAGATGTATAGAAAAAACAGCATACTTGAAGGATGCCATTGCTGTGGCACACTCTTCCCTAGTATAAACTCATTCATTTCTACATCTGAAACAAGTCTATTCACACATTCTTGTATGTGTGACCAGTACATAAATAATAATGAAATCATCATCATCAATGGCGAGACACTTGGACAGGTTAGCATTAGAAGAGGCATTTTCCAAGGGGACTCACTGTCCCCTCTGTTGTTTGTAATCGCCATGACTCCACTTTCACAAATACTAAACAAAACAGTAGGGGTGTGCATTTCGGGTTTTCAGTGATTCGGCTCGGGACCCGAGCCGAATCACCCTTGTTCTGTTCTGTGCCCGAATTTTGCTGACCCGAATCACCCCCGATTCGTTTCGGATTCGGATTTAATCCGAATCCGAATCGATTCAGATCAGCAAAAAGGACCCTGGAGCCAAAAGAGTGGGGTGGTGTGGTAGTGCCTAATGGGTGTAGGCTACCACCCCAATTTCAGGGGGATGGGACAAAGGGCTGATTTTTTGTGATTTTTTGAAGTTTTTGTGTCTTTGGGGCAGATTGGGGGCAGAAAGTGTATCTTCCCCAAAAGATTGGGGTGGGGTGGTAGTGCCTAATGGGTGTAGGCTGCCACCCCAATTTCAGGGGGGTGGGACAAAGGGGTGATTTTTTGTGAATTTCTGAAGTTTTTGTGTCTTTGGGGCAGATGGGGGGCAGAAAGTGGATCTGCCCCAAAAGAGTGGGGTGGGGTGGTGGTGCCTAATGGGTGTAGGCTGCCACCCCAATTTCAGGGGGATCGGACAAAGGGCTGATTTTTTGTGAATTTCTGAGGGTTTTCTTGGGTGCAGCAGAGTGCTAGATTGATTCATTCATTCATGCAGCATATAGTACTCTCAACTCTAAATGACCCTAACACTCTCACTTTCTCTCACTCTCTCCTTTATTACTATGACGAGTATGGGAATGAATCAATGTAGCACTCTGCTGCACCCAAGAAAACCCTCAGAAATTCACAAAAAATCAGCCCTTTGTCCGATCCCCCTGAAATTGGGGTGGCAGCCTACAACCATTAGGCACTACCACCCCACCCCACTCTTTTGGGGCAGATCCACTTTCTGCCCCCCCATCTGCCCCAAAGACACAAAAACTTCAGAAATTCACAAAAAATCAGCCCTCTGTCCCACCCCCCTGAAATTGGGGTGGCAGCCTACACCCATTAGGCACTACCACCCCACCCCACTCTTTTGGGGCAGATCCACTTTCTGCCCCCCCATCTGCCCCAAAGACACAAAAACTTCAGAAATTCACAAAAAAATCACCCCTTTGTCCCACCCCCCTGAAATTGGGGTGGCAGCCTACACCCATTAGGCACTACCACCCCGCCCCACCCCACTCTGCTGCCCCATATCCCACTCCAAGTCCAGCAACAGTGCCCTGCCCTGAACCTCACCTCATCCAAACTTTTTTCGCCCACTACAGTAAACAGACAGGCACAGCCAGGAGGGAACACGCATAGCATGTGGAGGACGCACGCAAGACAACAACACTCCGCAAGTGGAGCAGCAAGTCTTGGCATGTTGTTGTTGCCCCCTCCTAGCCCACACAGCTTTGAAGAGTAACGGATGATGATGGCAGATAATAAGAGAATGGCAGCACGCACGTGTCTCTGGACATTTCTTTTCCTGTCTGACACTGTGGCATGAGATCGCTGCATCTATGTATGGGCAAGCACAATCTTCAAATAAAATGCTGTCAATCAACTCTCAAACATGACCCGATCTTCATTTGGAAACATAATACATCTCCCCACACACATGCACAGGCACAGTGAATTGCACCTGTCCTGTCCTTTACCGGGCCCCACACGGCCACACCACACCACACCACATCACACAACAACACCACACACCACGAAGAGGTCTCTGCAACAAAGCAAGCTAGAATTTGCAGGCTTTTTCGGATTGCATCCCAATGCATACCGCAGATACTGGGCAGAAAGACTGTGTGCAATCACATGATACAACATTACCACTAGTTTGGAGTCTAGATGCCTTTATTCCCCTGTGTGTGTGCACTGTGCGGGTGTGCTGCTCACTCACTCTGCAAGAGGGTTAGGGCTGAAAGGGCTGTGTCACCTCAGGTTGCAATGTGTGCTCTCTCTGTCTGCGTGAGACAGACATTTGTGTGAGGGCTGCACCAGCATCAAGCTCATCATTGGCAACACAGCTTTTTGGGGGGAGGGGAGGTGCATGTGTGTGTGTGTGCCGCTTCAGGCACAGCAGTAGTACTACTCCCATTGTGGCCAGAAAAAGCAGGCAGCAGCAGAGCAGACCATCTCACTCAGCGGTGGCGGCGACAACCTAATAGCTCAGTAGACCAAGGCAAACCACATATTTGGATTTGAACAGAGGAGAGCATGAAGATTAAGAAAGAAGTAAAGAACATCACCTGACAAGCAAGCCAAAATCAGAAATAACAGCACATCACATTGAGAAACGCAGCAGACAGACGTTTTTTAGATTTCAGCTTCAATGCTATTGTTCATGGGAGGAAGCAATGATGACAGTTTTAGCAGGCAAGCAGGCTAGCAATTAGCAGCAAGCCCTCTCAGTGACAGTGTGTGTGCCCCCCTCGCCAGGAGGCACAGGCCCATTGCACAGAGCCACTACTCTCCCCCAGGGATGTCCCTCCCTTCCAATCCTGACTGTGCCCCCCACACACACACGCACACGCAGCAGCCTGTCTCTGAGGTTGTGGATGGATGGTGCGCTGCCCTACGGCCCAGCCTTCAGCACTGTGCAAGTGGGTGCTCCCAGCATCAGGGGGGGGCCCACCACAGATTTCTTCTGCAGAGACAGCGACTACAGCTCCCATTGTCCCTAGTCTTGATGGTGGCCAGCCATCGAGACAGTGGGAAATGGGAGTTGTAGTCTCTCTCTGCCACATCTGTGGTAACCCCTCCCTCATGCTGGGAGCACTCACCTGGCAGTCCACCATCCCAGGCTGACAGTGCAGTGGTGCCTGTGTATGCATGCGTGTCTGGATGTGCCAGCAGCACTAAGGGGCATGTTTTAGTGGCAGGGTGGGCTTAGAGGGATGGACTGTGACACATCTTCTGGCCGGGATGAACTGCCGTGGTGTGGGAGGCGCTGCATGGGGGGGTGACGCGAGTCACTCGCCCTCCACGGGCAGTTCGGGGTAGCCCAGCAGGGGGAGGTTGGCCTTCAAGAAGACGAGCTGCTCGACCAAATCAGCATCCAGGCGTGAGCGCAGAGGAGTCACCACGTCCCCGGCCATGGAGAACAACCTCTCGCTCGAGACACTGGTTGGCGGTCAAGAGAGAAACCGGACAGCAACGGCCGCCAAGTCCGGCCAGACTTTGCGACGCGTTGCCCAAAAGGGGAACGGATCACTCTCCTCATCTTCCATCGCCTCCTCCAGGTACTGCAGAACAGTCTGCTCAGCATGGCTGGGGCGAGGGACAGGCTCCTCCCGTTTCCCCGGCATGAGACTAGCATAGCCCCTGAGCCACCGGGTGGTGGTTCGAGGTCGCACTGGCTGCTCTGCTGGTCCCACTGCCGGAGAAACCACGCCGCTGGACTGGGAAGAAGTGGGCGTGGTGGCAGTGCTGCTGCTGCTGCTGGGGGTGGGATGCGCAGTGCCAGCCTGCGACCAAGACCCCTCCTCCTGGTCGTCTGCTGCACCACCTATCCCTAGCCTCCTTTCCTCTTCATGCTTCACGTGTTCAACCAGGAGGTCCCTCCACCTGGGCAGCTCGCCAGGAGGCACAGCGCTGCCCTTCATCCTTGAGTCACAAATGCATGCCAGGACATGCCATGCAGATGCGGCCCATGGTGTCTTGAGCCGCTCAACTACCCCAGTCCTCAACTGACCTGCCAGGGCAATCACAACCCCAGTGGTCAGAGTGGTCTGGAGATCGCTCATTGCCTTCTCCAGGAGAATAGCAGTGGGCAAAGCCAGGCTCAGCGTGGCGGTTTGAGTACACAAGTCGTTCGTAGCAGAATAGAATGGCTCTAGTACTAAGACCAGCTCGCGGATCACCGGCCAGTCATCATAGAGAGACTTGCACAGATCCAAGCAACCACGCGTCCCCAGGCTGTTGAGTGCTCCTTCTTGCTCATGCATGCGCCGGAGCAAGAGAAAGGTGGAGTTCCACCAGGTAGGAACATCCTGGGGGATTTGGTGTTCGGGCAGGCCCAGCTCGATCTGTCTGGCCTTGAGCTGGCGCCTTGCCTTTTCACTCCGGTGGAAGTGGCCCGCTACCTGGCGGCAACGCTCCACCAGGGCGGCCACGGGAGCAGCAGGATCCTGACCTAAACTACTAGAAGAGCCCCAAACACGCTGGTGCTCCTTGGCCTTCTTCGGCGCCTCCTTGAGGCCAAGCGCACCCTTCACTACGAGGTTCAAGGTGTGCGCAGCGCAAGCGATGTTCACACCGTAAACCCGCCTAGCAGCCTTGGTGGTGTTGGCTGCGTTGTCCGTCACCATGAAGCCTCAGCGGAGGGTTGGCTCCCCGGCCAGCCACGCCCCCACCTGCTGCTCCATGACGGCAGCCAACTCATCTGAAGTGTGGTCTGTGTCCATCGCCTCCACATGCAACACTGCCCAAGAAGGCGTGCATGCATGGAAGGAGCTGGATACAGCACCAGCAGCGCCAGATGTCCCCTCACCCCCATGCCCCCACCAATGGGCTGTCAGGGACATGAAGGCAGTGTGCAGCCCACTGCGGCTAGTCCAGATATCCGCAGTGAAATGCACACTGGTGTTTGGCCCAGCTGCACGCAGCTTAGCCAACACGGCCCCCCTGCACGCACGGTACAGGGAGGGGACCACCCTCCTGCTGAAAGTGGTCCTTAAGGGGATCTTGTACTCTGGAGAAAGCAGCTGGAGCAGACGCCGGAAGCCAACATTGTCGACAATGGAGAATGGCTGGTCATCAAGAGCGATCATCTCACCAATGGCCCGAGTCCCGAGATGAGGCTTTGGACGATCAGACCGCTTCCCAAGAGATTGCACCCACTGATGATCGGTCAGCTTTTCCTGCCTGTGGGCAGGAGCCACTGGCCGCTTGCTGCTGCTGTCACTACTACTGCTTCTGCTACCAGGTGAGGCACCAGGCCTACTGCCAGTGCCAGCAGAGGTCTCCACACCTGGGTGCCGCCGACGCATGTGCGACCACAGCCCCGAGGTTGTGAAGTGCATAGGGTCCCTGCCTCTGCTGACCAGTGCCTTGCAGTGGGTGCACACAGCATGGGTGGGATCACCAGGGCTAAGCTCAAAGTGATCCCAGACCACACTGCCAGACTCCCCAGCAAGACGAGGTCGCTTTGTTGGTGGAACTTTTGCTGGTTCCTTCTCGGGCATACCACCACCGATGCCCTCAGCGCTGGCATGGGAAGGCCCAGGGGCAGGAGAAGATCTTCCCTCCTCCTGAGCCCCCTCAGATGCCAGACTGAGCCCCCCACCAACCCCCATAGTGACCGTTTGGGGGGTCCGCAAGGTGGATCTGGCTGGACTGCCAACCTCCTCCACCAGCACCACCTCCTCAGCTGCCACAGGAAGATCTTCTTCCCTGGCAATCTGGGAGGCCCCCCCCCCTAAATCCTGCCTGGCCGCAGGCCCTGGCATAGGGCCAGGCTGACCCGAGAAGAAGTCAAGCCTGCGCGCCGAAGCAGGGCCGCGGGTGACTTGGGGAGTAGGCCCTTCTTGCCGCCCCCTGCCACGACCAGCTGTAGGGAAGACAAGCCTCCCACTTACTTGCGCCCTCCCTTTTCCTGCTGTCCTCCCAACCATTGCTTTTTAAAACTTTTTTAAAATTTTCAAAATGTGAAGAAGGGGTAGTTGTCTCAGGGGGCAGCAGGTATACTAGAGGGCCAGAAAAACAGTGGATGTGCTGCGGTGCCGGTGACTTTACAATGCCTCCTTGCTTAAGGCTTGTTGTTGTTGGCACAAATGCTGTTGCTGCAAGATCCCTGTCAGAAGTTGCCGTGCAATGAATGTGTATCACGACACAGTCAGTCAGTCACAGAGGGACTGGGAGACAGTGGGAGTTACTTGATGCGCGATACAACAGAAGCAGGCTGTGCAACAAAAAAATATAAAAATTAAAAATTAAGATACTAGCGCAGCTGCTGTGCAGTGCACAGGTGCAGGAGGAGTTATTTAAGGCTGGAGCCTTGCGCACACAGTGTGCAGTGCACTTAGTCAGTAGAAGTGAAAGTAAGTTTAGTTATATTATCTTTCTCTGACTGTTGGTCACTTTGAATGGAATGGACTGGAGAATTTATTTGTTGCAAGTAACTTGTGTTGTTGTTACTAATGTATCGAACGCACTCTACCACAGGGGAAAGTTACTCTCTCTGTGGCCTGAAAGTAACACACAGTTACAAAAATGTTTCAAAAAATTATCTCTGTGTCAATTACACAGGCAAACAAGATGGAAAAGTAACTGTGGGCAGACTAGGCCCTTAAAAAATATTTCTGCAAAATACACAAAAGCAGCAACAGAAATATAAAGTTGCAGCACTACTAGGCCAGGCCACTCTAACAGTCTACTGCTACTCTACAGTTGAACCTCCTAATAGCTAGCTACCGGGGAAGGCTACACACAAACCCTAGTTATTTAAAACCCTATTTATTTAAAACACTATTTATTTAAAACCCAATCTTACAACTATCACAACACTTTAAACCCCTATTTATTTAAAACACTATTTATTTAAAACCCAATCTTACAACTATCACACAACACTTATAGAGAAAAGTGAAAACCCCAAGAACCTAAAAACAGGGAAAAATTAATAAACCCCAAACGCACAGTTAAAGGAACGGAACACTACAGATTAGAACGCCGTGTGTGACGTTCGTGTGTCTGTGTGTTGTGTGCGTGTGTAAAATATAAATGGCTGGGCCAATCTCACTCAGGTGTAGGCTTCTCCAACGCCGGGTCTCTGGCGTCCACCTCTGAGGGTCTGGTCTGGTGGTCACACAGGCGGGCCTGGAGTGCAGGCAGGCAGGCAGGCAGGCAGGGACAGGCAGCAGTGACTCTCCGCAGAAAAAAATTGCCCAAAAAAGTGGTTTGGCAAAAAATAGGGTGGGGGGATTCAAAAGGAGAAAAAAAACCCCTCCTTTCCCACCAAGGGCTGCAGGCTGGCAATGCTTGCAGGCAGTCAGATGTTTTTTAAAAAAATTTAAAATCTATTCCTCTTCTCTTCACAAAAAAGGATTTTAAAAAATGGGAAGAGGTTTGCTCTGCAAAGAAGAGGTTTCCTTTCCTTAAAAAAATTCTCCCCCTCTTCTAGCCCCAACAAGGATTAAAAAATGAGCAGAGGGTTTGCCTCTGCAAGGCAGAGGTTTCTTTTAAAAAAAAAATCTCACCCTCTTTTAATCCAAAAATGGATTAAAAATTGAAAAGTGGTTTGCCCCTGAAAGGAAGAGGTTTCCTTAAAAAAAAAAAATTCTCCCCCTCTTCTAGCCCCAACAAGGATTTAAAAATGAGCAGTGGGAAACCTCTGCAAGGCAGAGGTTTCTTTAAAAAAAATTTCCACCCTCTTCTCTCTTTATTTTAAAAATTGCTTAAATAAAGCTGAAAACCAACCAACAAGGCAGAGCACTGGCATAAATGCAGAAAAACAGCACCCACAAAAATCCAAAATCAAAATGGAGGCAAGACTTACTAAGCAAGGCAGCAGATCTCTCTCTTGTGTCTCTTCTCCCACGCAAGGCAGCAGAAAGGAAGAAAATGGCTACTGGTGGCCCCTTAAATACCCTCCTGCAAAGCCCTCCAAAAATCACCCCCACCCTTGACCCTACCTCCACCTGTACCTGGCCAATGGGAGGGTGTGATTTACTATCCAAACCTTATTTGGTCATTTTCCTCTGCAGGTAGGAACTTTTATTTTCAATGGAGGTGAATGGGAAATTTTTTTTGCATTGAAGTCAATGGAGAAAAAAAGGCGGGAAATTCAAAGAGCTGTCAGAATGAAAATGGAGGGGGAAGAAGAAGGCAATTCTGCAGCCACAAAATGGAGGCTGCAGACATGCCCACGGAGGTCTAAATCACCCAATTTTTTTCCCACAAAATCGGGGTGATTCGGATCGGGCACAGAACATTTCGGAGGTCCTCATGGGTGATTCAGATCGGCTCCGAATCACCCGAAATTCGTCGTTTCGGGCACAGAACGATCTGTGCCCGAAACGAAATGCACATCCCTACAAAACAGGCCTTGGATGCCAGAAATCTAAAACATCAAGTAAAATAAACCATCTGCTGTACCTGGACGATCTGAAGTTGTATGGAAAGTCCCAGTCAGAAATCGAATTATACAATAATACAAGCTACCTGTAGGCAAAAATTGGTGGGACCATAAAATTGAAAAAGTGTTAGAAAATGAAGATGCAAAAATATTATGGGACTTCCGACTACAAACAGACAAGCATCTGCCACACAGTATACCAGATATAACTGTAGTCAAGAAGAAAGAAAAACAAGTCAAAATAATTGACATAGCAATACCAGGTGATAGCAGAATAGAAGAAAAAGAAACAGAAAAAATAAAACACAAAAACTACAAACTGAAATTGAAAGGCTGTGGCAGAAGAAGACCAAAATAATCCCAGTAGTAACTGGCACCCTGGGTGCATTTCCAAAAGACCTTGAAGAGCATCTCAACACCACAGGGGCCACAGAAATCACCATCAGCCAATTACAAAAAGCAACATTACTGGGAACAGCCTATATTCTGCAACCTTCCCAAGGACCAGGGATGGCTGAATTTTATTGTCAATGTTGTTGCTATAATAACAACAGCAACAACATTGACAATAAAATTCAGCCATCCCAGGTCCTTGGGAATGACCTGATGTCTGGATAAAACAAACCAGTCAATAACACCTGTCTGACTGTGTAAACAAGAAATAAAAATAATAATATATTTTATTTGTTAGCTGCCCCATAACAAGTTGTTCTCTAGAAACAATTTTCTGGAGAACAGAATTTGCGTAAATCAGGGTGAAGCAAATGGTTAAGTTGGCTTGCCTCACATACATACATTTGTTCTGTATAACTGAAGAGAACTTAAGCCTTTTTAGATAGAGTCCACAGTCTCAGTACAATGGCTAGTTTTTTGCATGCCCTGATATCTTTTCCTAGTGCATGACAGCAGGGGCATAGTGAGCTTCCCATGGGCCTGGGTACAAAGTGTAGCCAGAGGGCCTCCATCGCATGTATGCAACTCACACGTGCCCCAGCACCCCAAGCCATGCCCTTCATCTGACATCAGACCCAAGGGGGGGGGCAACTTAACCCACCCAAGCCAAGGGATCCCACCACTGTGGCCAGCAGCTGTGCTGACTCAACAGTGAGGAGTGGAGGCAGGCATGGGTCCACCGGGGGTTGTTGTCCTCCAATGGGGCTGTGGCGGTGGATAGGGGCCGGACAGCCCTCCTCTGGCAGCTCCTGCATGGCTGTGGCAGCCTCTCTCCACCTCTCTTCCCGGCTCGGCTCGGCTATCCACCCCGTCCCTCTCAGTGCCTCATACCTCACACTCTCTGTTTGGGGCAGACGCAGGCACAGAAGGCGGAAGCAGCTGCTTGGCAGACAGAAGAAAGTGCCACAGCAGCCTGCTTAGTTTGCAGCTCGCTCAGGCAAGTGGGAGAAGAGGGTGACTCATGAGGGCAAGGGGGGACTGGCCTTGGGGGCACTTGGGGGCCCCTTAGACCCTGTGGACCAGGGGTCTACATTTGTCCCCCCTTGTCCAATGAATGCTACACCTATGCCTGACAACCAGTTACCCATAAGCAGTTCTTGCATAGCTGATAGACTGACCAACATGATTTGTGACATAACCCAAGCCCAAAATGGGGCCAAAATGAGTCAGTCCCACTGAATCTGCATAGTGCTGTGTTGATTCACTGGGGGACACTGACATGATTAGCCCTTTCCCCTTGTAATAAGGGCATTAAAATTATCTCCCAGCCACACTGGAGCCATAAGGGAATCTGAGGGTGAAGGGAAAGTTATTCTCTCCAAGAAAAGCCACATCAGTTTAGTCAGACATACTGGAAACTTCAGTTTCATCACTCTGGCAGCATTCTAACATGAAGAGTACAAAAGCATCACTTTTAAGTTCAGGCAAGGTCACTTTTCCTATATCTAGCAAGTCTGATTATTAATAACATCATAACCAGAAGTGCATGGCAAACTTTGCAGCCATATGTGGGCAGCATTAACCCTGATAGGTATATGCACTTATCGTAATGCCTGACAGGAGCCCTCTGTGTACAAGTCTACATGTAGAGGGCTGTCACTACATGTTTGAAACATCTTGAAAAACAGGGTTCCCAAATTCACAAAGAAAGCCCTGCTTGCATACAGTTGTGTGATTTGGAATCTTGTCAGAGTTAGTTTGCAGCTCGCCTGCCCCTTGCAATGTTACACACACACACACATACACACACACACACACACACACACACACATTAAACATCCAACAGGGCTCATATCTATAGCACATGGTAGACAAGCAATGTGATTTTTCTTATGTCCCCCTCCATATATTAAACAGGAAACAGTCAGGATTCCATAATGAGATTTTAGAATCCACTTCTCCACTTTTTATGTGCTACACTGACCAAGGAGGGCATTTTACCATCTAAATATAGCAACCCTAAATGTTCTGAGGACAGATTGTCTTTAATGTATTAAAGATATTTAAGAAAGTCCAAGATATTAAATTTTGAAAAATAGCTACCTAGCACACACAGTTGTTACTTTTCATAGCATCCTTACATAATCTTGAAACACTCATAAATGTTTTATGAAGACTTCCAATGCCACATTCCTATAAAGTGTTTCTAATGTTCTTTCCCACGACTTCTCAAGAATGTAAAATGAGGGCTGTAGTGTTTATGAATTTTTTGCTTATAAATCTTCATCAATATTTCATCAGCTGTTTATATGACCTTGCAGTCAATGGTCGTAAAGATAATTTCAGCTTCTACCAAGAGCTTCAGTAAATATTCCTTAAAAGGAGGAACAGACCTGGTTATATTCCCATTTTAATTAAACAGTTCCAGATCAAATTGTGCAACACGGGATATATCCATTGCTTATTTCCTCCTTAATGAAAACAAAGTGTGCAATAGATGGCTTGGTTCACACATGCATGTTCATCAGCAGGACTTGGATGGAAGGAAAGTGGCAGCTTCCATCCTTCTTTCCATGCTCTTGCAGCTGGTGTGGCGGCTCTGTACTGTAGATTCTGGGAGCAATTCTTTGTTGCTGCCGCCACCTTGTCTGCCTGCTTAGCTAGGCAATCAGTCAGTGACACGGAGAATGAAAATGTTTTGACTCTCCAGATAACCTGCCCTCTCTCTTTGCTTTGTTTTACCTCAGCTTCAACAAGGAAGTGGCTGGGAGCCATTCCTGACTGCAAGGAGGAATTCATAGCCTTCTTATTCTGTATTGGCCTCCAGGATGCAGGCAGCAGAAAGGATGAGTCCCTGCACAATTCCTTTGTGATCAGGGTAATGTGTGAATGGTTTTAGATCAGGCCTAATGGCTATAAGCGACCTAGATCAAATAGTTATTCTGTTTAGGGTTGCCAACTCTGACTGAAGATCAGAGTTGGAGGTTTCCTGGAGGTTTCCCACCACAGCCACCCCATATGTTTTCACAAGATCAAGCCATTAACATCTCCAGGGCTGTTTTCCTGAAGACTGGTGCCAGTTCCTGAAGACTCTAGGCCAGTTATGGAGTGTTAGCAATTGTAGTTCTGCACAGGAGTTAGTTTCTCAAGATTATTTTTAGAGCAAACCCCCTCCAAGTAATTTTTTTTCAATATCTCCCCCACACACTGCCCTGCCGAGTTATTTTTCCAATCCCCCACCGCCAAAAAAAATTCCCACTGATTATGGGAGGGAGCTAGTCTTGTGGTGGCAAACATGAATTTGCTAAGCAGGGTGTACCCTGGTTTGAATTTGAATGCAATTTGAATTGCAGTGCATGTGAGCACTGTAAGGTATTCCCCTTCCACTCTAGGAAGAGAACCGGCATGCTTGCATGCAGGTGGTTCCACGTTCCCTCCCTGGCATCTGCAAGATAGAGCTGAGACTCCTGTCTGTAACCTTGGAGAAGCTATCAGTCTGTGCAGGCAATACTGAGCTAGATGGACAAACGGTCTGACTCAGCAGAAGGCAGCTTCCTACGTTCCTATGATGTTGTGCCTAATCTAGAGCCACCTCCTCCTGCCCCTTATTATTATTGTTTTTGTTGTTGTTGTTGCAAGTGCGTGCATGTGTGTGTGTGTGTGTGTGTGTGTGTGTGTGTGTGTGTGTGTAAAAGGAGGGCTTACACCCTGCAAGGACACAAGTTGTGGAGTGTGTCTCTGTGTGCCTGTGTACATAAAAGAATTGACCCCACTTCCCACTCTTGCATCTGTCACAGAGAGCCAAACTACCTGTGTCAGAGGTAGAGAAAAGCTTTTGTCCTCAGTATGCCCAAGTGCATCACTTAGCAAGCATTCATTTATATGTATTTATTCATTTGATGTCTATGCTGCTTTTCGATAAGAAATTACTCAAGGCGGTGAACAAGAATCTGGTACAACCAGATTTAAAAGTACAATTCAATCTTAATAACCGGGGCCTCAGGTAATGCTGTTGCAAGAGAGGCCAGTTCTTAACCAATGCCTAAAGGGTCTGCTCTGCTTCATGACAGGAACCGAGACAGCCCTATGTATCCCAGGCATCTATGCATCCCAGGCATCTGTCTCACTAGCCTCAGCTCAGAAGGCATTGGTTCGCAGAACAGGGTCTCTCCAGATGACTTAAGTAGCCACTCAGATTCATATGGAGCAAGGCAGTCCTTCAGAGACCTTCAGATTCTGTTTCAGGTTTTAAAGCAGTTTGAACTGAGTCCAGAAACAAATCAGGAGTCAATAGATGACAGAATACCAGAGTAATATGCCCTGAAAACTGGACTTCCAATAGCAGCATGAGCCTGGCTATAGCATTTTGAACTGGCTGCAGTTTCCGAACATTTTCCAAGGGCAGTCCCACACGTAGCATCTTGTAATAGTCTAACCTGGATGTTACCAAAACATGCGTAATTGCAGCCAGGTCTGCCTTCTCTAGGAAGGACCACAGCTGGGGAGCAGCTGTTGTGGAAAAGCAATCCTAGCCACAGAGAGGAAAGGATGCAGTGAGTGACACCGCTCAAATGACTTGAGCCACTTGTGACCCCAGTGACTCAAGTCATTTCAAGTACGGTGTCCCAGCCTCTGGGAGGAGGTTACATTGGTTCCAGAGACTGGAACAGGAGTCTTGTAGTCCTATTCAGAATTCACAGGGGATGTGTATGCATTGGGGGGGTAACCGAAAGAGACACCTTTTTTCTTCCTCACTCTCCCGAAACTTTCCGCGACCATGGTATATCATTCGAAGTGCTTAACTTTGGGGCTGGTTGCCAGTCACGAATCTGAAGAACTATTGCTGTAGAGTGGTGAAAGAGAGAGTGTGTGTATGTGTGCTAGAGAGTAGGCAAGAGAAAACATGTCCTTTTTCCTTTCCTTCCTCCTGAAATAACCATGTATAACATTGGGGGGGGGCAGTTTTTTAACCTCATAGCACACATAATCCCACCAAACCTAATCTCCATATACATGATACTTATCATAAGTTGTTGGAGACTTCAGAAGACCAGCTCCCTCTTCCCCCACCTTCATTTTCTTTTTCTTACCCCTACAAAAGACACACCAACATTCTGTGACCCCAAAGTGATGTTTTTCTTTTGATTTACAAACATATTTACTCTGGTGTCAAGCCATTGAGAGTCTTTAGAAACCATCACTCCCCCCCCCCCCAAAAAAAAATTAACAATAGGGAAGACAACAGAGGAAGGCAAGTGAGAGACATGGATAGCAATAGATGAATATGGATGAATGTGAGAAATTGACCTCAGCATTTGCTTTAGACAGAATCTAGTGGCAGCTCTAGGCACATGCATTCTTTCAGTGTGGAATTTTACTAATCTTATTGAAATGCTTTTAACACTAATTGCTTAAAGATGATCACCCAAAAAGGCTTTGAAGTTTAGGCAAAATATGGTAGCAAATGTATTTTAATGCTTTCTCTGATTATCTGCTGTTTGAGAATAAATTAGGCCATTAGTAGAATGCCATTCCAGGTTAGAATGGGTCTTAAGTGACATAATGTCTGTAAAGCAATCTGCGTGCCCAAAATGACACATGTCTGATAACTGAAGACAATACTTTCATTTATAGAAGAAATGTTAATAAGAAAGTTTAGGTGGCAAACGGAAACAGGTGGACCTCGTTATCCATGGGGGTTCTGTTCTCTGCGACAACAGTGGAAAATGCAACCATTTTCCACAGGTATTTTAGATTCCAGAGGCATAAATTCCAGAGGCATTTTAGCTATGGGAAGTGGTGGGGCTGGAGCTATGGGAATTGCAGGGGGGTCTCCAGTTCCTGGAGGCTGGAGAGAAGGGCAAAAAGGGCAAATCAAATTGAAATGGGGTGCCCTAACGTGCCCAGCAATGACCCTCACCCTGGTCCCAAGTCAACAGTTTTTCTGCAGAATAGCATGGGAATTTTTTTAAAAAACAATGAGCCACAAAGTGGCCCCTTTTCTCAAAATGGTGGCCAGAAATGACCTTGAAGGTCATTTCTGGCCACTACAAAACTATGGCTATGTGACTTTTAAGCCTTTTGTATCCATGGATATGGAGATCAGGTGCCTAAAAGAGCCCCTGGTGGCGCAGTGGTAAAACTGCTGCCCTGTAACCAGAAGGTTACAAGTTCGATCCTGACCAGGGGCTCAAGGTTGACTCAGCCTTCCATCCTTCCGAGGTCAGTAAAATGAGTACCCAGAATGTTGGGGGGCAATATGCTAAATCATTGTAAACCGCTTAGAGAGCTTCCAGCTATAGAGTGGTATATAAATGTAAGTGCTATTGCTATTGCTAATTCCCAATTGCAGATATGTGGAACCATGAACAGCAGTACCACAATTAACGAGGTCCACCTGTATTTACTTCAGTTATATTGTTGGATTTTTTTTTTTAAAGAAATAAGGTCCAGAGATACTAGATCTTAACTTTGTTAAAATAACTGCAGCAGAACTTCAGAGCAGATGAGAAATCAGCTGAGATCCAACATCCTATATGCCCAAGCAGTTCCTTCCAGAAGGATCCTCAGATTTCTCCCTATGATTGCAGCTCCTCATGGTGCATTGGAAGCTGCTTCAGAAGGCTGCTCTCTGAACTCTGAAGAATTTTTGGAAACTTCAGCTAGTACAAAATGCAGCAGCCATTTATTTTGTTTGTTTGTTTGTTTAACACATTTCTATACCACCCAAAACACAAGTTCTGAAGGCTGAAGCCTGCTTATTTTATGTATGTATGTATGTATTTGATTTCTATAACGCCCTTCCAAAAATGGCTCTGGGCGGTTCACATAGAGAAATAACAATGATATGTTTATTGGGAGCACATCACCCCAATGCTACACAATCTGGACCACCAATTTCTGAATCCTGCAGAAGGGTCACTTTTAAAACCCTAAATATTTTAGGACTTACATACCATAAGGAATGCCATAAATTCCTTCTTATATGACCCAATCATTCATGAATGTATATCCATACATTCCTTGCTATATGTTCCGAACATCAACGGAGGCATTGCTCCAGGGGCCACGGGACTGGTATCCACTAAGAGTAAGATCTCTTCGGTGGTGGTGCTGACCTTATGGAATGTCCACCCACCCACCACAGAAGCCTGTTTGACTCCTATTTTTTAATCATTGTTTTTTAATGCTTCTGTTGTAAGCTGCCTTATGTTGCCATATGGCAAAAGACAGGGTAAAAATCTATTTGGGTGGATTCACACAATCAGCCACAAACAGGGTGGGAAAATGTCAGATAAATATCAGAAACAGGCAGTGTGTGCTCCTGTCAGACTTCTTGTTCAGTCTGGTTCCTTAGTCATCCACACAGCATTTTCCTTACTTCTGTAACCAAAAAATGAAGTGGGCAGAGAATCTCGGGAGAATGTCAGGCAACTTGGGAACCAGAATTGGGCAGCTTCGCACAACACGCCCACTGGAAGCACACATTGCCAGTTCCTGACATTTCCCTGACTGCCTTCCTTGCAGCAGATCACGTGAAGCACTTAATAAAGTAGACCTTTCTAAGATGCTTTTCAAGATACTTTAAATGGTGTGAGTTGAAGCAGGAATGTGCTTTGCGTGTTGTACTCAATATTTACTTATGTGCGGTAGGAAAATAGTACTCTGCATTTCAGTCATCGGCATTTGTTTACATTTGCATTTATATAGCAATCATTTTTAATATTTTAGATATTTAGTAATCAATAATGTATCCAACTTAAAAAAAACTCAGAGAAAACTGACATATATAAGTAGGAAAAAATTCATTGAGAGAGCACAAAGAGAACTCTCTCTATATTCATACTTCTTTAAGGGAAGAGTTAAGGTACATACAAATTCCTTCATGTATCAAAAAGCATGGGAGTTCTAGACCATGAAAGTAGTAAAAAAAACATTCTAGAGTCTCACATATTGTACCTGATACTTCCAATGATTCTTCCAGCCCCAATTCTTCTTCTCTGTGAAGCGACAGCTGTTGTTGGGTATATTGTGTTTTCCCTGTGACTTTTACAAAATAATGCAGGGCTGTCCTTGTTTTATTTTTGCAAACAAATATGACCAGAGCTGTATGACCACTGGAAATCTTACTCGGGATCCTCTCTGGCTTCTAAAATCTTTGGAGGCAGTGCATTCATATGTACAGTATAAGGTCTTGTACCTATAAGGTCTAGAAACTTGGAGGAGAGAGAGAGAGAGATTCCCAAGAAGCAGCATTTTGCGCCTAATATCACATTCCATGGAGTTGCATCCTGATTCTGCTATTTATACTGTAGAGGACAGAGTGATATAGAAAGGTTCCCATGAGGCAACCTGGAAATTAATACACTGCTGAAAACTCCTTTGTCTCCCCTACACTGAAAACTAGAGATGCTCACCTGAAAATAATTGTGCATGCCTTTCTGTGGTCCAGGTATAACCTTCAGCTCCCTTTCTATATAGAGGGCAAATGCTGAACTGGTCAAAGTGAACCCAGAGATAACACTTGTTTAATTAGATGTGTGCTAATAACTTCTACTGCCTTGAATGTTCTCTTACCTCTTATCTTCTGTTCACCACACTTTTCCTTTTTACTACCTATATAAAATTATAACTGATGCTATCAAAAAAGTGTTGGGGGGTGTTGCTTACTTTTATTAAAACTGAGTCAACAAAAATTAGAGGCTGCGTGATGTGCCTTTTGAAATTGCAGGAGGGATCTGAATTTAGTGTGAGATATTATATCCAAAAGGGGCCATAAACCCAAGCACATAAGATGAACAGCAGTGCCAGTAAATTAAATAAAACATGCAATTTTCTCCTTTCATGGGTCACATTGCCATGCTTGCAACCACAGACAAATGCCAGAGTGAATATAACTCAAAACCGCTGTAATGCCGCCCACTACAGTGTTACAGGAGGAGGCCCGTTGTAATCATTTTGCCTTTTGTTATTCCAGACATGGTTCTGAGTATATGTAAATGATACATTTAGTTCAGTTTCTTTGGCTGCAATGCCATTTCAAGCCCTTTAACTTAGTGGGTGGCACATTTTTTTAAAAAAACTACATGCCAGCCGCAGTGTTGTTTCGGTGGAAATCCCAGCTGGGGCAAATTGCCTTTGCTCCTGTAGAGCAATGCCAATTTACCCCAGTTGGGAATTTTATGTATTTTATGTTTGACCCCAGAAGCGTAAAGTCCTATTTCCACTTTTATTCCTTTCATGTATTAGTAACATTCTGTCTTTTGGTGATGCCCTTATTAGCATTTGAAGCCAATTGAACATAGCTGTTACCTCTGCAAGTATCCCTGTTGAAGGATTACACTTTGCACTTCTCTGTGGTAAATACTCTGTTAGTTTAGAAAGCATCTTGCTTGCTTCTTCACTTTTCAGATCAATGCCGCATGTCTGAGATAGGGTTGGTAAACACAGAAAGCAGTCTCTATGAAAGCATTTTCGAAGTGTATGGGTGCAACTTCTGGGCTCATAGCTGGGCAGCGCTTATGTGGAAGCACTGCTTGTGATAACTAGATTCCCCATGTGAGGCTCCACAGGAGGCCACTGATGTTTGCATGAGCATGGTGGGACTTCTATGCACAAGGAGTGTGTGCATGGTGGGGGCCATGAGACCATTGGTGACCTAAGCCCGCTCCCGAAGTGCCAACCTAAGTGCCCTCATAAGTGCAAATTAGGCTTTCCCTCTGAATCCACTCCTGATTGGAGTGTGCCAATCCACATATTCGCTGGATTTAACCTGACCTCCCTGTGGGCTATCATGGACCAGGACAGACGGGGCTTTGTTTTTCTCTGAAGTGAGGCTGCAAATTCAGACTTAGCCGGAGTTATGTCTCGGTAAAAAAACCCTCTATTTCCAGCAGCTTTGGGGGGGGGGAACCCTCTGGGGCTTCTGCTTTCTCCAAAGGTGTTGATAGAGGTGCTTATGGCTATGCGAAGGAGATGCTGATGGCTATGTGAATGGTCCATCTAAATCCTCAAATTAAAATGCCTCATCTGCTGCAAAGTAGATTCGCTCTTCAGATACCCCAAGGCATAGAGCCATTTGTAAAAAGTGAAAACTTCCAGGTGAATGACTCAAAGAAAGCCTCCAGTCTCCCCTAGTCTTGGCAAAAATGGAAGCAGAGACAGCAACCATGATGATGTGGAGGAACAATGGGAAGCATTCTGTGCAGTATAACCCTGCTCCCTATGCTGATAGTTCATTGCATGATGGCACTGCCAATGCAGGGGTTGACCCATTTGAATGTGCTTATGTGCTTATGCTGCTGGATCAGATCCATCTTCCTACTCAGGGGGTCAAATTCTGGATGGGAAGCTTTGCCTCAGAGCTAGGAATGCAGCCTCCACTATAGAAAATTCTTCTGGAAAATATTACACATTCCTGATGTCAAATGGAGAAAACTACTCCTCTGTACAATGTAGTTGGGGTCGGTACATACAGAGAGCATAAGAGATGCACTACAAAATGACATTTTAACTTTCTCTCTCCACATTTTTGTTGAATTTGCAATACCAGGTTATGTGTAAAGTTCCTTTCCTTCTCCTCCTTCTATTTATTCTTGCTTTATTTCCTTTACTAAAAGATATTGGATTTCTGTCGTCCTTCCTCCCTGCCACACCATATTTTTTTTTAATGTTTGTTTGTTTAATTTTTATGCCGCTCAAGGCAGTTTACAAAAGTTAAAATTACAATAAAATTCTGTAAAAGTTACATTAAAAACCTTAAAATCAATCAAACATTAAAACCATCAAATGCCAAGAAACAATTAAAAAGAAACAAGTGCAAGAAAGCTGAGAAACCTGGAGCCTCTAGGAGTTAAAAGAGTGAGTTAATTTAAAAAATAGCTTTAGTTGTTGCAGCCACAGCTGTTCTACCAAAGAAAACCACAGGGCTCTGTGGGTGCCAGGAGTAGAAATAGACTCGATGGCACACTTTACCTTACGGTTGTCACAGAGTGAATGTTTACTGGGAGAGCATTCCAGAGTCTCCTATATTTCTTACTACCTCCAGGTGAAGTCCTGCTTTTTCTGTTGTGCCCTATGACTCTTTCATTTACTGAGGTACATCTCTCTGGACTGATCCTATAAATGCTTTGTTGAGTTCCTCAAAGGACAAGTGCACTTTGTTTGTTTGTTTGTTTGTTAACTTTGGTAATTCCCAGCTTTGGTCTTCCTAATACTGATCCACCACCATCTCAGAATGTTCTGAGGAAGAAGGGGTAGAAATGATGAACTTCATTTTCTCTGAGAATAGTGACCTTTCCCCCAAAGACTTTCCCAGTCTTCCTTTCCTCATAAACCCCCATGCCGGACCCATGCAAATGAGAACAAAATGATTGCATTTCTTGCTTGGTATACTCCAGAAGAAATCCTATAAAGCTTCAAAGGCATGTGTGCAAAACCTGATTTCTGACATACTCCAGTGTTAATTTCTTCTTAGTGTTGTAATATTCTAATTTTAGAGAACAATTAGTAGAACTCATTTCAGTGCTTTATTTAGCTTCAATTTAGCTTACCCACCATATTACAGCACACTATTCCATGAAGCAATTTAGTGTTTGTCTCCTAGTCCTATCATTACCCTCTACCTGAATAAATGAAGACAATTACATTTCCATACAATGGTGACACATAATATGCTAATACTGTTGAACAGCACGGACATGAAAATAAGCATTTTGTATGACATACGTTGTCACAGCCAGATGACTAGTTGACAACTGGAAGAATGCATTAATATCTGGTGGATATATTGAGAATTTTAGATTACTTAAATCCTTTCTTCTACATTTATGTATTTATAATTTATGTTTATATACTTTCTAAGATCTCAGAGTGGTGAACAACAAATTAATAAGCACAAATGAATAAAACTACATGACATGTTATTATTTGAAAGATTTGAGTGTGATTGCAAAGATATGTGACAGCTGGAGGTTACCATAAGCTTAAACAAAATATACAGTGAAATATGGAGGCTATTCACATGTGCATGCGAAACCGGGCTAAGGGAACCCAGCCCGATTTTGCACATGTGTGAACCACCGGGATCAGGCTGATCCCAGCAGCTCCATAGCGGCAAACCCACCTAAATAGCCAGCCTCTTAAATGAGGTTAAGGGAGCGAGTGCTCCTTTAACTCCTTTTTTATTTTTATTTTTTGCTATTGTGGCAGCCACAGCTGTCACACTGCAGGGAGCATGGGAACGGGGGATCCCCATGATTCACCGCGCACTTGTGCGGTGCATCCTGGTAGTTCTGGGGGCTGGGACGACACAACCCAGCCTCCGGCCCTCCCCACTGCCTTGGCGCACAGGCAATCATCTGGGCGCAGAGGCAGCATGCCCAGCACTGGTGCCGTGATCATCTGGGTGAAGGGTAAGTGTAGCCCCCACTCTCTCTGCAGCCCTGGAGTCATTCTCATGGATTGTGAGAAGAGGATCATGATTTGGTTCTTCTCAATTATTTTGTAAGGCTGTTCTCACAACCAGTAGGGATGTGCACAGAACCGTGGCGGGGCAGTTCGAAGGTGACAGGGGTGCTGCATTAAGAGCAGGGGATGGTGCACTTACCCTTTCCACCATTTCCCCTCTGCCAATGTCCTTTGTTAAGAAAGCTGATCGGGGCGGCAGCATACCTCCCTGCCACTCCATTGCCCCTGGTGACCAGATATGGCCGGAGGTCCACAATGCGCCTGCATGTGCCGACACATGCACATGTGGGCAATGTGCGCATGTGCATGCCAGTGCATGCAGGCACGTTGGGGACTTCTGGACATATCTGGCCAATGGGGGCAATGGGATGGCAGGGAGGTACACTGCCACCCCAATCAGCTTTCTTAACAAAGGATGCCAGCGGGGTGGGGTGGGGAGCAGCGGGAAGGGTAAGTGCACCCTCCCCCGCTCTTAAAGCGGCACCACCGCCAGCTTTGAACCGGCAGAACTGCCGGCTCTTTGAACCAGTTCGGAGGCCCATAAAGGGCATCTGAACCTGTTCTGTGCACATCCCTAACAACCAGCACTTCCAGTCTAGGAGGCAGTAAATGTACCTCCACGCGATCCTGTAGAGTCATGGGACTGCCGCCTACCCTGCTGCCCCAGACCAGGGCTACTAAACATTTGTTTGTTTGTTTGTTTGTTTGTTTGTTTGTTTGTTTGTTTGTTTGTTTAACATATTTCTATACTGCCCCAGACTCACGTCTCTGGGTGTTTGGGGGCAGAAACCACCAAGAAAACCAAGAAAACAAACAAAAAGTTAAAACATCAGTTAAAACAAATGACAACAGAAAACTTAAAACAGTAGTTAAAACAAAATAAATGATATCGTAAAAGTTAAAACATTACAACAATTTAAATTTTAAAACATTTTAAAATGATTTCAAAACTGTTAAAACAATGTTTAATTAAAAGCCTGGGTGAATAGGTGTGTCTTTAAAGACTTTTAAAAAGTTGTCAGAGATGGAGAGCCTTTTATTTCAGCAGGGAGCATGTTCCAAAGCTTTGGGGCAGCAGCGGAGAAGTTCCGTCCCCAAGTAGCCACCAGACAAGCCGATGGCAACTGTAGACAGACCTCTCCTGATGATCTCAATGGGTGGTGGAGTTCATAACAAAGTAGATGTTTTCTTAATTACCCAGGTCCCAAGCTACTTAGGGCTTTATAGTTTATAACCAGCACCTTGTGTTTTGCCCGAAAACTTATTGGCAGCCAGTGTAGATCTTTCAATACATGAGTAATATGGTCTCTCCGAGATGACCCAGAGACCAACCTGGCTGCCTCATTCTGAACCAGCTGTAGTTTCAGGATTACACGCAAGGGCAGCCCCACATAAAGTCCATTGCAGTAATGCAGTCTGGAGGTTACCAGCATATGTACCACTGTTCTGAGGTCATTTATCTCAAGAAACAGACACAGCTGGCATATCAGCCAAATCTGGTAGAAGGCACTTCTGGCCACCACCTCAACCTGGGAGACCAGGGAGAGGCTCATCCAGAAGCACCCCTAGACTGTGTACCTGTTCCTTCTGGTGAAGTGTGACCCCATCCAGAACAGGCAGATCAAACTCATCTCCCAAGTTTCAACCCCACACATTGAGTACCTCCATCTTATCTGGATTCAGTCTCAGTTTGTTATCCCTAATCCAGCCCATTACCACCTCCAGGCAGCCATTTAGGGAAGTTATGCCTTTTCCCAATATTGATGAAATGGAGACGTAGATTTGTGTGTCATCAACATACTGAAAGCACCCTGTACCAAATCTCCTGATGATCTCTCCCAGTGGTTTCATGTAGATGTTAAACAACATCGGAGACAATATGGAGCCCTGAGGGACACCATACAAAAGTTCAAGTTTCGAAGAACAACAGTCTCCAAGGGACACCATTTATTTATTTATTTATTTATTTATTTATTTGATTGATTGATTGATTGATTGATTGATTGATTGATTGATTTCTGTACCACCCTTCCAAAAATGGCTCGTGCAGTTTACACAGAGAAATAAACAAATATGATGGAACTCTGTCCCCAAAAGGTTCACAATCTAAAAGAAACATAAGATAGACACCAGCAACAGTCACTGGAGGTACTGTGCTGGAGCTGAGTAGGGCCGGTTACTCTCCCCCTGCTAAATAAAGAGAATCACCACATTAAAAGGTGCCTCTTTGCCATCTGTGCCTGCACAACTGGGAAAGTCAAGACCACCAAGCAGCCAAACTAATAACAGCGCACAGAGACTAGCCAGTAACAACAATGGCCTAGCCAGGCAGCCACCTCGTGCAACCAACAACACAAGAGACCTAACTACTTGTGGCCGGGCAAGGGACAGAACTATTCAATCTGGCCAGTCAGAATCAATATCTATATTAATGTCTGCCCTCCATTTTGTGATAGTTGTTTTGCTGAATTTGCTGGCTTTGCATTGGCTGAGATATTGATTCTGATTGGCCAGATGAGTCTGGCTTTCTGGTAGGCTGTGCACTGTTCCAGACATTAATATAGCAAAAACAGGTCTCAAGCCATGGATGAGAGACCTGAATGGACCCTGTGTGGCATCCAGAGCAAAGATGTTGTGGGCCAGAGTCACAGTTGAGGCTGCCCCAAATCCCCATTGTTCCTTGTGGGAAATGCCACCTCCCTAGACGTGTGTGTGTGTGTGTGTGTGTGTGTGTGTGTGTGTGTGTGTCTGGTAGCCTATGAGATTTTCAATAGCACAGAGAATCTACACTCTCAACACCTCAGGAACAACAAAACCCAATACCCCAGGGGTTTGTCGGTATGGGCGGGTGGTTGGCACCCTACGTGCACTGCACAACCACCTGTTCTGGACCACTCCCGGTGCCCCCCAAGTGGAGTTATAGGGCTGCTGAGAACTCCATTATTCCCTATGGGAACAACAGTCTCCAAGGACACCCTCTGGAACCTGCCTGAGAGGTAGGAGCAGAACCACCACAAAGCAGTGCCTCCCACACCCAACCCCCTCAGACACTCCAGAAGGATACTATGGTCGATAGTATCAAAAGCCGCCGAGAGGTCCAAAAGGACAAACACAGTCACACTCCCTCTGTCAATTCCCAATTGGAGATCATCCATCAGACCGACCAAGGCAGTCTCCACCCCGTAGCCAGTCCGGAAGCTAGTTTGAAATCGGTCTAGATAATCAGTTTCCTCTAAGACCATCTGGAGCTGGGAGGCCACAACTATTTATACCTTAGGTAAGTGAGGGAGAAACCCCATCCTACTACATAGCCTCTGTCATCTGCATGACTGGGCAGCTCCCAGCAGCCTGGCACAATTTTCACCAGGGAGTACCAATACAGAGCGATGAGGAAGCTGGGAGCTTCTGCATTGATGTGGGTAGCCTCTCTGCTGCCCACACAATGCATTGTGGGATACTGGAAGACTCTATATCCCTGCTCAGGACATTGCCACTGTGCTGCTCATATGGACACACAAGCAGCAGTGGCAGGAATGGCTCAGGTCATCTGCGTGCAGGAAGGTAGAATCCTGCCTTCCTCCCCAGCTGACCTGTTTGGCAATGTACATGAGCATCGAGAAGTGCTTAATCCTTATCTTGAGTTGTTATATTTTTCTCACAACTTCCTAATCCAAAGAAGTCCCATCCCATTAAATTGGATACCCACAACTTTTCCAGACAACACAACCTACAATAATTTAAGATTGCACCTCAGGGTAGTACAGTGGTGACCCCGCCACACCCCAGGCATGGTAATCTGTGTCACTGCACAACTCACTGAGAAAGGAGTTGCCCAGGAACAGTACAGAATCCTGAAATATTGCTGTGCCCTGAAATTCAGCTGTGATTTGTCATGGATCTGACATTAGGGCACTATTTTGATGGGCATTACAAAGGAAATGAGTTCTTCTGGCTTAATTGAAGTCAAGGAATTAATCTGTGAATATGCATGCCACCTGCCAGAGTGCATTTTAGATTCAGTCATCTTAGACTTTGAAATACCAATTAACATAAATGTTCAACACCTGGGGAGAGATGCAAATAAGATGGGAGAAAGGAAAAGATGAAAAGCCATGCTGGGCAGCTGGCAAGCAGAATTGTAATAACTTATGTCTACCATTTTTTCCCTGAGAAATATCTGAATTTCCAGTAAAACATGTTGGTATAATGTTTAGCACCGTATCACACTACAATGAACCTCGGCTGGAATCATCTGAGCATGGGCATTTTGTACTCAGTGATTAAATTATCAGCTGTTCTCTTTCAGTATAGTTGAATCCATAACGGATTCAGCAAGAAGAGTGATTCTGGCTACTGCCAGGTCCTTTGGGAGAAAAAGGGACCTCTGTACACTGAATGCCTGCAAAATATCTTATGGCCCTCTTATGTACCCTGTCTTGTGACACACCTTGTCAAAAGTCCGGAAAGGTATGTCCATAAATGAAAGAAGGCCCTTCATTTATTCTATAGAACATGCATTGTTCTTTAAGCAGCCTTTTATTTTATTATTATTTATTTATTTTATTATTTATTAATTGGATTTCTATACCGCCCTTCCAAAAATGGCTCAGGGTGGTTTGTTTACACAGAGAAATAACAAATAAATAAGATGGATCCCTGTCCCCAAAGGGCTCACAATCTAAAATGAAAAACACAAGAGAGACACCAGCAACAGTCACTGGAGGTACTGTGCTGGGGGTGGATAGTGCCAGTTACTCTCCCCCTGCTAAATAAAGAGAATCACCATGTTAAAAGGTGCCTCTTTGCTAAGTTAGCAGAGGTAACATTACAGTTCATGGAACAGGCCTGTGCAACATAGGATGCAACAAGGCAAATATAGTGCAACGACTACATATGACAGCGCACTACAGGCTTGACAAAGAACTTGGTTTTTGCTGCCTTCCTGCCATAGTAATTACAGAAGGGTTGTCAAACACCTGGCTGTTATGCTGTCTCTGGCTTGACAGACCTGTGCAACTGGTCATGCATAATTGTGGGTTTCATACTCTGGTTTAGAATTCATTCATTTCTGAGACTATAAGTTTCCATAGAATGAACCCTATTGCATCCTTTATTTTAAGTGATAGCACTTATTTGCTCTCAGTAATTCAGTCCACTGCTTGGGGCTCTAATTGGGGAACAGATGGTTTTGTATGTTGGACTGTGAAATAGGCATGGGGATGTAAAGGGATGGTATCTGCAGAACCAGGAAGGGTAACTTAATGGTCTGTAAGAATTTTGGAATCATGTATTTTGCTATAGTTTCAGGAACCTATAGCAAAATACGAGCTGAGAAATAAGTCAGTTTTTGTGATAATTGTTTGTGATATGCTTCCACCTGATTCAAGTCTTGAAATCAGCAATAAAAAGAGAACAACAGGCATCTCAAATAACCAACTACAAAATGGCCATGCTTAACCAACTCCAGGCAGACCAACTCCAGGCAGTGACCCACTGTGACTCACTGTGACCCACTGTGATCAGCAAGGGATCACTGTCACTATGATAACAGTTCACATTAGGGGTGTGCATTTTGGAATTTTCTTGTTTCGATTATCCGAATCGAAACATCCCCGTTTTGTTTTGTACCCAAATTTTCTGAATCCGAATCAGCCCTGTTTTGTTTTGTAGCTGAATTTTCTGAATCCAAATCGATTTGGATTTTTAAAAAGGGTCCCAGGGCAAAAAGAATGTGTGGTGGTGGTAGTGTCCAATGGGTGGAAGCTAGCAGCCAAATTTCAAAGGAATTAGGCAAAGGGCTGATTTTTTTTGTGAATTTTTTTTTAAGTTTACACATCTCTAAGAATTTTCCCATAGGGAATAATGGGGATTCCAGCAAATGTATCGTCTCAAATCAAGGGGAAAGGGATGACCCAGAGCGGAGTGTGTTGGGTTGTAGTGCCCAATGGGGGCAAGGAAACTTCCAGAATTATTTCAAAGGAATTGGGCAAAGGGCTGATCTTTTGTGATTTGTTGAAGTTTACGTGTCTTTAAGATTTCTCCCATAGGGAATAATGGAGGTTTCAGCAGCCCCATAATTCCACTTGGGGGGCACTGGGGTTGCCCAGAGCGAGGGGTTGTGTAGTGCACATAGGGTGCCAACCACCCCCATACCCACAATCCTGTGGGGTACTGGGTTTTGTTGTTTCTGAGGTGTTCATTGTAGATTCTCTGGTAGCATATGAGATTTTCAGTGAAAAACAAGAATCCACTCTCATATGCTACCAGAGAATCTACACTCAGAACGCCACAGAAACAGCAGAACCCAGCACCCCATAGGTTAGCAACCCTTCCCCTGGCCAATGTGGGGTCAGTAAAGAGTGGCAAGAAGCAAAAGAGCCAATGGGGAACAAGGAGGGAATTGTCAGCAGGTCAGCCCATGATTTAGGTCACCAATCAGAAGGCTGGAAGGGTGGGAAATTCAAAGAGATGTCAAACACAAAATGGAGACTGACTCAGAGATCACCACAAAATGGAGGTCCGAAACAACAAAACGTTTTGTAGCCGAAAGAGGGGCATTTTGTTTTGTATACAAAACTTTTGGATCTGGAAAATGGGTGTTTTGTTTTGTCTACAAAAGACCCGAAACAGGCTGTTTTGGGTACAAAACGTTTTGTACCTGAAACATTTCGCACATCCCTAGTTCACGTGTGTGCACTTCTATGAACCATTCACACATGTGCTAAGTGGCACATTGCACTTCCAGTGCCTTATACCATTCTTCAGTACATACCAGAAGGTTCTCAGACCTATCACATCCAAGATGTCTTTCTGATTTTATGCCTCTAGTGCCAGTCCTCATTGAATAATCTGTCTACCCGGGGCAAGGGGAGAAAGGCTATAATTCAAATGTCCTTTCTGATGACAAAGTTGGTTCAAATTTCTTCCCCTAGAACAGATATAGATTTTGTCACGTTGCTCCTTGATAAATGTCTGTCTGTCTGTCTGTCTGTCTTTCTACTTACTTAACATATTTGTATACTGCCCACTACTGAAGTCTCTAGGCATTTTACAGCAATAAAAACAAACCAAGAAATTTTAAAATTTAAAACATAAAAAAGATCAAATTAAAACACCAGTTAAAAAACTACTAGATAGCTAAAATGCTTGGCTGAAGAGATGTATCTTTAGTTGTTTCCTAAAAGCCAACAGTGATGGAGCAGCAGGAAGTGCGTTCCACAGCTCTGGGGCAACTTCAGAGAAGGCTCGCCTTTGACGAGCTGGCAGCACCAGTTATAGTTATACAGAGTATAACTATAGCATTTTCAAAAAATGTGGAATGACTGGCTATGTGTCAAAGCCCAGTCCGATCTTATTTATTTATTTATGTATTTTATTTATTTATTTATTTATTTAATTTATTACATTTATATCCCACTCTTCCTCCAAGGAGCCCAGAGCAGTGTACTACATACTTGAGTTTCTCTTTCACAACAACCCTGTGAAGTAGGTTAGGCTGAGAGAGAAGTGACTGGCCCAGAGTCACCCAGCTAGTTTCATGGCTGAATGGGGATTTGAACTCGTGTCTTGCCGGTCCTAGTCCAGCACTCTAACCACTACACCACGCTGGCTCTCTATGGACCCTGATTAGGCCTCCTCTGTGGAAGAAGAAGGGTTGACCCCTGGCACAGACCAAAACCAGCAATGAGCATAGTCCATGTAAAACTGCCAGAACTGGCCCTGCAGGAGGAGCATGAGGTCTTGCAGTTGCAGGAGTCAGTGCTGCCCTCTGGACCCTGGGGCACATGTCATGCTTTCACTAATTGTTTCTGAAACTCCCAAAGTAACTGTGGTGCTAGATCAGGGCTGGCATCCAAAACCGGTGGAGGGCCTACTTTGCCTACTTGGGATGAGGAAGAAGTGAGTCATTGGAGGTCCCTTGACTCAGTGACAGAGCACATGTTTTTCATATAGAAAGCACCAGGTTCAATCCCTATCACCTTCAGTTAAAACAATTTCAGCCAAAGTATGTGCTACATTAAATATCTTTCATTCCTAACTCTACAGATCTCCACAGAATAAATCTTTTGGTACTGTACTATCTCTTACTTTATGCAATAGCACTACTTGGCCCTACCTGTTTATGTTTGGCCTTATATGTTTAATCTTTAATTATAAATAGCAGCTATGGGCAAGGAGTCACAATTATATTCATTTGGAGGGAATATTTTATCCTTTCCCCCTGTGCTTCAGTCCCCACAAAAATCACACCCCTGAAGCTGCATTTAGCCACAGGAGGAAAGCTTCCATTTCTGCAAACAGAAGTTTCATATCCAGGATTGATTGCAATTTGTGGATTTAGTTTTTGTTGGGACTGTGGGAAAGGGTTACATATCCTCTCTCCATGTGCAGTAGTCTAAAACCTGATCATAAAACACACACACACACACACACCAGTTATTTTATTTACTTTTACATTTATATCTTGCTCTTCCTCCACAGAGCCCAGAACAGTGTACATTGTTATGTTTATCCTCACAGTGGTGACCCTGTAAGGTAGATAGGCTAAAAGATAAGTGACAAGCCCAGATTCACCCAGTGAGTTTCATGTCTGAACAAGGATCTGAACACACTTATTTACACATAAACATATAAATGCCCAGGGACAAACCATGGGTTTACCAAAATGTACAGTTTGACATTTAGGTCTTAGAGATTTATAGAGTAGACTGTGCTGCACTAGAGTGGTTTGACTTGACATAAGGCAACTACATATGTCTCTATAGCTATCAGTTAGTCCTGTGAAAAAAATATCAGTGGGCCATCATTTATAGCTTATTATTATTGTGACATGATTGTGTTGGTGTATGTGAAAAATATTAATAGTAAAGTGTCCTTTTACAAGTCACAGAAACCCACCATCCTGATTATTCTGATGTTGCTATATCACAGTCATTCAAACATATTAAGTTAAAATCATATTTAAAATGTAGACCACAAAAATACCCCAAATGCAAAAAGGCAAGCTTGGAATCTGGTTAAATTAGTACTCAGCATGAGATTCTGCTTTAGATGAATGCTCCTGCTGACTTTTAAGCAACTTCTTCAGAATAAGTGCCCTGAGGATTATGATCTGAGGTTTTAATAGCAATGTCCAGAATGTTAAATTAAGTAAAACTAGCAATGTTGCTTTCACACTGCAACAGCGATTTAACTTCCCCCCCTTTTGCCAATACTGATCGTTGCAGTAGAAATAGACATGAAGCCATCCCTGCCTAGATAGGGAAAGTTGTGAGAAGAGGAGATGCTTTGGTGAGGGAGGGGACTAGAGGTAAGAAGAAGACTAGTGGTAGTCAGAAAGCACACAATAAGAGAGGTTATTGTGGTCGAGGAAAGGCTTTGTGAAAGAAAAGGATTTTGATTGGGATTTATGAACCATATCCTGATCTTTTTCCTTCTAATTTTAGTGCAATTCATTTAACTTCCCTCTCAAATTTCTAAAGATGTTTAACTTGAGCAGAACACTAGACTAAGTTGCTGCCAGGTTTAGAAATGAGTAGGGATGTGCAAGAAACAGATTTTATATTTTGTTTCAAACTCAAATCAAAATGCAAGTGGCCAACATGTTTCGTCAAAACAGTGGTTGACCTGGTTGTTTTGATGGAACAAATCTCAAAACGTTTTGAGTGTTTCAGACATAGGGAATGATGGGGGAATTCAAAACACCCCATTGTTCCCCATAGGTGGCTCCTAGGGAAACCGAAGTGGGTTGGGTGGTAGGGCATGATGGATGTTACCTACCACCCAACCCACAAAGTAAATGGGCAAGCAAGCGATTTTAAACAAAATTTTAACCTTTCCCCCAAACCCTCATAGGATTGCAAGCCAGTTTCAGAAAACCAACCAGCAAGGGAAAAACAGGCCTTCAAAATGGCATTCAAAATATCAAAATGTCTTGAATTGAAACGGGGTTATTTTGTCCTAACAGGGGCATAGCAAGGTTGGAGTGGGCCCAGAGACAAGATTTTAAAATGCCCCCCCCCCCCCACTGAAGCTCAGCTCGTGAAGTAAAGAAATCTTTAATGAGGCTGAATAGTGGTAGAACATCATCCTAAATTATTTTTTAAAGGTTTTGTAAATTGTGGATGATGCAAGTCATTTAATGGTACTAGAGAAAGACATGCTGTTCTGGTAGCTCTAGGTCTTAACACTCACATCAATTTCGGAGGATTAATACAACTGAAGGAAGCCCAGGCGGGTGAGTGGTTGGGGGAGTAAGTCATGTGACCAGAGGTGTAACTAGGGAAAACGGCACCCAGGGCAAGCACTGAAATTGCGCCCCCCCGCCCCCCCCACGGCCCCCCCAACATACATCTGACTGACACGTAATCTACTCTTCCACCAGTGCCTGCCTATGCTCACATTCTGCCTGGTACAGAAAGTGATCCTCTATAAACACAAACTCAGCTATCTGGCCTCAAGCCACACCCCTGTGATTAGGGCTATTACAAAATATCTGTGTATTCAGGAGGCCATGCAATTTTGAAGGTACACCATAAATTCAAATATTAATTTATCTGAAAATTATGCTTATTAATCTGTTAATCTGTTTGAGCAACAATTAGAAGCCACTGTTGCTAAAAGAGATTTGAATGTGTTTTTATTTTAACTTTTTATATTATTCATTAGATAGCACTCTACGTGTAGGTATTTCTTCATAGTAGTCACTTAGTGCTTCCTCCATTTGTATGCCTTTCACTAAGTGACAGTGTAATGAGAAAAGCTACAGTAAGTGAAAGTAGGAGGCAGGTATAGGAGTAGTATTGGGAGTCATTGTAAATTCTTCTTGGAGAAGGCGCTGCCAGTCTGTGAAGACAATAGTGAGCTAGATAGACCAATGGTCTGACTCAGTATATGGCAGCTTCCTATGTTCCTATGTTCTTTTTAAGTAGCCAGATATCTGGATGACAGCAGTATTCCATTAAATTTCATGGCAATTACTGTCTTTAATAAACACAGTGTTGGTAGCACTAAATCCCCACTCACTGCCATACAATCACTGCAAAGTGTAACCCTGTACTCTTTATGAATACTTCAGCCTGTGTTTAAAGCAACAAAATCACTTTCTGGGAAAATGCACCTAGCAGCAATCAGTACACATCATATTAAAACCAAGATATACTGAGCAGCACCTTCATAATTTTTAGTGACACATTTTGGGTTATAGTGGATAGATTGCAGGTTTTTATGCGCATTAACTTGTGCCAGTTATGGCTAAAGAACCATCTTAAAGCCCCACAATAACTAAACCACAAAGAGACATTTGTTAATACAGGTCACATACCACTTTGTTTCCATATGTAGTTGCTTGAATATATCAATGACAAGGACACTGATATAGTAAAATAATATGAAGCCTTATAGTAAAATCATATATTTAGCTCTTATTAACTATAGTTAATGGTGGGCTATGAACTGAAGCCCTCATAAACATTGTCGCCCCCCCCCCTTACTCCACAGTCTTACCACACTCAGCTAAGCCAGTGGAATAAACATCTATCTTCTGCCCACAGAAAGCAAGACAAGTGTTATTTTTTCAATGCTTTCCAAGAATTTAAGTTCCAGAACATGCAAGCCAGTAAAGTTTGGAGTGCTCCCTCTAGATTTATTCGAGTTTCTAAGTGCTTTTACAAATAACTGGCTGAGCTTATTTTAACCATTGCTCATGAGGTCTTAGCCCCGGTGCCTGTTTTTCATGGCAAAGCTCAGCCAAGAACAAATGAAATTAAACAGAATGCCTTGGAGCATACACAGAGTGCATTTGATCTGGAACTCAAAAATGTGTAATGCTCCCTTCCTTCTGTCCTTTACGAAGCTTCTGAAAATGTATCTATTTTGCCAGGCTTTTTATTTTTAGTGTGGGGGTGGGTGGGTTGTGTTGGGTTTTTTTGTTTGTTTATGGCTGCTCCAACAAATGCAAACACGGTTCTGCAGCAGGCAGGCTCCCTGCTTCTGCCCCCTTTCCCGCCTTTTCGCAGAAGATTTGGGAATCTAGACAGCGGGGAGTGGGTAGGTTGCTCCCTCCGCCAGCCCCTGTGCGGAATACATAGGGGCGTCGCCAGGGCTCCCTTACTTACTGCTCCTGGACTGGGCTTTGCCTCCGAGCGAGCAGCTTCTCTCTCCTGCCACCAGCTGAGCGCTTCATCCTATGGGAAGCTGTCCCGGCGCGCCCACCACCGAGCCGCCCTCAGCCCGCCATGCAACGGGCGGGAGAGCAAACGAGGAGCAGAGCGCAGCTGAGGAGGGGCGCGCGCCGCGAGAGGACAGGGGACTGGTGGGGAACGCCACAGCTGGAGGGCTCTCAGTGTTCCCACTGCCTTGTCTTGTCTCCCGACGCGCCCAGGCAACCCTCACTTCCGGCTTCCATGTGACTTCCCCCCACATACAGAGTGGCTGCATTCTGCCACTCTGTATGCGGGGGGGGGGGGGAGTCGCATGGAAGCCGGAAGTGAGGGTTGCCTGGGCGCCGTGGCGCGTTTTTTTCATAAAAAGTTTTTTTAAAAAAATTTGGGATCAGCAGGGGTCATGGCAGCGCCCCCCACGTAACCAGCAAATATGGCGCCGGGGGCACGTGCCCCCCTGCCCCCCTATCGTTACGCCTTTGCATGTGACTTGTCTCTGGGGCCCCCCCAAGGCAGTGGGCCCCCAGACAACTGTCTCCCCTTGCCCTATTATAGTTACGCCCCTGTGTCCTAAACTCAAAACAGGGTCTTTATTTAAAGGGTGCTTTGTTTTGAGCTTGAGACATTCAGAATGGCCTAGAAACTAGAATCTCCATACTGTGCTTGGATGAGCTTCCCAGGGCTACAAATCAAAAGGTTTTCTGGGCTATGATGTCCTAGGCTTCAGGGTGATTCCACACACTTTGACAGCCATCTTTTCCCCTGGGGGTTCCATTCCTTGCTAAAACTGTGGAAAATGAAACTGCAGATAACAAGGCATTATGAGAATGGAAATGGGGGAGTTAGGTTCCTGGAGGCTGGAGAAAAGGGCAAAAAAGGCAAAAATTGGTGAAAAATCAAAATAAAGTCCTGTACAGTGCTCTGTGGGTTTCCAGCTGTCCAGAAATGCCCCCTGCCAGTCCCAAACCTGCCACTTTCCTTCAAAATATTGAAGAAAATGTTTTTAAACAAATGAATGGCTCATTTTCTCAAAATGGTGTCTGGAAATGACCACAGTGATCATTTCTGGCCACTTCAAAACCACGGATACATTGGTTTTAACCCTTTGGCATCTGTAGATATTGAGGTTGGATGTCTAATCCCTGACTATGGATACACGGAACCGCGGAGAGATTAATGAGGTTGAGGTCCACCTGTATTTTGATCATGTCTGATAAACTCAGCTCTTGCTCCATTCCCTTGCCACTAGATTCTGCTCAGCGTCTCTACTGGGATTTGTGCTGAGTGCTTCCCACCTGCAGGGCTTTCTAGGTTGCTAACAACCCAGTGTCATGACATTTCCAAATCTCATTAAAATTGTGTTTTATGTGAAATTCTTTGGCAACTGGAATTTTGAGGAAGGATTTCAACAAAAGAGGAGACTTGCTTGACTAATATGGACGTGGAAACAAAGGTGAATTGAAAGTAAGAAGGGATTCCATTTTAATGTTTAAGTGGACCAACCCATTCTGAATGTGCAACAGGGCATATATTTAGAAAGTAATTCTCTGTGTCACAACCAGTGAATCCAACGATAGCTTCTTTTTTATTCCAAACCAAAGCAGTGTGACAAAAATATGATATAACTAATACATTTATACACTTATCCTGGACTAATTACCAAACCCCACAAAGCATTGTTTGTAGCTGCAAGTACAGTATCAAGCACAGAGCAACCTAATGTCCAATGAGCATATGGTGATTTCAAAACTAGGCCTGCTACAGCTGTCATATTTTATTAATCTTATAATAAACTATTACTGCCTTATAACATAAACACCATATGCAACCAAAATATCATTCGTTAAGATCCACTTTTCTTTGAATTCTTTGTCATTCATTAGAATCAATGTTTACTGATTGTTTAGCTGATTTGCTGTAGGTTTTGTGCTCAAAGTATATTTTTAGCTCTGAAATTATACTTGTACAATTTTTTACCATATATTTGCATTTATATTTTAAGTTAGTGCATAATAGTTCTAGCAGTTAGCCTTATGAACTTAGGGTAAAAAGTGAGAACTGAACAGTCTCATCCTATTGTGCAAACTACTAGCCAAAATAAACTCAACAAAAACAAATGCAACAACAATTACAATGTTAACTGAATGATAAATACTTTAACAAAGACAATATTACAAAGCCCACAGCAACTGAAAAAGCTCTTCCACCAATCCTGGTATAACTCTCAAACCTTTAGTTATCATACAAGGACAACACAAATGATAATCTGCCAGCACGATTGGCAGTCTTAAGCCAGTTCCTCACTCAGACACTCCCTCTTGATCGTGGACGCTAAGGCCTGCCGGAACAGGTTCCTCTCTGTTCTTTTGTGATCCCTGACTCTACAGTACAGTAGTTAGGAGTGTTGCAGTACAATTTGGGATACATTATTTTGATTTTGCTCCTGGTCTCTGCTCTAACCTGTTTACAGTCAATTTAACACTGAAAACACTGGGGTGGGGGGGTGGAAGATAGATAGATAGATAGATAGATAGATAGATAGATAGATAGATAGATAGATAGATAGATAGATGTGCTGATAGACCCTGGGGGAGCTGTTGAGCTGGATCCCAGTTGGACTATCACCCTTAGGACTTCAGGGGCAGAGGTGAATGACTACATTTCTGTGCCAAATCCCAGAACCATAGCACAGCATCTCATTGGCAACCTGAGATTTCACCTATCTTAGCACTATTTGAGAGGAGGAAACTAGCAATAATGCCTACATTTGCAGAATTAATCTGAAATTTTCAAGAAACGTGATGCTTTCTCTCTCCAGTCCCTTTTACTTCACTTTTCTATATATATTCCAGTTCTTATGACATTAATGTTTGTATCTAGCAGTGGACACACTCGTGTGTGTCAGTATTTTTCATTTTGTGGGAGCTTACTTGAGGTTTGACTGTATTATTTCAGATTTAAGCATAGATCACCTTCTTAGGAGATGTTTTGTACTCTGGCTCCAACATCAGATTACAAAATATACATCTATCCTATTATGCAACTTGAAATTATGAAGATTTTTCTTTCAAAGCCACATGGACTGCAAGCAGCACGTTTTGAAATAGAAAGCCACCATTTATACATGTGTGTGCCTTCATAAGAGAGCCAGCGTGGTATAGTGGTTAGAGTGCTGGACTAGGACTGGGGAGACCCGAGTTCAAATCCCCATTCAGCCATGATACTAGCTGGGTGACTCTGGGCCAGTCACTTCTCTCTCAGCCTAGCCTACTTCCCAGGGTTGTTGTGAGGAGAAACTCAAGTATGTAGTACACCGCTCTGGGCTCCTTGGAGGAAGAGTGGGATATAAATGTAAATAATAATTATTATTATTTCATATTTAGAAGCAGAACCTGAACACAAAATATCTCATTAGAAACATAAGCTCCTAGCTCCCAGCAATTAAAACATATTAGTAAGCCCCATGCAATTCCACAGGAGAGCATGGGACTGTCATCAGTCTTGTAACCTAGCCAAGTTTGTGTGAAGGTGCTAATCGTATGACTCCACCTGGCAGCTATACATGTAGCAATGGTGTACGATCATCAGAGCCCTTTCTTAGATCCCCATGATTGTTTTCAAATCACATCTGTCATATGCATTATTTATTTATTCGATTTATGTATAATCTCCACATGGAAGTCCTGGTTTATACAGTCAGCAGTTTCAATGCAAACCTGGCCTATGCAGTCCTGTTGGCAGCCCTGCACACTCCTGCAGGTGATCACATGAGACCCACCAAACTTCTGAATGAGGCCCAGGGTAATCTGCTCTGATCTGAAAGTTTCCAAAAAGGAATTAATGTACTGAGGTGAAATCTGGAGAAATCCAAAATTAACAAAGCCATGGGATTGACTAACTATTAAGTAAAGTCACAAGATCCGTTATCAATCAATCCTAGTTGAAAGATAATTTAATTTAAATATCAGTTATCTATTATTTCACTTTACTCCCATGGGATAAATAAGGGGGGGAAATCAGTTTCATAACCTAAAATATAATGGGATTTCTAACTATAGAATTTTACAGTTTTGATGCTGCATTTCAGATTTCTTACTTAAAATAATAGGAGAAAATCTATAAGTAAACATAATGTAAATATCCTCAAAATATTACGAAGTGTCAGGGTGGTGCTGGATGCCAAAACAAAAATTCAGTTTGTACTGAGTGTATAAATACTGAGTGTATAAATACACAGATACACATACATGCACACCAGTGGTCCCTCTAATTTTTTTCATCTCTGTGCAGAATGAGTTTTGTTCTGGGCAGCAGTATCAAGGAGATGTATGCGCACTGCAGTCAGAATGGGGCATTCCTGATCCAACCTGAGCAGGATCTAAAATGAACTGAGCAGACAAAAACTTGTGAGCGTGCACACATGTGCGTGCCTTAGAGGGAACAGTGATGCACACGTATACTCACGGTCTCCAACCAGTTCTATGGTCCCATTAGCAAGTAGGCTCATGGATTAACGAGATATAAAAAATACTTGTAACATCTAAGTTCTTCTTCTAAAGTACATGGTTTTACTTCCACAGACTTTAGCAGATCACACCATTAGTGAAGGTTCAGAAGACTGCTATCTATTATTTTATAAGTTATAGCTAAATGTCAGAGACCAGGTAAAACCCCACCTTTTTTTGAAAGAGATAACTGCTGTTAAGATGGAACAAATGCATTTCCACTCAAAGGATTATATGACGTACAGTTGTCCAAGCATGGGCTGTTCTCAAAAGATAATAAAGACCATCTGCCTGAAGCTAATTTATAAAATATTTGTGCCATTTATTCAACATGTACTGCTGGAATGTAAAGGGGAGATAACCTTGATGGATCTACAGGCAAAGGGAACAGTTGTGGCTTCAAAGACTTAAACCAACCTTTCATTTAAATTACACACACACACACACACACACACACACACACACACACACACACACTTAAAAAGAAATGAAGCATCAAATTCCAATCAGCATCTGTTCTATTCCTAAACTGATTTGTTTTCAGTGAGATTTCTAAGAACAGTAGGGAGATTCAACTTGCATATTATAATTTTGTAGTAAAAATTGAGTCTGCAAAGGGACGCTCATATTGGACCTCTGAATCTTATCATTTTTAAAGATACAGCATTTCATTTTCAGTTTGTTTCTGTGTTACCTTGTTTATGTACTTCAGGACTAATTAATACTACTACTACTAATTAACTCCTATTCGGGCTGAGAAAGAGCACTTGTTTGAAGCACTGTCAGTCAAGAGATGAAATATTGAGTTAGAAAGACCAGTGTCTGACTGAAGTATTGCTTTGTTTTCTGAATAGGAAGTGTGAGATCCTGTGTGCCAAACAGTATTTCAGCCTAATATACATGCCAGGGAATTGGATACACAAGTTGTACCAACAAATAAATAATTATCAGTGAAGCACACTAATTGTTTCACCAGCACAGCATTGTAACATTGTTGTAACAACTGGATTCCTGAGAAGTTTAATGGTAAAATTGTATGAGAATGGAATCTCCCAAATTTTAGAAGAGATCACAGCATTTAGACATCTTGAGGCTCTCCACACGAGCAGTGTGAAGTGCCTTACCTGGGCTCTGTGGGGAGGGTGGACTTAGCCCGCTCTCCCCACAGACAAGCAGGGAGCTGTCCTTGGGCAACCGGATCAGCTGCCTATCATGGGCAGCTGCCCATCATGGGCTCCATCATGGAGTCGGTAGGGGCAGCGGGGATTGGGGGCCACCTGGCCCTTGTAAGTCCCAGGATGCCCCACATGAGTGTGAAGGGCATTTTGGGGAGACCCCCATGCTGGAAGGCTGCTCGAGCCTCCCAGTTAGGGGTCTACTCATGTGTCGCCATGGCCCAAAGCTGTGTGGTGGTGGCATACAATCAGTAAAACAGGGTTAGCGGAGTGCTCCCTCCACTAACCTTTTTTTTGGGGGGGGGGACTTAAGCAGACTAATCACCAGGAGCCACGCAGCTCCCTGCAGTTCCCACTACTGCAGGAAAGTGGGCTGGGTTCCCTTGGCCTGCTTTCCTACCGTTGTGGGAATAGCCTCTGTGTGAGTATGATGAGAGGATTCTCACATGTGCATGCCTGACACTTGATGACTCCTGTCAAAATATGTGAATTGTTTTGTTTTTGAGATGACAACTGATGTGGAAGGGATTAATCTGTGATAGATGACTCACAAATGCAAGTCATCACATAACAGTACTGTCATTGAGTCATTATTAGTATCTTGGAACTAGTCATATAACCTATTAGAATATCTTTGAATTTTTATAAATTACATTAAATATTATATGGTTTCACAGGCTTCTCTACAAGTTTTTGAAGAGAGATAATGTATTCATACTTATGTGTGCTAACTTTCCTATATAAATGTCCCTAGGGTAAGTATGACATTTCTCTGGTTCTTTTTGTTTAATCAGTTGTAACGGGTTTATGATTTATTTTATTCTGAATTTTCTAACTTCAGATAGTAGATGCAGGATTACATTATGACTTTGGTAGAGTGAAAAGATTTACAGCCTCAGTTCATAGCCCAGAGAATTTTAAATTCTTGGATTTAGGCCAATCTAGATCCAGGTACTTTCAGATGTGGCACAAGGAATGCTTTTTAGCTTAGGATGTTTTCCTTCCGAATGTGGTAAATATTATATAGAAAGTGAGATTTATTTTAATATGCAATGAAAAATTTGGTCAATGTGGCACTGAATTGACAATGTATTTTATAAAGAAGGAAACAAAACTTCTATTAAGTTTAACTTTAATTTAGTGACTGTCATACAATTATGTTTGGTTCACTATAGTGCAGCCTCAACAAACTGAGCAACATACAGGATGCTTTCAGAGATCACGCCTCCCCTCAACTGTGTCACTTACAGGAACATACATAATACTAATTCAAGACACATATTATAGACCAAACTAGCAAAAATTATTCTTTTATGAGAACTATTTTTAGAAAAATGTCAATAAAACCAATTGGCTTAAATCAAAGTAGCTTGGGGTTTAACTGGATTGTAGATGAGGCAATCAAAAGACACATACTCCTTTCTTTAAGAAAACTCATTGAAATAAATAGGAAAAGAACTGCAAAAAAAGGAGGGCTGAATAGTTTTGCTATCAACAACAGTTTATTACTATGACTTTCATGATTAATTTCTGGCCTTAGGATATCTGGCTTCCAATCAAAGGAAGCATTTGTTTACAAAGTGACTATTCATTATGTAAACCTACATTCAGCTTCATTTATTTATTTTTGTATCAACAGTGCTGAAAATTTAATATTCTTAAAAAGTTAAGAAGAGAGTTGGTTGCCAGATGGTATCCAGATTCTTGGTACAGCTGTTAATGGAAGTTCCTTCTATGAGTGCATTTGCACAAGGAGACAGGTCATTCTCACGACCAATACCGGGGTGGGGACAGCAGGCGGTAGGTGGGCAGATGATCAGTTTTAATGTATTTGGCTTTCAATCCGTGCACCCATACAATCTGCACTGCTGGGAGCAGTACACATCACTATCTGTGCTGCTCCAGAAGCATGGATCAAAAGAGGCTAGGACTCATTTTCCTGGCCTTCAGATATCCCATGAGGAACTGTGCAATGAGTGCAGTGCCTTGGGGGATTCCTCCATCAGACAGGCACTTTAGGCACCCATCTCTGTGTCTCCTCAAGCTACGATTCCGGTAGCCAGGTTAAGGGTGTGCTGCTGGTGCCCTTAACCTCAGTTATGAGCCGGGCTAAGAAGTGGGGTTAGGCTGAAGGGGCGATCCTGGTGATCTACATGAGCAGCCTAGCAGCTAGGTTGCTCATGAGAACAGCCTTCTTGTATGAGTGCAACTCTGCTTGCACTTACAAGACGAGCTTTAATCAAAAGTGTACCACTCTGTTGAACGGCTGGATCCCAGCCATCAAATTTAGATACATCCTGTGGCAGATAAAGTTACTTTTTAAAATTAGAGTAAGCATTTACAAAAGAGATGGTATATCCAGGCAAAATAGTGCACGTAAATAATTTTAGTGATCTCTTGATCTTGATTATAGGTACACATGTTCATGAATCTATATCATATATGGCAAACTGAGCAAGTTGTAACATTTAGAAGAGCATCTAACAAAGTAATTTGTTAAACAAATAGCTTTAAGTATGCAGGTGTAGCTAGATAAGAAATAGATTGCCAGTAGCTAGACTGACACTGAAAATGGCAGTCAGTGTTGAATTCTTCTTCTCTCTTAATTTTTAGATACTTTTACAGTACTTGTGTTATTTCATTGTCTTCATCAGTTGCTGCCAACATTGTGGAATAAGGGATGGAATAGGTAATGTGCTGATATAATGACACAGATAAGCACACCAAATATGATGTGTGTGTTGCGGGGTGCGTGGGGGGCAACAATGAATTACAGAGGCAGCTATATGTTGAGTGTAACATCTTGTTGCACCCTCATAGATGCACTTAATTATAGCTTAGTTCTCACTTTTTGGGATTCCGGTTAGAATGGTATAGGTTTTATCTGGGGAACCTTTTGTCCCCTTGCGGGACCTTTAACTGAGATTATAAACAGGCAGTCTTTCCAGAAGGTTGCAGCCACAGGCTTAAACACCAATTAAAATACAGTGTTTTAGTGAGTACAAATTTAGAGGCTTGACTATGGTGTTAATGGGGAGGGAGGATTCCCACATTACCTGGACATTGAGATGGACATAGTGATGTGCGGTTCGGTCCGGATCCGGATTGGTTCGTCCCGAACCGGTCCGGATCCGGCGGTTCGATCCCGGACCGAATCGGGCCCTTCTGGGACCGATCCGGACCGAATCCGAGTCGGTTCGGCTCCGAACCGGCTCGGGTTTCCCGAACCGGTTCGGGAGTTCAATTGAGTCTCTGGAGTGTCCCTTTAAAGTTTGAAGTGTGTCCTCCATTTTGTGGCTCATTCCTGAAACTTTTGCTCCTAGCATCCATTTTGTGATGCTATTTTCAGGCATTGTATTGGCTGCGCTATTGATCCTTTGATTGGCCAGAATGAGTCCTTTGGTCTGGTAGGCTGCTTGGCTGTTGCACTGTTGAGAGCTGGCACCCTGTTGGCCGTGGGGGAGTGCAAAGGTGGGGGCTCCCAAAGGAGGGAATTTCAAACCTATATAAACCCAAGCCTCTTCTCTGGAAACTTCTCTTGGCTGCAGTTGTGGGATCATCTCTGAGACCTTGCTTGCTCTTTTGCTGCTGGTGTCTGCTGTGAGTCCCTGCTGACTGTGTGTCACATTAGTGTGTGTCTGTCTCTCTGCTCTCTGTGTGTGTTGTTGTGTGCCACCTTGTCCATCTGCCCTCTGTCTGTCTCTGTCCAAACCTCTTTAATACTTTCCCCTCAACTTTTTCCAACTTTTCCTGTTGTGTGTTTTCTGTTCTCTTCACCCTTTCTCTCTCAACCCTTCTTCCAAAGTTTTGGCTTTCCCTCCTTCCCCCCCCCCCACCCCCCTCTTCTGCATTGCTTTCCTGTTTTTGTGCCTTGCCTGACTTTTGTTCCACTTTTTGAGTTGCATTCAATTATTGCTTCTGTGTAAATTTATATATTTGCTGATTTTGGTTTTTAATTAATAGCTATTGTTATTGCTGGCTGCCTGTCTGAGTTGTGTTTCTGAGGATTTAGTTTATATTATTGCTGCAATTTGATTCCTTGTGTTCTGATTTTGATTGTTAATTTGTTCCCCTCTGGCCCTGCTCCTAGCTTCCCCCCTCCCTCCCTCCCTCCCACCCAGATAAGATTGTTTCCCTCCTGTGCTGCTGCCTGTTGAGCCTTGCATTCTTTGGATTTCTTTGTGGAATTAGGTTCTGGTTTTGGTTTTGCTCCCTGTGTGTGTCACCCACTCCCCCAGTCCCTCCCCCTGGTAGTTGTAAACCCCCCCCCCCCCGCCCTGAGACTTTCTGGCTGCCCTTTGGTTTCCTTTTTTTTACTTTGTGTATAGATTGTTTGGATTCAAATTTGATTGTTCCCCTGTGGTCCTGCTCCTAGCTTCCCCCCTCCCTCCCCTCCAGAAACCCACTCCCCCCACTGCCACCTCCTCCTCCACTCCTGCCCTGCCTGCCCCCTCCCACCCAGACTGAGTGTTGTTCCCCATCCTCCCTGGTGCTGCTGCTGCTGCCTGTTGAGTCCTGTCTTAGTTACTTTGGTTTTTTGTGTGAAATCAATTAGCTTCTTTTGGTTCTGGTTTTGCTGTGTGTGTGTCCCATTCCTCCCTGCTGGTTGTTGTTGGTTCCTCTCCCCCCCCCCCCAGACTTTCTGCCCATTGTTCCCAGGTGTTGTTTTTTTTTTTTACCCCAGGCCCCCTGCCACAGACTAGCCCCCAACCACACACACCCTCTCTGCTCCCCCCACCCCACCTCTTTTCCTCCTTGCCCCCGACTCTCTCCACTCACCCCAGGCCCCCTGCCACACACTAGCCCCAACCACACACACCCTCTCTGCTCCCCCACCCCACCTCTTTTCCTCCTTGCCCCCGACTCTCTCCACTTACCCCAGGCCCCCTGCCACACACTAGCCCCCAACCACACACACCCTCTCTGCTCCCCCCACCCCACCTCTTTTCCTCCTTGCCCCCGACTCTCTCCACTCACCCCAGGCCCCCCTGCCACACACTAGCCCCAACTACACACACCCTCTCTGCTCCCCCACCCCACCTCTTTTCCTCCTTGCCCCCGACTCTCTCCACTTACCCCAGGCCCCCTGCCACACACTAGCCCCCAACCACACACACCCTCTCTGCTCCCCCCACCCCACCTCTTTTCCTCCTTGCCCCCGACTCTCTCCACTTACCCCAGGCCCCCTGCCACACACTAGCCCCAACCACACACACCCTCTCTGCTCCCCCCACCCCACCTCTTTTCCTCCTTGCCCCCGACTCTCTCCACTTACCCCAGGCCCCCTGCCACACACTAGCCCCAACCACACACACCCTCTCTGCTCCCCCCACCCCACCTCTTTTCCTCCTTGCCCCCGACTCTCTCCACTTACCCCAGGCCCCCTGCCACACACTAGCCCCAACCACACACACCCTCTCTGCTCCCCCCACCTCTTTGGACCGCTGCTACTGCTGTGTCCTCCCCCCACACCTGAATCCCCCCTCCCTGCTGCGCTGCGCTTCTCCTCTCTCCTCTTTCTCTCTATCATCTCTCTTTCTCCTCTCTCTCTCTTTCTTTTCTCTCTCTCTCCTCTCTTTCTCTTTGTCCCTGCCCCCCCTCTCTTTTCTCTCTCTCTTAGTCTTTTCTCTCTCTGCTCCCCTTCACTTTCCACCTCCTCTCCCACAGCTGCAGCCACACACAGTAGCCTACCCACCTGGCGGCTGCCATCGGTTTTTTTTTCTTTTTATAGTTTTTGGTTGATTTTGTCTCTGCTTGGGGGTGAGTTGAGCGACACAAACAGTGTTGTCTCCTCACTTCTGCCCCTCCATCGTTGTTGAACTACCCCGGTTGCCTGTGTGCCTCGTGCGGCCGCCCTGCTGTGTCTCAGCCCAGGGTGGCTGGCTGGCGGCGGCGAATCCGTGACCAGCAGTGAGCGGCAGGAGAAGGACCGGAAGAAGAGGGGTTAGTGCGTGTGCGATTGTGCACCTTTTGTTGCCCCTTTCTCTCCCTAGCTGGCGGTTTTAAATAGGGACACCCCTATTCTGAAATGCATTTGGGTGTGGGGAGGAGGGAGGGAACCTTGGAGAGGAGATGTACTGTTGTAAAACTTGTGTCTTCATGCCCATGCCCAGTAAAGAAATTGCTGCTGTGTGTTGCGTTGCATTGCATGCGTCTTGCAGGTGGTTTTTGAACAGGTGCCTTCCAGAGTGCTTCCTTGCCTCTGGGGCAGTCTGAGTGGGGTCCAGGGTTCTGATGCGATGCTGCCACTGCTGGGCCCATGCCATGCCAGAGTGCTTCCTTGCCTCTGGGGCAGTCTGAGTGGGGTCCAGGGTTCTGATGTGATGCTGCCACTGCTGGGCCCATGCCATGCCAGAGTGCTTCCTTGCCTCTGGGGCAGTCTGAGTGGGGTCCTGGCTGGTCTCTGATGCTGCCACTACATGCTGGGCCCATGCCATGCCAGAGTGCTTCCTTGCCTCTGGGGCAGTCTGAGTGGGGTCCTGGCTGGGCTCTGATGCTGCCACTACATGCTGGGCCCATGCCATGCCAGAGTGCTTCCTTGCCTCTGGGGCAGTCTGAGTGGGGTCCTGGCTGGGCTCTGATGCTGCCACTACATGCTGGGCCAATACACACGCATGATGATGATCATGATGTTCAATCCATGAGGCTGCCATCAAGTGTTTGCTGCTGCTTGCTTGCCATGGCATTGGGCAGGCAGAGTCACAGAGTGGGTGGGTTCAACCTCTGTGTTGGTGTGACTGGGTTCTGGTTTTGGTTGTGTGCAATTTAGAGTCACTAAATAGGCTGCATTGAGTTTGAACCACCCCCCAGAACCCACACTTTGTGTTCCAGTTCACTAAATAAGGGTTTCCTCCTTTGATCTGCAGGTTCCCAAGCGTTGACTGCATCCCTCCCCCACCCCCGGTAGGTGCTGTGCCCTCCCCCCATCCACTCCCCCCCCCAAAAAAGCTAAAAACTTGCCACCCACACCACAACTACTCCACCCAACTGCCCGTGCCACCCTCCCACACCGGGGTTCCACCCTTTAACCCCCTATTTTTCTAAAAAAAAACCCTCCCAGACCCATCTCCCCAATTGGCTTGGTGGTTGACTCCCAAATTCAAAAAGGACACCCTCCCCCTCACTTCGATTGGCTTCCCCCCCCATATCAAAAAGTCTTCCTTTCCCCCCCATTGGCTTCCTTTTTTCAAAACAAACTTCCCCCCCGCCGCCTCCAAATCAGCTGCCTTTTTTTTGGCCCCTAAGCCCCTCCAAATTATTTTTTTGACCCTGTCTGGCCTTCCTCCTAAAGTCTCCCTCCTTCTGACCTAGCAGCATGTCTGAGCGCCGTGTGGCGGGCAGGGCTCGCTCAAGGCTGGCAGGCAGAGGTGGGAGAGGCCAGGTGCGGGGTGCGCCTGCGGCACGGGGAGGGAGAGGACGCGGGGAGCCTGAGGACACCCCAGTTCTCCCCATTGGAGAATTCTTTGCTCCGGCCCCATCTTTGGTGCGCAGGATTCAGTTCCCCACGCCTGCTGCCGCCAATCGCGGCAGAGGCAGAGGCACTGTTAGGGCTGTGGCGGGTCCCTCCTCGCCGGCGGCACCAGGTGCTGCTGAGCTACCGCCAGTTGTTGAGGTGGAGGAGACTGTGGAGTTGGAAGAGCAGGTAGAGGGCGGTGAGGACCGTGCGGCTGGCAGCGATGCAGCCAGGTTCTCCCTCCCTCTGGGGCCCCTTCCCCCTATCCTTTCGCCGCTCAGTGGGGCCCCCCCTCGTGAAGCCCGACACTCTGGTGGGGAGCGGTCTGGCGAGGTGGTGGAGGAGAGGCCTGCCTCTCCGATGCCAGTTCAGCCGGGCCCTTCCTCCGCTGTGGAGGGCGGAAGGGGCGGGTTGGGTGGCAGCAGTGGGCAGGCAGCGGCGGCCGCCCCCCCCCCTAGGACTGCAGCCACCCTGCGAGAAACGGCCTAGGACGGCGCCCAGGGCGCAGGAGGCCAAGGGCAGTGGTGCATGGGTGCATTTTGAGGTTCCTCAAGATGACCCATTCCACGCCCGCTGTGTCCACTGCAGGATGCTTGTCAGCCGTGGAAGGGACCCTGCGCACCTGGGTACGACGCCTATGTGGAGACACCTAGAGCGTCACCACCCAGGTCTCAGGGGACAGGCTGGCAGCGCTAGTGCGCCTTGTGCATCTGCCACTAGGGCGGGCAGCGGCAGTGTGCCAGCCAGCAGGCAGGCTACACTGCCCGTCCAGCGGTGGACGCAGTCCTCGGGCAGCCAGCGTATTGTTCGCGTGGACCATCATCACCTCACCCGCCTCATAGGGGAGATGATTTCCACCGATGACCAGCCGTTTCAGGTGGTCGAGAACAACGGCTTCCGCCGTATTCTCCAATACCTGGCTCCCGAATACGTCATCCCCTCAAGGACGACGTTCAGCCGGAACGTGGTCCCCTCCCTGTACCGCCGGTGCAGGGAGCTCGTGTCGGCCGAGCTGCGTGCAGCTCCGGCCGGGACAAGCGTGCATTTCACGACTGACCTCTGGACCAGTGTCAGTGGGATGCACGCTTCTTTCCTGGCCCTCACTGCCCACTGGTGGGGACCGGAGAGTGAGGGGACCTCCGCGGGCGATGCTTCCGGGTCCGGCGCGGCTCCCGATGCACTACGGCACAGGTGGGCCGTCCTGCACGTGGAGACGATGGACACGAGGCACACCGCGGAGGAGGTGGCGGCCGTACTCGACCGCCAGATAGAGGAGTGGATTGGCGGGTGTCCACACCTCTCCCGCGGCTTCATTGTCACCGACAATGGAGCCAACGTTACCGCCGCTGTCGAGACAGTCATGGACTGTGTGAACATACGGTGTATGGCACACACGCTCCATCTGACCGTCAGGGACGCCCTTGGCCTTAAGGAGCTGAGGGCGTCCCAGGAGAAGGGGGCCCGCCCCATCGCAGGTGCTGTTGCTGCCACGGCCACGCTTGTGGATAAGTCCCGCAAGCTGGCCGCCCACTTCCACCGCAGCGAGAAGTCCAGGAGACTGCTTCGCCAGAAGCAGGATGACCTTGGCCTTCCTCGCCATCTCATCCCTACGGATGTGGAGACGCGGTGGAACTCCACCTTCCTCCTGTTCCAGCGCCTGTTGGAGCAGGAGAGAGCCCTTGTCGCCCTGGTGAGGGACGAGTCCTTGGATGTCTGCGACTTCTCGAACGCAGAGTGGAAGCAGATGTCCGAGGCGGTGTCGGCACTCGAGCCCTTCCAGCTTGCCACGAAGGGCTTGTGTGGCGACACCACTCCCTTGAGCCAGGCGCTGCCCACAGCTGTTGGTCTCGAGAAGCTGATGGGTGGACTCCATATCTCTCTGACCACGCCAGAGGGTCGTGCTCTGGCTGGGAGGCTGAGGTCTGGGGTTGACAAGCGGCTCGTTGATGTGCTGGGAGACAGGGAGGAGTATGTCCTCGCTTGTCTCTGTCACCCAGCCCTCAAGGGCAATGCCGTGAGTGCCGACGACTTGCCCAGGTGGAAGGGCATCCTGGTCGAGAAGGTTAGGGAGGAGGAGGCCGCTAGGGCCCGCAGAGACCAGGGTGTTGGTAGTGGTGCGGGGGCAGCCCTCGCGGCCCAACCCGCACCCAGCAGCAGCATGGGCGGCCAGCCGGCGTCAGCTTCCCCTTCCCCTCCCTCTTCCCAGTCCAGCAGCGCGGCATCCCAGGCGGCGCCATCGCAGCAGCCATTTGCTACCGACTCGAGATCCGCCCAGTGGTTTCAGCGGTTCTGCTATGGCGCCATGCCTGGTATGCGGGAGGCTCGACCTGCCAGGCCCCCCTCCAGTGCTGAGCAATGCGTTGCGCAGTACTTGGAGGAGCCTGTGGAGGGAGACGGCGTGGACTGCGCACAGTTCTGGGCGAGCCGCCGCCAAGTCTGGCCGGACCTGGCGGTGGTGGCTGTGCGCCTCCTCTCCTGCCCCCCAACCAGTGTCCAGAGCGAGCGGGTGTTTTCACGTGCCGGGGACGTGGTGACACCCTCTCGCTCCCGCTTGGACCCTGGTCTGGTGGAGCAGCTGGTCTTCCTTAAGGTGAACCTCCCCTTGTTGGGCTACCCCAAGCTTGAGTTTGAGACGGGCGAGTGATTACCGTGGGTTGCCCCATGGTTGGTCACCTGCCTGGCTCGACCTCTGCTTATCCCTACCCTCCCCCCTTCCACCTCTAGCTGAGCTGACGTGACAGATGCTGAGCCGTGCCAGCCAGTCGCAGCGTGTAGTGTGCCCACACAGAGATGCAGTTGTAGTAGTAGTTGTAGTGCTGCGACTGGCCAGATGTTTACAATGCCCACGCCCACCTAAAAAGAAACCCAATGCTGACCAGCACAGGCCCTTTATCTATCCACCTGTCAGCATTTGGGGACCTGGCGTGGGCACGGCACACCCCCCCAAAGTAGCACAGCCCACGGAGTACTAGACTTAGCGGCAGCGGCGGGTATACGTTCAAAAATGCAGTGTAGATATGTAAATACTGTATGTAAATAAACATGTAAATAATTTTTTCTTTAAAAACCCCATGTCAAAATCAAGCCTCAAAATTATGCAAAAGAAAGAAAAAAAGGTGACAAAGGGAGAACAAAATGATGAATGCCAAATGAATTGATTTTATTGAAAATGTCACCAGAAATCATGTGTGGGGGGCTTGGTTTACATGGAGAAAATGATTGGGTGATTTTTTGAAATGAAACGAATGAATTATTATCATCTTATGTTCATCTTGATTGTGGTCACTGTTGATGTTGGCTGATGGCAAAAAACCCAAAACCATCAGAATAGCAATGAACTGGCTGCCAACACAACATATTGATTGATAACTGTGCAGGGGGGGAATTGGGTCTGTGTGTGTGTGTGTGTGTGGTGCAGGCTCAGTCTGTCTCTTCCTGTTGTGTGTCTGTCTGTCTGTCTGTCTGTGTGAATGGATGCCTAGCACTGTCTCTGTGTGTGGATGCTTTCTGTGTGTAGTGTGGTGTGTGTCTGTCTACATGTTTTTTTCCTCCCCCCTCCAACTCCCTCCATCCTTCCCCTCTCATCCTCTCCCCTTCCTCTTCACCACCTTCCATCCTCCCTCCCTTCCAGCCCACCACCGCCTCAACTGCCCCCAACCCCGGTCTGGCAGATGATGAGAGTCTGGTCTCTCCCACCGAAGCACACACGTGAGCACGTGTGTGCACAAATATGTGGCTGACCAACTCTGAGCCGGACCCTCCCCCCTTCAATCCCCTCTACATCCCTCTCCCCCTCCCCTTTCCTCCCCCCTGCCTCCCAGCCTCCCTCCCTGCCTCCCTCCCCCCTCCTAGCTAGCAGCGCACACATACACACACAAAACACCTGTGGTGGCAAACACCACCAGCACACATGCACTCACACTGGTGCCACCACCTCTGCCTTGGGCCTCTGTGTCCTTGAGCAGATATGTGGTGGTGGACCAGAGAAGCATTTCTTTCCAGCAAGGCAAAAGGCATGCACTCACTGCACACACACACACACACACACACACGAAGAGGTGAAGACGAGAAGAGGCAACTTCTAGAACCAGCAGCAGCAGGTGAGTGTCGTGTAATTGTGTTGCTTCCCAAGGCCACTGCCCATGCTCAATGCTCAGTCTGCTGAAACTAAAGAACTAGCTACAGTCACCCTTCCTCACATGCAGCTCAGCTCAGCTCAGCTCAGCTGCACAGCACACTGACTAACTAGACACTACAGCTGGTGGTAGAAAAAACAGAAGTCTAGATTCTAGAAGATGTCCTGGTGGATTTTAAACTTTCAAATCTGTGCTAGGATTGCCTCGCCCGCCTCCTCCTCCTCCTCCTCCTCCTCCTGCCTGTAATTGTGCCCTCTCCCCTTGCAGTTGCGCCGTCGTGATGGGTTGGTGATGTGCGTGCGCCGTCTACTTGTTAGCTCTCTCCTCCTCATGTTGGCTGGGCTTGCCAGGCACTGGCTGGCAGCAGCTGTTGGCTGTGTGCTAGGCTCAGGCTGTGGCGCGCGTGACTGGACTGGGAATGTTATTGTAGCGGCAACACTGGCTGTGGTGGTAGCAGTAGTAGCTGTTGTTGTTGCTGGGCTGGTGGCTGCTGGCCTGTGCTGACTCTGCGCACTTGGTCTGGTCTGGTCTGGTCATTGGGATGCAGATGTAGGGTGTGTGTGCATCATCCATGGGGAGCATCAGAGCAGAGCAGAGCAGGTTGGCTGGCTTCTGTCTGTCGGGCCTAGTCAGTGGCAGGCACTGAGTGAGGCGGTGGTTTCTTTGGGCATCACGTCACCCATCATGCGGAGCAGCAGGTCTGCTGCTCTGCTGCTCCGCCTCCTGCTTCTTCTCTGTGTGTGCTGCTCTTGTGCTTAGTGTGCTGCTCCGCTGCTGCTGCTGTGCTGGCAGGCAGCACAGCTGTGGCCTTTTTGTTAGATCAGAGAGTGGGTGTTGTCTCTCTGAGTGTCCTCCTCTTACTTGCTTGGATAGGAGTGGTGGTAGTAGGTAGGCATTAAGATGGACTGACTAGGTGTTACGTGTTAGGGCGCCCAGAGAGAGGCGCCAAAAAGATGGGGTGGCAATTGTTGGGTTGCTCCTAGTATTATTGGTGAATTTCTGAAGAAAAATTTTTTTTCCATTGGCTAGAATGGGGGTTCGGGGCTGCCCCAGACCCGCCTCTGTGGGGTGGCAGCACCCCCAAAGTGGGTCCGGGGCCATGGCAAAAATGCCCTCAGTCCCTCCCAGCAATCCCCGTAGAGATAGGAGTGATGGTTCTGTTGTTTTTCTGAGGTGTTCTGAGTGAGTGTGGATTCTGTGATAGCAAATGAGAGTGGATTCATGGTGTCTCATTGGAAATCTCATAAGCTATCATAGAATCTACACTCAGAATACCTCAGAAAAACAACAGAACCATCACTCCTATCTCTACGGGGATTGCTGGGAGGGACTGAGGGCATTTTTGCCATGGCCCCGGACCCACTTTGGGGGTGCTGCCACCCCACAGAGGTGGGTCTGGGGCAGACCCGAACCCCCATTCTAGCCAATGGAAAAAAAATTTTTCTTCAGAAATTCACCAATAATACTAGGAGCCACCAATTGCCTTGGGATTTTTGGGGTGGAGGACACCCATGGGTGGCTACCACCCACCCCAGCTTTTTTGCCCCTAAGGGCTCCACATTGTGAGTTATGGGCAAAAATTTATTTTTTGAAAAAAATTTGTAAAAAATCAGAGGAAGGTCCAATCGACTTGAAATTTGGGTGGCAGGTAGAACACAATGTCCCCTTCAAAACCAGCCACTTTTTGTGATCCGAACCGGTTCGGTTCGGATCCGAACCGGTTCGAAACCGAACCGGACCGGGGGGGTGGTCTGGCAAAACCAAAACCGAACCACCCCGGTCCGGTCCGGACCCGGTTCGGACCCGAACCGAACCGGGAGAACCGGTTTTATGCACATCCCTAGATGGACACATGTTCAGTCTTAATGTTTTATCTCTTCTGTGTCTGGTCAATGATTGTTTATTGATATTGGAGAAAGGGGAAGGGAATTGGTGGTGGGTAGTCTGCTTAGCGGGAAAGGAACTGGAGAAAGAGAGGGAGGGGATCCAGTCAAGAGCAGGGGAGGACTGGGGGAGAATGAGGGGGGCAGCTAAAGGACCAGCAGTAGGGAAAGGAAGATATCAGGGAGAACCTGTGGAGGAAAGGAGATAGAAGCCAGTAACAAACCAGCAGAAGAACCAAGGGCAGAGAAGGAAAAGTACCAAGAGAAACCTGGGGAGATAAAGGGAGAGTAACTGGTAAAAGTACTGGCAGAAGAGAAGGGAGCAGAGGGGACAGTATACTAGGAGAAACCCAGGGAGAGAAGGAAGGAAGAGCCAGTGAAAGACCTCATGGAGGAAGCTAGGGCAAAGTGTACAAAACACCTGGGGAAACCTGGGGAGAGACAAGGAGGGGAACTGGCAAAAGATCAGGTGGAAAAGGGAAAGGGCTGGATGCTTCATTTTACTGTGAAAGGAGAACCAGCTGCCAGCTCTCCATCAACAGGCTGTGCTGTGCAAATTCAGAGAGACAGCTGGAAACTAGGAAGTAGAACTGGGGGGGGGAGCAGTCCCCCCTGCTACTGGGGGCCCGTGTTGGGAGGAGGACAAGTGTCTTGAAGATGGTTAGGTTCTATTATGAGGAAAGGAAAAAAGAGAGTGTGTGAACAGCACCACTTATATTGAAAGGGACATCCAACGGATGCCCCTGCTTAGAAAAATTGATTGGAAGTTATTCAGCTCTGGGCTTTGCCCTAGACTACTCATGGGAGAGTGCACTCCCCATGGATGGCATCAGTCTCTATCATATTGCTTATGTCTGAGCAAAATGGTCCACGGCCTTGGTTCTACAGTATCAGCTACCCCCAGGGCTACTTTCCCAGGTCTACACCAGGGGAGTAATTGACTGCCCTCCCCACTTTTACTGGTAAAAGATAGACCTAGCAGAATTTCCTAGTCTGACCTGAGGGTACCACAAGTAGTCACCTGTGCACACACAGCCAGGGAAAGGAAAGCGGAATAAGGAGGAGAAGAGGTAATTCCAGAAGAGGAGAAAAGAGGAAGAGGCTCCCTGTACTACCTGTCTGATGTGAAAGAAGGGGGAGCCCAGATCCCCAGTGAAGAAGGTGGGGTGTGATGTGGGGGAGGGGGCTGAGAGCCACAACTTCCAGGAGGACTCTCAGAGTCTGCACAAGTTTTTATAGGTTGGAAGACATTCTGAGTGGTTAAGGCTTTGTGCTAAATTAGTGACCCTCTGGGTTAATGCTTACTGAGGGTGACTCTAGGGAGAACAATGGATTTGAAAATACTTAGCCATTACCTGGAGGTTTTGGCTTCCTGAAAAGGATATAAACATTGACTTTAGGGATTAAGAGATTTGGTTGAGAGACTTGGCCAAGCTGACATCACTGGAGAGATCGAGAGTATGAAGACATGAGTGAAAAGAGGAACCCACCCATGCACCCCCACCGAAAGCAGGAAGATCCAGACTCTGTATCTCTGAAGGGTGCAAGGGCATGTACATTGAATACTATTGCTGGACCTCCTAACATAAGGTGAGAGACAATCTTGATTTCAAAATGCTTTAATTTCAAAATTATTTGAAAAGCATTAACCACAAGAGGAGAATTGTTAGTTTTTGTTTTTAATATTATTACCATGATAGTTACTGTGTGCTGCTTATGTGAATTAAAAAGTGATGAAACCAAATGAGTCTAAATCTAGGTAAAGTGTTGGAAATGACTACTCTAGTTCATTTTAAAAATAGCCAAATCTTTCGTTCCATTTAGAGCCCACCTGCTGACTTAGGATCTGCTTGTCTGTTTCACTATTTATATCATTGTCACTTGAAAAGTGTTACTTTCCTTCTCTAATTGCAGGAGTGCTCATAGTAGGAAGTGATGTATTAAAAAGCAAGATTACTTGATTATCTAAAATTGTTTGACACTGTCACCATTCAAAAAATGGTTTCATTTCCGACTACATTTTTAATTAATCCAGTCAATGATGCTAAAGACTAACCTCATAACCCAATCCAGAGCACATTTATTCTAAAACAAATCCTTGAGATTTCAATGGGATTTATTTCCTGGTAACTACAATTAGGCTTGCATCCTCAGAGTGTGCTTGGTGACTTTTTAAATGCAGAGCTAAAATACTACAGTACTTTATAAATAGTGCTAATGAATTCCCATATGTAAGTTAAAATCTTTAGCTGAGAAATGATATTTTTAACTCATCCAATCCCAAAACTTCAGAGTGGGTATGTGAACTCAAGGCACATCACCACCAGCATATGTCTGAGTTTGCTGTGATGAATGGACACTGGGTTTGGCCAACACTGTTACCACCTGAGCTTGAGAACAACTTTAGTCAGGGTCTGCACTTGTTTCTGCGCCTGTAATGTAAGTGCTGTCCATTGTCTGCACTTACCCCAAGTGTCATTGTCCCAAGCAGCAGGGCAAATGATGAAGGAAAAAGACTGGAAATTACTACCGTCTGCAAAAGAGGACTACATTCTAGGAAGTGGCCTAATGAGAGACGAAAGTTGACAGGGAAAGGGGCAAAGTGGGTGGCAGGTGGGTGGGTGGGGGAGAATGGTATAGAATTTCAGTACAGATGTTCCTTTTAAATTGTATTTTTTTAAAGGTCAAAACCAGATAAAAACCAGTGTCCTGGAACAGTAGGCAGATCCATTCAGTTATATACTTTTACACCAATTAGGTTGTCTATGACTTTAACTGCAACCAGCCAGGGCTCTCACATAATATTAAACTGATGAAAGCTTGTGTTCTCTTCTTGTCTCCTGCAGACCCTGATTCGGCAAACAGTCTGTATTTTGACCTCGTCATCTCAGGGCTTGCTGATCTGGGTTACATTTTTAAAAGAAGATGATTATATTGTGATGAATCTCTTGAAAGACTATATAATCCTCGTACTTGAGCTGTTCACATTATTTGGGCTCAGGATGGATAAGTGGATGTGAATTGAAGTTGCTGGTCTAAACAACTCGGATCCAACTAGTTCCTATTGCTGGCATTGGAAAGGCAGAGTTTTGTGAGCATACAAGATGAATTTCCAATAATTTGTTTGTTTGCTTATTTGCTTGTTGCTGTGAAATAAAGTCATAATTCTGAGTCTGAGCAAACATGTTAGAGCTCATCATCATCAAGCCTACTCTGTGGCAGTGATGGAACAGGCAGCGGGTGGGGGGGCGGATTTCCCTGCCCACCATTGCATCCTCTCAGTGTCACCCACCAGAGCTTTTGCACGTGGTTCAGGGCCTCTTGAAATCTGCCCCTTGGCAAGATGTATTAGAACCCTCAGGGATTGGGAGCAGAGATCATGAGTAAGGGTCTCCTTAACTGTTCTACCTCTCTCCACTCTCTGACTTCTGATCTGACTCTGCAGCACTTCCAGTGCTGAGTCATAATCCTTCCTTTCCTCCTAGAGAGCAGATGGAAACGTCTCTCTCCCTCCTTACCTATTCATTATGTAGTTCTTTAGATTAGTTTTAGGTCTTTCCTATCCAAGTGTACTTAACCAAGAAATACTTATTGTTCAGTTCTACAAGGATCTCCATGTGTTTTCTCTAAATAGCTGCAACAACTAAACCATCCTCTACTCCCCTCTCTGTAACTGGAGTGTGTGCCCATTCCTTAGTGCTCTGCTGTTTTACTCACTGGGGTAAAAATTAACAACCTCTAACAGATGCAGTGTCATTGAGAGAGGTGTCCAGAGTAGCACCTGGTCTAGTTTTGCTGGAGGAGTTTCAATTATTGGTACCCAAGGATATGGACCAGGTGATTAGTTGAGTTTGGTCGACCACATGCATGTTTGACCCTTGCCCTTCTTGGCTTATTAAATCTACTAGGGAGGGAATTTTTAGCTGGGTCCAGCAGGTTCTAAATGCCTCCTTGAGAAAGGGAGTCATCCCAGCTCCACTGAAGGAAGCTATTATTTGACCACTCCTAAAGAAACCCAGTCTAGACACAGAGGATGTAGACAACTATAGGCCTGTGGCCAGTATTCCCTTCCTGGGCAAGGTGCTTGAGCGTGTAGTGGCTAACCGGCTCCAGACACTCTTGCAGGAAACAGATTATCTAGATCCATTTCAATCAGGCCTCAGGCCTGGGTTTGGATCAGAAATTGCTTTGGTCACCCTGTGGGATGACTTGTTCAGAGAGAGAGACAAGGGGAGTGCAACCCTGTAAATCCTCTTGTATCTCTCAGCGGCTTTCGATATCATTAACCATGGTAGCATTGGATAGGCTGGCCGAGTTAGGTACATAGGAACATAGGAAGCTGCCATATACTGAGTCAGACCATTGGTCTATCTAGCTCAATATTGTCTTAACAAACTGACAGCAGCTTCTCCAAGGTTGCAGGCAGGAAACTCTCTCAGCCTGTTACGGTCCAGGCCTGATTTATGTACTAAATATGCTCATTAGCTAGTATAAAAAATTAGGTCTGGTTCATAGTGTCACCAAGTGACCAAGTTCTTTTATAGGGTGACCATGTCGGATCTGGGTGCATGGAAGAAAGGAGATCAAACCAATCCTCAAAGATTCAATGGGCTTTATTGAGTATAAAAGAATAACAACATCAATCAAACAGAGCAGAAAGCAGGACACTCTATCAATATATTATTAACAGCATCTAAACAGAACATCCTAGCCAGCACCAACATTCAGCGTGTTCCTAACTACCATATGTGTGTGCATTAAATCTTCCTAGAGCATAATACAATTCAGACACAGATGGAAAAAGGGGTGTGTAAGGAAAGCTGAGGGCTGGCATGGTTCAGGAATTAGTAGAGGAAAAGGGTGGGGGAAGGAGAAGGAGTGGAAAAGATGGAGGGACTCAAGGCTTGTAAGGAGCAGCATATTACCCAGGACCCGAGACTTGAGAGCGATGGATCTCTTCAGCTTGAAGGAGCGAAGCGCTTGGCTGGAGACGGGAGCGTTTTGCAGTTGCTCAGATCATGGCTGAGAGCCAGAGCACCATGGCTGGGGAAGTCTTGACTTCTCACTGCACAGTAGAAGTCACATACAGCTCCTGTCCATGGACAGAGTTCCTGCTTCTAGCCTTGCGGCTTAGCAGCAAACTCTGGGATCCTTGTTGAGCAGCTCTAGGCAAAATATTGCCCATAGGCACAAGACTGCTTGCAGGAGACAGTTCCTGTCCATGGACAGAGTTCCTGCTTCTAGCCCCGTGGCTTAGCAGCAAACTCTGGCATTGCTGTGAGCAGATCTTGCTGTAGGCACAAGATTGCTAAACTCTCTGTCCAGTAGCCTCATTCTTTATAGTGCATTTTTCCTTTGATCTATTCAAAATCTCGTCTTTTCCTGGGTCCTCAAAAAGGGTGACAACTTGCTGCTACCTTCTGGATAATGTCTTTTTAATTATTCAGGATATTGACCAGTCCAGAGAGATCTCGATCTCATCTTCTGTAAACTGTGCGCTTAGAAAGGAGGGGGAACATTACCCAAAGCAAATCTGCATCTCAGAGCTACAAATTGCATCTTCCCCGATTAGCCAGTCTGACCCCAAAAGGTGTTAAAAGTCAGGAGTTAGTGAGAGAATTAGTTCTATTTGTGTGAGACAGCAATTACATTATTTCTTGTGTACCTCTATCTAGTGTGTAATTATAACAAGAGAATATTTAAAGTAACATAAAAAGGGCTACATGTGTGAGATGAGTTCAATACATTTGGCTAGGGCAGAAGCATCCTGTCAGTGAGGTAAGAATTATAGTCTATAGGAGTTTTCTTTGTATACATCTACCTATGTTGAATCTCTATAGAGAGCAATTGAGTTAATCCTTGACAAGGATTAACGCTGGCTTCTTGCAACAGGAGGGGAGACCAGCCTCTGGCCTTTTCCACAGACATTATCTGGTAGTGAGTCACATTTTAGCATTTGGATATAGCACTCAGCATTCCGGCCTGGCTTTTGTACTCCCTTGAGTAGTCATTTCACAACACAATGCTGGATTGCCTCCTCCTTCACAGAGCAGTTGACCTGGGTATCAGTTCACCTTGAGCCCAAGCATTAATCCATTTCTTAATATAAAATGAAATCAGACACAGGCCTCAATTCCACATACTTCTGAGTTGGTACCTCTGGTTCTGATATGTTGTGGTGTCCATAACAAGCCCTATCTTTGAGAAGCCAGGGAGGGAACTTGGAACCTTCTACTCTTCCCAGAGCGGATCCCTCCCCTGAAGGGAATATCTTTCAGTGCTCACACTTCCAGTCTCCCTTTCAAATGCAACCAGGGCAGACCTTGCTTAGCTAAGGGGACAAATCATGCTTGCTGCCATAAGACCAGCTCTCCTCTCCTGTGTGGGAGTTGTGGGAGGCACTGCTTGTAGGTGGTTCTGCTCCTACCTTGAGACCCGTTTCAAAAGGTGGTGCCAGAGTCCCTTGGAAGCTATGCTTTGGGGTTCCAGAGGGTTCCATTCTTTCTCAGTCCCTTGGAAGCTATGCTTTGGGGTTCCAGAGGGTTCCATTCTTTCTCCTGTGCTGTTTAACACCTACATGAAACCTCTGGGAGAGCTCATCTGGAGATCTGGCCTGAGGTGTCATCAGTATGCAGATGACACTCAGTTGTATCTCTCTTTTTCATCAGATTCAGGTGACTGTCCTGTATCAGGGCCTGAATGCAGTAATGGATTGGATAAGGGTGAACAAGATGAGACTCAATCCAGACAAGACAGAAGTACTGCTGCTCGGTGGTTCTTCTGCTTGGGTGAATGCTGTTCAGCCTCTTATAGATGGGTTTGCACTTCCCGTGAAGGATCAGTTTTGCCTTTAGGGGGTCCTCATCAATTCAGCTCTGTTGCTAGAGGCTCAAATGGCCTCTTTGGCTCAGAGTGCCTTTTATCAGCTTTAGCTGATATGCTAACTGTGATCTTATTTGAATAGAGATAGCTTGGCCACAGTTACTCATGCTCTGGTAACCTCTTGCTCAGATTTCTGCAGTGCATTGTACATGGGTCTGCCTTTGAAAATAGGCTACAAAATTATTATCTGGGACTGGACGTTTTGATCATGTTATGCCAGTGCTTCATCAGCTGCGATGGCTCCCAGTCCATTTCCGGATCAATTAAAAGTTCTAGTTTTAACCTTTAAAGCCCTAAATGGCTTGGGACTTGGTTACCTGAGAGAGTGCTTTCCCCATATTTCTCGACTCGGACCTTAAGATCTTCTTCAGCGGCCCCTGCCAAACAAGGTGAGGTGGGTTGCTATTAGGGAAAGAGCCTTTTTGGTGGTTGCACCCCATTTATGGAACAGCCTCCATAGTGAGGTTTGCCTGGCACCATCACTTTGTTCTTTTAGACACCAGATAAAGATGTTTCTGTTCACTCAGGCTTTTTAAATTTGATTTTGTTAAAATTGAATTTTTAAAGCAAGCTTTTAAATTGTGGTACATCTCGTGAGAATTCTGACTAAAACGGTGAGAGAAAGAAGGCACAGAGAAGGGCTCAGCAGTGGATGGAGGGACAGCTACTGCTGAGGAGGAGTAGGAGGGCAGAGGAGGAGCAGGAGGGCAGCGGAAGAGGGAGGGCCAAAGAAAGAGCAGTGGCATCATACTGGCAGCGGCCCAGGTTGGGCTGCCTCTGTCACCCCACTGTGTCTCCTCGGAAGGAGGAAGGCCGGGTGTCATGGCTCAGACTTCTGACTCAGAAGATTCAGAGCAGGAGGATTCACCTGCTAGTGAGGGCTCAGAGGCACAGCAACAGGATTTGGCAGGGAGACCAGACACTGGAGCTGAGGATTCGCAACAGCTGCCAGACATGATTTCTGATGGGGAGGAGCCTGGGATTTCACCTGTCTTGAGAAGGTGTCTCAAGAAGCAAGCTCAGTGGCAGTCACAAAGGCACAGGAGATCACAAGAGAGGAAGCCGAAGTGCTGGCTCAGAGAAGCCTGATTAGCTGCTGGTTCTCTTGAGCCATATATATTTAGCAGTCTCTCACTTGCTCAGATGTTCTTTGCAACTTTTGCTGGCAGCAGACAGTGTGCTATTTAAATTCCAGACTTTTACGAGTTCCAGTTTGCCTTGTTTATGCTTTCCTGCTTTGTTCCATTAATTCCTTGTTCTGGTGTCTTTTGCTCGTTTCATTCCTTGCTTTGTGTTTTATTTTCACTTATTACTCAGTTATTGTTAGAGGGGGGTACCTAGTTCAGTTCAGGGGAATTAATTCATTTACTATTTTCTTTGTGAGCCTTTTCTTTTCTTTTCCTTCTTGCAGTTTCGCTGCTGCTTTCTGTTATCTCACAGGGGGAGTGCTGAAGGGGGTTGTAAATCCTGTTGGGTTAGACGAGCTAACAGATTTACAGCAACGGGGTGGGAGAATACACCGAGGGCCATCCAGACAGGGCTGGACAGGAAGTCCCAATATGGCCATCCTCCTTGTGTGCAGACTCAGCGGGGTGTCAGGAATCCTCTGTGCGGTGTCAGGGATCCAGAAGTTGGAGCTGAGGGAGTGAGCATTGGCGGCTGCTACTGCCACCGCCACACTGAAGAATGGGGAAAGCAAAGAAGAAAGCAAAGGCAGCTCCTTTGCAGGAGGGGCTGCTGGCAGTGAAGCACACCAGACCAGCAGGGAGAAGGAGGGGGGAGAAAGAAGGGAGAGGAAGAAAGAGAGGGGGGATAAGGAGTCCTCTGGTGTGAGGGGGCTGTGACGGGGGGACGAGGAAAGCAACTAGTGTAAGGCAAAGGATGGGATGTGAGCTGGCCAAGAAAGCAAAGGCAGCCCCTTTGCATGTGGGGCTGCTGGCAATAGAGCACACCAGACCAGTGGGGGGAAAGGGGGGAGGGAGAGTAGGGGTGAGTCCGAACCGGTCCGGCAGCCATTCTAAAGAATAGCTGAACTGCCGGACCGGTTCGGCTCTTGCTGGTCTGGGTCCGGGTGGGGGGTATTACTTTAAGGGTGGGAGGGCTTGCTTACACCTCCTGCCTCTTTGCCCCCTCCAGCGCCCGTATTTAACAGACAAACGGGGCACTGGAAACCAGCCGCCCCCGCCGCCCCCCCCCCCCGCCGCGAGCAGATTTACCCTTCAAAGCTGCCAATACCCCTGCCGTCGCCCGCCAGCCCTCCCTCCCTCCCTCCCAGCTGCCCGCCCGCCCGCCCGAGGACTCACCCAATGCTTTAGAAAAAACGAGAGGAGCTACCGGACGGAGCTCCTCTCGTTACGAAGGCCTGCTGCATACTGAAGGTGCTTTGCGTGCGCGCATGCGCGCACCGCAAAGCACACCGATCACTGGAGGCCCGGTCTACCCGCCGGGAAAAGGCCGGGTAGACCAGGCCTCCGATCGCCGGAGGCCCGGTCTACCCGGCCCGGCAGGTAGACCGGGCCTCCGGCGATCGGAGGCCCGGTCTACCCGGCCTTTTCCCGGCGGGTAGACCGGGCCTCCAGCGATCGGTGTCCTTTGTGGCGCGCGCATGTGCGCACGCGCAAAGCACCTTCAGTATGCAGCAGGCCTTCGTAACAAGAGGAGCTCCGTCCGGTAGCTTCTCTCATTTTTTCTAAAGCATTGGGTGAGTCCTTGGGCGGGCGGGCGGGCGGGCAGCTGGGAGGGAGGGAGGGAGGGCTGGCGGGCGACGGCAGGGGTATTGGCAGTTTTGAAGGGTAAATCTGCTCGCGGCGGGGGGGGCGGCGGGGGCGGCTGGTTTCCAGCGCCCCGTTTGTCTGTTAAATACGGGCGCTGGAGGGGACAAAGAGGCGGGAGGGGTAAGCAAGCCCTCCCCGCCCTTAAAGAAAGGCCCCCCTTCGGTGCCGATCTGGACTGCTCCGCACCGTGCACATCCCTAAGGGAGAGAAATAAAGAAGGGAGAAGAATAAAGAAAGAGGGGAAGAGAGGGGGATGGGGAGGTCTCTCAGGTGAGGGGGCTGTGGCAGGGGGTGAGGGGATCAAACAAGTATTAGCGCACAGATTACTACTACTGCTACCACTACTACTACTAATAGTACACATACCAACTTTTGCATACACAGTCCTGCCACTGAAACTAGCTTCATACACTACTTTTTACACTGGAATATACTCAGTGAATATACTTATTTTAAGTATGTATGAATTATCCTGCCACTTACGTTAGCTGAATGCATTACCTTTTACACTGGAATGTGGTTGCTGAACAGTATAAATAATGTGTTCATATTTTTTGTAGAAGTTATGATATAATCAGTAGATTTTAAGTGTTATTGTTCTCAACAGGTTTTTAACAACCAATAATCAGATCAGTAATTCAAATACAACATCATGCCCAAGAGAAGCTGAATTTCTTTCTCAGATTCAAATTTACTATCATTCAATTTTACTATACAATATTACTGTACAATTTTACTATATATGGTAATTATTAAATTAAATGAACTAGCTGACCCTGCACAGAGCATCTGTTCAGTTGTGCACTGAGCCTGTGGCATCCCTCCCCCACAACTCTCTCGCTTGCTCTAGCCACCCCTCACAACTCTCTCGCTGCCCCCACAACACTCGTCACCCCAACACAACTCACTTGCTCTCACCACCCCCACAATGCTCTCGCTCACTCTCGCTGCCCCAACAATGCTCTCACTTGCTCTTGCCACCCCCACAACGTTCTCGCTTGCTCACTCTCGCCGTCCCACAATGCTCTCGCTCGCTCTCGCTGTCCCCACAATGCTCTCGCTTGCTCTTGCCACCCCCGCAATTCTCTTGCTTGCTCTTCCCACAGCCCCCTCTGTCTATCTCTCTTTCTATCCTCCATCTTTCTATCTCTGTCTCACAGTCCTTGCTTCCCCCTGCCACTGCCAGGGACTGTCACCCGCTTGCCTGACAGCCTCTGAGATCCCTGCTCCCTGCTGCTTCACGGCACAGCTCAGCAAACTGTCTGCTGCCCGCAGCCCCCAGAGCCAACTTTCCAGCTCCCGAAGCTGCCTCCAAGCTCCTTGCCACTTCACGGCACCCCCGAGCCAAATGTCAAACTGCTTTCCAGCCGCCCCGCAAAACTTCCTGCTGTTCCGGAACTCTCTCCCCCTCTGTCAGCCATCCTCCCCCTGTCAGCCAATTGCCTCCTTTCTGCCATGTCCCCACGCATGGCCCATCTTGGAGAATTAATAAATTTTTAATATAGATAATTGAAGTTGGAATTCTACAAATGTCAAATTGTTCTTTTACTTCACTTAGAAGAACTGATGTTGGAGAGCAGCTGGCCATTACAGGGGAAGGGAAACTGGTAATTTAGTAACTGTTTCCACTTTCAGCTGTTCTGTCAGCTCTCTGGCCTCAGGCAGCAGTTCCAACTACCCACAGAACTTAGCCTTACTCCTCTGCAATGCCAGGTCAGTTCAGAATAAGACCGAAATCATCCATGACTTGATCATGGATTAGGGAGCCAACCTGGCTTGTATAACTAAGACCTGGATGGGGGAGGCTAGTGGCCCAGCTTCTCCCATCAGGCTACTCTGTTGTGGAGTAGGCTAGAGGAAATGGGTGTGGGGTGAAGTGGCTGTGTTCCATAAGAATACCATCTCCCTTGTCATGGCCCCTGTGAGACAGTTGACTTATATTGAGTGTGTATTTCTGAGGCTGAGAACTAGGGATAGATTGGGGATTCTGCTGGTGTACCATTCACCCCACTGCCCAACTGACTCCCTAACTGAGCTGATGGAGCTGGTTGAGGAGCTGGTGTTGGAGTCTCCCGGACTTTTGCTGTTGAGGGACTTCAATATGCACTCTTGGGCTGGTTTGTCTGGTATGGCTCAGGAGTTCATAGCGGCCATGACAACTATTGGCCTATCCCAATTAGTTTCTGAACCAACTCATGTTGCCAGCCACACACTTGATTTGGTATTTTGTTTGGATCAGGGGGGTGTTCTGTGGGTGGGGGGATCCTGTGGTTTCCTCATAGTCATGGACAGACCACTACCTGGTTAAGGTTGGTTTCACAGCCACAACCCTGCCCGGCAGGGATGGAGGACCTATTAAGATGGTCTACCCGAGATGGCTGCTGGACACAGTAGGATTCCAAAAAGCCTTGGAGAGTTTGAATGTTGCTCCTGCCAATGATTCTTTTGATGTCCTGGTGGGAACTTGGAATAGGGAACAGGGCAGTATACACGATTGCTCCTAAGTGTCCCTTCCAACCTGCTTTAAAAGTGACCTCTTGGTACATATAGGAGTTTCAGGGTCTGAAGCAGCAAGGTAGGCAACTGGAACACAAGTGGAGGAGCTTGGCAGGACACAGCATGGAGCCCATTTGAAGATTTACATGGAGGCAGTGCATGCAGCAGCAACAATTCTTCACGCATTACCACTGCAGGTTGTCCCGGTTCCTTCCATTTCAAACCAGCCCCCAGAGACTATGTCCTGCTGTGATGCTTTTAATGGGTACTTTGCGGACAAAATCTCCTGTATTCGGTGCGACTTTGCCTCCACTGTTTCTGTGGAGTCTGTTAAAGCGGTGTCCAGCAATCCCTCTTGCAGTATTAGAATGGATCCGTTTCAATCTGTGATGCCTGAGGACATGGACAAACTGCTTGAGGCGATGTGGCCTTCCACTTGTTCTTTGGACCCTTGCCTGAGTTGGCTGCTTCTGTCTAGCAGGGAAATTGTTGGGGATGGCCTAGTTAATATCATTAACTCATCGCTGGGGTGGGAGGGTGGGATGCCTCCTTGTTTGAAGGAGGCAATGATTAGACCACTTCTTAAGAAGCCTTCCCTAGATCCCTCAGTAATGGATAGTTATAGGCCAGTCTCCAATCTCCCATGGTTAGGCAAGGTGATTGAGAGAGTGGTGTCTAACCAGCTCCACACAGTTTTGGAGGAAACGAATTATCTAGACCCATTTCAAACTGGCTTTAGAGCAGGCTATGGGGTTGAGTTGACCTTGGGCAGCCTGATGGATGACCTTTACCAGGGAATTGACAGAGGGAATGTGAGATTGTTGGTTCTTTTGGATCTCTCAGCAGGGGTTCAATACCATCAACCATGGTATCCTTCTGGATAGCCTGGGGGAGTTGGGAATAGGAGGCAGTGCTTTGCAGTGGTTCTGCTCCTCTCTCTCAGGCAGATTCCAGATGGTGGAGCTTGATGATGGTTGCTCTTCCAAATGGGAGCTATTAGATGGAATCCCTTAGAGCTACATTCTGTCACCAATGCTTTTTAACATCTACATGAAACCGCTGGGTGAGGTCAGCAGGAGATTTGGTGCAGGGTATTATCAGTAGGCTGATGACACCCATATCTATTTCTCCTTATCATCACCATCAGGAAATGGCATTCACTCCCTAAATGCTTGCCTATGGGCATTAATGAGCTGGATAAGGGATAACAAATTGATACTGAATCCAAGCAAGATGGAGGTGCTTATTGTGAGGGGCCATAATTTGAGGGATGAATTAGATCTTCCTGTGCTGGATGGAGTCACACTCCCCCGGAAGGAACAGGTTTGCAGTTTAGGAGTGCTCTTGGATCCAGGCTTCACCCTGGTATCTCAGGTGGAGGCTATGGCCAGGAACACCATGAACTTCGGCTGATTCGACAGTTACAACCATTCTTTGAAGAGAATGACTTCAAAACATCAGCTGGTAACCTCCAGGTTTGACTATTGCAATGCGTTCTACATGGGGCTGCCTTTGTACATACTTCAGAAACTTAAGTTAGTTCAAAATGCGGCAGCCAGACTGGTCTCTGGGGTAACTGAGAGAGAGACCATATTATTCCTGTTTTGAAACAGTTGCACTGGCTGCCAATATATTTCCGGGTAAAACACAATGCATGGCTTATTACCTTTAAAGCCCTCAACGGCTTGGATCTGGACTACCTTAAAGATCACCTTCTTCTGCATGATCCCTGTTGCATGTTGAGGTAATCTGGAGAGGCCCATCTCCAGTTACCACCAGTACGTCTGGTGGCAACTTTGTAGCCGGACCTTCTCTGTAGCTGTTCCTAGCCTATGAAATGCACTCCTGGCAGATATCCACAGTTTAGACTCACTGTTGGCCTTTAAGAGAGCCCTAAAAACTTACTTATTTGGCCAGGCCTTCCAAGGTTTTAAATTGTTTTTAAGTATTTTAATTGGTTTTAAATAATTCTGAATTTTTAATTTTTTTAAATTGTTTTAAGCAGTGTGTTTTAAACGGTGTTTGTTTTTATGTTTTTTAAACTTGTGCACCCTCCCAGGATGGGGCGGTCTAGGAAGTAATAAATTAAATAACTTTTTCAAGGACATTATTTAAAATTTTATATTATATATATTTAATTTCACTTTCAGTGTAATCTACGCAAAATGACTTTGTCATTTTGGCTTCACATACTAGTCTTACATAACAGGATAGAAAGGTCCTGTGTATATTAGTCCAGTCTGTTAGATTGCATCTAATTAGCCATTTTTTTAGATCAATGGAGGCATTGTGGGCTGGTTCAGACACAAGCACCTTAGAACAGAGGTGCTGCTAGAATAAAGGCTAAGTGGTGCTCATAGGGAAATTCTATTTGGCAAATGGCTCCAAATTTGGGGACTGAGTACATGGTATTTGCAATCTGGGCCATTGTAATCATAGCATTATGTATATAGCAGCACCAGATCCCTGATATGAGTCCAGTGGCTGCCCCATATACTTGTGAGGGCCAATAGGAAATGCTTATTGCTTTCTACAATACATTTAACAATATTTTTTCAAGTACTACTTCAAAGTGATCTCTGATCTCTGCAATGAGCTTCATAAGTTTTAAAAAGTCATAGTATGATGACCTCTTTCTAAGTTTCTTTCTGTCCTAATATTATGTAAGCACTATCTGATTTGCATGGTTTGTTCAGCAATGTTCCTGCCAGCAGCATCTTGCTTCATATTTTTTGCAACTTTACAACTCTATAAAGCCAATTTTCCATGACTGAGGACACTTTTTAAGTGTGCAAGTTTTACTATGTTTTTAATACAAGTAACCTACAGAAACACAAAAGGAAGATGCAGATTGTAATGAAAACAAAACCTCTTCCTTGGCTTATCAATTCAACCCTATATACTGCCATTGAACATGAAGGGCAGCATCCAGACTAATGTTGCCCTGAAGTTTGAATGTTTCATACCCTCAATGATTTCTGCCACTGCCCCCTTTCTTCTGCTGCCCTGATGAATGTCCTTAAGGCCCCATAGCCCTGGAATATATTTTCAGAAGCCACCAGGATTTCTCCCAGGTTACCAGAGTGGGCACTAGAGGTAATTTTTTTTAAAAAAATAACACTTTAAAAAATAATTAATGAAAGGCTGAATAAAGAAGATTGTAGTTTGTTTTTGTCTTTAACATATTTATATACCGCCCAAAACGCAAGTCTCTGGGCTTTTACATAGTTACAGTACATCAGACCAGATGGAGTTGCTTATTTATGAGATACCATAGTCAGAAAAGACTTCAGAGGGGAAAGAAGATAGTTGAAAATCTTCCTTCTCCCTTGAACAACGGTGCTGCATTAGTCTGGATGTCAGCCACTGTTCTACTAGAACAGTCTAGATCTATGCAGACAATGTTTTTACATCCACCAACAAAACACTATCTGAATTCAGATGTGGCTCCACCTGCAAATGATAAATGCTTTATTTATTTTTTAATTTTGTATGTTGCTTTCAGGTTCCAGAAGGAATGGATATGGAGGCATATGGGTGCGAGGACAGAATTAGTTCAGGGTTGAGGAAAGCATTTGGGCTTGGCAGCAAGCAGAACAACCATACAGCTCTGGATTAAATGACCTACCAATCTGCTGGGAGGAGATAGCATTTTCAAATTTCAAATACTCTCTCCCTCTCTCTCTCTCTCTCATTTATTTATTTATTTAAAACCTTCCTGCACATAGATGTTGATTAACATGTTGGGGAGCATGGATCTTACACCTCTATATGCCAAATATTTCACATTTAAAACCAGGAATGTAAATGAGGATGTGGTGAACTGAGCAAACAGACACACAAAATCACAGATTAGGAGGGGCTGTGTAGGTCTTATAGTTGAACTACCTGTTTGATGCAGGAAATCCAGAGATAGAATGCTGTCCAGCACCTGTTTGAAAATGTCCAGCAAAGGAGAACCTACCACTCCCCTAGGTAATGGATTCCATTGTCAAAGTGCTCTTACTGTTAAAGATGTTTCTCTAAGCCCATAACCAGGGGGTGTCCTCCCCCCTAGATTTTTTTCTTCCCTCTGTCCCACCTGGGACAACCTGTTTCTAGTGTTGCATGTGCCTCCGCCGCTCAGGTTCAGGCTGCTGCTGCATGTGTGCACCAGCAGCCCCAATGAGAGGCTGTTCTGTGCTCATGAGGAGCTCTGCTCCTCCCCCACAGGCCCAATGCGACCAGCAGACAGCGCATCACATAATGGTAGCATGAGAGCCTGCTAAAGAGCAGAAAGCAAAATGCCAGTCAGTTTCCTTCTACTACCCCGCTCCACCCCACCCATGGTATTTCTCTACCCCTCTTCCATTCCATTCCATTATCTTCCCTCTCCCCCCTCTCTCTTATCAAGCCTTGGTCTCCCCACCCCCACCCCCTAATCAAGCCCCCATCCCCTTTCTCTCTCTCATCTCCCACATTTGTGGGAATTCTGATGAAGGTTCAAGAAGTGTGTGGATCCATTAGAATGTTGGCAATCATATTTCTCCCTCTGCATCCTCATGGCAGACTCTTCAGCACATATGAAGTGCTAACTGGAGGAGGAGGAAGGCAAAGTCAGAATATAGCAATAGCAATAGCACTTACATTTATATACCAGTCTATAGCTGGAAGCTCTCTAAGCGGTTTACAATATTGCCACCAACATTCCTGGGTACTCATTTTACCGACCTCGGAAGGATGGAAGGCTGAGTCAACCTTGAGCCCCTTGGTCAGGATTGATCTTGCAACCTTCTGGTTACAGGGCGGCAGTTTTACCACTACGCCACCAGGGGCTCATATGAAGGGAAAAAGAGGGGAGGAAGAGAGTGAGGGAGTGGGAGAAAGAGAGTGGAGGAGAAGGAGGAAGAGGAAGAAAGAAGGGTGAATGGAGGGTAAGGAAGGCAGAAAGAGGGATTCTGCTTTTCTTGGGCATATTGTCACTTTGGATATAATTATTGTGTTTAAAAATCTGTTGAGAACAATAATAGTTAAAATATTATGGTTATGTTCAGAATTACTTCTTAACTACAAACAAATACATTTTCCTGCTTGAAATTCTGAGCTACAAAGGCAACAAGTCTTCCTTGTTTGATCTCCGAGTCCTGCTGCATCAAGGCTAAAAGTCCATCTAGTTCAGCAACTTGTTTTCTACAGTGGCCAACCAGGTGTTTCTGAGAAGCTGGGTAGGAAGGCAGCATCCAATCCTTGTCCCCAGCACCAGATACTCAAAGGTATACTGCCTCTGAACAGAGAGGTGCCATTTAAGGATTACAGATGCCAGGTGCTGGTAGGCCACTTTTCCACAGGGATGTAATTCCACCCCCTTGGGGAGAGTTATAGGGGAAGAATGGCAGTTCAGTCCCCAAATGGCAAAGCAAAACCAATTTGGGGAGAAAGCAGGAAAGCAAGAGGTCTTGAGATAGTTCTTTTGTACTGAAGAACTACAAGGATTAATTTAAAGAAAAGGTTACAAATGAATGTGAAAAAGTCTGCAGCTTATTGTCAGCTGTAGCTCATGTCTGAAAAGAGAGACCAAAAACAAACAGCCATTTCTTGAGAGACAAAATGGAGACTAACACAAGAACAGTGCTGGAAAGAGTCCAGCATGTTTATCCATGACCACCACCCCCTGCCCCTGCAGTGGTCTCACTATGAGACATTGCAGCTGAGAGCTGATGCTGTCAGGTTCCTAGCTCCAACACTCCTTTTCATCAGCTTGTGTTGCTGTTTATAAGTCCCAACCTCTATCTCAAGGTGTATCCCAAGATTGTGTGAAACAGGTTCAAGTTCTTTTACTTCTATCTCACTATTCAGGTGCTTTATTATTTCAAGGCTGTTCTCCCTATTTTCATAACAAATTACCAGATCATTAACAAAAGTAAATATATAGGTCCATCTGTTGTTTTTGAACTTTGGGTACTGGCAAAGGTCAGCCTTTCCTTGGGTGAATCCCTCATTGACTATCAACTGGTTTAATTTGGTATCCAGGCTCTTACAGTCTGTTTTAGTCCATAAATACTTTTCTGTAGTTTACATTTTCGTTACCAGGTTCCACAAATTCTGGAGGCTGCTCCATATAAATATCTTCATTGATTTCTTAATGAAGAAATGCAGTTTTCACTTGCATTTTCTTTGCTGCTGCAATGCTTAGGAATGTCCTTACTGAGTTGTGTTTTACAATGGGAGCAAATGTCTTGTCCTAATCTTCCCCATATATTTGTAAGAATCCCTTTGCCATCAGTCTCTCCTTGTAATGCTGGACACCTCCTTCTGCATTTTGCTTAATTTTAAAAATCCACTTGAATCCCACTGTCTTTCTTCCTTCAGGTAGCTCTGTGAGTGTCTATGTGTTATTCTTGTGCAATAATTCCATTTCTTCTTTCACAGCTTCCTTCTAGTTTTGTGCTTCAGTAGCAGGTAAGTTATCAATTCCTTTCCATGTGCTTGGTTCTTGAAACCTCTTTGTTTTGTTTGCCTTTTGTCTGCAAACTCTTTATTCTTTGGACAATTATTCTGCAAGTGTTTGTGGCTTCCAAAAATAGGGGTGTTTACAAAACTAGCTTTGCATGTTCGGTTCAAATTCGAACCCAATTTGAACCAGGCTGGGTAGGTTCAGTTTTGGTTTTGCTGAACCCCCACCACATTCAGTTCAAATTTGAACTAAACTCAAACTGGTTCTAAGAGGTTCTACATAGGGCATAATGGGGACTCAAACTGACTCATTGTTCCCTATGCAGAGCACCTAAGGACACAAAACTGGGCTGTCTGGTAGGCACCCAGGGATGCCTGCCTCCCACCCAACCCCAAATTAATTGGATACTCCTGCAATCTTTAATGATGTCTTGAAGATTTTTCAATTGTTTTGAATTTTTCCCATAGGGAATCATGGGGACATGAACTGGCCTATTATGCCTTATGCAGAGTACCTAGGGGCACAAAGCTGGGGTGGGTGGTAGGCACCTAGGGGTGCCTGCCTCCCACCAAATCTCAAAGCAATCAGACACTCGTGTGATTTTTAATGATTGAAGGTTTTTTTTTCATTTTCCCCATAGGGAATAATGGGCTTGAGGAGGCCCCAACCACCACCCCCTGTGGGGTTTCTGGGCTCCAAAGTAGGTTTGGGGGGCATGGCACCTTGATGCAATGAATAGGAATTTCTGCCCCATTCAAAAATATAGAACTGTGTGTGACCTAATGAACTCTGTGTGACCTCAGAGTTCCGGGGGGGGGGGCAGAATTCCTATAAATTGCATTGAGCCAGGCTAAAATCTTTTAAAAATTATTTTTTAAAAAGTAAGCCCCACTGGCTTGGGGCCGATTGCTTTGGGATTCGGTGGTTGGTAGGCCCTGGTTTTGTGCCCCTAGATGCTCTGCATAGGGAATAATGGGCTGGTTTGAGTCCCCATTATATCCTATGGGAAAATGTGGGAAATGGAAAAATCTTCAGGAGTGCCTGATTGTTTTGGGGTTTGGGTGGTAGTTGGCACCCATGGGTGCCTGCAACCCCAACCCAGTTTTGGAGGCTTAAACCTTTGAACTGGTTCAAACTGGTTCAAATAGAATCAGGCTCTGTTGGGTTCAAACTCGAACCTACATTCCTACTTCAATGCCCTGTTTGGTTCAAGTTTGAAACTTTGAACCGAACTGGTTCAAATTAGAACTGGTTCGAATCTGAACCTATTTGCACATCCCTATCCACAAATAAAGCATTTATTTCTTTGCAAGGTTTTAAATGCATTTTCTTCCATTTCCTTTGATTGCTTTTCATCCCTTATTCGCAACCTCTAGATGGTTAATTACAAATTGTAAGTCTACATCCCCCTTTACTTCCAAGGCACTAGTCACACTATCAAAGTAATGTGGCAAACTATTCTACATCAATCCTATCAAAACTGTATCTGGCATTATTACTTCTTCAGCTTGCAGTTGCCTAGATATTCTAACATTTCATTTATGTGCTTGGACAGACTTTTTCCTTCTCTAAGTCTTTTATTGCTCAGTTTCTTATTAGATGTACTTGGGAAACCACAGACTTCTTTTTATATAATCCCTTCAGAGTTTTCCACATATTCTTTGCATTTTCTTTGTCTTTTAGATGTACTAGATTCACTCACTGTCAAGGATATCATTCCTGATGCCTTTTCATCTGCTCTGCCCATTCTTTCCGTTCCTTTCCTGCATGTGCAGGACATTGGGTATGCAGAACACTGCCAAGTCCATGACTCTTGAGGAACATCTTCATCTTGAAAGAACAGAGCTCGTACACAGGACCTTGCAACTTTTCAATCATCTGGAATCCTTGTGCTGTCTCCATTTTCAAAGCTTTTCTCTTTGCTTTGTTTTCTCATTCACTCTCTAGGCTCTTCTCTTTTCTTCACTGTCTTCTGGGCCCATAACTCTTTGTGGAGGAAGAATGGCGGTTCATTCCCCAAATGGCAAAGCAAAACTAGTTTGGTGAGGAAGCAGAAAAGCAAGTACCGAGTATGAGATCTTGAGACAGTTCTTTCGTATTGAAGAACTACAAGGATTTATGTAAAGAAAAGGTTACAAATGTATGTGAAAAAGCCCGCAGCTTAATTTCAGCTGTAGTTCATGTCTGAAGAAAGAGACCAAACACAAATAGCCATCTGGAGAGACAAAATGGAGACTAACACTGGAAGAACAAAGAGGGGAGAAATCCAGCACTTTTATCCATGACCCTAACCACCACCACCCCCAGTGGTCACTATGAGACATTGCAGGTGAGTGCTGATGCTGCCAGGGTTCTAGCTCCAACAAGTGTTTCCTATGGGGAGGAAATTAACATGACCCTCAGCTTGGGAATAAATTATTCCCCTTTACCTGGCAAATCTTAGCTGCTCCCCTCTCCAAAATCCCAAGCTACCTCCTCAGCTTCACTGAAGCTCTGTTAAGGAAACCTTTAACCCTCCCAAACACAACGCAGTTTGAATATTGGTGTTGGTGTGCTTGCTTGTGTGCCAATCTATCTTTACTGTGCCAATGTTTATATATAAACAAGGCAACATAACATAACTTTAAAAAAAGAAGTAATCTTAAATTCCCTGACGGTATGTACAGAATGTACAATGGCATGCCTGATGCTCTGGAGTGAGGAGCGGGGTGGCTTGGCTCTTCAGTGGTTGCCATATAACCTAACTCATCCCCACTTTTGTAACCCACCCCCAAGACCTTTAGGCTAGCTATGGAGCCTAGGTTTCTCTTAATTTTCAGCTACAATCTTCTCATCTGTAACTTATGCCCATTAGATCTCATCTTGTCATCTGGGGTGGTACAGAACAAGCAGAAAACAAATCTCTTCTATCTGACAGCCCTTCAAACCTTGATCTGATTGAAAAAGGAGATATGATTAGTCTGGCAGGATCTATTTTTGACAAATCAGTGCTGTTATTTTGATAGTGACAAATCACTATCAAAATGCTTATAGAATGACTGCTTTATAACCTGTTTTAGTTATTTCCTTGGTACCAATTTCCCAGATCTTCCTTCCCCCCTACCTCAGGCCAACAGTAGGCCATTAACAGTCTTATGGCAACTCACCTGTTCTCTAGGATTGAAAGATGATAGGCAGAGTTTCTGAAACTGCCTTAGGAAGTGCCTGAACTTTAGGGTGTCAGTTATTCAGCATGAAGTCTTGAACAAAGATAAAATAGCAGTTGGCCAGTTCTGTCAATAATTCACCATTGTACAAGAGTACAAATACTTCAAGTAGTGCACCGGCACTTCAGAAGAACTGGTTAGATTTGAAACACATCACTTGACTATTAGCAACATATTTCTGATCTAACTAGTGTGCCCACTTCCAAAGTGTGGGCATGCTATTTGAAGTGTTTGTACTCTTGCACAAAAGTGAAAGACCACCACTGCTTCACTATGAGGTAGTACAAGTCTGCAGCAATATGGGTGAATAGGCACACTTGGATTAGGTTGCACAAAATGTGGGCCTATATTTTTTTTAAAACCATTTATTTGTTTCTTATTTGGATCTTCAACCTATCCCAAATACTCAGGGATTTTACATTTTGTTAAAAATAATAGCATAAAAATAAGCTCTAAAAATAACAACATGCAATTTCAACAGAAGCATTGTACATTGTACTAAATTCCAGTAAGATACAAACTCTAATAAATAGTCTCCAATCTCCTTCTCCACTATTGGTGAATAGCTTATCCATTCTTTCCGTGCTAGGATGCCACACAGGTCATCCCTTGTGCAGCTGTTTTAGAAGTTCTTGGAATTCCATTAATGAGATGGCAGAATTAACTTCTACATTTAATGGTGTTTCCTCCTTTCACAGCAATAGATTCCATTGGAAATCAATTTCACAGGAATAATGCTCCTGAATAAAAATCCAGTTGAATCTATCATGAGTCCTGTCCTTTGCTTTTAGAGTTGCTTGTTCAAATCTGAGTCTGCAGATGTGTGTGTGTGCGTGTGTGTGTGTGTGTGTGTATTTGCTCACTGTTGCAATTAGTTATGGCATTTGTAGTTGTAAAGCTATACAGTATTCATCTTTTTCTTCATGCATGCAGATTTCATTTAATATTGCACAACAACTTGGGTGTTGTGTTAAAATGGTAGTTTTCAGAATAGACCATTGCTGGCAGAACTCTTTAACTTGACTAATCACAACTATTGTTGGCAAGTCCTCAGTTCAACTATTTAGTCTATAAATCTGTATTATTCATGTTACAGGATAGTATGAAGCTTGATATTACAGAGAGAACATACTGAGAGCTAATGGCTAAGTGACTGAGTTGTGACCTCAAAAGCTTGTGATTCAATTCTTACCCATCCATAAACTCATGAGGTGGTTTTTGACATGTCACTAATAATGATGGACGTAAACTGGTTCTGTGCTGCTATGGTTTTGTATCTGCTCTGTTTTTCATAATTTTTATCGTAAGCCTGCTCATGTGCAGCACCAGGATCAAGTCTAATTCTGGTGCTGCCCTCCCACCCAACCCAACTTTTAACCCTGATCTTTAGTCAGGATTAAGGGTGCAAGTATGCCCTTAACCCCAGTGCTGGGGTTGTCTGTATGCTCAAGCTGCATCCAGTCCAAGCATACACAGAGCCAGGCACCTAGCACACCCAACTCATGGGCGAAATCTCTAAATGCATGGTGCTGCTCTGTGGTATATTTAGAGCTTCCTGGAGGCTGGGATTCAAGATTCCTCTCCTTGAAATGCTGGTGTAGGGGCTCCAGGAAATGGGGTATATAGATGAAGACTAGCATTATGCTAGTTTGTCTAGCTGAAGTTAAGGAATCACAAGACATTGGGGGAAAGGTAAAGACTTATCTCCTCTTCCACTCTGTATCATCAGCATTACTTCTGACCAGCCAATAGGTTATATGCAGTATCTTCTGATATGCAATGCATGAACAGTAGGACAGTCAATGCCAGTTTGTTACAAGTATTCAATATTTTCAATGAAAATGCCATGATGCTGTAACAGTATTATGAATTCTATCAATTTCCCAACATATGTTTTGTCTTCAGTCTACATATTCTGATTTCAAATGAATTCACATTAAAGAATTCCACATGCATTCAACCCTCCAAACAAAAAAAATGGTGAATGGAGCATGTAATTATATATAAAGAAATGATTACAAAGAACTTCATATTTCACTGAGCTCAAAATCAAGAATAACACACTTTATTTTTAACATAAATTCATTATTTTGAAATTTAAAAATTCTAAAGATAAAAATCTGAAACGGTTAACTCATTTTGAGTTAACCGGTTATATGCAGAAATGTGACAAAGGGTATTATTAGAAATGTAATTAATCACTGACATGTACACTACCATTACCATCACAATGAGCATTGTCTCATTGCTCTACACTACTATTATCATCACAATGAGTATTGACTCATTGCTCTACACTACTATTATCATCACAATGAGTATTGTCTCATTGCACAGTATTGTCTCTATGCCCTATCTCTTCCACACTGCACTGTGACAGTACAACACTTTGGTGCTGAGCACATTGCATTTTGTCTTTGGTAGGGTTCTGCCTCTATTACCTGCTCTTGCTAGGTTCGATAGATCTGTGAAAAAGTAAGGATGAAAGCAGGGGAGGAAAAAAGTAGATGACTTTTGTTTAGGATCCACTAATCTGAGCCGAGATATGCTTGACAAACAAGCAGAAGGTTGCCAGTTCGAATCCCCACTGGTATGTTTCCCAGACTATGGGAAATACCTATATCAGGCAGCAGTGATATAGGGAGATGCTGAAAGGCATCATCTCACACTGTGCTGGAGGAGGCAATGGTAAACCCCTCCTGTATTCTACCAAAGAAAACCACAGGGCTTTGTGAGTGCCAGGAGTTGAAATTGACTTGATGGCACACTTTTCCTTTTTACCTTTAATCTGAGATACTCCAAATAATTTATAGACTGATCAACATGCACAGCCCATGGAAGATGAATAGTAACTGAGTGATTTGTGGGTCTAAGCTTGCACATTCAATGTCTGGCAACTCCTGAGCAGGACTTGAAATGCCTTTGTGTATGCTTAAGTAGCCTCTCATGTGTGGAGGAATCTTCTGGATACCACAAAGTATCACCAGGTTTTTAGTAGAGTAGTATATGGTGAAAATAAAACCTACCTACCCCTTAGTGATGGATAATTATAGGCCAATCTCAAACATTCCTTGGTTGGGCTATTTGATTGAGAGGGTGTTGCCCGACCAGCTCCAGGTGGTTTGGGAAGAAACTGATTATCTAGACCATTTCAAACTGGCTTTAGGGCAGGCTATGGGGTTGAGACAGCCTTGGCTGGCCTGATGAATGACCTCTACCAGGAAAGCAACAGATGAGTGACTCTGTTGGTTCTTTTGTATCTCCCGGTGGTGTTCGATATCATCGACCATGGTATCCTTCTGGATCACCTGGGGGAGTTGGGGATAGGGGGCACTGCTTTGCAGTGGTTCCACTCCTATCTGTTGGGTAGATTCCAGATGGTGGAGCTTGGTGACAGTTGCTCCTCAAAATGGAAGCTATTATATGGAATCCCTTAGGGCTCTATTCTGTCACCAATACTTTTTAATATCTACATGAAACCGTTGGGTGTGGTCATCAGGAGATTTGGTGCTGGGTGTTATCAGTATGCTGATGACACCCAAATCTACCCCTTCTTTTCATCTGCACCATCAGGAAATGGCAATCATTCCCTAAATGCCTGCCTACAGGCAGTAACGGGCTGGATGAGGGATAACAAATTGAAACTAAATGCGAGCAAGACTGAGATGCTCATTGTATGGGTTCAGAATCTGAGAGATAAGTTAGATCTTCCTGTAATGGATGTGGTTACACTCCCCCGGAAGGAACAGTTATGTCGCTTGGGAATATTCCTGGACCCAGGCCTCACCCTCATATCTCAGGTGGAGGCTAGCCAGGAGTGCCTTCTATCAGCTTTGGCTGATTCAACAGCTGTGGCCATTCTCTGAAGAGGATGACCTCAAAACAGTGGTGCATCAGCTGGTAACCTCCAGGCTTGACTATTGCGATATGCTCTGTGTGGAGCTGCCTTTGTACTTAGTTCGGAAACTTCAGTTAGTTCAAAATGCAGCAGCCAGATTGGACTCTGGGGCAACCTAGAGAGACCATATGATTCCTTTTTTGAAACAGTTGCATTGGCTGCCAATATGTTTCCGGGAAAAATAGAAAGTGCTGCTTACTACCTTTAAAGTCTTGAACAGCTTAGGTCCAAGTTATCGTAGAGAGCGCCTTCTTCTGCATGATCAGAGAGGAGAGCTGGTCTTGTGGTAGCAAGCATGACTTGTCCCCTTAGCTAATTAGGGTCTGCCCTGGTTGTATATGAAAGGGAGACTAGAAGTGTGAGCACTGTAAGAGATTCCCCTCAGGGGATGGAGCTGCTCTGGGAAGAGCAGAAGGTTTCAAGTTCCCTCCCAGGCTTCTCCAAGATAGGGCTGAGAGAGATTCCTGCCTGCAACTTTGGAGAAGCTGCTGCCAGTCTGGGAAGACAATACTGAGCTAGATAGACCAATGGTCTGACTCAGTATATGGCAGCTTCCTATGTTTCTATGTTCCTTTCCCCACTGCACATTAAGGTCATCTGAGGTACCGTCTCCTGTTACCACTGGTACGTCTGGTGGTGACTCAGAGGTGGGCCTTCTCTGTAGCTGCTCCTGGACTGTGGAATGCACTCCTTACAGAACTACATAATTTGACTTCATTAGTGGCCTTCAGGAGAGCCTTCAAAAACTATCTGTTTGGCCTGGCCTTCCAGAGTTTTTAAATTGTTGTAAATGTTTTTAACTTGCTGTAACCTGGTTTTTCAGGGTTTTTAAACTGTTTTGAATGTTTTAAGTGTTAATTGTTTTATGGTGTTTTTATAGTCTCTGTTTTTAACTGTTGATTTTAATTGTTTTGTTTTAATGTAAACCAACCAGAGCCATTTTTGGAAGGGCGGTACTTAAATTAAATTAAATTAAATTAATAAAGGCAGGATGAGTTATTTATGTGTAAAACCTTCAGAAAAGTGTATAGGCCATCAAAAATTGCACAGTAGTTGGGTTTTTTTTTTTTTGCCCTTGTTGTCAAATGACTATAGAATATACATGAGCCTATACATTGGACTTTTTATCCTTCATAAATAATGCCTGACTTCAACATTCCGTTGAGTTCTAGCATATGTGGCTAAAACCTTCATCACTGATGCTCCTGATATATACTTTGTACCTCCTCTACTGCTCTCTCGCATAGCTAATCACCAGGGGCAAAATTCACTGATAAGGTGGAAGGCTCACTGAAGTGAGCAAGTCCAGTGTACTGTCATGGGTGAATGGGAGCACAGTAGCACATCTTCAGTTCATCTCTATGGGCCTTGTGATCTTGAAAGTATTTTGCAGTCAGCTAAAAATGACCTGCCTTTGCTATTTGTTTTTAAACCTTTTTGCCTTGTTATATCACTGAATAGTGAGTACAAAATCATGGCACAGGGAATGTTTTGGTCTTGTTACTATGGCATAAATCAATATCTAATATGCACAGAAGTGATTTTTATTTTCTGAAAATGGGGCCTAGTGACCTGGATTCTTGTTATGTTAAAATATGTGTCATTGTCTAGAGACAAGTACACGTCTTAAATGAAGGTTGTTACTGGAAGTACTAGCTTGGTGATCAGCCATACAGAATTGTAACTGTGGGTTTTTTGATCCAGGCCAACTTTTGAATGGGGCTTTAATGACTTAAGAACAAAAGAACATAAGAACAGCCCTGTTGGATCAGGTCCAAGGCCCATCTAGTCCAGTATCCTGTTTTGCACAGTGGCCCACCAGATGCTGCTGGAAGCCACAGGCAGGAGTTGAGGACATGCTCTCTCTCCCGCTGTTACTCTCCTGCAACTGGTACTCAGAGGCATCCTGCCTTTGAGGCTGGAGGTGGCCTATAGCCCTCCGATTAGTAGCCATTGATAGAAGTCTCCTCCATGAAGTTATCCAAACCACTCTTAAAGCCGTCTAGGTTGTTGGCTGTCACCACATCTCGTGGCAGAGAATTCCACAAGTTGATTGTGCGTTGTGTGAAAAAGTGTGTTGTGTGTTGGTCCTAGATTTCCTGGCAATCAATTTCATGGGATGACCCCTGGTTCTAGTGTTATGTGAGAGGGAGAAGAATTCCTCTCTATCCACTTTCTCCACACCATGCAGGGTTTTATAGACCTCTATCATGTCTCCCCACAATCGTCTTTTTTCTAAACTAAAAAGCCCCAGGTGTTGTAGCCTAGCCACATAAGAAAGGTGCTCTAGGCCCCTGATCATCTTGGTTGCCCTCTTCTGCACCTTTTCCAGTTCTACAATGTCCTTCCTTAGATGTGGTGACCAGAATTGTATGCAGTATGGGGCCACACTATAGTTTAGTATAAGGGCATTATAATATTAGCTGTTTTATTTTCAATCCCTTTACTAATGATCCCTAGCATGGAATTGGCCTTTTTCACAGCTGCTGCACATTGAGTTGACACTTTCAACGAGCTGTCCACCATGACCCAAAGATCCCTCTCTTGGTCAGTCACCAACAGCTCAGATCCCATCAGCGTATACTTGAAGTTGGGGATTTTCATCCCAATGTGCATCACTTTACACTTGCCAACACTGAACCGCATTTGCCACTTTGTCGCCCACTCACCCAGTTTGGAGAGATCCTTTTGGAGCTCCTCACAATCTGTTTTGGATTTCACTACCTGAAAGAGTTTGGTATCATCTGCAAATCTGGTCACCTTGCTGTTTACCCCTACTTCTAGATCATTTATGAATAAATTAAAAAGCACCGGTCCCAGTACAGATCCCTGGGGGACCCCACTTCTTACTTCCCTCCATTGTGAAAACTCTCCATTTATACCTACCCTCTGTTTCCTGTCGTTCTTCCCATTATCAATCCACACATGTACTTGTCCCCTTATCCCACGACCGCTAAGTTCCCTTAAGAGTTTTTGATGAGGAACTTTGTCAAAAGCTTCTTGGAAGTTCAGTTATATTATGTCAACTGGATCACCTTGATCCACACACTTGTTGACACTCTCAAAGAACTTCAAAATGTTTGTGAGGCAAGATTTACCTTTGGAGAAGCCATGCTGGTTCACTCCCAGCAGGGCATGTTGTTCTATGTACTTTACAATTTTATCCTTGAAGATGCGTTCCATCAATTTGCCTGGAACGGACGTTATGCTAACTGGCCTGTAATTTCCCGGATCGCCCCTGCATGCCTTTTTGAAAATTGGTGTTACATTTGCTACTTTCCAGTCCTCCAGCATTTATGCATCTTTATGATTTCCCCCATATTAAAAAATGGTCCAGGGCCAAATGAGTGGGGCACTACCACCCACCACACTCCGCTGTGGGCCACCCCTTTCCCCCTGGTGAGAAGTGATACATTTGCTCAAACTTCCATTATTCCCTATGGGAAAAACCTTAAAGAGGAGTAAACCTCAGAAATTCACAAAAAAGCAGCCCTTTCCCCAATTCCTTTGAAATAATTCTGCTTGCTCCCTTGCCCCCATTGGGCACTACCACCCACCACACTCTTCCCTTTGGCCACCCCTTTACCCCCAATGTGAAGCGATACATTTGCTAAAACCTCCGTTATTCCCTATGGGGAAAAACCTTAAAGATGAGTAAACTTCAACAAATCACAAATAATCAGCCCTTTGCCCAATTCCTTTGGAATCTGGGTGGTGGCAGCCTGGCAGGCACCCATTGGAACACTACACCCAGCCCACTCTTCTGCCCCTGAATCCATTCCCAGGCTAGCATGCAGTAGCCATAGCAGTCTGGCAGGCTGGGCTCATGTTGGCAACAAGGCAGTCATAGGCAATGGCATGGCATCATGGCAACTTGAGGCATGCAATGCTGCAAACTAGTTCCCTCTTTCTCTCTCTCTCTTCAATGAGGCAGAAAGGCAGAATGGCAACTACTAACTAGCTGAATGAATTGAACCCCCCCCCTTGAACTCCCCCCACCCATGCCCCTTCTTCAACCCTTTCCCTGGCCAATGTGGGGTCAATAAAGAGTGTCAAGAGGCAAAAGAGCCAATGGGGAACAAGGAGGGAATCGTCAGCAGGTCAACCCATGCTTTAGGTCACTGATCAGAAGGCTGGAAGGGTGGGAAATTCAAAGAGATGTCAAACACAAATGGAGACTGACTCAGAGATCACCACAAAATGGAGGTCCAAAACAACAAAACGTTTTCTAGCCGAAACAGGGACCTTTCATTTTGTATACAAAACTTTCGGATCTGGAAAACTGGTGTTTTGTTTTGTCTGAAAAATACCCAAAATGGGCTGTTTCAGGTACAAGACGTTTTGTATCCTAAACGTTTTGCACATCCCTACCTGGAACATGCCACACAGAGACAACAGAGTTGGAGTTGCAAAGGGCTACACTTTCATGGCTGAGTGCACCAGCAGTGGTTTCTGGGGAAGTGCATCATACTCACACTTGGCCGTCACATGCATAGTTGTGCATGTATCAATTAAAATATGAACCTTGTGTCCTCCGATGAAAACATGGTGATGAGGCAGACCCTTATGATAAGAAGCAGTTGGGGCTGGAGAAGAGACAGTACAGATGTATAAGTTATCTTCCTTAGGAAGACCAGTCTGAAGAGCATTTGCCTGTCCTTGACCCTGCTGGTGAGGACTTGAGGAATCTGTGAGGACCTGCAGACTCTTCCATATTGGTTCTTTTCCCCACAGCCATGGCAAGTGCTTGAAACTGTGGTGTTTCTGAAGTTTTTGTACAGTTTCCATTTGTGGTGGTTCGGCATATTGAGCATGCTACTCGAACGCTTCATGTGCTTGAGCAGTGTCCAATATTTGGGTGAGAGTCATCTGGGGTTCACGTAGAATTTGTTGCCAAAGCTTGGTTAACGAACATACTTGAATTACTGTATCTGTGCTCTTATTTCATTGTCTGTGTTTGTGAATGCACAGGATTGTGCAAGGTGACGAAGACAGGTGTGTTATGCATCAGTACTTTCTCCTTCCTTTTGACTTCCTTGCCTGGACATATACTGCTCAAAGTCTATGTTTTTGCAAGGCTTAAGAGATTTGATGAGTGCTAACTTTGCCTTTTTATAATCATCACTATTTCAAGTATTAGGTAATGTTACTGATGAACTCCACTGCCTAAAAATGTAACAGCATCGCCCATTTGGTGGTGGGGTCATTTTTTTTTTAATCACAAGAAACAGATTTTCCAGTCTTTCAAGCCAGTGGTCCCATCTAAGTCTTAATGCAGAGTGGGAGTCATGAATAGCAAATTCAGGAAAAGCAGGAAGCATATTGATAACAGAAAAAAGGCAGAAGCTCATAAAACTATAAGAAGTTTTATTATTGCCAGTGAATAAAAGATGTACTCAAAATGGCTGCCACTCCACTCCTTCAGGAAGAGCTAAGAGACTACACAATCCATAAGATGGCTGCTGCACTCAAAACAGGCTACTACAAAAAGTTTGTGTTATGTAGTTTTTTATCTCTATGAACGAAAAAAAAATCAGAATTTCAAGTGAGGGAGAGACAGAAATACAGGTAGACCTTCTTATTTGCAGATTTGTTATCCACAGTTTCGCATATCCATGGTCGGGAAAATGACACCCGACCTCGGCATACATGGGAGGGGGACACGTCAAACTTGCATATCTGCAGATCAGGGGTCATGACTGCGGAGGTCATTTCCAGCCACCATTTTAGGAATTGGAGCCACAAAATGGCTCCCGTAAAACAAACAACACCCCCCTGTGATTTTCAGCTGATTTCCAGCCAGTTGAGGGGTGCAGTGTGGCTTGGGGGGGGAGAAGCAGAGACAGGTAAGGATCCCCTCGTGAAAATTGCCCAGTTCTTAGCCAGTTTTGGCCAAAAATGACAGACTGGGAACCTAGCCTCTGCGACCCCATAGGGATCAATGATCTGATATTCACGATTTCCATATCTGTGGTACAGCTGCGGAATGGAACCTCCACAAATATTGAAGTCCAACTGTACCCGGTTAGAAGAATGCTGTGTCTTGTTTCTGACCCTTGCCTTCCTTTTGTCCTCTCTGTATCTTGTAAGCCTTTTCCTCTCTGTGTTACTTTCTGTTGTTGAGAAGGGAGTTTTGTTGGTTGGTTGGTTTATGGAGGACTTACTAGCCACTCTTGTTGCCAATATAGAATCCAAGGGAAAGAGTTGTGTTATGGAGGGACAAGGCAGTGGAGTGGAATCAGGAATATTAATAGTCTAATGAAATAGATATGTATAGAGAGGCAAGTGCAGACTGCTTTTCAGTGCTATTGCTGAAACTCCAGGACTGGAATACAAGTAACTAAAACCCCATTCAAAAGTTGTCCTGGATCAATGAACTGATTAATCAAAAACACCACATTAACTATTAGTCTACCTGCTTAACATCTAAGCTTTGCATATGGGTTTTTTTAAGCTGCAGCTTTTCATTGAGAAAAATTATTCCTAGTTCAGTTAGCAAAGCCATTCCTCACCCTTTACCACTTGCATTCATTATGAACACATGTGGTATGCTTTTCATTGCTTTTTATAACACTACAACTTCTTTAAACCCAAAGAATATACAACACACATGAATCTGATATTCTGTTCCTTAACCTCCCTCTTCCTCCAAATACCTAATTTCAAGGAGGAAAGTGATTTGAAGCCGCTCTGTGTATCATTTTATTGCCTACAATCTTTCATGCATTTTATATGATGATTTATGAGCTAGAAATAGATTTTGATGCCATGCAATATAGTTTCAACACCTCCCTTCCATGTTCTAACCATGGAGCCATTCATCCTGTAATTATGTCCCGGTTGCACAATGCAACCTTTGTGACCTGCTCCCCCAGGTGAGTAAATGTCCCTAGGCAAATGATTCTGTTGTGACTGAAACTCCCTAATGTTCACCAGTCTGCATAGAATAAAGTAACAGCCCAAAGCAAAGTATTACACTTACTCTACATTTCCTATCTGATGCACACTATGCCTCCCCCTCCAGCTAGTATATCTGTCTGCAGCAAGAAGACAGGAATCTAATGAAAGCATCTTGCAGAAAAAGTCTTTAACTTGTAACCTTATTCCAGTCATTCCACATGTGGATGATAAACCTGTTTATTACTCAAGCCCTGTTGCTTGTTGTTTTGTGGTGGTGCATTTTTGTTATAGTGTATTACATATGCTGTCTTGGAACCAAACTAAAAAGGTTGTGACAGCTAAGGTTGTCATATATCTCTTTATATTAAGTAACAAGCTTGATTTTTGTCTGTGGACTAAAACAGTACATGTCTGCACTTCCATGGGCACAGGGCAGTAAGACATTCAGCAGGGATCTTTTCTCCCAACATAGTGCTAGGAGAATTGGAGACACCTTGTTTCTTCACAGAGTGTAACAAGTTTTGAGTGGCCCTGGTACAAAAAGTGAAGATGGGCCCCGGGGCACTCCTGCCTTTTTCTCCCCCACCCCCTAAGTCTTTGGTGCCAAACTGTCAGGGCATGTTGAAAAACAAAACATTCCTGGCATGACCTTTCTTTTGCTCCTATGTGAATAATATCAACACACACTCCCCATGCACAAGGGCGCACTCTCTCTCTCTCTCTCTCTCTCTCACACACACACACACACACACACACACACACACACACACACACGTATGTATGGGCAAGCTCTCTCCAGCTCAGAAATATTTTTAAACACATAAACACATATACGACTTCTCCTATATACTTTCTTTATTCATGCAACACCAACAATTATTCTGTCTTTCCTATTCACACATTCTCTCCCCACCCCCCTGAATTTGGACGCAACATGAAACTGGAGTTAAACAGGGGCACAGGTTGGAACTCTGTTATGTCTAGATCCGTGCAACTGTGGTTTCGAACCATAACCAACCTGCAGTTTGCCTCACCGAACTCCAGTCTGAACCTTCGGTTTGTAGTAAGGTTCACCACCAAGACCTGAGGTTTGTCTGCTAAAGTGTTATGTCCGAACCCGGACACTGCCATAACCACAGTTTTGAGTTGATTTTCTAATTGCAATCAAAGAGACAGCAGCACAGACCCACCTGAGATAGCACCCACTCTATGACTGCAGCACGTCTTGCTGGATACCTCTACAAGCACCAGCCATGCCCCTCCTGTCTCTGATCCAACAAAACAGTTTCCCCAAAACAGGGACACCACCATGTCCCATCCCAAGCATGTCAGACTGTCAAGCAGCAAAGCCAAACAGGGGCATGCCCTCTCCCACTCTGTCCCTTGCTCCCCGCTCCTGGCAAGAAGGAGCAAAAGGGGACAGGAAGACAGGACAGGTTCTTAGTGCTTTGTTCCCCTAGAATAAAGTGAAAATGATGTATGTTCTCAAGCACAAACATTCCAGGTGTCAACATAAGCAGGGCACCCCATTACAGCACCATGATAGGAACATATGTTAGGGAAGGGTTACCCGAGGTCAGGTTTGAATGGTAGCCCCAACCAGGGATTCTTGAAAAGCCAAGTCCTATCCGCCCCCCACAAATAAGTTGGGAAAGGGGGGACCAGTCCCTTTCTCCTTTCGGGACATTTGCACTCCCTAGGCTTACTCATGAGAAGGGCCAGACAGCAAGATCAGCATTGCTCCCCCAAAAAGAGAGATTCCTCATATGTGATGAGTACTGATGCTGATCCGGAGTGGACCGCGTGTTCATGAGAGTGTAAAGCCATGGGAACACCCCCTCACAACTCATGAAAAGAACTGTCTGTGGGGACTGGGGTGTCATGCAAGATCTCTAATGATGTGTGATGACAAAAACCCCTTCTCCTACAAACAGCTCTCTCACGAGAGTGTCAGGTCATGGGGACTCTATATTGTACCAAGTTGCTCTGTGCAGGAAAGCCACGGGGAAAGGTATCCCAGCAACTGCTCTCCCTGTACTTTTGACTACCGCCAAGCATTATTTATTTATTTATTTATTTAATCAATTTTATACCCCCCTTCCGAAAAGGCTCAGGGCAGTTTACAATTAAAACAAAACCATTAAAATCAATTAACAATTAAAACAAAAAATATAAAGCAGCATAAAACAACAATGAACAATTAAAACGTCATAAAACAACAATTAAACAATCAGACCAGTTTTAACACCCCCCCCCCAAAAAAAACCAGGTTACAACATTAAAACCATTTATAACAATTTAAAAACCCCGGAAGGCCAGGCCAAACAGATCGTTTTTGAGGGATCTCCTGAGATTACATAAAGAATGTAAATTGCAGATTTCTGCCGGGAGTGCATTCCACAGTACAGGACCGGCTGCAGAGAAGGCCCACCTGAGAGTCACCACCAGATGCACTAGTGGCAACTGGAGACGGACCTCTTCAGATGACCTTAATGTGTGGTGGGGTTGTTTGGTGCAGGTAGCTGTCAAAGCATGCCCCCTTCCAGCCCGTCCACTTGTGTGGATATGTGCACACTTGCATGTGCCCTAAAATACCAACTGGGGTCACCCTATCCCGCTATTCTCCTTGGTGGCAAATCTGAATATGGTGCAACACCGGTCCACACATGGGCATTTTGAAAGGCCCTGCAGATCTGCCCCTCACCTCCATGTGTTCCCCTCATCCACACATGTGGCTAGGCTCACAATCCACTTGGGGACTGTGCAAGGCTAGCAATAGCAATAGCAATAGCACTTACATTTATATACCGCTCTATAGCTGGAAGCTCTCTAAGCGGTTTACAATGATTTAGCATATTGCCCCCCAACATTCTGGGTACTCATTTTACCGACCTCGGAAGGGTGGAAGGCTGAGTCAACCTTGAGCCCCTGGTCAGGAAGGATCGAACTTGTAACCTTCTGGTTACAGGGCAGCAGTTTTACCACTGCGCCACCAGGGGCTACCCAATGGAGGAGGCAATTGCAGTAAAAATGTTCTATCTTTAACCAGAGAGATAGGGGGGCCCACAGAAGCAGGGCCACTTTGAGGGGTTTGCCAAGCTCATGAGCATGCAGTCCCCAGTAGACTGGTCCTCTCATAAGATTGCAAGCCTGCCAGCAGCAAGCTTCCAGTGGAGAAGGAGTGTGATTTGCTGTGAATGGTCTGCTTTGCTAGAGCGAGCCTTCGCAAGAGCATCATATATCATGGCGGGACCAGGATCCTTCCTGTTTTCATTTTCCCACTCTTCATTAGCCCTTCCACGTTGCTCCCATCCCCTCCATCCCCTTTCCCTTCTTGTTCTGACTTCAGCCCTGCTCCTTGGGCTGCCTCCGCCCTTCACTGCTGTTGCACCTAGCTGACATCATCTGCAGGTGCTGCTCAGCCCGCTGGGCTGCCCACCTGAGTCCAAAAGCAGTGCTGCCTTTCCCTGGCCTTGGGCCAATGCTGGCTCCACCCTGCCTGCTGCCTGGCCCCTCTGTGTTCATATTGCCTCCTCCCAGCTTGGGGTAAGCCAGGGTCGCAGGTGGGGTGGCCAGACACACACAATAAAACAATCAAAATTTAAAAAAATTAAAACCAGATTAAAACTCATTAAAATAAAAATTAAAAACTAGATATAATTAAAAGCCAGGCTGAAAAGATGGATCTTTATGGTTCTCATGAAGGCCTCCAAGGAAGATAATCCTTTAATATCTATGGGGAGCATGTTCCACAGACTAGGGGAAGTGAGAAGGCCCAGTCCCAGGTCACCTCCAGATGAACTTGGGGCATATTGCTTGGGGCTTATTGCAGCTTGGGAGTATTCCTGGACCTGCCTCTGCTTTTGGAAGCTCAGATGGAGGCAGTGGCCAGGGGTCCTTTGCACAACTTCAGCTAGTGTGCCAGCTGCATCCCTTTCTCAAGAAGGCAGATCTGGCCACAATTACTCATGCCTTAATCATGTCATGGATTGCTGTAATGCACTCTAAGTGGGGCTGCCCTTGAAGAATATTTGGAAACCAGCTAGTGCAAAATGTAGCAGCTAGGATTTTATCTGGAGCTGCCCACTGGGATCACATCACATCCATTTTGAAAGAGTTGCACTGGCTACCAATTTGTTTCCGGGTCCAATTCAAGGTGCTGGTTTTGACCTTTAAAGTCCTTAATGGTTTGGGCCCTGGATATCTGAGGGACTGCTTGTTCCCAAGGGTTGCTGCCCACTTGACGAGGTCATCTGAGGAGGCTCTGCTCTGGATGCTGAAAATGAGGGTGACTGAGCTGTTGTGCACGCAGGACAGGGCCTTCTCTGTTGCTGCCTCCAGACTCTGTAATGCTCTCCCAGTGGCTATGCGCTCCTCGGTCTCCATCACAGTTTTTAGAAAGTGTGTGAAATCTTGGCTTTTTACCCAGGCTTTTATATGATTGTCTCTACTGCTGCTTCTTTGTATTTTGTATGGTTATATTGTGCTTGCATTTTAAATCTTATTAGTCAGATCTATGTTTTTATATTCTAGTTTAATATTTTAATTCTGTAGTTTTTATAGTTTTAATTTTTCTGTGTGAACTGCCTTGGGATTTTTTAAATGAAAGGCAGTATACAAATTTAACAATTAAACTAACAAACTTCTGAAGATGAATACCAAAGACACATAGCTCCTGATGATCTTAATGAGCAGTGGGGATCTTGTACAGAAAGGTGCTCTCTCGGGTAACCTGGACCTAAGCCATTCAAGCCTTTCAAGGTAATAACCAGCACTTTGTACTTTGCCTGGAAACGTATCGGCACCAGTGCAACTGTTTAAGAACAAGCATAATGTGGTCTCTCTAGGATACCCCAGAGACCAATCTGGCCGCTTCTGCATTTTGGACTAATTGAAGCTTCCAAACTACATACAAATGCAGCCCTACATAGAGTGCATTGCTGTAGTCCAGTCTGGAGGTTAGCAGCTGGGCTACCACTGTTTTCAGGTCATTGTCCTCAAGGAATGGACAAAGTTGTCAAATCAATCACAGCTGGTAAATAGCACTCCTGGCTACAGCCTCAACCTGAGTCACCAGGGTGAGACCCAGGTCCTAGAGCTCTCCCAAGCTACAAATCTATTCTTTCTGGGAGAGTGGAACCTCATCCAGAACAGGAAGTTCTATCCCATCTTGCAGATTACAACCCCCAACAATGAGCACCTCCATCTTGCTTAGATACAGCTTCAGTTTATTATCCCTCATCCAGCCCATTAGTGCCTGTAGGCAGGATTTAAAGGGCTAATGTCATTTCCTGATATTGATGACAAGGAGAAATAGATTTGGGTGTCATCAGCATATTGATAACACCCAGCCACAAATCCCATGAAGACCTCAACCATAGATTTCATGTAGATATTAAAAAGCATTGGTGACAGAATGCTTCCCTGAGGGATGCCATATAGTAGCTCCCAATTTGAAGAGCAACTGTAACCAAGTGCCACCATCTGAAATCAACCTGAGACATAGGAGCAGAATCACTGTAAACAGTGCCTCCTATCCCCAAATCCTTTAGGCAACCCAGAAGGATGTCATGGTCGATGGTATAGAAAGCCACTGAGAGATCCAAAAGAACCAGCAGAATTAGACTCCAGCTGTCAATTCCCTGCTGAAGGTCATCTATCAGGCTCAACCCCATAACCTTGGTGTCCCAGGTTGAGACAGTGGCCAGAAGTGCCTTCTATCATCTTCGGCTGATAAGCCAGCTACGTCTGTTTCTTAAGTCAGATGACCTCAAAACAGTGGTACATCTGCTGGTAACCTCCAGACTGGATTACTGCAATGAGCTCTATGTGGGGCTGCCCTTGTACATAGTCCAGAAACTACAGTTGGTCCAGAATGCGGCAGCCAGGCTTGTCTCTGGGTCATCCAGGAGAGACCATATTACTCCCCTATTGAAGGAGTTACACTGGCTGCCAGTATGTTTCTGGGCAAAATACAAGGTGTTGGTCATAAACTATAAAGCCCTAAACAGCTTGGGCCCTGGGTTTTTAAGCAAACGTCTTCTTCGTTATGAACCCCACCGCCCATTGAGATCATCAGGAGAGGTCCAACTGCATTTGCCACCAGCTCGTCTGGTAGCTACTCAGGGACGGGCCTTCTCCGTTGCTGCCCCGAGGGTTTGGAATGCGCTCCCTAGAGAAATAAGAGCCTCCCCATCTCTGATATCTTTTTTTAAAGTCTCTAATAGGGATGTGCAAAATGTTTCAGGCACAGAATGATCTGTGCCCAAAAAAGCGAATTTTGGGTGATTCGGGGCCGAACCAAATCACCCACGAAAAAATCCGAGAAATTTTGGGCACGAGCCGAATCACCCGAATTTTGGGCCCGAAAATTTGAGTGATTCAGACCTCCATTTTTTTGCCTTCTTCCCCCCCCCCTCCGTTTTGAGCTATGACATCTATTTGAATTTCCCACCTTTTTGCATCCCATTGACTTCAATGCAAAAAGGTTGGATGTGATGTCTGCTCGAATTTCGGGTGCCAGGGGCAAAATAGTGGGATGGGATGGTAGGGCCTAATGGGTGGAGGTTACCACCCCAATTGCAGAGGGATTGGGAAAAGGGATGATTTTTGGTGAATTTCTGAAGTTTACGCATCTTTAAGGTTTTCCCCGTGAAGGGTCTGAGGTTTTCTGAGTGTGGATATGATAGCAAATGAGATTTTCAATGGACACCATGAATCCACTCTAATTTGCTATCATAGAATCCACACTCAGAAAACCTCTGAAACAACAGAACCCTGTACCCCATGGGTTAGAAACCCATGGGGGTGGTTGGCACCCTATGTGCACTACACCACCACTCTCTCTGGGCCACCCCAGCACCCCCCAAGTGCACTTATGGGGCTGCTGAAAGCTCCAATATAACATGAGGAAAAACCTTAAAGACGCATGAACTTCAACAATTTGCCAAAAATCAGCCCTCTGCCTAAATCCTTTGAAAAAAATCAGGTAGCTTCCTTGCCCCTACCCGGCACTACCACCAACCCCACCCGGCACTAGGACACCCCTTCCCCCCTGACGTGAAGCAATACACCCTTCATGGGGGGAAACTTTAGACACGTAAACTTCAGAAATTCATCAAATATCATCCCTTTCCCCAATCCCTCTGCAATTGGGGTGGTAACCTCCACCCATTAGGCGCTACAACCCCTCCCCAATCTTTTGACCCAGATCACACGTTATGTCCCCTATCTGCCGCAAAGACACTAAAACCTAAAAAATTCACCAAAAATTAGCCCTTTGACCAATCCCCCAGAAATTTGGGTGGTAGCCTCCAGCCATTGGGCACTACCACCCCACACCACTAATTTTCCCCTGGGACCCGCTTTTTTGCCCCAAATTGATTCAGATTCAGACCCGAATAAATTCGGGTCTGAACCGAATCGGGGGGTGATTCGGGAGGGCCATATTCGGCCACAGAACAGAACGGGGGTGTATCGGCTCAGGCCCGAGCCAAAACACCAAAAATCCAAATTGCATACCCCAATCTCTAAAGATGCATCTCTTCAACCAGACTTTTAACTGATATTGTTTTGATTGTTGTAATGTTCTTTTTAGAATATTGTTTTGAAATTTTAAATTGTGTTTTAAATTTCTTGCTTTTAATTTTTTTTAATTAATGTTTTACTTTTAATCTTCTTGTAAACCGCCCAGAGACGTAAGTTTTGGGCAGTGTAAAAATATGGTGAATAAATAAATAAATAAATAAATAATAAGACAATCAGTTTCCTCCAAGATGGTTTGGAGCTGATCAGCCACCCCTTTCTCAATCATCTTACCCAAACATAGGAGGTTGGAGACAGGGCCTATCAGTATTCATAACCAGGGGATTCAGAGCCAACTTCTTAAAAAGACTTCTAGCCATTGCCTCCTGAACCAGTTCACATATGATCATTTTTCTTTAAGATAAATAATTTGTATATTTGACATGCAAACAAAGCCCCATTTCATTATTTATAAGAATAGCCACTCAGCATTTATTACCAAAGTATTGGAAAGAAATGTAGGGTCTCTTGAGAAATGATCATATGTGAACTGAAAGATAGGAGTGAGGAACACTACCCAGTCCTGCTTAACCATAAGAGTCAGTGTGGTGTAGTGGTTAGAGTGCTGGACTAGGACCGGGGAGACCCGAGTTCAAATCCCCATTCAGCCATGATACTAGCTGGGTGACTCTGGGCCAGTCGCTTCTCTCTCAGCCTAACCTACTTCACAGGGTTGTTGTGAGGAGAAACTCAAGTATGTAGTACACCACTCTAGGCTCCTTGGAGGAAGAGTGGGATATAATAATAAATAATAGTAATAAGACACAGTATAACTTCTTTATTTTAGAATGCCCTACCTTAATACAAAAGAAAAACAACAACAACTCCATAGTGGGCCACTTAACATTTTAAAGAACAATCACAATTTCACACTGGATATCCAGTGTCGTCTTCTTCTTCTTCTTCTTCTTCTTCTTCTTCTTCTTCTTCTTCTTCTTCTTCTTATTATTATTATTATTATTATTATTATTATCATTATCATTATTATCATTATTATCATTATTTTACACAGTCAGACAGGTGTTATTGACTGGTTTGTTTCATCCAGACATCGAGTCCTTCCCAAGGACCTGGGATGCCAGAATTTTATTGTCAATGTTGTTGCTGTTATAGATATCGTTGCAGAATATAGGCTGTTCCCAGTAAAGCTGCTTTTTGTAATTGGCTGATGGTGATTTTTGTGGCCCCTATGGTGTTGAGGTGCTCTTCAAGGTCATTTGGAACTGCACCCAGGGCGCCAGTGACCACTGGGATCATTTTGGTCATTTTGGTCTTTTTCTGCCACAGCCTTTCAATTTCAATTTGTAGATCTTTGTATTTGGTGATTTTTTCTATTTCTTTTTCTTCTATTCTGCTATCCCCTGGTATTGCTATGTCGATTATTTTGACTTGTTTTTCTTTCTTCTCGGCTACATTGATATCTGGTATATTGTATGGCAGATGTTTGTCTGTTTGTAGTTGGAAGTCCCATAATATTTTTACATCTTCATTTTCTTCAACTTTTTCAATGTTATGGTCCCACCAATGTTTGGCTACAGGTAGCTTGTATTTTTTGCAGATGTTCCAGTGTATCATCCCTGCTACCTTGTCATGCCTTTGTTTGTAGTCAGTCTGTGCGATCTTCTTACAACAGCTGATTAGGTGGTCCACGGTTTCATCTGCTTTTTTTACAAAGGCGGCACTTGCTGTTTGTTGTGGATTTTTTGACTTTTGCTCTTATTGCTTTTGTTCTTAGTGCCTGTTCTTGTGCAGCCAGTATTAAACCCTCTGTTTCTTTCTTCAAGTTGCCATTCTTAAGCCATTGCCAGGTCTTGGTGATGTTTGATTTTCCACGTATATTGTGCAAATATTGACCACGCAGTGGCTTATTTTTCCATTTTTCTGCTTGGTTCTTGACTTCTTCTTTCTTGTAGGAAGGGATGTGCCTGGACCAGTCCGGAAGCCATTGTAAAGGCCTCTGAACCGGTCCGGTCTGGTCCGGCCCTGGGCAGTTCGGTTCGGGTGGGGGGTTGCTTTAAGAGCAGGGGAAGGTTTACTTACCCTTCCCACCGCTTTCCTGCTCTGGCCCCCATAATTGTAGTTGTAATCTGGGCGGCAGGATACCTCCCTGCCGCCCCTTTGCCCATCCGCTCTTCAAAAGCAAGCAGGAGTCATGTGCGTGTGCGCGCACTTCACAGAGACCTCCCTGCTGCCCCTTCGCCCTTTCGCTATTCAAAGCTCCCTAGCTTTAAATAGCGGAAGGGGCGGCAGGGAGGTCTCTGTGAAGTGCGCACACACGCACAGGACTCCTGCTTGCTTTTGAAGAGCGGATGGGCAAAGGGGCGGCAGGGAGGTCTCTGTGAAGTGCGCGCGCATGCACAGGACTCCTGCTTGGTTTGAAGAGCGAAAGGGGCGAAGGGGTGGCAGGGAGCTATCCTGCTGCCCCGATTACTACTACAATTACGGGGGGCAGAGCGGGAAAGCGGCAGGAAGAGTAAGTAAACCCTGCCCCACTCTTAAAGCAACCGCCACCCCAGTGCCGGACCGCAGTTTTGCGCTTCCGTGCACACCCCTACTTGTAGGTCTGCTTTGTTTCATTGGTGTTGAATAGTTTCGCGTTATTGACCATTTGAAGTGCATCTTCTTCATTGTCCTTGATATATTCTTCAGGGCCTCGTTTCTCCTCCTCTACTGTTTGATGGACTTGCAACATTCCTCTTCCACCTGAGCTGCGAGGGAGGTATAGCCTATCTACATCACTGCAGGTGTTCAGAGCATGATTGATGGTAATGATTTTCCTGGTCTTATGATCTAGCGTCTCTAGCTCTGCCTAGGTCCAGTCTATTATTCCTGCAGTGTATCTGATAACAGGTATAGCTCAGGTGTTTATGACTTGTATGGTGTTCCCACCATTAAGTTTAGACTTTAGGATTTTTCTAACTCTCTTGATGTATTCACTTCCCATTTTTCTTTTAACTTCAGTGTGTGCAATGTTATCAGCCTGGAGAATGCCCAAGTATTTGTAATGTTCTTTCTCTTCCAGGTTCTTGATGTTGCTTCCATTGGGCAGTTCGATTCCTTCTGTTTTTCTTATTTTTCCTCTGTTCATTATTAATGCAACACACTTGTCTAGTCCAAACTCCATTACTATTTTGCTACTGACTATACGGACAGTGTTTAGCAGTGATTCGATTTCTCACTGGGTCTTTCCATACAACTTCAGATTGTACATGTACAGCAGATGGTTGATCTTACTTGATGTTTTAGATGTTTGGTATCCGAGGCCTGTTTTGTTTAGTATTTGCGAAAGTGGGGTAATGGCGATTACAAACGACAGAGGGGATAGTGAGTCCCCTTGGAAAATGCCTCTTCTAATGCTAACCTGTCCAAATGTCTTGCCATTGATTGCTAACTGTGTACTCCACATGCTCATTGCTTTTTAAATAAATATCTGAATGTTTTGCTGACACCAGTTGTTTCTAAACATTTTACTATCCATGTGTGAGGCAATGAATCAAAGGCTTTCTTGTAGTCAATCCATGCAACACTTAGATTGGTTTTTCTTCTCTTGCAGTTTTCTAAAATCATTTTGTCAATCAGCAGCTGGTCTTTTGTGCCTCTAGTGTTCGGGCAATTTCCTTTCTGTTCAACTGGAAGCTGTTTGTTAGTTAATAAGTGTTGCATCACTTCATCTGCTATTATTCCAGTTAATAATTTGAACATGGTTGGCAGGCAGGTTATCGGTCTATAATTATTTGGAAGTGCACCTTTTGCTGGGTCTTTCATGATGAGTTTTCCCAGTTGTTAGACATTGTTCAATATCACCTGCTTGCAAAATGTGATTGAACTGTTTTGATAGTTGTTTATGAAGGCTTGTTAGGTGTTTAAGCCAAAAGCCATGCAGTTCATCATCACCTGGAGCAGTCCAATTTTTAATTTTCTTTGCTCTTTCACTTATTAATTCTGGTGCTATTATTAGATCTTGCTTTTGTTGGTTACATTTTTTGACCTCATTCATCCAGCCTGCTTTTTTATTATAATCTATTGGATTGTCCCATAATTTTCCCCAGAATTGCACTGTTTCTTCTTTATTTGGTGTTTCTACGTTTCTTGCAGTTTCTCCTTCTATGCTTTGGTAGAAACGTCTCTAATTCGACTGGAATTGGAGATTCTGCCTGTGTTGTGTAATTCTGGCTTCATATCTGCTAATCTTCTTTGACACTGCTGTTATTTGCTGCTTTATTATTTCCAGGACTTCTCTAATTTTCCTTGAATCTAGGTGGTATTTTTGGATCAGATACTGTTTGGTGTTTTCATTCTTCAGCTTCTTGTCTTTCATATCTTTCAATTTACTAGCATCTGATCTAAGCCTGGCAATTTTATTTTCTAATCTAATCTTCCATTTAGGTGATGTACTGCTTTCTTTTTTTACAGGTCCACTGATCTTATATCCAAGCTCTTGTGTTGTTGTTGTTGCTGCACTGTACATTAGTTGGTTTGTTTCTTGCAAGTTATTGGTCATTGTTTCTGCAAGTGCAGCATTGACATCTTTGAATGCCTGAGCAAGTTGTTTTTTGGCAAGTGTTTTTAGAGCTGGAAGTCGAACCCTGGTGGTTGTTTGGTTCATATGCTCAGTTATTTTTGCTTTAGTTCTTGTTGCTTTTCTGTTAAACAGCATTCAGGTTTTTGAGGTGAAGGCAAAGGGGAGGTTGCCTGGTTTTCATTTTGGAACAGTTCAGCAACAGTGGCATCCTCGATCTCCAACACCTTCTCCTCCACCTGTGCCTGAGCAACTTCTTCAGTTGGTGGTAATTCTTCTTCCATATCTTGAGCCTGTGTTGCTCTTTGCAGTTCTTCCAGCTCAACTCCTGTGAATACTTTATTTCTTATTATGAATCTTCTCTGGTCTGCTAGCCTTTGTTCTGTGATTTCTGTATCTGGATGCTTCTCTTTCCAAATTTGGTACATTCTTTTTAAATAACCTCTTCTAGTTGGACTAGACTTGTAATAGCAGATCATTATTTCCTTGTTGGTGTTTTTCATATATATTTTTCGGTTAAGCGACATTTCTTCCAGTAACCTTGCCGTCTCCAGCCCTGGTTGCTCAACTCAAGATCCTGAGTCCTGTTGCCCACTTGCCACCAGATGTCCAGGGACTCCAGCACCTTGTGCGGTCCTTGTTGACCCGGGCGATGACCGATCTGGTATAGATTTATTAAAGTAACGTCTCACCATATTGTTGATGGGAGAGGCACTCTTTGTCTGGCTCCTCTGGTGAGACCTGTCCAGTATGGTTGGACCTTTGGCATAGCTCTCACCTTCCTCAGAGCATGCAAGCCCCACAACCATGCCAAGGTAGTGTCTCACTGGGGGATGATATTGATGATGATGATGATTTACATTTATATCCCACTCTTCCTCCAAGAGCCTTGGTCAGTTTTGTTTTCTGTGATATATATGTTTACTCTGTATACTCAGATGTACAAATGCTCTTCAAAAATCACAGAAAAGATGCAGTGACCCAGAGCTGTGGAAACATATGAAGTGACTCTTGCTTTGGGAAAATATTCACTGAGCAGCCCATCCCAGACTTCTGTTATCAGCAGTGATGACACATCACTGGGACTGTTGTTTTCCTTCCAAGAGTTTCACTACAAAATGAAACAGGCAGGCACCAGGTACTGTCTAATTTTCAGAGCATTTATGTTGCTTCCCACAGTTACAGCTCTCAGAGCCTACTGCAGAGTAATGCATCTTAAGCACAGCTGGTGCTACATAAATATGAAATAGAAATAATAGTAGTGGTGGGGGTTTCCCACCACAAGAGTGCTTTTGGAAAGGTCTCTACAAAAGAATATAAAACATTATCAAAACTGGAAATTCACACATTTCTAAGCATGGTTTTCGCATCCTGCTGGCTTATGCACACAGATCTGGACTTTAAAATCTACATGGATTTTAACTCCAACACAACCTTTTTTCTCCCCTTTCCTCTAGGACAGGAATGGCCCACAGGTGGCCCACTGTCAGTTTCTGAGAAAATTTTATCCAGTTTCTGATGCGTTACCAAATATTTATCAGGTGGGTAAAGCAGAAAAGGTGAGGTTACATAATTAACAACCACAACAAAACAGCACCTTTGTAATACGTGAGACATTAGGGTTACAAATTACAATCAGCTCAAATGTGAAAGGATTGCACTACAATTTCTAGGGAAGCTTTTAAAAAGATCGTGTTAAACTAACACTTGAAGGGGACAAGAGACAACCAGGTAAACTGAACAGGAATGTTCTTTGAACACCCTATTCATACATTATGTTCAGCACACATCTAATCTGCGCATACTGTGCACATGTAGAGTTTTTCATCCGACACGAACATAGGAAGCTGCCTTATAATGAGTCAGACCATTGGTTTATCTCGCTCAGTATTGTTCACACTGATTGGCAATGGTTTTCCTAGGTTCCAGGCAGTAGTCTCTCCCAGCCCTACCTGGAGATGCTAGGGAGTGAAACTAGGACCCTCCGCATGCAAACATGTAGATGATCTTCCACTGAGCTATGGCCCCATCTCCTAAGGGGAATATCTTGCAACACTCATATGTCACCTATCCAAATGCAAACCAAGGTGGACCCTCTTTATCAATAGGACAACTCATGCTCGCTACTGCAAGACCAGACTACTGAGCTGAGAGGAAGCGGCTTGCCTAATGCCCCCTAAGAAACTGCTCATGGCAGAGGTAAGGTTCAAACTGAGGACTGCCCTGCAGTTCCGTTTCTTAGCTGCTGAACGATGCCAGTTCTAAACAATACAATATAGTACAGTACACAATAACACCTCCTGGGCCAGTATGGACAATATGGAGCCTGGCAGAAAGGATTGCACCAAGAGAGTACTTGTTGTTATGTTGATGGAGAATGTTCTGACGTGCTCCTCCCAGCACACCCCTTTACTGCATGGGAGTGCTGTTCCATCTGAATTGGCCCTCTATATGTGTTCCAGTTACCTGTTTAAATGTATGCCAGGCTCTATACCATCTGTATTGGCCCCTATCTGCACCATGCATTTGAGGGACTGTACTCACTTTCACTTTTAAAGTGAACGTATGAGCAGTCATTCATGCAAAAACCATGTACATGTTATTCAGACACCTGTACAGCATAAGGCTGAATAGGGCTCTGGATTCTCAGGAATAACTGAGCAAATTGTATCAATATTGGACTCCCCCAGCCACCAAAAGGGCACACACACACACACACACTCAACCTAGTGCGGAAGCTTTATTTGCTATAGGGTTTGGCTATTCATAGTCAGGTCACTTTGTGTGGCAGCTGGCCTGAGGAGAATAAAGCAGCCTTTAGAATAAAGCCAGTGTCCATCCCTGCTCTTGGGTTTCATGTCATTAAAAAAACACTCTTGAGGAGGACAACGGATTTTGTTTTATCCTGGGCATGCTCTGAGGCTTCTGAGATGGGCTTAGGGAAGGTGGTAATATCCCTATATCCTGGTCTGTTACCGTAATAAAGATTGATTGATTGATTGATTGATAACATCCCTATTTTGTCCAAGTAAACTTGTGAAAGTAAGGGCTATGGCAGAGCTTGTGCATGTGTGTATGTATGCGCAGACAGTTCTGAAATAGGGGATACCCCTTACGTTTGAAGGAGGTATGCGGTCCTGCAATAAAGGCGGTGGGGGCCGGGCAGCCTCCATTTTCATATAAAGCTGGACCCTTAAAATTAGGGTCATGTAGCATCTCCTTCAGCCCGAGGCTTCTCTGAACATCTGCATCATTTATTGACAGGGCTAGAAAGGGAGGCGCTGTGGAGGCAGCAAGCGGAGAGAAAATGGTTCAGTGAGGACCTTGACAGCTGTGTGTGAGATAGGAGATATCATGCACCCTGTCTATAACTGCAGCCCTGCCTTCTTCCCCCTCTGCTAACAAGATCTTAAAGGCTGTGCAACTTTAAACGTTATTTCCCCCCACAGAGAGTGGCTCAGTGGAGGGGGGGGGCTAATAACTCCAGGCTCTTTCCACACACTTCAGAGCCTGGAAAAAGAGAGGAGGCAGCGGGGGCTGCTGCTGCTGCTGAGCCACCTGCTTTTCCACTGGAGCTGCTGCTGCCGAAGCCTGGAAAGTGGTGGTGGGGGGAGGAGGCGGAATACCCCCCCCCCGCCCGCGCGTCAATTAGAGCAGCGCGCGCTTTTATGGTCTCCCTCCATCAGTCACTCTCTGTCTTTGGCGGGAGCCCCTCTTGTTGTTTCTCCTCTCGCGCTGCGCATCTCTCCTGCAGTTTTGAGGCATCTTCCATCTGTTCGCATTTATTGTTTCCTAGTTGAGAGCTCCTGCTCCTGTCTGGGACTGTCCTCTCTCTCTCTTCTATTATTATTATTATTCCTCTTCTCTTTTCCTTCGAGCTCTCCTCCTCCTGGGGGCGAGGGAAGCGGCTCGGAGCTGTTCTTCCCGCCGTGCGCGCACAGAGGCGCCTCACTTCAGCCTCGCCTGTGCCATTTGCCTGCGCCACGCGCCTCCTCCTCGGCTGCAAGAGCAGCAGCAGCAGCAGCATGTCGAACTCAGGCAGGAAGGACTTTGACGTGAAGCACATTTTGCGCCTCCGCTGGAAACTGTTCAGCCACCCGGCGGCTCCTGCGGGCGGCTGTTTGCAGCAGGACAGCAGCTTCGAGCACTGGGGGCCGAGCCAGAGCCGCCTGCTGAAGAGCCAGGAGAGGGGCAGCGGCGCCTTCTGGAAAAAAGCCGCCTCTTCTTCTTCCTGCTCCTCCTCCTCTCCGTCGCCTTCTGCTGCTTCTTCGTCGCCTCTCAACGGGACTTTGTTGCCCACCACCAGGCTACATGGACTGGCCGAGCACCAACGCCACCAGCCCGCGGCTCGCACCGTCTTCTACGTGGAGTCCCTGGAGGAGGGGCCCGGCGGGTTGGGGGAGTTTGCCCGCGAACGGGAGAAAACGCTGGTGCTCCGCGAGGTCAAGGAAGAGCCCGCGCCCTTTGCGGATGGCGGCGGTCAGGCAACAGGTGAAGGGGCTGTGCACAGGTAGAGTATTGACGGAGGTTCTCCTTTCTGGGGGAATAGCTGGCCGATTAGGATACAGCGGTTAGGCTGGGGAGGGGGGTCTTTTGGGAGGGGAGTCAGAATGGGGAGATGCCTTCCTTGAAGGGCCACGATGTTTGCCCTGTGTGCAATCTTGCATCCACTGCGCTTAGACACGGTCAGTTGCATCCCACCTTACAGCACAATTCATGACATCTTCTCTCCTACAGCGTTGATCCTATTCAGAATTTAAGAACTATAAGTCCAGTCTTAATTGCCGTAAGCTGCAGGTCTAGGGACATTTTCTTGGGGCAAGTCCTACTGAACTCAGTGAGACTTCTGATTAAACAGTGGCTACCGTGGGAAGCCAGCTAATGGCGCAGCAAAGAAGTAACTTGCCTAGGGAGCAAGAGGTTGCTGGTTTGAATCCCCGATGGTATGTTTCCCAGACTATAGGAAGATGCTGAGAGGCATAATCCCATACTGCGTGGGAGATGGCAATGGTAAACCTCTCCTGTATTCTACCAAAGACAACCACATCTGTGGTCGCCAGGAGTCGACACCAACTCCACGGCACAACTTTAAACACTATGGAACTGACAGATGACTTTAAAGTTTCCTTGAAATGAACGGTGATCCAATGCCAGTTGGGAAGTAAGCTCCATGAAAATTCAGTGAGGTAAATCTGCACAGGATTGAAGCCTTACCGACTGATCCAGTGGTTGTTTAAGTAAATACTGTTGTTCAGTGGGATTTGCTCCTAGGAGCTGTATATCAGTGGTACTTACTTCTGAGTAAACATGAAAATGAGCAGGCATCATATCCCATTGAGTTTAGAGCAGAGAGAGAGAGAGAGAGCGAGCTTGCAGTACATGCTTAGCTCCCCATTCAGCATACAAGCTCCTCAAATTGCTTGACTTTGACTGGATCATACCTTTAGTCCTTATGATGCCGCAAGACTCTTGGGTTTTTCCTTGTGACAAAGAATAATCACACTTTCACTTTTTCCTGCTGAATTCCACTAATCTAACAACAGAAAAGTATTTTATAATTTATTCAACAGTGAAGAAAATAAAACTAAAGTTGTGCAGATGATGACCTGAGAGACTTTTCATTTAGTCCAATTTATTTGTACCACATGTTTTTTTAATCAACAGCAAGCACTCTAAGTTAATCAGACTCTCAATTGAATATACAGTAGGTCTGACTTTGCATGGTCCTTCCTTTGGGACCATGAACACCAATGCTTGACATGATCCAGAAAATGCACTTTTAAGGGCCATTGCATTCTGAGAAAAAGAGCTAAGGGGCATTGGGGCATTGTTTAAATAATTCTCATTGAAATGTGTAGGACTTGTTCTTATCTTCAAAACCCTCCATCACCTTGCCCCTTTCAGTCCTTTTCAGTTCTGCCTGTGGCTCTAGCTCCACCATCCTCAACCACCAAAAGTCTTCTCCCTCAAACAACTCTACCCATTCTCCCTTGCTGCTCCTTATGCTTGGAACTGCCTTCATCCTGCAACACCTGTGTGATGCCTCCTCTCTTGACATCTCTTCTTAAAACCCATCCTTTCCATGAAGTCTTTGACACAATGCCTTTAGTCCCCATTCATAACTGTAACTAAGTTTTAGTATGTGGAACTAAATAGCCTATTTTCCCTGCCTCCAGTGTCTTCCCTTCCTTTGTTGTCTCATTTGTGTTGCTATCCAGATTGTAAACTCCATGAGGCAGGGACCTGTTCTATCATTCTCTGTAAAGCATCATGTATATGAATAGCACTGTATAAATAATAATATAAAAGTGTTTGTCTTTGTCTTTGGTTGGATTGTGTCCACCCTGCTCTACTGAATACTTAATTGTCCCTTCAGTCTTCCCCTCCACCAGTTTCAGTGTCAGGACTTAGGTCTAGAACAGGGGTGGGGAACCTTGGCCCTCCAGCTGTTTCCACACACTTCAGAGCCTGGAAGAAGAGAGGAGGCAGCAGCTGCTGCTGCTGCTGAGCCACCTGCTTTTCTGCCACAGGCTGGGGATGGTGGGAGTTGTAGTTCAAAAACAGCTGGAGGGCCAAGGTTCCCCACCCCTGGTCTAGAATATGATCGTATAGTATATGGAAGAAGGCATTTGAATACATGCAAAATAACTTCCCATCACATCAGGGTACCACAACTAGGCTCCACTTACCTGAAATTAAAGGTCGAGGGCTTGCATGAAGAGAGTGCAAACTTTAACTCTAGAATCTTTACTTTTGACCACTAAGCACTGTGTTTTAAAATCCCCAGGCACGTGTATATTTTTAATATATTTTAAATATATAATCACAACAAGTCTCAGAGTCAAAACCAAACCAAACCCAGTGACCTAATCAGTTCTGAAATAGTTCAATTAGGATGGTGAACCTGTTGGATTCCATTTGTTGGTGCTAAAAATTTTGCTTGGGCATCATTCTGTCACAAAATGATTTAAAGTATTTTAATTTTCTGCTAAGCAACCAATGAATGTATAATATTCAGAACCTGCAGATAGTTAAAGTCAGTTGACTTGAAGCAAATCTTTCTTAGTCAGTGTTTGCAGTGGTGTCCCCATGACCGATAAGATTCCAGCCTCCTCAAAATCCTGAGAAATCATTTGGAGCTCCTGTCATCATTCCTAAAGGATGAATTGATGGGACTACAATCAAATCCCATGAAAATTAATGGGTCTTACTTCTAAGTTAATATGCTTACTTCTAAGTTAATTGTGCTTAGGGTTAAGCGCACAAGTGTTTGCACTAATAACCATGTACACTTTCCCCTTTCCCTGAAGAAGTGTTCTGTTTGTATTCTATTTGCTATGAGACGTTGGCCGCATTCACACATCACACTCCCTTTCCCCCTCCCCCTGCTCTCCTGTTCACATTCAGAGGACAGGGAGAGTGTCCTCTCTGCAGTCAGCGAGATTGTGGTGGTTGGGAGGGGACTGGCTGTGCAAGCTTCCTTTCCCTTTCCCATGAAGGACAGCCCACATAGCCAATTATGCTGGAGTTGAGGGAGAAGCTTTCTCCCTCAACTCCAGTTCCAAGGTCTGAACTGGTTCGGCACCGTGGGAAGGGGAGCAGGTTTAAGACATTAAGCTGATTACATTCCAGCTGCATTGATGTGTTTTTCTAAGTATGACAGATGTTCAGACAGTCTTGGGGTTCAAGGGTGGTTCCAGAGGGCTGGCAGGGGTGGCTCCCCCCCATTTCTGTTTCAGGAACTTGAATATGTGGGACACAGCTACCCACCCATAAATGTACTTTGCCCTTTCTGTGCCCCCCTCAATTTTTTCTGATGTCTTCCTTGTTGATGTCAAATATGTCTCTCAAAGCCTAATGGGATTGCTGGGAAAAGCAAGTATTTCCCCAGACTATGGGAAACACCTATATCTGGCAGCAGCAACACAGAAAGATGCTGAAAGGCATTATCTCATACTGAGTGGGAGATGACAATGGTAAACCCCTCCTGTATTCTACCAAAGACCACCACAGGGCTCTGTGATCACCAGGAGTCGATAACGACTCGAAGGCACACTTTACCTTTATCTTTATTGCTATCTTAAATGCTAAAAGTAAGACCCTAGTTTTGGGGATAAGTTGCACATTTACCAAATTGTAAAGTACTAATCTTAGTTGTGATGATATCTGTGAATTCTCACAAACTGTCAGCAGATAATTGCATTTGTACTGATTTATCTTTCCATAATTCTAAATAGATAGTTTATCTTTTCCAAATGGCTAAAGGTATATGAGTGGGAATATTACCTCCTGAACTTAAAAAAATGTTTCTAAGACTTATTTTGCTGAGGACTGAATCTTTTGTATTTTTGTTGGTGTTCTCTGAGTAGAAGGGGGGCGGGAGATAAAATGAGTTGCTTTATTTCACCTGCATATTCAGGCATATTCAGGTAGTTGCCAGGAGAAATTGTATGCCATATACTGGTCATGTTTAACTCAGTCTAGTATAATGTTGCGAAGGGTGATAATACTTTCAGATAGCAAAATGAAAACTAGTGCAAGGTAACAAAAGATAAGTGATGTGACAGATTGTGGCAAGCATGGAAATGATTGGAAGTTTCTTTTGCCTTCACTGTACACTATATTAATGACAGTTTCAGACTGAGACAGTATTGCTTGTAAAAAAATGAGCTCTATTCCACAAATAACAAACTTCTTTTTTTGTTTCCTAAACTCAAGTAGTGACTGAAAAATGATAGAACTAATTCATTTGTTAAGTGCACAGATAACTGAAACACAAATATGAAACTGGTCAGTCATATTACAAAACACATATTACAATATAGGAATCGTCTCTCAAGGTAGAACTACATTTTCAGCAGAAACTACAGGTTTTTTGTTCAGTCATGTGTTTGCTGTTGAATATGTAGAGTGAGAGTGAGAGGCATTGGCTGACGTTTGAACTAATGAAGTATGAGCATGGATAGCGTCATGGACCCCTTGTGCAACTCCAGTCCTCCTGAGCTCATGATGTTTCACAAGACTGTTAGTACTTCTGAACACTGCCAGCACTTGAGTGCTCTACAAGAAAGTCAGAGACATGTTTCTGCTCATCCAGAGTGCTTCCAGATTGTGGGCAGGACTCATAAGTATTAGTTGGCTTGCAAACAGTGTGAATGCATGAGGTCTGAGAAAGTTGTGTATCCTTACAGATCCTATTCATGCATGTGCTTCATCTGGTGGCCCACTTTGTGAAACAGGATGCTGGACTAGATAGGCCTTGGGCCTAATCTAGCAGGGCCGTTCTTTATGTTCTTAATCAGGATGTCAGCCACTGACAGGAGATATGTGGCAAATGGGGATGTGGGGGCTAACTATTTATTATTTTTACTATTATTTACTATTTATTGTTATATTTTTGTTTACACAGTCAGACAGGTGTTATTGACTGGTTTGTTTTATCCAGACATTGAGTCCTTCCCAAGCACCTGGGATGGCTGAATTTTATTATCAGTATTGTTGCTGTTATTATTATAGATATTGTCACAGAATATAGGCTGTTCCCAGTAAAGTTGCTTTTTGTAATTGGCTGATGGTGATTTCTATGGCCCCTATGGTGTTGAGGTGCTCTTCAAGATGTTTTGGAATTGTACCTAAGGCACCAATTACTACTGGAATTATTTTGGTCTTCTTCTGCCACAGCCTTTTAATTTCAATTTGTAGATCTTTGTATTTTGTTATATTTTCTATTTATTTTTCTTCTATTCTGCTATCCCCTGGTATTGCTATGTTGATTATTTTAACTTGTTTTTCTTTCTTCTCGACTACAGTTATATCTGGTGTTTTTTGGCAGATGTTTGTCTGTTTGTAGTCGGAAGGTCCATAATATTTTTGCATCTTCATTTTCTACAACTTTTTCAATTTTATGGTCCCACCAATTTTGGCTATAGGTAGCTTGTATTTTTTGCAGATGTTCCAATGTATCATCCCTGCTACCTTGTCATGCCTTTGTTTGTTTAGTTAGTCTGTGCGATCTTTTTACAACAGCTGATTAGGTGGTCCACGGTTCCATTTGCTTTTTTTACAAAGGCGGCACTTGCTGTTTGTTGTGGATTTTTTGACTTTTGCTCTTATTGCATTTGTTCTTAGTGCCTGTTCTTGTGCAGCCAGAATTAAACCCCCTGTTTCTTTCTTCAAGTTGCTATTCTTAAGCCACTGCCAGGTCTTGGTGATGTTTGATTTTCCACTCATATTCAGCAGATATTGACCATGCAGTGGCTTATTTTTCCATTTTTCGGCTCGGTTCTTTACTTGTTATTTCTTGTAGGCCTGCTTTGTTTTGTTGGTGTTTAATAGTTTCCTGTTGTTGTTGTTGTTGTTGTTGTTATTATTATTATTATTATTATTATTATTGACATTTTATATCCTGTTCTTCTTTCAAGGAGCCCAGAGTGGTGTACTACATACTTAAGCTTCTCCTCACAACAACCCTGTGAAGTAGGTTAGGCTGAGAGAGAAGTGACTGGCTCAGAGTCACCCAGCAAGTATCATGGTTGAATGGGGATTTGAACTCAGGTCTCCCTGGTCCTAGTCCAGCACTCTAACCACTATACCACACTGGCTCTTCTATTCTCCCACCTGCTGCTTTTCCTCTGCTGTGGAAAGCAGTGAATGGGGAAAGGGACATCTCTTTCCTTCCACTGTCCAGTCCACATGCTGCCTGACCTGCAGCTAATTCAGATTTGGGAATCCTGTGTCTGTTACCGTTTGTAATTCCACCAGTCTCAATCACAGTTTCTCAATCACTGCTTTGATTTGGGATCAAATTAAATTGGTTTGCCCTTTGTTGAATAAAGCAGGACAGGTCACATGGTAACCTGCGTGAGATCTCAACTCCACTGTTAGACAGTTCATGCGAGTAGGTTGCTTATGTGAACAGTCATTTATGCATATGTGCATAAGTTTTAAGGCAATGGAAAGTTCCAATATTATTATTTTTAAATTGTAAAGTTTTACAGGTACTTTGGAACCATCAGAGCATTTGAGCTGTGCTAGTGATTCTGCAGAACAGATGGAACAGAAGAGGTGAAATTATAGCAATAGCACTTACATTTATATACCGCTCTATAGCCGGAGCTCTCTAAGCGGTTTACAATGATTTTTTAGCATATTGCCCCCAACATTCTGGGTATTCATTTTACCGACCTCGGAAGGATGGAAGGCTGAGTCAACCTTGAGCCCCTGGTCAGGATCGAACTTGTAACCTTCTGGTTACAGGGCGGCAGTTTTACCACTGCGCCATCAGGGGCTCCTATTATGCCTTCTTTTTGGTCACTTAGTCTATTGAGCGTAGATAGAAATTCTGAAGGGCATATGTATTTGAAGTAAAAATATGATGAAATTTCCTGGTTAGATATTTGGGTCAAAATCCAGCCAGGTGTTCTTTGTTCCTTTGATTTCAGAGGAAGAAGTTTGTGTTTAAGTCTCCCACTGAAATAAATGGGATGCAAAATGCTAATAACTGCAGTGAGATTTCCTTTTAAATGAACATGCATAGGATAATATTGTACATTTGCCTAGATCGTATCTATGGTGGTCACTTAAGGTGTGCTGAGATCAAAGGAGATGCCTGGGGTGATTGAGTTACATTTTATTTAGCCTTCTTTATCTTTCTCAGAGGATATCTTTAATTCTATGGTTGATAAGGCTGCAATTGAATAATAGCTTTTCAGAGAGTGAAGGGTGGTATGACTGATTGTGTGTTCACTTATTTTTATGTCTCACTCTTTTCTGTGATTGAAGAGGTTCATTGGGTTTTTGAAGCGTTTAAAAAACCTGCCAAACCTGTTTAAGGTGAAATGAGAGTGAGACCTTAGAAAGGAGTGGTCGACTTATGGGTTAAGGAAATACTGGTGCAGCAAGAGAGCAGCTTAACAGAATTTCCCAACTAGCTGTACTGGTGCAATGGGGGAAGTGGCTGCAATTTTTGCCATTTTTGATGCCCTCCTCTTTCCCAGGATGTGGCTGCACAACCCTCAGCAACATATTTTGAGTGGCAAAAAGGGCTTCAGGGAGAGCGTCAAAAATTCCCCCTTCCTTGCTGCATCAGTGCAGTTAGTTGGGAAGTTCTGTTAGGCTGATATCTCACTGCACTGGTGCATCCTTGTTTTTTTATATCAGTCAGTATCTATGGCAGTGCCAGTTATGGTCATATCCTTCCCTTTGATCACAGTACCTTTCTTTTCGACTTATCTGTCATGTGTCAGAATATCGAAACCTGGGTGAGTTTGTAGAATGGTTTCATTTTGGTTGCATTACCTTGTGGCTGAAGCATACATGCCACTGGGTCCTCCCAGATCAGAACATAAGAACAGCCCTGTTGGATCAGGCCATCTAGTTCAGCATCCTATTTCACACAGTTGCCCACCAGATGCCAATTGGAGCCTACAGGCAGGACTTGAGGGCATGCCCTCTCCCCTGCTGTTATTACCCTGCAACTGGTATTCAGAGGCATCCTGCCTTTTAGGCTGGAGGTGGCCTATAGCCCTCTGACTACTAGTAGCTGTTGATAGACTTCTCCTCCATGAAGTTTTCGAAACCCCTCTTAAAGCCATCCAGGTTGTTGGCTGTCACCACATCTTGTGGCAGAGAATTCCACAAGTTGATTATGTGTTGTATGAAAAGGTTAGTCCTAAATTTACTGGTAATCAATTTCATAGGATGTCCCATGGTTCTAGTGTTATGTGAGAGGAAGATTTTCTCTCTATCCACTTTCTCCACACCATGCATGATTTTATAGACCTCTATCATGACTTCCCGCAGTCGTCTTTTTTCTAAAATAAACAGCCCCAGGTTTTGTATTCTTGCCTCATAAGGAAGGTGCTCTGGCCCCCTGATCATCTTGGTTGCCCTCTTCTGCACCTTTTCCAGTTCTACAATGTCCTTCCTTAGATGTGGTGACCAGAATTGTACGCAGTACTCCAGATGTGATCACACCATAGTTTTGTATAAAGGCATTATCATATTAGCAGTTTTATTTTCAATCCCCTTCCTAATGATCCCTAGCATGAAATTAGCCTTTTTCACAGCTGCCGCACATTGAGTCAACACTTTCAACGAGCCGTCCACCACGACCCCAAGATCCCTCTCATGGTCAGTCACCGACAGCTCAGATCCCATCCACATATACTTAAAGTTGGGTTTTTTCATCCCAATGTGCATCACTTTACACTTCCCAACATTGAACTGCATTTGCCACTTTGTCGCCCACTCACCCAGTTTGGAGAGATCCTTTTGGAGCTCCTCACACTCTGTTTTGGATTTCACTACCCAAAAGTGTTTGGTATCATCTGGAAATTTGGCCCTCGCTGCTTACCCCAACTTCTAGATCATTTATGAATAAATTAAAAAGCACCGGTCCCAGTACAGATTCCTGGGGGGGATCCCACTTCTTATTAACTTCCATTCTAAAACCTCTCAATTTATACCTACCCCCTGTTTCCTGTCCTTCAAGCAGTTACCAATCCACACATGTACTTGTACCCTTATCCCATGACTGCTAAGTTTTCGCAAGAGTCTTTGATAATGAACTTTGTTGAAAGCTTTTGGAAGTCCAGGTATACTTTGTCAACTGGATCACCTTTATCCACACACTTGTTGACACTTGCAAAGAACTCCAAAAGTTTCGTGAGGCAAGTTTTACCTTTGTAGAAGCCATGCTGGTGCTCCCCCAGCAGGGCCTGTTCTTTTATGTGCTTTACAATTTTATCCTTGAGAATGTTTTCCATCAATTTTCCCAGAACAGACGTTAAGCTAGCCAGCCTGTAGTTACCTGGATTGCCCCTGGATCCCTTTTTGAAAATTGGTGTTATATTGGCTACTTTCCAGTTCTCTGGTACAGAGCCTGATTGTATGGATACATTCCATACGTATGCAAGGAAGTCAGCAATTCAATTCAATTCAATCAATTTATTACAGCCATAGGCCACACAGAGAACATACAAACATTAAAACAAGATTAAAAGCAAAATATGCCAACAGTAATATAATACATTATTATCAGGACAGAACAATAGCTCCTAAGAATTAGATATTAAACAGGATCTTAGTCTAATACCGACATAAAAGAATTTTGCCACCACCTTAGTAACCTCATTATCTTGATCCTCAAGACAAAAATTCAAATAAAAGGAATCAGCTCTTCATGGGAATTGCTCTAACAGAGGGAATATGAGTTCTTTCCTAGTATCAGAATACAGGGAGCAATATAACAGCACATGAGAAACTGTTTCAGGGAGGCCTGCACCACAAGGGCATAGGCCAAAATCTGACGATCCCTTATTAAATCTTTTTTCCAAAAGGGCTGAAGGCAGCACATTCATATGGTCCCTAGTGAAAGCTATCCTAAACTTTAAAAAGTGTAGGGAAGCTAAATATTTAGCACCTCTATTCCCCGAAGGGGGCATGATACCAAAAAATAGAGGAGAGCAGGTCCTATTTCCCCTAGAAACAAGATTCTGGTGCTCAATGTCATGAAGGCGTTGTATAAGTGTAATCTTCGCCTTCTCATTTCCCATGAGTAAATTTTCAGAAGGAGATAGACCCATTTGCAATATTTTGTTGTTGACATATGACAGCCAAGGTCTAGGAAAGGAGTCTCTCCATAGAAACCAAAAATAGGAGGGCTCCTGAATATCCAAGCATAGTTTAATCCATCTGGGGAAAGTAAGTTCCCATGCTTTAAAAAAAATAGTAAGGGATCCAGATTCCAAACATAATAGGTCAGCAATTCCACATTTGAGTTCTTTAAGGATTCTTGGATGTATGCCATCTGGTCCTTGTGATTTGTTAGTTTTCAATTTTTTTGACAGTTTAGAACATCAACTCTTGTCACTTCTATCTGATTCAGTTCTTTAGCCTCCATCTCCGAAAAGCCTGGTTCAGGAACAGGTATATGCTCAGAATCCTCTGCCAGATGCAAAGAACTCATTTAGCTTCTCTACAACCTTCATATCCTCCTTAATCATCACTTTCACTCCCTCATTGTCTAATGGTCCAACTGCCTCCCTAGCAGGTTTCCTGCTTCTGATGTATTGAAATAAGTTTTTGTTATTCCCCTTGATGCTTTTAGCTAAATGTTCCTCAAACTCTCTTTTTGCTTCCCTTATTGTCACTTTGCATTTCTTTTGCCAGAGTTTGTGATCCTTTCTGTTCTCTTCAATTGGGCAGTGAATGCACAAATGGGGCATTTGGGGAGGCCTTCCAATTTTGGAAGGAAGTCTTCTTCCCTTTTATGGCTTCCTTGACATTACCTGTTAGCCATGCTGGCATCCTCCTGGACTTAGTGATACCTTTCCTCCTTTTTGGTATACATTCTAACTGGGCTTCTAGTATTGTGGCTTTGAGTAAATTCCATACATTTTGGAGTAAATGCATGGATTTTCCCTTTCAGCTTTCTTTTCACCATACTCCTCATCTTGGAGAAGTTTCCTCTTCTGAAACCGCCAGCTTGCCTGGTGGCCACACAGGGATGGGCTTTCTCAGTTGCTGCCCCAAGACTGTGGAATGCACTCCCTACTGAGATACGATCCTCCCCATCTCTGACAATTTTTTAAAAGCATTTGAAAACCCAGCTCTTCACCCAAGTTTTTCAGCTTTTTTTTTTTAAGGTTTTAATTTGTGGTTGATTTTTAAATTGTTTTAAGTTTTAACTTAACTTTATGTTTTAACTTGTTTCGTGCTATTGTTAACCACCCAGAGATGAAAGTTTGGGGGCGGTGTACAAATTTGATAAAATAATAAATAATAAAAAATAATAAAGTATCTGTGTTAGACGTCCTTGGTGATTCTCTCCCCACATGTATGCTGAATTTGATCGCACTATGGTCACTGTTCCCTAAGGGGTTCATGACATTGACTTCTGACACTGACACTGGCACCAGGTCCTGGGTTCCACTCAGTATCAAGTTCAAGGTCGCCTTATCTCTGGTTGGTTCCAAGACCAACCGTTCTAGGGCACAGTCATTCAGCATTTCTAGAAATTTGACCTCTTTGTCATTACCTGACTGTGAATTTACCCAGTCTATGTGTGGGTAATTGAAGTCACCCATTATTACTGCCCTGCATCTCCTTGATGCCTCCTTGATTTCCTTCTGCAACTCCCAGTCACTGTCAGCATTTTGATCCGGATGGTAATAGCACGTCCCCAGTAGCACATTTCCTTTCAGGCCTTGTATTGTCACCCACAGGGTTTCTGTGGAGGACTCCGGTCCTCCTAGGTTTTCTAACTTGTTAGATTCTGTCCCTTTTTTTAACATACAGTGCTACTCTACCTCCAAGACACTCCTCCCTGTCCTTTCTATAGAATTTATATCCAGTGATAACAGTGTCCCACTGGTTTTCACTGTTCCACCATGTTTCTGTTATGCCCACTATATCTATTTGTTCATTAGCAACCAAGCACTCCAGCTCACCCATCTTGGCTTGGAGGCTTCTGACATTTGCATATAAACACGTATATGCTGAATCATCATCTCTCTCTCTCTCTCTCTCTCTCTCTCTGGTCTCTTTGACCAGCTAATATAGCCTCCTGTCTGCTCTTTATGTGGTTCTGCTCTGTCCCCTTCTGTTTTATCTGAATCTTTACACTCTCACACCTTAAGGAATGGCATTTGCTGAACTGGATACTGCCCAGCTCCTGTTGGCTATTCCCCAGGCATCATTTTAAAAGCTACTCTGCAACCTTTTTGACTTTAAGCACCAGCAGTCTGGTTCCATCTTGGTTCAAGTGCAGCCCATCCCTTTTGTGCAAGCTTTGCTTGCCCCAAAATGTATCCCAGTGCCTAACAAATCTAAACCCCTCCTCCCAGTACCAACATCTCATCACACACACATTCATCTCATCTGCCTAAATTTAGCTTCCAGGACCTCTCAACTACATTTCCACACATTGTTGGCACTGACGTACACCACAATAATTTCTCCATGAATGGACTTATTGTATCTGACAGACTTCCTTTAACTGTAGCTTTAAAGTTGGAAGGGGGGGCGGGAAGTGATGTTTTTAAAAAATCCATATATGCATTTAACTTAATTGTGTTGGGTGTTTTGAAATCTGAAAATAAATTATTTGTTCATAAGAAGGGATCACTCAATAAATTCCTAGAAGATATGGGTGAGTTTGCATGCTTATTTCTTCTACAGCAAGTAATCTACGAATGCACAGTTTAATGCAATGGTGTCATAAGAAGTATGGAACTCAGCTAATAATGATTGAGTGCAGTTGATTCAAAAATGGTGTGATACAAAAGGCATTGAAGAGAGAGGCTCCCAGGTCACCCCCTTGCTTTAGTCTAATTTCTAACACTATTTTAACATGTTGTAGTTGCAGTCTTTATTTAAGTATCACTTGTTATTAATTAGTCAATCCACAATAGTATTTATAGACAAAAGTGTTAAGTACAATTACCAGCTTGCATACACTTGTCCTAGCACAGCATGCACACAGTGCCCAAGAATGCTCTTCTGCAAAGATTGGAAACTGTGTGAATGCAGTTGCACAGTGTTATGGTTATTGGAAATAATCACCGTACTATTGCAAATCTGCATTCTCAGGTTTTTAATTAAAATATTGTTTGTTAATTTTATGGTTTTTAAATTATTGTATTGTTTTAACTTTTATATGTGTTATATGTTTAACTGTGTTAACTTTTTATGTGTTTTAATTGTTGTTAGCTGCCCAGAGACATAAGTTTGGGCGGGGTATAAATTAAATAAATAAATAAGGGGAAAACATTCTACTGGGCTGTCGGAGCTGCCTGAAATAACTGGCAGCACGTTCACCTGGTCTCTTGGTTGCCTGGGCTTGAGAGGGGGGAGTTCACGTGACATCACATGCATGGGCCTATTTGGAGGGGCATGCCGAGCGAGGCTGGACCCAGGTCACCGCTCAGCTGGCTCCGTGCCTGGAGCAACTGGCCTTATCCATTCTCAGCACAGCATCCCTCCAGTAGCTGTTGTGGTGTCTATCTTATGTTTATTTTTTCAGACTGTGAGCCCTTTGGGGACAGGGAGCCATTTTATTTATTTATTTATGTCTATGTAAACCGTTTTGGGAACTTCAGTTGAAAAGCAGTATATATAAATATTTGTCATATTTGTATATTCGTATTCATAGTGCTCTTCCATTTTAATGAAGAATTCCTGGCTGGGGAAGTAAAAGTCTTAGGACAAGACATGAGTCTGAATAGACCAACCTGACCTCACCTTAATGAAATCAGAACTCCTTGCCATGGATAAAATTAGTACACAGAGTCTGCTTTGTGTCTTACCACATTATATAATTCTCTAAGACATATCCGTGACCAATCCCGTGTGTGGCAGCTCTTGTGAGATTTCCTGGAAGTGCAGAACAGAGCAGAGCGCAGCAGGGGGAGTCTCTCTCCAAGCAAGCATGCTGAGGGAGGGAGGGAGGTCAAGGAGGAGGAGGAGGAGGCCCACTGTGAGCTGGAGGTAGAGTGCACGTCAGCTCCAACTGCCTGCCTCCTTGCGAGGAGGATGGCCGAGCATGCGGCACGGGCAGCAAAACCGGGGCTGTAGGGATGGAGGCAAGAATAAATTGGTTGAAAAGATGTGTGTGTGTTTGTGGGGGGGGGGGGAGAGAATGAACTGGCAGATGGGATGTGGGGGGGAGAACGAACTGGTTGAAGGGATAGGGCGGAGATAACACACTGGCTGAAGAGATGGGGGCAAGAATGAATGGGCTGAAGGGATGGGGGTGAGAATGAACTTGCTGAAGGGAAGAGGGTGAAAACGCACTGGCTGAAGGGATGGGGGTGAGAACAAACTGGCTGAAGGGATGGGGTGAGGTGAGAATGAACTGGCTGAAGAGATGGGGTGAGAACAAACTAGCTGAAGGGATGGTGAGAATGAACTGGCTGAAGGGATGGGGGGTGAGAACGAACTGGCTGAAGGGATGGGGACAAAATGAAGATAGGACAGAGATCTGGATCGGTTGTGGAGGGGGAAAGATAGGGAGAACTAGGGGTGCAGATGCTCTGCGCCAGGTCAGCTAGTTTGGTACTATTATTATTGTTATTAATTTAATAATATTTATATCCTGCCCCTCCAATACAATACTGTTTAGGGTGGCTCAAAACAGTAAAAGTAATATAAAGTTTAAAACAGTATTTGATCTTGTTTTAAGTATAAAACAAGATATTGTTGCTTCACCCACTCAGCCCCCCACAGCCTTTCACCTAGAATAATAATGTACATACTTCTTGTCTGTTGTCACCAGGAAGAACCTATTCAGAAGTCTCCCCAGATTTTTGTATCCCATAAAATAGATGGGAAGATTCCTTTCCTGATGGTCCAAGCATGTCTGGAGGGGTGTGTGGGTGTGTGTGGTTGCATCACAAAGCAACCTGTTGGTGCTTCTTGAAGTGGTGTGACTCAACAATACACAGAATGGAGGGGTGGACTGCATTCCTATTGGTGCGTGGCACTCAGGGCCTATTCTGTACCTCCTCTGGGCACGTCTGAATATGTCTGGGCCTGTTCTGTGGGAGGGAGGCATTTCCATTCACGGTTATATGTTCAGCACCTGCTCTGGGCATGTCTGGACATGCTTGGACTTGCCCTGTGGGAGGGCCATTTCCAAACAGGGGAGCATGGTTAAGACCTCCACCATGACTCTGCCCACAAAGGTGACATCACACTTAGATTATATCACCACCACTATGGCCCTGCCTCCTCACATCAACCAGAAGCTTGGCTCCGCCCAGGTATGTCTCTAATACGACTCATACGCATGCCTTAATATTTATTTATTTGTTACATTTATAAACAACCCCATCCAGAGGCTCTGGGCAGTGTACAACTAGTTTAAAAACATAAAAACAAACATCATTTAAAATACACTACTTAAAACAATATAAAAACAATTTTAATACAATTTAAAACCAATTAAAATACTTAAAAAGAATTTTAAAACCTTGAAGGGCCAGGCCAAACAAGTAAGTCTTTAGGGGTCTCTTAAAGGCCAACAATGAGCCTAAACTGAGGATATCTGCCAGGAGTGCATTCCATAGGCCAGGACGAGCTACAGAGAAGGCCCAGTTCTGAGTCGCCACCAGACGTACTGGTGGTAACTGGAGATGGACTTCTCCAGATGACCTCAATGTGCTATGGGGATCATAGAGAAGAAGGCTCTCTCTAAGGTAGCCATTCAGGTCTTTATTTATTTTTATTTATTTATTTAGCATATTTTTATACTGCCCAAAACTTATGTCTCTTTAAAGGTAATAACCAGCACTTTCTATTTTGCCCAGAAACATATCAGCAACCAGTGCAACCGTTTTAAAACAGGAATGATATGGTCTCTCTGGGTTGCCCTGGAGACCAATCTAGCAGCTGCATTTTGAACTAACTGAGGTTTCCGAACTATGTACAAAGGCAGAACCATGTAGAAAGCATTGCAATAGTCAAGCCTGGAGGTTACCAGCTGATGCACCACAGTTCTGAGGTCTTCCTCTTCAAGGAATGGATGTAGCTGTTGAATCAGCCAAAGCTGATAGAAAGCACTCCTGGCCATAACCTCCACCTGAGATACCAGGGTGAGACCTGAGTCCAGGAGTACTCCCAAGCTGCATACCTGTGCCTTCTGGGGGAGTGTAACGCCATCCAGCACAGGAAGATCTAACTCATCCCTTAGATTCCGAACCCCTACAATGGGCACCTCCATCTTGCTTGGATTCAGTTTCAATTTGTTATCCCTCATCCAACCCATTACTGCCTGAATGCCATTTCCTGATGATGTAGATGAAAAGAAGTAGATTTGGGTGTCATCAGGATATTGATAGCACCCAGCACCAAATATGATGACCTCACACAATGGTTTCATGTAGATATTAAAAAGCATTGGTGACAGAATGGAGTCTTGAGGGACTCTATATAATAATTGTCATTTTGAGAAGTGCCCGTAGGCAGGCAGTTAGGGAGTGAATGCCATTTCCAGAAAATATGGCCCTTTTACTCTTTAGATTCCAATAATATGTTTATTGTCTGTTAGCACAGATTGATGATAAAGTTAGTCTTAACACGTAGGTATTACTACAAAAGCATCTCTTTATTCTGAGAATATAAACCATTTTGGGTAGAAATTGTGTCTGCCAGGCCATGCTTGCTGATGCCTTTCTGTAAGAAAGGAGCTTGGTATGTCCTGTTTTGATTCTTTGAATATTCTAACCTGCAGGCACTTGCCTAGCACTTGCATATGCCACCAACTGGCTCTGAATCTTTGCTAGACCCAGGCAATGTGAAAAATCCATGTTCATGGATCATGAGCCCATGATGCAGTGCTACTGCTGTATCAAATGGTTGAGTGCTTTGCAGTGCTCCCCAAAATAGAGCAGTGCTGGCAATAGTGTTTTTTCTTTCTTTCCCGGGGAAGGGTTTTTGTGTGTGGATGGAGGAAGAAGTGAAAACTGCTTTCTGCTCTCTCTTGGTCTACCCAGTGCTGCAAAGTCTCCTGCATTGTTACTTTAGTCACTCCTTGTGTGGATGAAGCTCTTGCTCCACCCCCATAATGTGCAGCCTTTCAGCAGTTATAATAAACATAATACTAACAACAACAAGAAGAATACCATCTAAAGACTAGATGTTGGAACAAAAAAAAATTAGGGTCATCATAGTGTAATCCTGTTTGGCTTCAAGTGGATTAAATTAATAGAATAAGTGTTTGGACTATTGACTTCAAAAGACTCACTCAACACAATGCTTTGTAGCTTGTGAGGGAATCAGGTTTCTGATGGATTATTTTATTTTATTTTTTATTTTACAAAGGACACCAGTTTTAGTTCATTGCTTTAAATTGCTGTGAATAAATCTGGATTGTATTGTGATACTTCCTCTTTTTCACCTTTGAGCCAATTCCCCCATGTTGTGAACTTACTTATTTCTTGGTATGCATATTATTTAATGCAGTTGCACAGTATTTTATTTTCCCTGAAACCAACACCTTCTCCATTCCATTTCTTTAAATAAATTGAATTCTACTTTTATTTCTCATAGCCTTATTGTAGTAACATCTCAATCCCAATGACATTTTGCTTGGAATTAAAAGCTACCAAAACCACTGAAATTTATTTCCAAGCAAATATATTTAGAAATAGAGTTGTAAATGTCTCTTCTGAATCTTAAAATGGACAAGGAAGTAAAAGTTAAAAATAGTGCTCATCTTCTTAAGTAACATTTGCCTAATTACCAGCTGAGCCACTAGGTCAGCTTTACACGGGTGCCATTTTATAAATAATAACCTTTCACAATACATACAAATTCCTTGGAAACAGGTTTCTTCTCCCCAAGTATCCCTTGATAACTTACAGCATTTCATTATTAATTTCATGAACAGACTGAAACAAAATTGCTTCAACACAGTTTCTGTCAGGGTCCTTACATGATGCCCCTCTCAATTCCAGAGAGGTGATTTTTTCTATATTGTTCTATGACAATTTAGTCTTCTGGGAATAATTTTTTACTTTCCCTCACTGCCACCATATAAATTCTTGTTATCCTGCTTTTGGTACTCAACACCTTTGGCTACATAGCCTTGTGAGCACAGGATAGGCCTATGTTCAGGATATAAATGAAACAAAACTTGAAGTATAAAATGAAAACAAGAATAAGTTTACTATTTACTGATTAGAATAAAGATCTCTGCAATTAGAATAAAGAACTCTGCAATACATGGCCCATAAGCTTCTCTACCAAGTTCAACTTTCTGAGTGTCCCCCCCCCATCTGGATAAAATTTAACATATAGGGTGTGGGGGGAGATAACTGGGGCAGAGGCAATTAAAACTGGGTTTGTAAACTTAGTGAAATCTTCCAGACCTTCTTGTTTGTTACTAGGAACTGCCCAGTACACTGCTGGTTCCACACATTCCACTCATTCACCATTCAAGTTCCACACAACCCCCTGAACAATCTCTCTTGTTCAGAACACACACCCCAATCTCTCAACCCTCAGTTCAAAACATTTCCTATTCCAACGCAACCAACTCTCTCTCCTCTCTCTCTGTCACAACTGCCTTTTATTTTAAATCTCTCCCTTTCTGAACCTTCCATACCTGATTACTAGGGTAATACTCACTCACCAGCTCTTATATACATCACATCACATTAAACCTCCCCCCGCCACACACACACACACCACCACCATTCTTGCTTTGCAGTGTCACTCCCTATCAGAATGACCTGTCTAAGCTGAGAGTGATTATGGAGGTTACATATAAGTGGTGTTCATATTATTTATTTATTTATTTATTTATTTATAATATTACCCCATCCAAAGGCTCTGTGTTGTGTACAACAAATTTTAAAAGACATAAAAGCACACACCATTTAAAACACAGTGCTAAAAACAATTTAAAAATGTTTTTAAAAAAATTTAAAACTAATTAAAATACTTTAAAAAACAATTTACAAATCTTGGAAGGCCAGGCCAAACAAGTAAGTTTTTAGGGCTCTCTTAAAGGCCGACAGCGAGCCTAAACAGCGGATATCTGCCAGGAGTGCATTCCATAGGCCAGGAGCAGCTACAGAAAAGGCCCAGTTCTGAGTCGCCACCAGACAACTGAGATGTCCACCAGACAGACCTCTCCAGATGACCTCAACGAGCGATGGGGATCATAACGAAGAAGGCACTCTCTAAGATAGCCCGAACCCCAGCTGTTCAGAGTTTTGTTACAACTTTACATAGCTAAAATCATCACTACATTTTCTTTACACATCTTTAAAAACTTTACATTAAACTTTTTATCCACTTGACAAGGCATTGGCAATTACATTTTATTTCTCTGAAATGTGTTCCACAACAAAACTAAACTACTGCAAGATCCATGACCAACATTGAAGTTTGGTATTGCTACCATTTTAACCATAGTTTGCAACCATTGTAACACCTTGTAGTCAGTTATTCCTGCAAACTCTTGTCCCCATACTTATGGTCGGAGTTTCTCCACTGTCTCTATTTGCAGCACCCAGTGTCTCTATCAAGGTGTCCTTTCTGGGCATTGGGTATGCACTGTGTGATCTTATTCAGACAATGATAGTCTACACAAAACCTAACAATATTTTCAGGCTTGTTGACCAACACAATAGGTGATGCCTATGGACTTAAAGATGGTTTGATCACCACCAAATCTAGCATTTCCTTCCCTTCCCTCTGAATGACTTCCATAATTTTCACGTTTACCTTAAACGGTTGCAATCTGATGGGTGTTGCACTTCTGGTGTCTATTTGGTATTTGAAGAGTTCTGTCTGCCCAGGCCTGTTGCTGAAGATGTCTTGGAATTCCAGCACCACATTTAGCAGCTTCTCATTGTCCACTGGTTGTAGCTCTTCTGCCCATGGAATCGATCAATACTTCCCTCTTCTTCCACTGTCAACCACTGGTAGTCGCTGTCTGCATTCTTCAGCATTGGCAGTTCTGTTGTTACTAGCGATGTGCGAAACGTTTCAGATAGAAAAAGTTTTGTACCCAAAACAGCCTGTTTCGGGTGTTTTGTAAACAAAACAAAACACCCATTTTCCAGATCCAAAAGTTTTGTATACAAAACAAAACGTCCCTGTTTCAGCTACAAAACGTTTCGTTGTTTCGGACCTCCATTTTGTGGTGATCTCTGAGTCAGTCTCCATTTTGTGTTTGACATCTCTTTGAATTTCCCACTCTTCCAGCCTTCTGATCGGTGACCTAAATCATGGGCTGACCTGCTGACAATTCCCTCCTAGTTCCGCATTGGCTCTTTTGCTTCTTGCCACTCTTTACTGACCCCACATTGGCCAGGGGAAGGATTGCTAACCCACGTAGTGCTGGGTTCTGTTGATTCTGTGGTGTTCTGAGTGTAGATTTTCTGGTAGCATATGAGAGTGGATTCTTGTTTTTCACTGAAAATCTCATATGCTACCAGAGAATCTACAATGAACACCTCAGAAACAACAAAACCCAGTACCCCATGGGCTTGTGGGTATGGGGGTGGTTGGCACCCTATGTGCACTACACAACCCCTCACTCTGGGCAACCCCAGTGCCCCCGAAGTGGAATTATGGGGCTGCTGAAACCTAAACCTCCATTATTCCCTAGGGGAGAAATCTTAGACACGTAAACTTCATCAAATCACAAAAGATCAGCCCTTTACCCAATTTCTTTGAAATAATTCTGGAAGTTTCCTTGCCCCCATTGGGCACTACTACCCACCACACTCCACTCTGGGTCATCCCTTTCCCCTTGATTTGAAGTGATACATTTGCTGGAATCGCCATTATTCCCTATGGGAAAATTCTTAAAGTTGTGTAAACTTTAAAAGTTCACAAAAAATCAGCCCTTTGGCTGCTAGCTTCCACCCATTGGATGCTACCACCACCACCCACTCTTTTTGCCCTGGGACCCCTTTTAAAAATCCAAATCAATTCGGATTTGGAAAATTCGGCTACAAAACAAAACAGGGCTGATTTGGATTCAGAAAATTTGGGTACAAAACAAAATGGGTGTTTCGATTTGGATACAAATCGAAACAAGAAAATTCCAAAATGTACACCCCTAGTTGATACTATCACTACTAGGTTATCCCTTCTCAGGTATGGCTTCAACATGTTAACATGCACTACTTTGGACTTTCAGTTGGAGTTTTTAAACTTTACCGCAGAGGTTTACTCCTTCAACCTATCCTGAACAATATAATGTTTACTCCTCCAACCTATCCTGAACAATATAAGGTCCTTCCCAGGAAACCTTTAACTTGTCTGTCTTTAGGGGTAAGAACACCAGAACTTCTTCCCAAATCTGAAATTATTTTTGTCTGGCATTTCGATTATACCAGAATTTATGTTGTTGTGCATTGGACAAGTTCTACTGCACCAACTTCTTCATTTGTGCCATGTTCTTTTGTATTTCGGTATTTTTTATTTGTATATACAACCACTGATTGTTTTTGCTCAGCTAACTTTCCTTCCCAATTTTCCTTTAGAAGCGCCAGTGGACCCACAATTCTCCTGCCAAAGTTGTGTTCAAATGGAGAGAGAACCCTGTTGACGTTTCTAGTACTTCCCTGTAAGCAAAAAGGAAATATGGCATCTTCTCATCCTAATCATTACGATGATCTTGGGTGTAGGTTCTTATCACATTTTTCAGTGTTCCATTGAATCTCAACCCATTCGTTTGTGGGTGATATGCCATCATTTTTAAATGGGAGATTCCACAACACTTCCATAACTGTTGCATGACATCTGACAGAAAGTTTGTGCATCTGTCGGAGAGGATCTTTTGTGGAAAACCTAACCTAAAAGATATGCTAAGCAAAGCCTCTGCTACTATGCTGGGTTCAATATTGAGGTATCCATTACCTCTGGATACTTTGTGGCATGGTCTACTACCACCAGTGTGTGTGTGTGTGTGTGTGTGTGTGTGTGTGATATATATTCCTTTTCTGATCATTTTTTGGAATGGTCCAACTATCCACACCCACTCTAAAAAAGAGTTGGCCAATAATTGGTAGAGGTTTCAAAGGTGCTTTAGTTTTCTGCTTACTTCCCCCCATTTTTTGACATACTGGACATTTCTGGCAATAATTTTTTACATCTTGGGAAACACCAAGCCAAAAGAAATGTCCGTGAATTCTTTGTCTGGTCTTTTTGACGCCCAAGTGACCAGCACAGGATAGATCATGTGCAATACTCAGGATCTCTTGCAAATAGTTAAATGGAATGATCAGCTGTTTTACTGCTTCCCAACTAATCTCCCTATTTTGTGGCCACCACCTTCTGCACAGTAACTCATTGTCCCAGCAGTAATCTTCTCTTGAGAGTTCTAATTCTTCTGAAGTGTTTTCCACTCCTGTCAGTTCTTTAATTCTTTTTAAGGTTTCATCAACTTTTATCTCATTTTAAAATTCCATGGTATCACAAATGTCTGGAATGGCTAATGCACTTGGGGTTTCTGTCTCACTGAGTGTGGTGTTATACTCTTGTTCTTCACTCTCCAATATATCTTCCTCCTGCTTACTCATCTTTTCTGTTTCTAAAACATTTACAAAATGAATTGCAGTGTCAGGGAGTTCCTCCGGCTCCATAATGATTTTATACTGGATTTCATCAATTTGATTCAAAGAGTGAACTGCAGCGATAGAGAGTTCCTCTGGCTCCTTAATGTTTTATTTTTGATTTTATCATTTTGACTCAGAGAGCATAACTGAATTTCTGGTACCATGATATATCTTTCAAATATAAAAGGTAAAAATTGATCATCCATGACTCCAACTTCAAACAAACCCCTTTCGCCTCTCCGTTCTACTGACTCCTGAGTCATGGGCATAGAAACTAGCTTCTTGCTACCTAAGCCTTTTACTAATACAGATCTGTCTGGAAGCTATTCTTTTTTATCTACTAAATCAGACCGAATCAACGAAATTGTGGCACCTGTATCAAGAATTGCTGTTGCCCTACTCATATTGACTCCCTAGTGAAATTATTCATCTCATCACAATTAGTGATCATGAATCTACATTTGTGGGCATCTGTCTCTGCTTTAACTGCAGGGGATTTTTCATACCGGGGTTCAGGTTTCTCCTCTTGGGGCTGGTTTCTATAAAGACATTCAGTCTTGATATGTCCCCTCCTCCCACAACCATAACAGAGCACCTCACTCTCTGATTTTTTAAAAAAATAATATGGTTTTTGAAACGTTTTTTTCCATTCGTTGCTTTTATTCACTGTTTCTTAGTGTATGTTGGGTAATTGGGTCTTCTGTTTACCTCAGATTTGGTCCGACAAGGGGACTCTCCTCTATTTAAAACCAATTGATGAGCAATCTCTGCCGCGTTCATAACAGTTTCTGGGGCCAAGTCTAAACTCACCAGCTCCATAACTTTCTGAACGGAATCAGCTTTTGCCTCTTCAACCCATTTCCTCATGAGCTGTAATAATTGTGAGGCACACTCAATGTAGGATTTTCCAGGTTTGGGTTGTAAAGTTCTGAACCTCTTTCTGAAAAATTTTGGTTCCATACGGAATCTCTTATACACTGCCTGTTTAAAGGTTTCATAAGAATCTGCCATTTCCTCAGGTAAACCATTACAGATCTCTGCCAGGTCTCCCCTGACAAGACTGGGTATAAATTTCATGAAATCTTCCTCAACCACCCACCATCTTTTAGATGCTCTTTCAAAATTTGAGAGAAATATATAGGGATCTTCCTCTAAAGAATATTTGGCAAAACCTACCTCACAGGGTTGTCTAACCTACCTCACAGGATTGTTGTGAGCATCTTACATGTTTGTCGTTTGGCACAACTAAATTAACAATTTAGTTTGACTCAGTTTTGGTTTTAGCAGTAAAATAACTCAGTATTTTATTATGCCATGTTCAGTAACAACATAATCTAATTCTCAAATTTTCATTCTGAATTCAAGCTTTTTCAATCAAACATTAGTAAAAAGGCAACCAGATGTTATTGTATGCTAAAATCGCTTTATCTTAAGAAGAGATTATTTCTGCTTTACCACTGGACCTGGGATTAATTCTTTAGTTGCTGTATAAATTCAGATCCATTGACTGTCTAGGCTTGATCTGCTGTACTCAAGGAGAGTTTTATGGACTTTGATCCTGAAAATGCTTTCCAGTAAGATTTCTATTATTCTCACCTTAAACTTTGCTTTCAAAAAAAGAGAGAGCTTCTCTCTGATATTCCTGTGTACATGAGGCAGACGCGGGTTTGTGGTGGTTAAGAAATGGTTAAAAGTGTCTGCAAACTGCTCTAATTGCAACTTGCCAAAAGCACAATAATTCTTGCTGACCTGCTGGAATGCAGGCAAAGGGGGCCCTTTGGTATCTGTAGATAACAAAGTGTTGGCTGGCCAGTACCTTCAAGGCCACATCTGGAAGGGAGTGAAAAATAGTTTGGCTGTATGGAGGGAGGAGGAGGGGGAAGATGCTTAATTATAGCTTAGTAGGTGATTGGTAATAAGTGTAAGATGACAGTGCTTATCAATGAGAATTGTATCCACAATATGTAAATTGCTATGTGTTTAAAAGCTGAAGCCTTTGGAATTTATTCCCTTGAGACTAATTGCTAGCAATAAAATCTGCTTCCTCTCAAACTGTTGGTGTCAATCTCTGTCTCAAGAACCCGGGGGATTTCTGCTACATACATGTAAAAAAACAGCTTTAAAATTAGCAGATGATTTGTGAATTCCATATGAAGCAACGGAAACACTTTTAGCCCATGAACATGTGTATAATATTTAGTATTGCAAAGAGTTTAGCAGAACACAAATATCAAAACTGCTTAGTTGTAGCAAGGTGATCCAGAAACATGAAAACAGGAAAATAGTTGGAAAGACTATTTGAATTTCAACTGCTTCAGTATGATTTTTATATTCTTTTAGTGCTCAGTAAGCTGACTTGAATGTAAATAATATTTTAGACACATTTAAATTTTAAATAACAAGCTTAGAACTTATTAAATGATTATAATTCTTTAATTAAAAAATTAAGCATCAAGGTTAAAAACTAAAACAGAAATTTAGATTTTACCATCCACAGAGTTTGCCAATCTTAAGGCACTGCACTGGCTGCTAATCTGTTTTCTGGTTACAACAAGGTGTTGGTTACTACCTTTAAAGCCCTCAGTGGCTTGGGCCCCAGGTAAAGTAGGGACCGCCCACTCTCAGCTGAATCTACCCACCTGACTAGATCAGTTGGGAAGGCTCTACTGTGTGTGCCAACACCTTTTGAGGCCTGTTTGTTGAGCACACAGGACAGGACCTTCTCGCTGATTGCCCCCAGGCTGTGGAACTTGCTCACAGCTAAGATCCACATGATTCCTTCTTTTCTCTCTAGGAGGAAAGAGAAGTCCACTCTGTTTATTTGGGCTTTGGGCCAATGAGTTGTTCCCTACGCTAAACTTTAAACTTATCTGTGTTTGTTTTATTTTTAGGTTGCTTTTACAGAAATTTTAAGAATTGTTTTTATCTTGTTAACTACCCTGGGGTCTTAGGACAAAGGGCAGTAGATAAATATAAAACAAACAAACAAACAAATAACATTTACTTCAGGAACTGAAATTTCATCCTAAACTTCAAACTTGAATTTTGAATAGGAATAGTTTTTGTATGGTAACCAAAGAGTTACTTTTGGGGTATGTTATAATCTAGCATAGGTTATACTGGGGAATGTTTAGTTAGGTGCTCTACAAATATAGATCTACTCAATATGGATCTGGCTTTAAAACCATTGTACTTGTGGAGGATTTTCAGCCCTGAAAATATGAGTACTTGAGCAAATCATTGTAATATCTTATGTCTGTTCTAGCAGTGATTATATCAATTAAATAAAGTAGTAATAAATATTTACAGTAATTTAACTGTTTGCAATGATTAGCCAATTTTATTTATATATTTTAAACCAATTTTACTATTGTAGTAATATCATTGATACAGAATGGATAAAATGACATCCTTTCTACAGTATATAAATATCTTATGATAAATATATTTGTTACCCTAACATTATTTAATAGAAATATGTGAAGTTATTTGTCATGAATAATATTTTTTTGAATGAAATAAAGTATCATTATTACTTTCTAGCAATTCAGAAAATGTTGGAACACTTCAGAAAATGTTGGTTTTTTAATGTTGCGAAGGTTCCATTTTTCATATTCTCATAAGATGAAATGGTGATTCATTTAGTATAGTGGCTAGTGAATTGGGCTTGAGGAAACCACAAATTTAAATTCTAATTCTGGGGTCAGAATATAGCTGTTACCTGTTTAGCTCCACAGAGTCCTAGCAGTGCAACAATATTCACATTATTTTGCTTTTTCACTGCCTGATGCTCAAAACAATGTGATATCAGGACATGGTGAATTCTATTAGAAGTTACAGAGAGGGGACTAGAAATGAAGCTGCATGTATTTCACATAATGCCATGCATTATGTGTTATGTCTAGTTTGGCCTTAAACTTTGAAGATCCCTTAGTGGCTACATCTTAATGCAGCCTACTGTACAGTAGGGGTGTGCAAGCCGGCTCAGTTTGAGCTGGGCTCAACGTCGAACTGTCAAACTGCTTGACAGGTTGAGGCTTGAACCAAAGTGGCCCCAGCCAGTCTGAGTTCAAACTGAACTGGGCCCGGTTTGAACTGAGCTGGTTCGGAACACTACTGGTAAAAGGGAATCTGGTGAGGATTCCCATTTACCAGTAAAGGGGCAGGTGGGCTTCCCTAAACCTAGAGGGGGAAGGAGTCATTTAGTACTTACAAATACTAGCAGCAGTGGCAACTGCGGGGTGGTGGTCAAGGCTCCTCTGGACCCTACCAGCCTCCCCTGAATAGCCCGGGTTGGTGGTCTGGTTCAGGCCTTCTCCAGCCCAGTTCAGGCTTCTGTGCATGCGTGGAGGCCATTTTAGTGACCTCCATGCATGTGTGGAGGCCATTTTAGTGACTTCCGTGTATGCATAGAGGCCATTTGAGTGAACTTTTTTATTGCATGATTTTCAAAAGAATGTGATATCAGGACATGATGAATGTCCTACAAATGGCCTCTGCACATGTGTGGATGTCTCTAAAATGGCCTCCAGATATGCTCAGAGGCCCAAATTGGTCCACCAACAGGCCGGGCTGCTCTGGGGGAGGCTGGAGGGGGTGTGGAGCCGCTGGCATCCCTTCCACATGCACCCCACTGCCACCACTGCTAGTACTTGTAAATACTAAATGACTCCCTTCCTACCCCCTCTAGGTTTAGGGAATCCCCCCTGCCCCTTTACTGGTAAAGAGGAATCCTCACCAGATTCCCCTTTACCGGTAGAGGTCCGAACCGATTCAAACTGGTACAGTGGTCAAACTGGACTGGATGTGGTTTGACTGGAGCCAAAACCGAATCAGGCTGGGTCGGTTTGCCAGTTCAGACCGAAAACTGGTTTTGTGCACATCCCTGCTGCGCAGGTTAAAATGCCATTCTGAGTTCTTTAATGAAAGGACAGAATTCAAATGTAACACCTAAATAATCCTTGGGCATCTACATTCAAGCAGATGACTGAATGCTTCAAACTCAGTCTGCATATGCCATGAATTGTGAAGGAGTGATAACCTTGGAAAAATATGGGTATAAGTAGCAAGAAATTGTGGCTATTTAACAATGGACTGCTGAGGAGATTAATGCCTTTGTGGACTAGGAAGCAAGGCAGATAGAGAGAAATATTAATTTTATTTATATATTTAATTAATTAATTAGAGCCTATTTTTATTTTTTACAAAAATCAAAGTGTCTTTCAAAACTATACATTGCAATAAAATAATTTTAAAATATAATGATAATGATAATGAATAATAATAAATAACAGTAGTCTGTTAAAGCAACAGCATTGTAGCAGTTAAAAGTGCCAGCAGAGATAAATAACTTTAAGCAAAAGAATAAAAAACCTTCCAAAACAGGAAGATCTTCACCATCAACTTACAAATGGCTACAGAGGGAGCCTTTCTGACCTTCTGGGGAGAGTCCACAATTGTGGTGCAGTCCCTGCAAAAGGCCTGACTCCACAGTCAGAGATGGCTATTAAGATGACTAAATCAATAGCACAGAGACTAGATCAATAGCTCAGGGACTGTGTCTGTGACCATATTCTGATATGGTAATCAGGTAACTTTGGAAGTGTATCTGGAGAATGCAGAATAGCAGACTGAAATTGCTTCTCACTAATGTGTATGGCCAACCATGAATTATACTGTGAATGAAATACTGGGAATATTTTATGGCATAATATTATTTATTTCATCATTTCAAATTCAATATTAGATTTCCTAGATTTAGTCCCAATGACTTTCTAAACACGTTATTTAAACATGTGTATGTACATTTGATTGGTAAATAATTATTTAATATATGTATACCTAGTTAAGTAACAGTTTAAAGTACATGTGCTTGTAGCTATTGCAGTTAACTTTGATAGCTGCCAAGGATTTCTACAAAATTCATCCTTAGATGGATAAATATACTAGGGATGTGAATGAAATGGATTTTGTATTTTGTTTTGAGCTCGAAATGAAATGCAAATGGTCGAAACATGTCATTGAAACACCAGTTAATCCAGCTGTTTCAACAAAAGAAAACTCAAAATGTTTCAAATGTTTTGGCCACACGAATCAGTGGGGAAACCCATAACACCCTATTGTTCCCCATAGTAGCTCCTAGGGACACCAAAGAAGCTTGGGTGTTTGGGCATGATGGGTGCTGCTTACCACCCACAAAAAAAAGGGGCAAGCGGGTGATTTTAAAACAAATTTCTAACCTTTCTCTCTCCAAGGCTGAGGCAGACATCTTTCCCATCTCTATGTGGAGATGCTGCCAGGGTTTGAGGATCTTCTACATGCAAATCTGTTAAAAATTGCCCACTTGCCCATTTCTTTTGTGGGTTGGGTGGTAGGTAGCACCCTTCATGCCCAACCACTCAACTCACTTTGGTGTTGCTAGGACCTACCTATGAGGAACAATAGGATGTTTTGAGTTTCCCCATTGTTCCCTGTGGCGGGAACAAGCTGCAGTCACAGAGTGCACAAACAGGTTTTTGCATTGCAATTTGCAATGCATTTTGCAACCCTGCCTTGAAAAACACTGCAGAAGCACACAGTAGAAGGGAATCTCTCCCTTCCAACCCAGAACACACATTTCAAACAGTCTAAAAATGGCCAAAAAAAGAATCACTGACCCAGAATCCACTACCTGCTACAGTACCTGTGCTGCAGTAACATCATTGGCACAAGTTACTGTTAGGGATGGGCCCGGACTGGTCCGGAGGCCATTGAAATAGCCTCCGGACCGGTCCGGACTGGTCCGGACCTGAGCGGTCCAGTCTGGGTGGGGGGGGGACATTTAAGAGCGACAGGAGGGTTTACTTACCCCTCCTGCCGCTTTCCCGCACTTTCGCCGTAATTCCAAGAGTAATTGGGGTGGCAGGATACCTCCCTGCCGCCCCTTCCCCGATGTTGCTGGGAAAACTCCCAGCAGTCTTTTGCGCGGCACGCGCACACATCACAGAGGTGCACACGTCTCTGTGACGTGTGCGCGTGCCGCGCAAAGGACTGCTGGGAGTTTTCCCAGCAACGTCGGGGAAGGGGCGGCAGGGAGGTATCCTGCCACCCCAATTACTCTTGGAATTACGGCGAAAGTGCGGGAAAGCGGTGGGAGGGGTAAGTAAACCCTCCCGCCGCTCTTAAAGGTACCCCCCCACCCCAGTGCCGGACCGCAGTTGGCGGTTCCGTGCACACCCCTAGTTACTGTCTCACACACAATTATGACTCCTTCCTTCCCAGCATTGCAACAGCTGCCACAGCAGCACCCTTAGCAGCAAGTGTAGCCATAAGCTCAACTAGAGCAACTTCAGCCACATTTTGACTGAGTACACTTTGCAATGCAGATTGCAGAGCAGACCAGAGCAGTGAATGAAGCACAAGTTAGTCTGAAGGCCAGATATGGAGCTCATCACAGCAATCACCAAGAAATATTACACACAGAGCTACTGTTGTCCATTTCTCACCACAACACTATTTCACAAACAAAACAAAACAAAACTCAAGGCAGGCAGGCACCAAAGTTCTGCCTTTTCAATCTGTGATCCAAAACCAGATAGTTATAGCAGCAATAGCCCAGTATATTATACTCAGTGCTGAGAAAACAAAAATAAAACCAAAACTTCCTTCCTTCCATTATGTTGTAGTCTCATCAAGAGAGGCACACTATAAGGGCTCTTTCTGCTTCCCGGTCCCTATATATTTCAAAATCCCCTCCTTTTGTGTTTCCTCCCTCCCTCCCCCTAGCCAATGGGGGCACAGTTCCCCATAACAACACTTTATTTGTATGATAACAAGCCAACCAAGAAGCAAGGAAATCGAAAGCCACTCAGAAGCCAGTGGCATAAAGCAAATTAGCAAGGGAAAAACGGACTTCCAAAATGGTACTCAAAATGTCATAACATTTCAACTCGAAATGGGGTTATTCTGTTTCAAGCTTGAAATGGGCCCTTTATTTGAAGGGTTTTTTGTTTTTGTTTCGAGTGCCAAACACTCAAAATGGCCCATTTCGAGTCAAAATGTTTCAATGTTGAAACTTACTGTACATCCCTAAAATATACTGTAGCTGATGCTGTGTTTATCAAGGAGACAATTATTTTTTGTATGAACATATGACTCTATATGAACACTTTTCAACATGTGTTGACATGTACATAATGTACATAATAGGATTTAGAGCCACTGGGAACCAAGCTACAGTAGACTTATATTGAAAAACACTATACTAAAATAATTATAAAAGTGCTAGAAGAGCAGTATTGTGTCTTGCACAAAACTACTTATATAGAGATACATTGTGGTTTTACCTTTTCAGGTGAGTTCATTCTCAAGTCATGATATTTGTTGTTCCCTTTTCCTAATTAATTAAAAGTAACCAGTCACAAGAAATGTGTTCTCCTATGAGAAGACACAGCGGTCCTATTCGGTAATAACTCCAAACCAGAGATAAATGTACCAGAAGTTTGTTTGTGATAAAAAGTGTGAATCCACAGTTTTTTTTACCCAGCCACAGTTCCATTTTCATTCTCAGAGCTGAATTTGAACCTCAATTTGTAGTGGGTTTTGCTGCTGAATCTGAGGTTAGAAAGCAGCATTGTGTCATCCAAATTCTTCTACCTCTATAACCTGGGTTTTGTGCACAAGGTCCTCCTCCACCATAGAGAGCAGCCCAGCTCAGAGCAGCCTAGAAATGCACCAGTTCTAGGGTAGCCACATTTCTCACTGGCTGCCTCTCAGAGCTGATGTCTCACCTTCTGCCATCTCCTTGCTCCTCTTACCACTCTCTGGCAACAGAGATACCATGTCCCTGCAGTTGCTACATTTAAAGGGATGGAATGGCATTGGAGAAAGTATGCTTTAAATTAAAGAAGGAAAATAGACACACGTGCAAGGTACCCTTTCATTGATGCAACACTCAATATAGACCCATTCTTGGGGCTCTCAGATCAATAAAGTGTAGTTTAGAATTATGTATTGGTTGAAGAATGGCCAATGAAATTATAAATTTGCCATGGAATTTAAAACATAGAGCTGAATACATTGGCTGGGATCCAGAAAAATATAGCACTAGTACTATGGGGGGAGGGATTTTTGCCAATTTACCCTTCCCCATGAAGCATACTGTGCCTCCTGAAAATATGTCCCCAAGGGTACAATTAGAAGAAGAGTCTCCTCTTCTCCTATCTAGCAAAGAGTTTCCTCTTCTCCATTCTTGCAAAAATCACTCCTTCCCATAGTGCCAGTGCTGCATTAGCCTGGATTTAAATAATTAATATTCCTCTACAAAGGTATCTAGAGGTCTGGAAAGTAGCAAATGAAATACTGATTTTCAAAAAGGGATCCAGGTGCGATCTGGGAAATTACAGGCCGGATAGATTAACATCCATTCCAGGCAAATTGATGGAAAGTATCCTCAAGGAAAAAATTGTTAAGCACATAGAACAACAGGCCCTGCTGGGAGAGAACCAGCATGGCTTCTGCAAAGGGAAATCTTGCCTCACAGACCTTTTGGAGTTCTTTGAGAGAGTAAGCAAGTGTGTGGATAAAAGGTGATCCAGTTGACATAGTATACCTGGACTTCCAAAAAGCTTTTGGCAAAGTCCCTCATCAAAGAAACCTGAGAAAACTTAGCAGTCATGGAATAAGGGGACAAGTACATGCGTGGATTGGTAACTGGTTGAAGGACAGGAAACAGAGGGTAGGTATTAATGGAGAGTTTTCACAATGGAGGGAAGTAAGAAGTGGGGTCCCCCAGGGATCTGTATTTGGACAAGTGCTTTTTAATGTATTCATAAATGATTTAGATGTAGGGGTAAGCAGCGAGGTGGCCAAATTTGAAGACGATACCAAAATCTTTTGGGCAGTGAAATCGAAAACAGATTGTGAGGAGCTCCAAAAGGATCTCTCCAGACTGGGTGAGTGGGCAACAAAATGGCAAATGTGGTTTAATGTTGGGAGGTGTAGTGATGCACTTTGGGAGGGAAAACCCCAAATTCAAGTATACATTGATAGGATATGAGCTGTCAGTGACTGACCATGAGAGGGATCTTGGGGTCATGGTGGACAGCTTGTTGAAAGTGTCGACTCAATGTGCAGCAGCTGTGAAAAAGGCCAGTTCAATGGTAGGGATCATTAGGAAGGGGATTGAAAATAAAACTGCTAATATGATAATGCCCTTATACAAAACTATAGTGTGGCCACACCTGGAGTACTGTGTACAATTCTGGTCACCACATCTAAGGAAGGACATTGTAGAACTGGAAAAGGTTCAGAAGAGGGCAACCAAGGTAATCATGGGCCTAGAGCACCTTTCTTATGAGGCAAGGCTACAACACCTGGGGCTATTTAGTTTAGAAAAAAGACGACTGTGGGGAGACATGATAGAGGTCTATAAAATCATGCATGGTGTGGAGAAAGTTGATAGAGAGGAATTCTTCTCCCTCTCCCATAACACTAGAACCAGGGGTCATCCCATGAAATTGATTTTCAGTAAATTTAGGACCAACAAATGGAAGTACTTTTTCACACAACGCATAATCAACTTGTGGAATTCTCTGCCACAAGATGTGGTGATAGCCAACAACTTGGAAGGCTTTAAGAGGGGTTTGGATAACTTTGTGGAGGAGACTTCTATCACCAGCTACTAGTTGGAGGGCCATAGGCCACCTCCAACCTTAAAGACAGGATACCTCTGAGTACCAGTTGCAGGGACGTAACAGCAGGAGAGAGGGCATGCCCTCAAGTCCTGCCTGTAGGCTTCCAGTGGCATCTAGTGGGCCACTGTGTGAAACAGGATGCTGGACTAGATGGGCCTTGGGCCTGATCCAGCAGGGCTGTTCTTATGTTCTTATATATGTGGTAGATCAGTGAGGTAAGGTGAAGGGTTGGGATAAAAAACAACAACCACCACTCTCTGGTAAAACCATTCAAGATTTGGTTATCACCTGTGGCATTAATCTAGGAGATTGTTCTCATGACCATCCCAACCCTGGTATGGCAGTGCTAGCCCTGGTAGGGCTGGTTGCGAGAACTGCCAGGATAGCTCCTGATCCTGGCACTCCTCCACAGGGTTTGAATCCTGGCTAAAAGTGAGGTAGGAGGATGCATGTGTGCCTCCTACCCTACTTCCCAGTCCTGTGGGTGAGCAGGCTGCTGGCAGATCTTACTGGGCTCTCATGTCCGTAGAGCTGGGGTACGGAGTGACCCAGCAGCATGGAATTAACCCAGTGCACCATACTTTTCACATGGTGCATTTTAGGATTCCTGTAGGCCTGACCTTTTCCCCCTCAGCTCCCAATTTCTGTCAAGTTTGTTGCAGCACTGATCATGTGGGCATACAACATGGCAGAGCCCAGGAGCAACTTGGGTCATGTAGGCACCTGCCTTCCCCCCAGCCTTCTGTAGCCCCAGCTGTCATGTAAACAACTTTTAGGTATGTTAAATTAACCTTTGTTAATATAAACCATGGTTCCATTTGATGTCTGAACCCACACTATGGGTTGATCCTGGTCTGTTTGAACTAACCCTGGTTAAAGGGTTAACTGCCCTTTGAGGTCATCTGGAGAGCTCCGTCTCCAGTTGCCCCCAGCTTGGCTGGTGGCCACATGGGGCCGGGCCTTCTCGGTTGCTGCCCCAGGACTGTGGAATGCGCTCCCTACTGAAATACAATCCTCGCCATTTCTGTCAACTTTTAAAAAGCATTTGAAAACCCATCTCTTCACCCAAGCCTTTTCAGCATTTTAAATTTTTAGGTTTTAATCTTTGGTTGATTTTTAAATTGTTAAATCGTTTTAAGTTTTTGCATATGTTTTAACTTGTTTTATGCTATTATTAACCTCCCAGAGATTAAAGTTCGGGGCGGTACAAATACAAGTTTAGGGTAGTACAAAGTACAAATTTGAGAAAGAAAGAAAGAAAGAAAGAAAGAAAGAAAGAAAGAAAGAAAGAAAGAAAGAAAGAAAGAAAGCACAGTTTTCTGTTTCCTGAGTACTTACCTAATGGGAAACTGCAGTTCATTCAAAAATTAAAGTGGAAGCTTTCATGTACTTTCTCATGAAAGAGGAGGGTGGGGGATTGTGGAAACTGGAAGATTGCCACAGCTCATTAATGATTTAGATTGTTGTCTGAACCAGAAAATCAAATATCATTACATGTCAGGCAGCAGGGCTGAGATCTTGAAGATCGTATTCCAATCAGAGCAGGTAGTACTGGGTCAGGAGCAACTTTGGTCTGATTACTAGTTTAGGAGATAAAGGTTCCTTGACTAAGATGTCCTTATTTTCCTTTAGGTAAAATGATTTATCTTTTCCTCTGGAAATCAAGTAGCACATATTTTGCTTGTAAATCTAACTGGAATATTTTTTTAATAAATCACTAAGGTGAATGTTTGTTTGTATAATGTCCATATATCCTCTTCTGTTTATTATTCTTTAATTAAAACAAGGAAAACATCAATTAAAAAGATTTCATAAATATAATAGACTGGATTAAAAGACTAGAGGATTATATAATCAGATCTAATTACCTGCTCATAAGAATTGTGTGTTTTTAACAATGCTTCCTTCTAGGAAAAACAAGAGATTACGTAATGTTATTATGCAGGCACAATAGTTTCTGCATAGTTAAGGTGAGGAGTAAAATACCTATTTGGCTGCTGCATGCATTATTTTGTTTGAAAATTCTAGAGACTACTACTTGTGGCTAACATTCAGAACAAGGAAGCTCTGGAGCAACGAGAGAGTGAACTGAAGTGGTGCAGTGGGGAAGTGGCAATTTTTAATGTGTTCCTTTCCCCAGGGAATCCTCTATACCATCTGAAAATATTCCTTGATGGTTGCATGCAGCCTCCTGGGGAAGGGGAGGGCCTAAAAAAATCCTACTTCGCCACTGCACCAATGCAGTCAGTTGGGAAGTTCTGTTAGGCTGCTCTCTTGCTGCACCTGCAGTTGCTTGCTCAGAATGTCAGCCACTGCCTTTTTCATTTGGAAAATCTAAGTGGAATCAGATGCTGTATTATCTCCCCCTACTAAAGGATGAAAAGAAACAGAATAGGCCACTTTTCTTTGAGGAAGGAATATTACTTTATTTCAGCGTGGGAATGGGTCTCCGGTTTTTCTATAGTAATATCTTCATTTTCTTCATAATATAGTTCGGAGATAAACTCTGAACAAACTAGGACAGCATGTGACTTAATACATTTTCTGGTTTCTGCGTTAGGGACTCTCTGTTGTCTTGCTCCAGAAAAATCCCTCTGGCTTATACACAGAGACCCCCGCTCAAAAGTGCTTCTTCCCTTCACTTCCACAGTGGAGATATCTCCATGCACACATTCCATTATATGGATATCACTGGCGTATCTATTAACATGATTGTGCAAGTCTCCTGAACAGCACTGAGTATTAACCATTTGTGCTGGCATATTTATTTATTTATTTATTTATTTTTACACTTTTATACCACCCCAGACTTGTGTCTCTGGGCGGTTCACAATGATAAAACAGTTAAAAACACATAAAAACAATTAAAAACCAACAATTTAAAAATCAATCACAGAATTAAAAATCTATACATTATCAAGAAGCTGAAAAAGCCTGAGTAAAAAGATGGGTTTTTAAATATTTTTTTAAAATTGTCAGAGATGGGGAGGATCATATCTCAATAGGGAGTGCATTCCATAGTCCCGGGGCAGCAACTGAGAAGACCCGTCTTCGTGTGGCCACCAGACGAACTGGCGGCAACTGGAGACGGACCTCCACGGATGACCGCAATGGACGGTGGCGCTCATAATGAAGAAGACATTCTCTCAAATACCCAGGCAACAATCTCCAATCGACACCATCTTGAATCTGTCTGAGAGGTAGGAGAGGAACCACTGTAAAACAGTGTCTCCCACCCCCAACACCCTCAGACATTCCAGAAGGATACTATGGTCGATAGTATCGAAAACCGCCGAGAGATCCAAAAGGACCAACAGAGTCACACTTCCTCTGTCACTTCCCAATTGGAGATCATCCATCAGGCTGCCCGAGGCAGTCTCCATCCCATAGCCCGCCCAAAACCCAGTTTGAAATGGGATTAGATGATCAGTTTCCTCCAAGACTGCCTGGAGCTGAGAGGCCTCCACCGTCTCAATTATCTTGCCCAGCCATGGGTGGTTGGAAACAGGCCTATAATTGCTCAACTCTGAGGGATCTAACACAGGCTTCTTTAGAAGAGGTCTAATAATTGCCTGCTTAAGACAAGGAGGCATCCTGCCCTCCCTCAGAGAGGCATTTATGATTTACACCAGGATGCCTACAACAGCCTCCAGCTAGATAGAAGAAGCCATGTTGGGCAGGGATCAAGAAAACAAGTGGTAGGCCTCACCGCTCCAAGCAGCTTGTCCACATCCTCAGGAGTCACAAACTGAAACTGATCCAGTCGAATCGCTAAAGAGGAATTGTCAGACACCTCCAGTTCAGATATCAAATTAATTGTGGAGTCTCCATCTAAATCGGCCTGAATCTGAGAGATTTTATCTGCAAAAAATTCTTTAAACACATCACAGTGGGTTACTGATGACTCCAAATTCTGGTTCAAGGGAAGAGGGACAGATACTAGTCCCCTCACAACCCCGAACAACTCCGCTGGACGTGAACTCACAGAGGCAATACGGGCAGAACTGAACCGCTTCTTTGCCACACATATCGCCTGAGCATAGATCTTTAAAGGCGCTCTATGTCGTATTGTGTCGGATTCGAGTTGAGTCTCCACTCGTGCTCCAGTCGCCTACCTTGCTGCTTCAGCCCCCATAGATCTTCCGTATACCAGGGGGCCAGTTTTCAAGCGGGTCGGAGGGGATGCTTAGGAGCAATCATGTCTACTGCCCTGATGAGCAAGTTCCAGTTCCCAAACAGGGTATCAACAGGATCACCGGCAAAGCCAACATTAAATCCCTCCAAGGGATTTGCCTGGAATGGGAAAGTGTCACTATATTAATGCTACAATACAAGTACTAGTATCTGCAATTTTGCTTCACATATACTTTCTCAAAAGTAATTATTGCTGCAGTGTGATATGGATGAGTATTAGTGTCTTCAGATTGTGTGTGTTTGTATGAGGCTTCCCTAGGCTAGTAAACCTTTAGCCAGGGACACTGGTGGGCCTGGACCTGGGGGCCCAAGTTCATGTGCCCACTCTCCTAGAGCACCCCGTGACATTCCCTAAGAGAAAAGAGGGCCCCTTTTATATTCCCAGAATGGCAATGCCTAGAGTTCTGAAATTTGGCACAGATGTAGGACAAGTTATCAGGACACTGTGTTTGGGGTTTGATGCAGATTGATCATCCCATTGATGAAATGTTAGATCATTCTTAAATGCTGATCCAGCATCTGCAGGGTCCTCTCACTATGGAAAGGCGATTGGGTCCCCTATCCAATAATAACAGATTTAGAGCATGGTTCAGTCATGAATATGTTCTAGCTAGGATACAGCTGGTTAAAGAATTTAACTTATTTAGAGCAGGGATCCCATCAACATCTTTTCAATCGGTGATGGCCCTGAAAAAAACAATACAGAAATCTGATTCACCATGAGAAAAAACTGGCAATGAAACAGCTGCTGATTCAGGTATCTAGGCCTGAAAATTCATTTCGATTTGGGCCGCTAGTCAGAGGGAGAATAATCCCCCGAACAGCCCAAGATTATTACCTGATCCCACCTGGAATATGAAAATCCCATTTTTGTGCCCACTTTATGGCTGCTGCAGATAATCCCAATGTGCTAGATGATAGGGTAGATCTTCCCATCCCAGAATGGCCCCCTGTTACTCCTGGGGAGATTAATGAACCGGTTGGGCAACAAAGTTCTGGGAACGTGCCCGGCGGTGAGTTTGTTCCCATTAAACTAATCAAGTCTAATCTGGCATGGTGGGCTTCAGTTTTAGCATCACTCTTTACATCTATTAATCAGATTGCATGTATACCTCACGATTGGGGTTTGCCTATAGTTATCCCAGTCTTTAAGAAAGGAAACAAAACTGATCCAGCTAATTATAGACCAATTAGTCTTATCTCTGTAATTGATAAACTTTATGTTAGATACTTATATCAGACTCTCCTTGTTTGGTTTGACCAAGAAAGTGTGCTGGCGGATGAGAGGGCAGGCTTTAGACCTGGACGATCTACTCTTGGTCCTGAGGCACTTAATTAATAAGTACAAGAACTAGCCAAGGAGTGTACTCTGTGCCACTGTTGTTGACTTTAAGGAAGCCTTTGATCACATCTCCCGTGATAATTATGGGTGAAACTATCAAACTCTTCAATCAGAGATTACTTTTGTTAATAAAAAGTCTTCACAAGGGCTCCCATTTACTGTAAGAGTATGTTGCAACCCACAGGGCCATTTAACAAGCCCAGTTAGTGTGTGTGGTGGGAGGGGAGTTAGACAGGGTTGCATATTAGCTCCAATAATTCTTATATCAATGACATGGTGGATAGACTCTCTAATCTGGAATTTCATCCACCAAAATTGGGCAATAGACATGTAGCCATCTCCTCTGTACAGATGATGCTGTGCTCCTGCCATGGTCTCTGGTGGGGATGAGGAAAATGTTGAGAGCTCTGGCTGATTATTGTCATGAAAACTTGCTTTCCATCAACCACCAGAAGACAAAAGTCATAATGTTTGCCAGGAAACTCATTATTCATAAATGGCAAATTAATGCAGTTAGTGTAGCCTAGACAACACAATGTAAATACTTGGGAGTCATTTTTAAGGCATCAGGTAGCTGGAAAGAGCAAACTTCTCAAAGAGCAAACTCTGTGTAAACCGCCCTGAGCCATTTTTGGAAGGGTGGTATAGAAATTGAATGAATGAATGAATGAACAAACAAACTAATTACACCGTTACAAATGCTCAGAGATCAACTACCGTGATTTTGAGATTCTTTTTCTCTTCTGGGGATAGATATGTCCCATTTGTCATTAAGATCTTTCAAACCAAGGTTATTCCACAGCTTCTTCACAGCTCTCAGATCTGTATATATAGTGATTTCCATCCACTTGTGAGAGTCCAGTCTAAATTCCTTAGGGCTATCCTTTCAACTCCCTGCTGTTTGTCAAATGCTAAGCAGCATTTCGAAGCTGGCTTGTTATGCTTGGAGTCCTGTGCGCTGGACCTATATTTTCAATATTTGGTTGAAATTGATTTATTTCCCTTCTGATCTAGCTCTCCTAATTTTTAAGGACAAATATCCCTCTGATTGGAGGCACCTAATTACTGAAAAGCTAAAATCATATGGGTTGTCAATGGAATATCTTCTTCCTCTGGGCTATGATAATGCTGAGGTGATCCTTAAGCAGCATATTATTAGTATGAAACACCAGCCAGACTTAAGCCAGGCACCAAGCTTACAAGACTTTGAGCTACCAAGCCCTTGCAAAAACCAGCTAAATACCTGTATGATCTGATACTGTATATCCAGCAAACAGAAGAGCCCTGACATTGACTCTTCTGTGCTACCCTCTGTGGTAGCATAGGGCAGGTTTAGGAGAGTTCCCTATTTAGAGAAACTGTTTTCTTTTGGAAATGGAGATAGTGAGACAGTTATCCATGTCCTTCTGTATTGTTTCTTCTATTGTGAGCTGTGTTCTAAATATATTGCTTCTTTCATTATTAGATACCCTGATAATTCAGATGAATTTTATATAAACTTATTTCTTTCTAATAAATACACTGATGCCTCGCACACAGTAGCCAAATTCTGTATGGCTGCAATTAAGATCTGCCTATGATGTATCAGAAATTGTCAGTTTTAATTGTCTCCCCCTTCCCCCCTTTTCTTTCTTTCTAATTCTGTTTTACCCTATACTATTTTATATCAATTTTATGTAATAGATTCCACATGTATATATGGAACCTGCTAACCTGTTGGTTAGCAGGCCTCTGTGTATTGATTTTGGAGCATATTGGTCAATGCATTGATTTTTAATGATTTTTTGATTTTTTAAAAACAAACAAACAAAGAAGTAATATAAGTGACTTGGACCATCATTCTACCCCCATGTGAAGGATTATGCCCTTTGTCTTCATTAAAAAGTGCAACATGCTCCCACTTTTTGCCTATCCTTTTACATTTCCAGAATGGCAGGGCTTCGAGTTCTGAAATTGGGCACACATGTAGCCCAAGATGGCAGGAGACTGTTTATTTCATCAAAATCAGTCAGTTCTGTGATTTTTAATAAAATCACAATAAATTAATAAATTTCAAACTTTTGCTTTAAAACTGCCAGAAAGTTAGCTCTGTCCATAGATTACTTCACACCTAGTGAAAGTGGAACTGTTATATCTGAATAAACAAATCTTTTGTTTTTACAGATGTACTATGCTTAAGGTGGTTTGTGATCTGAAAGATCTGCATGAGAAATGTGACACAAGGGGCATGTGTTTTGGTTTTAGTTTATTTTCCTTACAAATACAATTATATGTCCAAGTTGGTTTTATGTTTTAACTGTGGAGCAAGGGACACGTGTTGTGTCCCAGTTAGTTTGGAATGGTCAAGAAGCTGTGTGAATCCACAGGGTCTTGTGTAGCCCTCCCCCCCCCGCTTTTTTTTTTTTTTGCAAATGCACTCTGGCCCAGATCTGTGGCTTTATGTGGATGATCAAGAAGATGTATGGATCCTTTTGGGGTTGTGTAGTCTCCTCCCCCCCCCACACACACTTTCCCAAATGCACTCAGGCCAAGAGCTGTGGTTTTGTGGTGAAATGTATATATATATGGAAAGGATGCTTATTTTTCAAGGACCTTCACCCCGACCCTTGGGTAGGCTCATTAGGTCCAGGGACAAAATTGCCTAGCTGCACCTCTCTTTGTAGCTGACATGAGATTAGTTAGAAGTGGCAATGACACTCCAGCTGATCCTTTTAGCCCTAAATTGCATACTTTAGGATCAAATCACAAATGTAATTTGTGTGTAATATTTGTTTTTAAGAATTTGGGATTTTAACCAGGAGTAAGAAAGACTGCTAAGAATATCAGTATCAAAAATATCTGATTCTGATTGGATGCATTTTTTGGTAACAAAGATAAAAATGACAATTATTAATATGTATTCATATTCAACAGGGATTTTGTATTTCCTGTGTGAAAAGTTAGATTTGGATTGTTTCAAATGTGGATTTATTGGGGTGATTTTGTTTTGTATTTTTCCATAGCTTAGCATCCAAATGATGCTGAACTGTGGAAGAAGCTTAATTGGTTTGATAATAAAAACTTGAATAATTTAGAATACAGTTCTCAGTGTACATAAAGTGAACTTCCAGTAAATATCTGTTAAAAATACATTAACATGCAGACAAGATAAACTCCCAGGTCATTAACTGGGTAGGCTTTTGTGTATATAGCAGAAAACGTCTGTCCTTGATTTCAAAAAGATATATTCTAGTGAAACTGGTGTGTGATGCTTCCTTTGATTATCATGATTCATTCATTCATTCATTCATTCAATGCCAAAAAATGTAGATAAAGCTGCAAGGTATATAACACTCACAGCTATAGCTGCAGCATACTGTAGTTTGTATTTGGGATTATGCAGGTGTTTGCTCATTGAGATCAAAAGACCACACATGGAGTCCTAATTCATGCGGTTGTTGGTCCAAACAGGAGTCTCAGCCTGGAGAGTATTGCAGTTTGTTACTGCCTCTTCCAGAAGCATCCTTCATAGCTAGACAAGACATTATTGAAACTAGTATATTGCTCAGTGATTTACCAAAAGGCCTATTGGCTTCAACTTGCGTCCATGCGGTCCATAATACGTAGCAGGGAGAAAGGAGAAAGTCAGTATGTTTGTCAGTAAACTCAGTAAGAGTCAGTAGATTCAGAGAAACAAGGAGAAAGACAGAACACGTATCACATTGGCACTTTCCCTGATTTTCCAAAGGCACTGTTAACAACATACTGACAAAATTAAAATTCCCCATGTCTCAGTGATTTAGCAACCCTTGCAGTTAAAGCCATTGATAAAAATGCAAAAATTCCACCTTACCTTGATTATGAGAAAAGTATGTACGCAAGTAGTTGTAGAAATTGATGTGCTATGATGGACTAATAGGAAGATGTAGGGGACTTTCCTACCAGAAAAGTCCATTTCACAAGTGTCAGTGTAAGATTGTCCCATTGATTTCCAGTGAGCCTAAGTGTGGGGGCATCTACCCTACTCTATTATCCAGTCAAGACTGGCGTTGGAGTGTCCATTGTAAGAACCCCAATAGATGTGTGTCTCATTGCTTCAGGGAAGCCGCAAACGTTTGTTTGTTTGCTTGTTTATCATATTTTTATACCGCTTGATCTCTACTACATCTCTAGAGATCTAGGGATCTTTTGTACTTCTCTAGGTGGTGTACAAAATTTAGAATAATATTTAAAAATGAACAAAGATTGAAATACACAAAACAATAAAAACAGTAGCATAAAACAAACACAAAAACGGTAGCATAAAACAATTATTAAAACAAATTATTAAAATAAATTCTAATTAAATGCCTGTGAGAACAGGTGAGTCTTGAGGGACTTCCTGAAACCAAATAGAGAAGGAGATGCTCTTATTTCAGCAGGCAGAATATTCCAAAGCCCCGGAGCAGCCACAGAGAAAGCCTGGTTCCAGGTTGCCACCAAACGAGCTGGTGGCAACCGTAACCAGATTTTTCCAGAAGATCATGACAAGTGGCAGGGTTCATGACAAGGAGGCGCTCTTTTAAATACCCTGGACCCAAGCCATTAAGGGCTTTATAGGTAATAACCAGCACTTTGTATTTTACCCGGAAACATTTTGGCAGCCAGTGCAGTTCTTTTAAAACTGGTGTTATGTGAACACTTTGTGTTGACCCAGAGACCAATCTGACTGTCACATTAGGTACCAATTGTAATTTCTGGATTATGTACAAAGGCAGTCCCACGTAGAGCATATTACAGTAGTCAAGCCTGGAGGTTACCAGCATACGTACCACTATTTTAAGGTCATTCACCTCCAGAAGTGGACATAGCTGACATATCAGCTGATAAAAAGTGGCTTTCTTTCTGTGGCTGATAAAAAGCATTCCTGGTCACTTCCTCAGCCTGAGAAACCAGTGAGAGTTTTGGGTCCAGGAGTACTCCCAAGCTACATACTTGATCTTTCAGGGGGAATGCAGCCCCATGCAGAACAGGCAGATCTAAACCAACTTCAGTTTGTTATCCCTCATCCAGCCCATTACCACCTCCAGGCAGGCATTTAGAGATGAGTGCCCAATTGGTGGAAGCTACCACCCAAATTTCAAAGAAATTGGGCGGAGGGGTGATTTTTTAAAAAGTTTGCATGTCTTTAATATTTTCCCCAGAGGGAATAATAGGTATTTCAGCAGCCTTATAGCTCCATGTGGGGGGCACCAGGGTAGCCAAGAGCGGGTTGTGGTGGGTAATAGTGCCCAATGGTTGCAAGGAAGCTACCGCCCAGATTTCAAAGAAATTGGGCTGAGGGGTGATTTTAAACAATTTTTTTAAAGCTGTTATGTCTTTGCGGCAGATTCAGGGCAGAAAGGGGTTTTGAGCGCAGAAGAGTGGGTCAGGTGGTAGTGCCCAATGGGTGCCTGCTACCACACAGATTTCAAATACATTGGTGAAAGGAGTGATTTTTATTTATTTGTTCTGAAGTTTGCGCGTCTTTAAGCTCCCCCCCCCATGGGGAGTAATGGGGATTTTAGCAGCTCCATAACCCCACTTGGGGCTCATATTTGTTCATTTATAATCTTCTTTGGTGCAAAATGGTGAATGAACTTAGAAAGAATCCACTCTCATTTCCTACCAGAGAATCTACTCAGAACACTTAGGACATTGACAACAACAATACCCAGTAGGGGTGTGCACGGAACCATGGAGCTGCAATCTGGCACTGGGGTGGGGGGTTCCTTTAAGGGCAGGGGAGGGTTTACTTACCCCTCCCGCGCTTTCCAACTCCGGCGGCCGTATTTCTTTTAGCAATGGGGCGGCAGGATACCTCCCTGCCGCCCCTTGCCCCATTTGGCTGCGAGTGCACCCTTATTTCTTTTAGCAATCAGCGTTGCTAAACACCGTTGGCTCTCGGATCCCCCGCCACACGTGTTCTCGAGATGTCGGAGGCTGCCTGCTGTGGCTGGATAAATGAGGGATTCTGTCAAATCTCCCTGCTGCCCGCTCCCCAAAGTTGCTGCAAAAGGCTTTAAGAAGGCTTCCGTCGGGGAGGGGGCGGCAGGCAAAATGCTTCTTAAAGCCTTTTGCAGCTACGTTCAGGGAGGGGGCGGGAGGCAAAAGGCTTCTTAAAGGGATAAGTAAACCCTCCCCCGCCCTTAAAGAAACCCCCCACCCCAAACCATCCAAACCTGAACCTCCAATGTCCGGACTGGTCTGGAGGCCTGTAGAATGGCCTCTGGACCGGTCCGGGCACATCACTAAAACCCAGTGACCCATGGACTTGCCTTTCGGGTGTGGTTGGTTCCCTATGTGCACTACACCACAACCTTCTCTGGGCCATGCTGGTGCCCCCCAAGTGTAGTTATGGGGCTGCTGAAATTCCTCATCATTCCCTATAGGGAAAAAGCTTAAAGACACACAAAACTTTTTAAAAAATTAAAATCACTCCTTTCACCAATTTCTTTGAAATCTGGGTGGTAGCAGACACCCATTGGGGCATACCACCCGGCCCACTCTTCTGCCTTGGAACCCCTTTTCTGCCCCAAATCTGCCACAAAGACGTGCCAACTTCAATTAAAAAAACAAACACCACCCCTTTGCCTAATTTCTTTGAAATCTAGGTGGTGGCTTCTTCCCATTGGGCACTACTATCCAAACCACTTTGCCACAAAATGAAGGTCTGAATCTCCGAATTTTTTGGGTCGAAATCAGGTGATTTGTTTTGTATCTGAATCTGGGGAATTGAGCACAGGGGTGATTTGTTCTGTCTACAAATAACCCGAATCAGCTAGATTCAGGTACAAATTGTTTTGCACCCAAATCAAATCACACAACTCTAATCTGAGGAGAGCTTATCTTGTTAATTGCTGTCCATACAATTTAATTGCTTGTTAACACTGTGCATACATTCATTTCTGTAGAATAAACACATGGAGGAGGGAAGCAGGATTTTGCCCACTGGTTCCACCACTCGAAATAGCAAGCATGCATCCAAACCTGTGAATAGAGTCTGTGTGCACAAGTTGTATATGTTAGGCACTGTTATGCATAAATGTTGTGCATGTATAGGTTCTAGAGATGGGGCTAGACATATTCCTCCTCACCGCTCCATGTGTCCATTCTATATATCTTTATTTATTTGATTGATTGATTGATTGATTTTTATACCCCCCTTCCAAATTTGACTCAGGGCACTTTACATTAAAACAACACTAAAATCAATTAACCGTTAAAATAAAAAAATATAAGAACTACATAAAACCATTATTAAAACAATTAAAACAGTTTTCAAAACCCTGGAAGATGAGGCCAAACCTTTACAATTTAAAAACGGTTTAAAACCCTAGAAGGCCAGTCCAAACAGATAGGTCTTAAGGGCTCTCCTGAAGGCCAATATTGAACTCAGGTTGCGGATTTCTTCCGGGAGTGCCTTCCACAGCGCAGGAGTAGCCACAGAGAAGGCCTGCCTCTGAGTCCCACCAGACGTGTTGGTGGACACTGAAGACGGACCTCTTCAGATGACCTTAATGTGCGGTGGGGATTGTACCGAAGAAGATGTTTTATAAGATAACTCAGACCTAAGCCATCATGATGAGAGATTATTCCTTAAAAGGACATGTTCGGCAATACTTAGTCCCTTTTTATTTCAATGGGACTAACTTTGAGTAATTTTCCCTCATGCCAGCCAATGAATATATGAACAGTCCTACTGTTGTGTTTTGGGGATCTCAAGTTTTCATATGAGTGTTTAGTAACTGCTGTGTGTGTTTTAATTTCATTGTATCACATTACACAGCTAGGATGTTTGAGGATATGTGTCATAATATGCACTTGTTTAATATATGTCAACTTATTTTTTAGGGAGTTGTCCATTCTAATTTCATGCCTGCAGATAAATTTAAGTCCATTGGACTGTTTTAAAGTGATCTCAGTCCCAAATCACAGAAAATCCAAGTAGACAGGATGCTCATTGAATTCTGAAACACTCTCACTACTCCAAATATTTTTTAGGATAGAGCTATTCATCTATTAAGTTATTATAAAACAGACATCATGTTCAGAAACATGGATTCCCAAGTATATATCATGACAGACGGTTCAGACACAAATCCATTTTTGTACACTACATCTCCCTCTGAGAACTCTCCAAACAGAATCCATCTAGTTGTCAGGAAACCTGTTACTTTCTCTTTTCAAGTAAACGAAGCCATATGGTTTATTCAGCTCCAAGTCAAATTTTATTTAGCAATGAATACTACTCTTCAGGAGGGAAAATAAACATACTTCTCTAAAATCACCATTGTGGTTCCCACTTGTTTAAGGTTATGTGCTCAGATCCATCCATCTAAAAGAGGGGAAATATAGATGCATCAAAATAAGTAACTGCTTCAATCTCAGAACTGCTTTAAAGAATGGCATATCTAGTTAAGAGACAATTCAACCCAGAATAGTGTTAAAATAAATTGTATTTTGACTTTCGGTCAACATCCGGACTAATGAAGCACTTTTGCAGCAAATATGCAGCATGTGCTATGCGGGAGGGACTATTTTAGTTGATGTCCCTATGTAGCAGATTGTGAAGCTCTTCTCATGATCAGTGAGAAGAGCTTTGGGGCTAACTGCAGGGAGAGCAGGCTTAGCCCGCTCTCCCCTCAGATGAGCAGCCACTCGTAGCTGGGCGGCCAGTTTGGCCGCCCACACAACTGCTGGCTCCATCATGGAGCCAGCGGGTATGGCAATGATTGGGGGCTGTGTGGCCCCCGGAAGTTCCAGGATGCCCCACGTCAGGGGTCAGGAGTCTACTCGTCTACCCAGTCAGGGGTCTACTTGTGTGTCACCGTGTGCCACGGCAACACACAAGCAAAAATATGATAGCGGGTTCTGTGGTCATTCATCATTTTGCACCAAAGTTGATGAATGAACAAAGATGAACAACAAAATACTGGGTTTTTAACAACAAAATCCAGTACCCCATGGGGTTGTGGTTTTGGGGGTGGTTGGCAGGCCATGCGCATTATACCACAACCCACTCTGGGCCACTCTGGTGCCCCCACATGGAATTATGGGGCTGCTGAAATCCCCATTATTCCCTGTGGGGAAAAGCTTAAAGATGCACAACCTTAAAAAAAAAAAAGATTAATATCACCCCTTTGCCTAATTCCATTGAAATTTGGGTGGTAGCTTCCACCCATTGGTCATTACCACCCAAACCACTCTTTTGCCCCTGGAAACCCTTTTTGCCAACCCAAATCAATTCAGATTCAGATTCAGATTGATTTGGATACAAATTGAATCTGGGGTGATTGGGGGGGAGGCAGATACAGACCCAAAACAATTAGGGGTTATTTAATTTGGGTACAAATGGGGGGGGGTGATATGTGCACATCCCTACCAGGCAGGCGTGAGGGTAGCTGTTGCCATCAGTGCTCCTGCTCTACAATCCTTCAAGTCCTTGCTGCACTTCTCCATCCCTCTAATTCCTGCAGTCCAATGGCTGTTCCCCACAAGGATGAGGGCCACAAGAATGAGGGCCCTTCTGCTCATGCCCCTGGCCCAGGCTGCTCCTTTATTAATGGAGGTACCTGCAGGCAGGGTGGAGCAGATGGAAACAATCAGGAGAGTGCTTCACTCAGCAGCAACAGCAGCAGCAGTAGGATAGGAAGTTGCTAATGTCCCCCTCCCTAAAGTTGAGAAATTCAAGTTGTCATAGCTAGCACCAGCAGCTACTTTGGGAGACTATGATTTTTGGTTGGCCCATCAGTATGTGGACATTTGGAAATGCACAGTGATTCTAATCTTAACAACTGACTCGATTGTAGCAGAAGTTTATGCGTCCTCCATCTTGGATTGGGGTGTATGATATAAGCACAAACTATGCCGTTGAGGTGTCCCTATGTGTCCCTACAACTGTACCTGATTTGGTTCATATTGGTCCAGATGTTGTGAAGTTGATGGGGCGGGGGGGGGGACATAGACACACATAGAGAATGCCGGGTGATCTCATAAGTCTACTGGAAAGTAGGCTAAAAATGGATATTTAACTAAATTGAAACTTTGAAAATATCTCAAGTTCTTAAAGAGAATATCAGTGCTTTAGCATATTGCTTCTCAGTTTCTAATGCCTAAGAATTTTAAGAGTACTTAACATTGAGTGTCTTCCCAACTAATATTGACCTTGACTTAGAATGTTGGCAGCATGCAATGATTTTTCCTGATCTCCCCCTTCCCTCTGCTGCACCCCTATATATGTCCCCAACCCTCAGGGACATATATGGGGGACATCAAGATGAGGGTACAGGGAAGATCATTGTGCACACGCAACTTACTAACACAAGGGCAATGTTTGGAATGATGGTTAACCATTAATAAAACTTAGATAGGATACAGGCTATTTAAATTGATGGCATATATTTTAAAGTATGATGTCAAATATACACTGCTAATTGTGCCTAAATACTTGAAAGCAATGCAGGTCAGATTTCCATCTATACCTGAGTGTTGCCCAGTTTGCACATGTGGTTCCTGATCCAGCAAGCGATACATCTGCATGCAGATATTCTTATTTGATTCAGGGCAAAGAGATCTATAAAATGTTTCATGTAACCATAAAAGGTAAACATTGAAGCAATTTACACCACATTTTATGCATGTCTATTCAGAAGTAAGTTGCATTGGGTTCAATGGAACTTACTACCAGCTAAGCATGTATGCAGCCTAAGAAACTTGCATATCTCATAGTTGCTGCTAAGTGGTGGAAATGATTGGAGACAACATCCTCTAAATGAAAACAACCTTGTTTAATGTCATAGGGTCCGTTGATTTGATTAATGTTTTTGAATTTGCATAAGAGAAGTGTGTAAGTGAAGCATACATGCTGAATCCAAGAAAGCTGTTATATGTTTGGCTTATTTGGGGGAATTGTTGGAATTCTGCCACAACAGAACGTAAGAACAGCCCTACTGAATCAGGCCCAAAGCCTATTTAATCCAACATCCTATTTAACACAGTGGCCCACCAGATGCCTCTGGGAATCCCACAAGTAGGAGGTGAGGGCATGTCCTCTCTCTTGCTGTTGCTCCCCTGCAACTGGTATTTAGAGGCATCTTGCCTCTGAGACTGAAGGTGACCTATAGCTACCAGAGTAGTAGCCATTGATATACCTGCCCTCCATAAATTTGTCTAAGCCCCCCTTTTAATGCCCCTTTACAAGGTATCCCTGAGAGGTGGAACTGAGAGGTGGAACTAACACTTCTCTGAAGGCCTTTTAAATTAAACTAGGCGTACCTAATTTTTCCTTTTAATTTGAAAGGGATTTCATCAGTAAATTTAGTCATGATGCTAGCCTTAGCCTAAAACAGGTGTTTCTAATTCTTCCTGGACTACTTCATGGATACTTCTTGATTAAAATAAATAAAAATATTTGATAAATAGGAAGTAACATGCTTTTGTCATACAGTAGATGATATGGCAAAGCAGAATCTGGAACTAGGGATGTGCACAAACCTGTTCGGAGGACCTATTATGGGCCTCCTAACAGGTTCGAACACTGGCTGGTTCGAAGGCCTGGGGTGTCGGCCATTAAAGGCAGGGGAGGGTGCCCTTACCCCTCCCTCCAATTTCCCCCCACTGGCGCTTGGTTTCCACAAAGTCCACCAGGGCAGTAGCATAACTCCCTGCTGCCCCGCTGCCCTTTACCGGATGTAACCACAAGTACTCAATGTGCCTGCATGCATCGGGCACATGTGCGTGACATGCACATGTGCCAATACGTGCAGGCGTGTTGAGTACTTGTTGTTACATCCGGTAAAGGGGGCAACAGAGCGGCAGGCCGCTGCTGCCCCAATGGACTTTGAGGAAACTGAGCGCAGGCGGTGGGGAAGTGGAGGGAAGGGTAAGGGCAACAGCGGCCTGCCCGGTTCAGTGCACATCCCTATTTGGAGCTGCAAAAGCCATTAAATTGAATTCTGATTTTGGGGGTTTGAGCAGCAAGCGTATGGAATATAACAACCACAGTTCATTTAACTATTATACTAGGTAATTTCTTGTAAAGGTTTCTTTCACTACCATAATTGCCAATTTCTGAATATAGCTATAGATACTAACATGGAGACACTAGGCCTTATAGAACAGTACAACACATATAAAAAATAAACTGGAATTGCACCAATCAGCTATTTCTCTCTGTGTGTGTTTGTGTGTGTGTGTAGGTTGGGGGCAGGGGAGAGATTGAATGTATCTCCCCGACCCCCATATCCCAATCATTGAAATTCCAGCTTGTTTTTCATGTCTACTTATGCACAGTTTTGCCTGCTGGATCGGGATAAGGCTGGGCATCATTTCATGCAGCACCTGTCTGTGCACATTATTTTCCACTGAGCTAGGAACATGCATAATGAAACCCCTTTTTGCATGTGTAAGGTCATAGATTGTTGACATTTTGCATTTAATTTGCAATGACATGGGAACTAAACTCAATATAATCTTTGCACTTGAATTCTATGATTCTTTCATGTTTTAAGTACAGTAATTTTGTGTAAAGGTTCAGGTATTTCTCAGTGGTATCATCCCAGTTTTTTAGTACATGATGTAAAAGGCCAAAGAGATTTTGCTGCATTGGGATTATAAGTAGTGAAAACAGGAAAAAACATATCAAGTTTTTAAAAATCATCTTCGAATGTCTCTGATAAAACCACCACTCCTAGATGCACATCACCATAGCTAATTTTTTTCCCTTTTTTGTGGGGGTGGTGTATAGGTTATCAGCGGCTAGCCATCCCGTAACACCTCAATGTGACATGGACTCTAGTAGTTCTGAGGAATTCTATCAAGCTGTACATCATGCTGAACAAACCTTCAGGAAGATGGAAAGCTACCTGAAACAGCAGCAACTCTGTGATGTTATCCTGATTGCTGGGAACCGTAAGATACCTGCACATAGGTAGGTGATAAAACACAGCATTTGTGCTTTGTGTCCACAGAACATTGCTCTGATACTTAAATGAAAAGTGAATGATATAACCATTAAAACTTGCTTGTATGCTAAAGCTGAAGAAAATGGTACCAGGATTGCATAATACCGTTATTCTGGTGAAAGGTGAAAGGTTCAGCTATTAGTGAACATTTCAATTCAGAAATCCAGTTTTTAAAGTAGGTTTCTTGCCTTTGTTTTTTGCAAGATAAATACAAAAAACTCACCCCTATAATTACTTTTCTGATAGCATCAGTAAAGTGAAGATAAGAAGATCAATACAACAGATTTATTCATTCTATTCCAATATTTATTACTTCTATTATTATCCCATGACTTGAGCATTTGGAAATAATAACCTCAAGAATTCCTGAACTGGTGAAATACTCGAGGTAATCTGTGTTACTTACCAACCATCTCAAAACGGTTTCCCAAGAGCAAGTACAGTAGCTGCATGAGATACAGAGTTGTTTCTGGGATTCTAAAGAAGTGGTCAGAAAGTAAGTTTGAATGACTTGCACTTTCTTTCTGCAAACTTCCAGTTCTTGTTTGAAGCAAGATGTTTGTTTGCCAGTATGGGCAGGGAAGGGCATCTCCCTGCTAAGGATATATGCATTGCCTTCTCCCTTCAGGCAAAACATGCAAATGTAGGGAGAAGAGATGAAAAGTGTTTGTGCTTCTTCTCTCACACTTTCTCCTAATGTTAAAGTTGTTCAAAAAGACAGCTTACATCCTGACTAATGCTGTGCTTGTATAGTAGAGCAAGCACGCGTGCAACTGCTGTATTCCAGAGTAAAACAGTGCAGTCACTTGCACCACTGTGGAGCGAAAGCTGTTTTCTCTCATCTTCCCATCCATCTGAAACCTTCTCTGCCATCCAAAAATATGTCCCTGAAGGTCACACAGGCCCCCTCTGCAAGATAGTCTGTTTTGCTTTATTCTAGAACGCAACAGCTGCATGCATGCTCCCTTTGGTGCATGTGTACAGCATTAGAACATCAGACTTTTGTATGGCATGCAGTTTAGCATAATGCAGAATCACCAGCTGTGAAAATAACTGGAATGTAGCATAAGAAAGTATTTAAAAACAAACAAACATATGCAGCAAAGAGTGTTAAAATTAGTCTACCCACAATCATCTTAGTAAATAATATTTTATACCTCATTTTTGCAGAAATGCCATTATAAACTTTGTTCCTGTTTTTTCAAAGAAACAATTTCCTCTTCATCATATACATATATGATGATATAAAATTCCAAATGGCTCAACTGACATCTCATCTCAAAGAGTACAGGGATATGCATGAATGGCTTGGGGTATCCAGTGGTGGGGCAGGGAGCAGTTCCCTTAAAAAGTTCCTTACCTGCTTTTTATCTGCTTGTCCCCGCCCCTGTTCCAGTGGTTACACCCATTCTCCAAAATGCCATGTGAGGCTGCAGCACTCTTCCCTGCAGTCTCCATGTGCCAGTGCTGCATGGAGTCTGCTGGAAACAGCACCGATGCCATGCATGGCATTTTGGAGTGTGGGTGCCTCCACCAGAACAGCAGCAGGGCAGAATGAATAGATAAGGAGCTGCTTACTTGCTTTTTAAGGAAACCACTCCCCACCTCACCAAGCCGGTTCAAATGCCAGTGCCTGAGCTAGTTTGACGCTTCCAAGAGGAGGCATCAAACCAGCTTGTTCACATCCCTAAAAGAGTACCTACCATGTAACAGAAAATATTAACTGCAAATTGATACCACTATCAGTATTTACATCTGTGCTAGTTATATTTTAGAAAAAAATACAATGGGATGTTGAAAGTTCATAGTACCAAAATAATCATGTCTGAGAATCTGTTAAAACCTGTACAATGTAAGCAAATTATAGTTAGTACAGAATCCATGCAGCTAGTTTAAAAGTAAAACTGCATCTGGGTCTGACTTAAGTGCTTCCTGTAGTATATAGTGATCAGATCAGAATCTGTATGGAAGAAATGTTAATTTGTTGAGAATTAAGGGCATGGTGTAGTCCCATTTTCTAGGCCTGCAGATTTAACCCCCCCTCCCAATATTTTATTATCTTATCTGCCATGAATCCCATATCATATTAGTATCTCCAGGCTGGATATTATATGTCAGGATCTGAAGGTTATTTGACTTAGACCTTTAATACCTTTGGCAGAATTATTGGCACAAGAGGGAAACAGGATGTATTGTCTGATATACCAGATTTTAACATCTTTGAAGAATCAGTGTCACACATATAAGATGCTTTGGTCCAGCTAGGGACATATATACCAGAGGAAACATGGATCAAGATGCTTATATTAATTAAGAAAAATTAGGACTGTGCATGGATCAAAATTATAGGATCCAATTCCAGTCCTATGCAAGTTATTATTCAACCTATATTAACACCAGCCTGGATCAAAATGGCCAATGTAACATTATCAAGTTGATACATTTTTCTATAGGATATAATGGCCACTAGGAAATAATGGTAAACCATCAAAATGTGATCTACTATATTAGAATAATATATTATTCTAAGTTGGAATGGGATGAAACTTAAGCATGGTAGACCCTTATTAGTGTGGATGGTTAATGGGGGCTAGGGCTTGGTAAAGTAAAGTGTGCCATCAAGTCGGTGTCGACTCCTGGCAACCATAGAACCCTGTGGTTGTCTTTGGTAGAAGACAGGAGGGGGTTACCATTGCCATCTCCCACACAGTATGAGATGATGCCTTTCAGCATCTTCCTGTATTGCTGCTGCCTGATATAGGTGTTTCCCATAGTCTGGAAAACATACCAGTGGGGATTTGAACTGGCAACCTCTGGCTTGCTAGTCAAGACATTTCACCACTATGCCATTAGGTGGCTTAGTACCACCCCCATTTCAGTGTCAAATTTCTGAGAAGCAGACAAAAAATCCCACCCCCCACTTCATAAATCTGCTTTGCATAGACACTTGCACCCTTCCTTTACTTGGATCCTTGAAAGCATTTAGAGGACTTCATACCCCAAAGTGGGGAAGGTGGGTTATACTTACCTTCCTCGCAGATGGGTGTGGCATTGCTGGGTGTGCTTTCCATGCGCCCAGACAATTCCCTCCACACCGAGGCAGCGGGAAGGGCCAGGATGTGTTGCTCTGGCCACCATAAATACCGTGATGCACCGCACGAGTGTATGGTGCATCATAGAGATCCCCCTCCTCTCCCCGGGCTTCCCATAGCCTGGTATCAATCAGGAAAATGAGGTTAAGGGAGTGTTTCAAGAGTGGCTACTTTGGGTTGCCCAAAGAGATCATATTACACCCATTTTAAAAGAACTACATTGGCTGCCAATAAGTTTCCAGGCAAAATACAAATACAAAGTGCTGGTTATTACCTATAAAGCCCTAAATGGCTTGGGTCCAAGGTATTTAAGAGAGCTCCACCTTCTTCATCAACACCACCGCTGGTTAAGATAATCTGGGGAGGTCTGGTTGCAGTTGCCACTGGCTTGGTTAGTGGTGACTCGAAACCAGGCCTTTTCTAGAGTTGCCCCAAGACTTTGGAACATGCTTCCTAATGAATTAGATTTTCGCCTTCTAGACTCTGAATGTTTTTAAGAAGGACCTAAAAACATACCTGTTTAGACAGGCTTCTAGTTTACAATTTTTAAGCTTTGGTTCTAGAGTTTTTATTGTATTTTAAATTGTTTTAATTATGTTAATGTTTTAATAGTTTTATATTGTTAACCTCCCAGGTACTTTTTAATGGGGTAGTATATAAATGTACTTAATAAATAATAAATAAATAGTTCTGGAAGTGCTTTAAGAGCTTCTGGTGCAGTAACTAGTTTTTATTCTATACCTGCCAGATGATGAATGTCTACCCTATTTTTCTGTTCATATTTACAAGCTATCTCACAGCCTGAAAATTTAATATGAGAAAGAAGTAGAGTAGAGGGGTGTGTGTGTGTGTGTGTGTGTGTGTGTGTGTGCGCACACGTGTGCATGTGCACAGCATAGTGTAGTGTACATGCCAGTAATTCCTGATAGAACACAGCTGGCTGTTGACTACTGATAGATTAGAAGTCAGAAATAATATACAAGCATGTCTGTACTGTTAACTACAAAACAAAAAATCAGCTTTTATTTCACGGTCAGGCTTGTATGTGTTAGAGCAATTCTTTTCTGTTTCAAAAGGATTTGGATATGCTGTTGAATTGAAGCAGGTATAAAATAAAATTCAGTACAGACACACATGCCTACAAATATTCCCATTAAAACTTGAAATAAAAATTGTACTGGAGAGAAAGGAATCTCCATCTCTGTCTATCCACTGAGCACTTTATTACATCATCTCAACCTGGCAAATACATATGCTGTACCCATCATCAATTGTCTTAAATAAATCAGCAAAGTAACATGAACAGAAAGCTGCTTGACAGTATGTCCTTGTCGGATATTGTTCCTTGGCCCAGATGAACAGAGCAAGATCAAAGGATGCCCTTTTTTTTAACAAAAAGAAAAAAGAAATACAGCCCACAAAGTAGCCAACAGTCTTTAAACTATACTTTCCTTGAAGAATGAATGTCTCTCATCTATTAAGTATCTTCTATGAAGTATCTTCATCTGTTAAGTATCTCCATTAATTTCTTTTGGGGTGTTGAGAAGACATAATAAGAATTATTTAAAATGTGAAAAAATCAGTATGTATTTATGTATTTGTTTAGATTTCAACATGTGAACATTTATAATTTTTAATAATTTAAGGGATTCATATTTACGGGAATTAATCTGGCACAAACTTCCTGTTATACAAAAGCCTCCTCAGCTTTACTTGCCTTATCTCTTTACTCTTACATCCTGACACATCCCTGCTTGTAACTTTCATTTGTCCCGTTCTTTCATTTCAACTGTCTGAGAGTGTCTTGATCACTCAAATGGTTCCACCTTTCTTCCTTGCTATGTTCCCAGCCTGGAAGAACGTGTCTCTCAGCTTTTGAAAGCAGGGACAGGGGGTGATCCTGGCTGCGCTACAAACATGGCGCTGGCTATATACTCACAAATGGGGGGGGGCATTTGCTAATGGGGCCACGCTCCCTGTGTCTGATATCAGATGCAGGGTCGTAGGTTGGCAGGGGATGGCAGCGGAGGGCTGAATAGGGGCTGCTGGTATCCTCTCTCTACTACTGATTGAATTTTTAATGAACTCTAGGATAATTGACCAGCAAGATACAGCTTTGGAATGTTTATTGTTTTGTTGTCTTGTTTACCCCCTTGGTACAGCTGGTTCAGTTGTTCATGGTTTTATTGCCCCTTTGAATGTATGATGCTTGTTTGCATTATAGCAGGCATCCCCAAACTGCGGCCCTCCAGATGTTGCTGAACTACAATTCCCATCATCCCAGCCACAATACATTGTAGCTGGGGGTGATGGGAATTGTAGTTCAGCAACATCTGGAGGGCCACAGTTTGGCGATGCCTGCATTATAGCTTTGTTTTTGGAATACAGTTGTATTTCTTACATTTGCCAGATGTATTATTATTTATGTCTGTGTCCAAACCATTACTGAGAAGGGAATCTATGTACCTTTAGAGATACATCTTGTTTACAATATCTACCACAGAACCTATATGTAGCATTGTAAGCTGGCAGGTAGATATTTAGATGGACTTGAGAATAGTGATATTTAGAGGATTGTCTTGAGAAAGAATCCCAATCTCCTTCCCTTTCCCCTTTAATTAATAAATTAATTAATTAATTAACATATTTTTATACTGCCCACAACTTACGTCTCTGGGCAGTTTACAACAAAAACAGAAAAGTTAAAACATTAGTTAAAACAGGTAAATGTCAACAAAGAAATTAAAACATTGGTTAAAATAAATGACAGCAAAAGGTTAAAACATTACTACAATTTAAAACCTTAAAACAATATTTTAAAACAAAGTTAGAACTATTAAAATGATATTTAATTAAAAGCCTGGGTGAACAAATGTGTCTTTAAAGATTTTTTAAAAATTGTCAAGAGATGGGGAGGTTCTTATTTCTTCAGGGAGTGCATTCCAAAGCATCGGGGCAGCAATGGAGAAGTCCTGTCCCCGAGTAGCCACCAGATGAACAGGTGGCAACTGCAGACAGACCTCTCCTGATTATCTCAATGGGCGGTGGGGGTCATGATGAAGAAGATGTTCTCTTAAATAGCCATGGCCCAAGCTGTTTAGGGCTTTATAGGTTATAACAAAGACCTTGTATTTTGCCTGGAAACATATTGGCAGCCAGTGTAGCTCTTCCATTAGGGGAGTAAGATGGTCTCTCCGAGATGACCCAGAGACCAACCTGGCTGCCACATTCTGAACCAGCTGTAGTTTCAAGACTACATACAAAGGCAGCCCTTCATAGAGTGCATTATAGTAATCCAGTCTGGAGGTTACCAGCATATGTACCACTGTTCTGTGGTCATTTATCTCGAGAAACAGACACAACTGGCATATCAGCCAAAGCAGATAAAAGGCACCTCTGGCCACTGCCTCAACCTGGGACACCAGGGAGAGACTTGGATCCAGAAGCACCCCCAGATTGAGCACCTGTTCCTTCTGGGGAAGTGTGACCCCATCCAGAACCGGCAGATCAAACTCATCTCCTGAGTTTCAACCCCGCACAATAAGTACCTCTGTCTAATCTGGATTCAGTCTCAGTTTGTTATCCCTCATCCAGCCCATCACCACCTCCAGGCCGGCATTTAGGGAGGTTGTGGCTTCTCCCAATGAGGTTGACATAGAGAAATAGATTTGGGTGTCATCAGCATACTGATAACACCCTGCACCAAATCCCCTGATGATCTCTCCCAACCATTTCATGTAGATGTTACAAAGCATTGGAGACAGTATGCACCCTTGCGGGACTCCTTACCAGAGCTCTTGTTTTGAAGAGAAACAGTCTCTAAGTGACACCATCTGAACCTACCCAAGAAGTAGGAGTGGAACCATGCCTCCCATGCCTCCCACTCCCAACACTCTCAGGTGCCTCAGAAGGAGATCATGGTTGTTGGTTTTGAAAACTGCCGAGAGATCCAAAAGGATCAACAGAGTCACACTCCCCACACCAATTCCTAATTGGAGATCATCCAACAGGCCGACCAAGGTTGTCTCAACCCCATAGCCCACCTGAAAGCCAGTTTGAAATGGGCCCAGATAATCCACTTCCTCCAATACAGCCTGTAGCTTAGATGCCACCACCCTCTCAGTCACCTTGCCCAACCATGGGAGGTTGGAGACAGGCCTGTAGTTGCTCAACTGTGAGGGATCAAAGATTGGCTTCTTCAGAAGTTGTCTAATAATTGCATCCTTAAGACAAGGAGGCATCCTGCCTTAACAGGTGGGGTCAAACTTCCCTGGAAGGAACAGGTACACAGTCTGGGGGATGCTTCTGGATCCAAGCCTCTTCCCGACATCCCAGGTTGAGGCAGTGGTCAGAAGTTCCTTCTATCAGCTTTGGCTGATACGCCAGCTGCATCTGTTTCTTGAGATAAACGACCTCAGAACAGTGGTACCTAGGCTGGTAACCTCCAGACTGCATTACTGCAATGCACTCTATGTGGGGCTGCCCATGTATGTAGTCTGGAAACTACAGTTGGTCCAGAATGTGGCAACCAGGTTAGTCTCTGGGTCACCTTGGAGAGACCATGTTACTCCCATATTGAAAGATCTACATTGGCTGCTGATAGGTTTCCAGGCAAAATACAAGGTCTTGGTTATCACCTATAAAGCCCTAAACGGCTTGGGCCCTGGGTATTTAAGAGAACATCTTCTTCATCATGAACCCCACTGTCCATTGAGATCATCAGGAGAGGTCCATCTGCAGTGGCCATCAGCTCGTCTGGTGGCTACTTGGGGACGGGCCTACTCTGCTGCTGCCCTGAAGCTTTAGAATGTGTTCCCTGCTGAAATAAGAACCTCACCATCTCTGACAACTTTTAAAAGGTCTTTAAAGATACATCTGTTCACCCAGGCTTTTAATTCAATATTGTTTTAAAATATTGATTTATACTTTTAAATGGTTGTAATGTTTTAACTTTTTCTGATATTTATTTTGTTTTAACTAATGTTTTAACTTTTCTGTTGTCATTGTTGTAAACTGAGCAGAGATGTAATGTTTGGACGGATAAAAATATGTTAAATAAATAATTAATAAATAAAATAAAATAAAATAAACCTACATGTAATTTAGCTCAAAGAGCTATAGTGAAAAATGACAATTTAGGACATCTCCAGACTTTCTGCAAAGGTGCAGGGAGAAAAAGGTTTTCATCACTACTGTTTACAGCCTTTGTAAACAATTGAAGTTATCTAAGATTTATGTATACAACCACATCTATTTTTATTGACTAACATGTGCAAATAAACTTCTTTCCTAAAACTGGAGAGAACTGGACATAAAGAGTGTCTGGAATTCTTGCCCACGCCAATGGAATAATACTGAAGAGAATTATACTGTTCATGTTGTAAATAAAGTCTGGTGGATTATCACAGCATTCTTTATTTCTACAGTGAAACATTAGATGATCAATGTTTTATGATACTGGTAATAAATGCAAAATGTATTATGCATATGTGGAACCTTCATGACTTAATTTGCAACTCCTACTACCAAGGAAGTACCTCTGTTGAAATTGCAAGAGTTTTTCAACATAGATTGAACCAGAAGCCAGAGGAAAAATGTGCTTCCATATTAACTAATCATAGAATATTTTTGTAGTTTCCCAGTCATCCTGGCATCTGCAAAATCATCGGTTCAATTTTGGAATGAATGAAGCACATTCAGAAGCTGAAGGTTTAACTAAATACTGGTTTGGGGAAAAGTTACACCATTTGTGCTTATATCCAAATAATTTGTGATAGATGGATTCTCTCTGAATTGATGAATTCTCTTTGGGCTGCATGAAGTGTGCAACTCTCCATGGATGAAACAAAATTCATTAGTTTATTCCTGTCTATAGCAAGAATTGAATAGACGAAAATGACATCTCAGAGATAACTGACCTTTCTGCTGAATAGGTCAGCATGCCTCAGAGCCAAGATTTACCACCACCTGCAATTCTCTGAGGTACAGAAAGCAACTGTTCATTACAGATTCAATGAGTCCCAAGGCATCCTTATTTTTGCTTTTGAATATTGTATCTCGCTGGACCACTGCTCTGATTTAGTATGATTCCATCTTTTAGAATTAAGATTAATTATGAGTACCTTGCACTTGTTTCACCTGGTAAAACACCAGAGAAAACTCTTCTGGTAGTAATTCAACATGTTTAAATAGGTAATGCTGGTCTCTGATGCTACTTGTAAAAAATCTGAGTAAAACATTGGCATATTTTATTGAATGTTTTAAATTGCTTTATTTGTTTTATTCTGTTTTTCTTGTGTTTATTTTTGTTAACCACCTAGAGCCTTTGGAACCAGGCAGTATAGAAATAAAATAAATATTAGAAAATATTTATTTATTATAAATGATACTTTTTAAATATTAGAAAATATTGTTTATTTATTGCATTTTTATACCACCCTATCCATCCAAATGCTCTAGGCAGTATACAAAAACCAAAAACAAAAACAAACAACTATTTAAAACCATAATCTTAAAATAATATAAAAACAAATTTAAAACCAGTTTAAAACCTGTTTAAAAATATTTAAGAACAACTAAAAAACTTTGGAAGGCCAGGCCAAACAAATTACTTTTCAGGGCTCTCTTGAAGGCCGACAGTGAGCCCAAACAATGAGCCCAGGAGCAGCTGCAGAGAAGGCCCAGTTCTTAGGTACCACTGGACATAGCAGTGGTAACTGTAGACAGGCTTTCCTCAGATGACCTTAACGTGCAGTGGGGATCATACAGAAAAAGACTATATCTGAGGTAACCCAGACCTTTGCCATTCAGAGCTTTAAAAGGTAATAACCAGCACTTTGTATTTTGCTCGGAAACATAGCAGCAGCCCATGCAACTGTTTCAAAACAGGCATAATATGGTCTCTTTGGGTTACCCCAGAGACCAGTCTGGCTGCTGCATTTTGAACTAACTAGTTTCCAAACTATGTACAAAGTCAGCCCCATGTAGAGTGCATTGCAATAATCAAGCCAGAAGTTACTAGTTGATGAACCACTGTTTTAAGATCATTCTCTTCAAGGAATGGACACAGCCGTCCAATCAGCCGAAGCTGATGGAAAGTGCTCCTGGCCATAGGCTCCTCTTGAGATACCGGGGTGAGACCTGGACCCAAGAGCATGCCCAAGCTGTGTACCTGTTTCTTCTGGGGGAGTGTAACCCCATCCAGCACAGAAAGCTCTAACTCATTCCTCAAATTTTGATGCCCTACAATGAGCACCACCGTCTTGCTTGGATTCAGCTTCAATTTGTTATCCCTCATCCAACCCATTACTGCCTGTAGGCAGGCATTTAGGAAATGAGTGCAAGCTGCTGCTGCTGATTATGATGTTGATGAAGATGATGATGATGATGATGAGAAATAGATTTGTGTGTCGTCAGCATACTGATAAAACCCTGCACCAAATCTCTTGATGACCTCACGCAGTGGTTTCATGTAGATGTTAAAAAGCATTAGTGACAGAATGGAGCCCCAAGGAACTCCATATAATATCTCCCATTTCAAAGAGCAACCATCACCAAGCACCATCTGGAATCTACCTGAGAGACTGGAACGGAACTACTGCGAGCTGTGCCTCCTATCCCCAATTCCCCATGCAATCCAGAAGGATACCATAGTTGATATCCTTCTGGTTGGTATCGAATGCTGCCAAGAAATCCAAAAGAACCAACACACTCTCTCTGTCAATTCTCTGGTAAAGGTAATCCATCAGGCCAACCAAGGCTGTCTCAACTCCATAGCCAGCTCTAAAGCCAGTTTGAAATGGGTCTAGATTTAGTTTTCTCCAAAACCACCTGGAACTGTTTAGCCACCACTCTTTCAATCACCTTGCCCAACCATGGGAAGTTGGGGACTGGCCTATAACTGTCCAAAACTGAGGGATCAAAGGGAGGCTTCTCAAGAAGCGGTCTAATTGTTGCCTCCTTCAAACAAGGAGGCATCCCACCCTCCCTCAGAGATGAGTTAATGATATTAACTAGGCCATCTCCAACAATTTCCCTGCTAGACAGAAGCAGCCAACTCAGACAAGGGTCCAAAGAACAAGTGGAAGGCCACATCGCCCCAAGCAGTTTGTCCATGTCCTCAGGCATCACAGATTGAAACTGATCCAATCTAATACTGCAAGAGGGATTGCTGGACACCACTTTAACAGGCTCCGCAGAAACAGTGGAGGCCAAGTTGCACTGAATACAGGAGATTTTGTCCGCAAAGAACCCATTAAAAGCATCACAGCAGGACATAGTCTCTGGGGGCTGGTTTGAAATGGAAGGAGCCTGAATCAAACTCTTCACAACCCGGGACAACCTGCAGAGGCAATGGGTGCAGAATTGTTGCTGTTGTTGTTTTGCTGCATGCACTGCCTCCGTGTAAACCTTCAAATGGGCTCCATGCTGTGTCCTGCCAAGCTCCTCCACGTGTTCCATTTGCCTACCTTGCTGCTTCAGACCCTGAAACTCCTCTATGTACCAAGAGGTCACTTTTAAAGCAGGTTGGAAGGGACACTTAGGAGCAATCGTGTCTACAGCCCTGGTGAGTTCCCTGTTCCAAGTTCCCACCAGGACATCAAAAAAATCATTGGCAGGAGCAACATTCAAACCCTCCAAGATTTTTTGGAATCCCACTTTATCTAGCAGCCATCTCGGGTAGACCATCTTAATAGGTCCTCCATCCCTGCAGGGCAGGGTTGTGGCTGTGAAACCAACCTTAACCAGGTAGTGGTCTGTCCATGACTATGAGGAAACCACAGGATTCCCCCACCCACAGAACACCCATGCTGCGTGGTGCATCACACATGCTGTGCGGCACGCACGTCAGCAGCAGGCATATGCGCTCAAGTTACTTCCGCTTTTTGCAGTTAACAAGGGGGCAGGGGCAGCAGGGAGGAATGCTGCCGCGCTGAAAATGTCACTAAAAAATGGAGCACCGGAAGGGTAAAAGCGGCAGGAGGGGTAAATACAACTCCCCACCCTTAAAGCAACCCCCCCGGCGTCGATCCGCCAGACCGGGCCACTTGTGAACCAGTTCACAGGCCTCTAACATGGCCAGCAGATCGGTTCGTGTACATCCCTACCTGGTAAGTAAAGGGTAGGGTTCAGGAAGGGTGTTTTGAGTTAACTTTCAAGCCTCAAAAGACTGAAAAATTATCATCCACCCCCATTTTTTCCAGAAAAAAGTTGATTATTTTCCAGCCACTTCAAAGTGAACAATGTAGGGTGGTCTTAGCCATAGTTTGTTAATGTGAAAAAGAAAAATGAATGAATATATAAGTGTGTGTGTCTGATTTCTTTCTTTCTTTCATTCTTTTTACAGACTTGTTCTCAGTTCTGTTTCTGATTACTTTGCTGCCATGTTTACAAGTGATGTTTGTGAAGCCAAGCAAGAGGAAATAAAAATGGAAGGCATTGACCCAAGTGCACTGTGGGATCTTGTTCAGTTTGCATATACAGGTACTATAATGTATTAAATTATATTTTCCACTGTGAATTACTGGTTCATTTTTCTTTTAACCATAAGGACACTTCAGTCTTTGTCATCTGAACTAGTAAATGTTAGGAATTCTGATTATATTTGGGAAAGGGTGGTATGTTGCATATTTATGATATACACTTGCATCACGATACTGCCCCCCACCCTCACTCTTTGGGAAAGTTACCCATGCAATGAAAAGAAGTGGATCACTTAATAGCTATAAGTGAGATGTGTGAAGGCCTTGAGTTATTGGAAATGACTGGGTATATGCCACCAATGTCCATGCCTGGGCTGGGGATCCTTCCATGTACAATTGTGTGAGGGTTTTGGGTTTCGTACTAAGGGTTGTTCCTCAATGTGTTCTTGCTTTTTAAAGATGAAACACAGCCTTTCACCCCATGTATGGTTGCACAGCTGCCTCATGTTTGTCAAACTAGAGCAAGTCACATTATGACTGATGGAGGAATATTTTTATATTAATGGTCCCAAAGTTCTTTCTACTATAATTTGCTGTTGCAGTGCTGGATAGGCACATATTCACAGTAATATAATGAAAGCAACATTACTGTCTGAAATGTCCTCATTGCTGCTAGGGGAAAAATGTGAAAAAGCAGGACTGCTGCTTTTTTCACACATGTGAGACAGACTCTGGAACCTCCATTTGGCTTCTACCTATGTATTCCATCATTAACCTTTGAAAGTAAGGTTAATGCTAACATAGGGAGAAGCTGAAATATGGACTCCTCCTGCATGGTCTCAGGCTTTTGATGGTGCCTAGTAGGTACTTCATGGTACCTATTAGGTCTCTGCATGCTCATTTTTGCCCAGTCTCATCCAACCAGGCCCAAAAGGAGAATTGTCAGAGGGACCCACATCAACCCCACCCCCAACCTGTTGGATTGTTTTGGTGAATCCAACCATTTTCTGACATTGTGAGACACCTGCCCTTCTCCTGCATTTTCCTCATGAGTGGCTGTAGGAAATAACAGACATTATGTCCTTTTTCTCCTCCCAGAGCCAACCGTGGTTTCTGGTTTTTTCTTTTTTAAAAAAAGATTTTTTTTATTTATTTAAGGCATTTCTAGGACCTGGCAGGTGTGAGAGATTGTGAAAATTACAGTTCTTTTGAGGCCTTAAAAGAACTACACCCACAATCCTCTGTGGCTGTGGTGACTAAAGCAAAAGAGAGGGGTGTTTTAAACCAGAAGCTGCTGCTGGCTTCAGTGGGAGTGAAACGGACATCATGCCTGCTATTTCTTGCAGACACCTGGGTCCCAGATAAGGAATGTGGGGCAGGCAATGGCAGAGGTGGTGGGGAGTTGTGACAGGCATGTCAGAACTCCAATAGAATTCCACGATGATAGGAGGGGTTTTATTCAGAGTTGTGACTGTCAGAGCTCCCTCATGTTGTTGTAGAATTCTGATAGTGTCCAACTTGCATGTTGGACCTATCAACTTGCATGTTGGACCTAACTGCACAGCTGTAGTACCTAGTAATGTTGTTTTCTGTCTTTTCTGGTGCCTTAGGACAACTAACACCAATTTAGTAGAATATATGAGTTTACCCCTTAAATGCCTGCCTGGAGACAGTAATGGGCTGACAGCCGCTGGATGAGGGATAACAAACTGAGACTGAAGACAGAGACAGAGGGACTCATTGTGCGGCGTTGGACAATTATGATCTGCTAATTCTGGATGGGGTCACATTTCCCCAAAAGGAAAAAAATACACAGTCTGGAACTGCTTCTGGATCCAAACATCTCCCTGATGTCTCAGGTTGAGAAGTTGGCCAGAGGTGCTTTCTATAGGCTTTGGCTGATACATCAACTGCATCTGTTTCATGAGATAAACAACCTCCGAACAGTAGTACATATACTGGTAACTTCCAGACATGACTACTGTAATGCACTCTATGTGGGGCTGCCTTTGTACTGTACATAGTCTGTAAACTGCAGTTGGTAATGAATGCGGTAGCCAGGTTGGTCTCCGGGTCACCTCAAAGAGACCACATTGTTGCTATATTAGAAGTACTACACTGTCTCCCAATAAGTTTCAGGGCAAAATACAAGGAGCTGGTGATAACCTATAAAGCCCTAAATGGCTTAGACCCAGGGTATTTAAGAGAGCATCTTCTTCACTATGAGCCCCATCACTTATTGAGATCATCTGGAGGGATTCATCTGCAGTTGCCACCAGCTCATCTGGGATGGGCCTTCTCTATTGCCGCTCCAAGATTTTGGAATGCGCTCCGTGCTGAAATCAGAGCCTCCCCATATCTGACAACTTATAAATGTCTCTAAAGTCATTTATTCACTCAAGCTTTTAATTAGACTTGTAGTTGTAAATTGTTTTAAGGTTTAAGTTCCCATTTTAATTTGTTTTATGTTGCTGTAAGCCACCCAGAGATGAAGTTTTGGGGTGGTGAACAAACAAACAAAGGATTTATTTATTTATTATATTAATAAATAATAACAAAAGCCTCTATAAAATTGGAAATGAGAGAAAGGGCGGAGAAAAAAACCCAGAAGTTCAAAATATGGAATTTAGCAACAACAGAAGTGTCCTACATATGAATGATTTGTATCTCTGAATAAGGAGAAAATTATCTTTCTGATACAAGGGCAAGGATATATTGTAAATGCTGCAGTGGGGTATTTGATCTGGAGTGAAGATACTGTGATCATGGAAAAGGTTAGCCATCTCCTCTCTTTCTTGTTTCTTTTGTGTTGTTGGTTCCTACTTCTAGAAGTGGCTTTAAAAAAGAATTTATTGTTACACATGTTAGTGTGTTAGTACTATTTAGCGCTTCATAGCCATCAGAATTCTGAGATGTTATGGAAAATGTACAATGTTTGGTGAAATATAGAAATAAATGAAGCTTTTGCAAACTTACATGGTTACCAGCTGAATGGCAAGCTCTGTACTGAACTGATATGGTTTCAGCTTAAGTAAAGTATGTTGTCCTCATGGGAGGAGTATTAAAAGATAAATTGAAAATTAAACTGCTAAATTTCAAACACTATTGATAATGCAATGTTAATGTTTCTGTGACCAAGCAGCATCCTCAGCAGAATGAATTAAAGCTTAGTAAGTAATGTGTATCTCTAAAGTGCAACATGTTTAATCCAGGGGAAAATGAAGAAATGTGTATATGCATGCACACACATGCACATGCAAACATGCACGGGCACACACACGCGCACACACACACACACACACACACACACACACACACACATTTTATGTTCACTGAATTTCCCCTGCTTCCATTCAGTGTTTTAATTGAATATTAAGATATTAGTTAAAACATTCCCTTTTTATAATTGGATTATTCTGTGTTATTTTATTATGTAAACTCAATACATAGCTTTCATTACAACATAAATGAAATTATAGTTTCATTAGGTCTCCAGTTTAATTCAAATGGTATGTATTATGCAAATGTGTAACTAACATTTTGCTGCAATTTATGCTTCTTTTTCCTAGAATACCAATTGCTTACGCCCTTTGTACCACTACAAAGACTGGCTAGTTGTAATGCCTGTAATATTTAATGTGCTCTGAAGGAAGAAATCTTCGCCTAATATAAGAACTAAAGATAGGATTGAAAGGATTTTAATGTAGTTATGTGTAAGGGCCTTCTGTGTTGCAGCCCCCTCCTTATGGATCACCCTGCCTTCTGAGATCTGTTCTTTAAGAGCCTTTTGAAAAGTTATTTATTTTGCCAGGCTTTTAGTGTGTGTGTGTGTGTTTCCCCTTTTTTCTCTTGTTTTCGTTGTTCTTTTAATTTATGTAAACCACTTCGGGTCTATGGAAGTCAGGCGGTCAATAAATTTGCTAAATAAATAAATAAAATTATTTCAAATGGACTTGGCCTTTCCCAAAATGACATACCTAGTTCAGAAAGTTAGATTTGTTTGGGTAACCCTCTTTAATTGACCTTAGGTAGTGATAAGACTGGCAAGCTGTTAGGGATGTGCACTGAATTGGTTTGGCCAGTTTGATTCTGGGTTCAGTCAAACTGGGTCTGGCTTGGTTCAACCCTAAAGCCAAGTTGGGCCAAACTAGCCCACGGACCGGCTTACGTATACTTGTACAGGGGAATCCTTGGGGATTCACCTTTACAAGCAAAGGAGGCAACCCTAAACCTCCCTAAAGGCATGGGGGCGGGGGAGTGAAAGAAAGCAGCCTCTTTATCTTTGGTAGAAGCTGCAGGATAGGTGGCATAGGTACAAGACCGCAGCAGAGCATTGGAGGCGGGGGTGGGTGGGGCGGGTTGGCAGCCTCCTAGCCCCCTGTCAGCCACCCAAATAACAGTTTGGATTGGCTGCGGTCCAGTTTGGGACTCTGTGCATGCAGAGGGATTCCCCCTTTTAAAGTATACTCGAGCCGGTCCATGAGCTGGTTCTTTGAACTAGGGGCTGGTCTGGTTCATACTGGGACTGACCGAATCAGGCCAGCTTGATGTCGAGCCTGACTCAGAGTGAACCAGCTCGCACGTCCCTACAACCTGTTGCCAGAAACCGCCACCCTGCCCCAAGTAAGGAAGAAATGTAGGTGAGTGTTTTTTTTAAAAAGAAACAATTAAATACACATTTTTGGAGATACTTTTAAATAGTGTATCATCTGGATATATTTGGTAGGTTTGTTCATTATTAGTTTTTAGCTTTTTACTTATAACTGTTGATTTGAAACTTTTAAAATGTGTAACTTTTTAAAATGTGGTTTTAGCTTGGTCTTTTAACTTCTAAAATTTTATTAAGTTTTTCCTATTTATTACTGGTGTGAGGTACCCCGAGCAATAGTGTACTGAGGTATACATATTTTAAATAAAACAAAACTGGATATTTGGTCCCAAGGAGGAGTTGCCTCTATTGCATCTTTTGACACAAGGTATAACTATACTAGCTGGACCAGGCGCAGAACATCTGCGCCTTTACCGCCCAGCGCACTCCCCCCCACTCGCCTGTGGTTTCTGGCTTGTAGGCTGGCTGGAAAGCTGGCCCACTCCCACCTGCCTGCACTTCCCGGCGGTTGGGCCAACCTGCTGCCACCTGCTCCTGGCAATGAGAGTGGTTTGTCATTGAATATCTTATATGCTACCAAAGAATCTACACTCAGAACACCTCAGAAACAACAAAACCCAGTACCCCATGAGTTAGCAACCCATGGGGGTGGTTGGCACTCTTTCTCTGGCCACCCCAGCACCCCCCAAGTGCAGTTATGGGGCTGCTGAAACCTCCATTCTTCCCAAGTGCAGTTATGGGGCTGCTGAAACCTCCATTCTTCCCTATGGAGAAAAACCTTAAAGCCACTTGTGGGCTGCTGGGGTGGCCCAGAGTGAGTGGTGGTGTAGTGCACAGAGGGTGCCAACCACCCCCACGGGTTGCTAACCCATGGGGTACTGGGTTTTGTTGTTTCTGAAGTGTTCTGAGTGTAGATTCTTTGGTAGCATATAAGATTTTCAGTGACAAACCATGAATCCACTCTCATTGCTAACCTTAAAGACACATACACTTCAAAAATCACTTAAAAATCAGTCCTTTGCCCAATTCCTTTCAAATAATTCTGATAGCTTCCTTGCCCCCCTTGGGCACTACCACCCACCATACTCTGCTCTAGGCCACCCCTTTGCCCCCGACATGAAGCTATACATCTGCTGACACCTCCATGCTTCTTTATGGAGAAAAACCTTAAAGATGCATAAACTTCAAAAATCACTTAAAAATCAGCCTTTTGCCCAATTCCTTTCAAATAATTATGATAGCTTCTTTGCCCACCTTGGGAACTACCACCCACCACACTCCACTCTAGGACAGCTCTTTCCCCCCAATGTGAAGCGATACATTTGCTGCAATCCTCATTATTCCCTATGAGGAATTCAAAAATACTTTAAAAATTCACCAATAATCGGAGGAGTGTCCGATTGCCTTGGGGTTTTGTGGGTGTTACGCACCCTGGGTATCTACCACCAATGCCACTTTTGTGCCCCTAGGTGCTCCACAATAGGGGATAATGGGCTGGTTTGGGTCCCATTATACTCTATGAGAAAAATAAATAAAAATATTTCAAATATGCATTAAAAACGTAGGAGTGCCCGATTGCTTTGGGGTTTGGGTGGTTGTTGGCACCCATAGGTGCTACGCAATAGGGAATAATGGGCTGGTTCATGTCCCACTATACCCTATGAGAAAAAAATAAAAATAAATTTCAAAAATTCATTAAAAAAATTGTACGAGTGTCTGATTGCTTTTGGGTTTGGATGGTAGGTACCCATGGGTGCCAGATATCCCCCCACCCACTTTTGGAGGTTCAAACTGGTTCAAATAGAACTACCCCCAGTTTGTTTCGAATTCGAACCTGCAGCTCGATCCTGATGGCTGGTTTGGTCGAATTCGAACCATTGAACCACCCTGGTTCGAATTCTAACCAGTTTGAGTTCGAACTGGTTTGCACATTCCTATCACACAGCAAGTATCATGGCTGAATGGGGATTTGAACTGGAGTCTCCCCAGTCCTAGTCCAGCACTCTAACTACTACACCACGCTGGCTCTCAGGGTCAGATCTCAGCTAGTCATCCAGCCAGATAAACCTAAGATCCCCTTATAAGAACTCATGCCCCTATTTGCTCTACAATTAGCGGCAGTTGTCTAAAATTGATTATTAGACTGTATAGATACAACCAGACCTAATCAGTTAGATCCAGAGATGCACTTCCACATGCAGAAGGTGTTTTCCACTCCCAAAAGGATTGTTTTATGCTTTGCTAGTTTGTTGCACAAGAAAAGTAAAACTAATTTTAAAAAATGCTCTTTTGGTTGAATGACCAAATGGAAGCATCAGATATATAGAATCTCTGTATAGCACTGCATGAACTCCTGTGCAAACATTTGTAGAATTTTGCTAGCAACTATTTTCTTTTGGCACATATTTCTGTTGATCAAATTGACTATGAAGAACATTGATTTAATCAAATGTCTGAATTGGATTAAATTGGAAAATTAATCTAATTTTGAGATTGGAGGGCCAAAAAGATTCTTCAGCCCACCAGAGATTCATTAAAAGGCTTGGTGATCTCCGTATGCTTGCCAGGTTTGGGTGGAGAAACCCATGGCACTGTGCTTCCCCAGCAGCCAACAGGTGGAGTTTTCATTCTTCACTTGCCATATGTGCAATTGGAGCACTTTCAGAATGACCATGCTGATGTTATGTCCTATTAGCTGTCATGCTATGGAATCAGATGGGTGTAAGGGTGTGCATAACTTGTTTGAACTGAACTTGGTTCAGTTCAAACTGTCCCAGTTTGACTGGTTCAAACTCAAACTGGGCTGGCCCTGAAAAAGAAGGGGCCAGTCCGAGTCCAAACTAAACTGGGCCTG